>NC_143438.1:89335000-90045625 GCF_987193195.1 Phasianus colchicus
AAAGAGAAACTCAAGGAGCTCAGAATCTCAGCAAGTCACGGAAAAGCCAATTTTTTCCCCTTTCATCACTGCAGGTGTACTATTACATGTTCCTGGTCATATACCACTTCCTCAGATAACTCTGGTGGTTACATATTAATATGAGGCTAAAGTAACTTGACAAAAAAGCTAAAGGAAAAAAAAAAAAAAAAAGGGAAAAAAAAAAAGACTAGACAACAGAAAGACCTAAGCACAGAAACCTCAGCAGTAAGTGATCACATATCTCTGTCATGTATCTCCAGAATTCATTTTTCAGATGCCATATTTCTTGTTGCAGATGGAGTCTTGCTTTTCTACTTTTATTATTTGGCTCTGTTCACACTAGCCCTCTGCCCACATTTGTCCAGTACTATCAGCCTCTACGATTCCTGTCTTTTTTTACATCTTACTGACAAAATTGTCCTCTTCTTCCTGGGGAAAAAATAAATAAGTAAATAAATAATCCTTGCATTCCTTTTTCCTTGGAAACTTTTTCTCTCTCACTGACATTCAGTGCCACCCTGAATACCTTCTTCCAAGCAGCTCAGGAAAGTAAAGAAAAGAGGCATTGGGGTATTTGTGTCATTTTTCATATTGGACTATCAAATGAAAAAAAAAAAAAAAAAAAAAAGTTTGCTGTTGTCTTTGCTTGTCTGGTTGGTTTGCTTTGCTTTTTTTCCCTTGGTGTACATTCTCCAGTTCTGCTTTGTGGCTTCTCAATCACAAACCCACCTGACCAAGACAACAATAACTGCTTTATATTTGAGGAAGGAAAAATGGAGAGAGTAATACTAATATTTTCTCACAGCTGTTGTAAATAACCATGCTTCATACTATTCTTTCACCAAAAAAAAAAACAAAACAAAAACCAAACAACAACAACAAAACAGAAAAGCAGAAGCCTCTTGCACTCTCTCGGTGATAAAGATAAGGACACTCCCAGGCCTCTGAGAAGATTATCCATCCATCCATCTCTACCATGAATGTGATTGATAGGCAGAATAATCACTGCAGAAGGACCACAAAGAGAAAGAGCATGTGAAGAGTGTAGAATCCTGCATTCATTTCATGTTCTTAAAATCTGGAATAGGTCCAGAACCTAATGACTAATCTGCAAAGTTACATGTACATATGTACATACCTGTACATATGTAAACATGTTTAGTATAGATAAACAGAGAGGGAGAAATGGTTTTACTGCCAAGTTATCTACATTTTTGTGGAACTGCTTAGCTATAAGAACCCCTGGAAGTTGATGCTTGATGTACAGAAAATGACATTCACTTATGTTAATAATTTAATTTAAATCTTGGAGTCTGCCTATGAAGCCAGGTTAGACTGGGGCAGAATATGAGCTGGGAAGAACCTGGAGGATATTATTTTTCATTTACTCAAGGTCCTTGGGGATGGCTTCATAGATATGCAGATTTCAGTTGAAATTGTGGAGAAATCTGATCAAGGAAAAGAAATTTGCACTTAAGTTACTATCTGCCAGTGTCTATAAGGGAACTGGACAAGTATTTAAAATATTGCTTTAGGAAAACACGTGTGTAGTACCACTTATAAATCTCAACTGCCTTCTGGTTGCATTCCAGAAGACAATAGCTCTCGTGTTGCTGTTATGCCAAATCTGCTACTCCCATGCAGATATCTGAGATATCATGAGATCATGATTTTAAATTACTATTAGACAACATCTACTATTAGCTAACTGAATTTTATACAATCTTTCCTAAAGGAACGGAGCTCTGAGTTTTGATTCAATTGCTCAATCATAGGTGTTAGTGATATTTGAGATACCCTGAAATTGCTATTCCTATTTTCTGTAGTTTTCTTTGACATATCAGCAGTAGATTTGTCATCTGAAGCAACTGGAGGGCAACTTGTGTACTGAGGACGTTTTCTATTGCAGCATGCTTTGAGTTTGCCTCTGGAAGCACTTGTACCAGTGTGATCTCATACACGTAATCTGAAAGTGCAACAGAATTACAGCAAGGCATACATGAAAAGGAGTTTGAATTCTGAATTGAAATATATTGAATGATAGGTGGTTTCTGAGAATGTGCTCAGAAAAATTGACTCTAGAGGAATACCATCAGAAAGGTTTTGGAAAAAAAAAATCAGATGTTATAGCTGACAATTGTCTTTCTGTACTGTGAATTAGATAGATTGCCATCCTAATTGTGTGCAGCAAAATAGTGCTCAGGTTTCAGTCAGTAGATCCCCCAAAGACTTCCTCGTTTAGATGGAGTTTCTCATTGTTGTCAGGCTGATGCTTGACTTTCTTCTATGAATATAAGCTTGCTTTTCAGTGAAGTCATTTTCCATCACCATGGATAGATTTGTTTTCAAAGAATGTTACGAATAAGATTAGAAAAAGGGGTCTCCAAGATCAGATAGGCAATATCAACACCAAAAAATTATACAAATTTCATATTGGAATTCTGTCTCTGTATTTTTTCAGTATTTGAAAAATCTAGGAGAGAATGTAGGACCTGCTCTCTGATTCCGCACAGATACAGACAGAGGCTGTGCCATTTCAAGTAATTTAAACTACTTCCCAGCTGGATTTAAATAAAATGGATGCATGGATGAATAGAGAATAATTATTAGCAACATTCCATTCAAAGTCAAAGAGTTATGAATAGTTTAAGTCCAGCCATTACCCATTAAATATGGGGAGCAGAATCACATAATTCAAGAAATACAGAGAATTCCACAGTAGAGAAAGCAACACAGAAAAACAGTTCCAATACAGAAGCATTTAACGTAGTTGAAGAAGTAGGTAGACATGGATTGAGAAGAAGAATGAAATGAAAACACATAGCAATCTCTGAGAAAGGAGGAAACAATTCAGAGCTGGAGAAAAGGACTGGTAAGTAATCCTAGAGTCAGATGAACTAGAAGATTTCTGTGGTCTTGCTTCTTTGAGAGGGGAGAACTGGAGAATCAACAGTCAATCTTGTTTTGTTTTGTTGTTTTCTGGTTTGTTTTTTTGGGAGGAAGGGGGGTGGAGAGGGTGGGGGTTTTTTTGTTTGTTTGGTTTTTCTTTTTTTTTTTTGCTTCTGGCTTTTTTTTGTTGTTTGTTTTGTTGGGTTTTGTTTGTTTTTGCTTGTAAGAGGCATTCTAAATATGTACAGTTATGCAAATAATAACTCAGCAGTTTAATATTCCGGACTGTGGCTTGGCCAGAGATATCACTGAAGCACATTTGAAATTCAAGCCATCCTCCTGAGAGGCTAGAAATAGATCTTAAATTTCAAGCTGAATCTGTTAAAATTAGCATGAGATCGCTTGCATATTTCTTTCCTTTAATCTATCTATCTCCCAGCATTTCAGATAACTTTATTTTCTTTCTTCCACTTCCTTTTTCACTAACTTGTGTTCATCAGTTGGAATACATATTCTCTTCTTTGTTGATTTCAAAATCAAAAAAATTCAATTTTCAAGGTTGATTCATATACCTCCTTTCTCTTGTTAATGGACTCACATACTTGTGCTCCTGATGGTCTTTGTTTCTTTCTTTGCTGTTGATTCAGTCACAGAAATCTCTGTGTAGGGAGGACTGAACGGAGCACACAGCTGTTTGCCAGGCAGACAAACTGACACATCATAATTCTGTGCTACTGGCATACTCCTTTGAATTAATAGTCCTATGGATACAATGCATTTATAAACAAATATTGTACGTGTTCAAAGTCCATTTCACTATTGGCTTTTCTTTTTTTTTATGTAGATATATTGGTGGACTCTGGAACAAGCAAATACTGTAGCAATCATATCATTTTCGATTTGCACAGGGCTCTTTTACTGTAAGGCTTAGTAGTGGTTCTTATTTATTGTGTGCTGAAATGTGCTAGAAGCCTTACAAGCAGATAAACAAAATCTAGCCTTTGCTGTTAACCTGGAATCAGTCCCATACATAATCATTCTAACTGAGCACATAATGATAGCCTATAATTGCACTGTCTGGATGATAGGGTATAGGTGACAGCAGCCTGAATTCTGATTTGGTTACTCTGGAGTGTGGAGGTATAATTAAGAGCAGAATTCTGCTCTTGGGCCTGAGAGCTTAGAAATATGCCAAGCCATTGGCTTTTCCAATAAATCCTACGGATTTATTTATCTTAAGAGAAAATGCATTTTACAAATTGATTTTGTTGCAGCTCCATGGCCAACACTTTATACACAAGAAAACAGCTAGGAAACAATGAAAACAGAGGCTATCAACTCATATCTACAAGTATCAAAATGCTCTCCAAAAGTAAGCCTTTTGCACCAAGAGCTTCCATGAAAGAGTCTCCTGTGCAAAAAAACCTCTCCACATTGTACATTATTAATAATCAAAGGAATATGTATATATTGTTTCATCTTTGTGACCACAGGTGTGTTTATAGAATTATAATTGTTTGAGTTGGAAGAGATCCTCTAAATTTATCTAGTCCAATCCCTCTGCAATGAACAACTAGATCAGGTTACCCAGAGCCTCATCCAGCCTGGCCTTGAATGTAGGGACCTAGTATCCACTTGGGCAACCTGTTCCAGAGCTTCACTGTTCTTACCATAAAAAACTTTTCCCTTATCAAATCCAAATCTTACCTTTTCTAGTTTGAAGCCATTTTCCTTTGCCCTATCACAACAGACCCCACTAAAGAGACTGTCCCTTCTTTCTGATACCCCCATTAATATTTCATTTCGTCAAGCAAGGACTATTCCTAAGGGCTGGGACACATCCTCAGTCTCCCTAATGTTTTCATTGCCTCTTAAGCACTTATTTGTAAGTAGTCTTCCAAAAATATGATGCAGTAAGAACCTTAAGATATCTCCAAATTCTAGCATACAACAGTCCGAAGATCTACTGATTCCTTGTATAAGATAACCTTGTATTGTCATGACGTATCATCATCCAGATTCTAGGACACATGCATTATTTCTGTATTTCCATGATTAAATGTAACCCATAGGACCACCCCAATGCCATGTAATTTCTAGAAACCTGGCAATGGATACAATTCAAAAACAATAAGAAGACATGTGGGACAGCTTTTGTTGACTTTTGCTTTCCTTTCTTTTAGATTTGTCCAAAGATGAAACAGAACCAAATGACCTTTTCTAAGCAAAAGTTAAGTAATTTTTTTTAAGGAGCCTAACTGCTGATCTGTTTCTAACTATAACCATGCCTTCAAATGGCAAACACAAAAGGCAGTAATTTGCTTTCTCAGCTTCCTTTCATACAAATTTGCAGCACCAATAGGGGAGTAAATATTGCCTATTAGTGTGTAGCATATCAGTCCCTTCATCTCCACTCAAGCATAATCAGTACAAATAATTACTGATGCAGAATAGTAACAGAGCTGTGCAGTGCCTCAAACCAAGTAGTAGTTTAAATATCTCCAAACAGTATGAATTCTCTCCAGAAACCATCAGCAAATTGTTGTCTCACTGTGAGAACTGAGAACACAATTTTCCATAGTATTATCAGCTCCTCAGTCTTGACAGTAAATGAACATAGGTATCAAGTTGTCCCCAGTCCTCTGGGTTCAAATTCTTTCTCTAGATGCCTCTATTCGTCTTCAATTAGCGTTGCATACACGAATACTACAGAAATAATAGTATCTAATAATAAAGCATCTACCTTTCATGTTTTAAGGAGGGAAATTGAAGGTAGAGCTTTGAAGGCACTGTATTTCTGTTCATTTAGAAAGATTGCATGTTAGCTGTTAGTTTGAAAGCGCAAGAGTTGTGTCACTCTCCTTGTCTGCAGCAGCTGCCTAATTTTTTCAAAGAAATAAATTTATTTAATAGATTAAATTCAATCTGTAGAAATGTAGGAGAAAACATTCCTTATATAAGTGACAGAGTGAACTGGACACCTCCACTATGGCTTGTAGGAAAAACTGCATACATACACATGCAAGTCACGAATATCAGAGAACTTCCAGTCTAAAAAAATGTTGGTAAGTCCCTGTATCTGATTAGAGTGATTACTCCAATCTTCCTCACAAGTTTAAAACCTTCATTCAGCCAGTCACGGAGAGCTCCCCATGTAACTATTTCTCACCTGACTGATATGACTTTCTTAAAACACTAATGAGAACACAAAGGATGGTGATGAATTCATGCCTGGATCTGCCTCAGCCAAGAAAAAAGTAAAATGCACATCTAATGTCAGTAAGATGCTATGAGAAAGTGAGAAAGATCTCCACTTAAAACACATTTTAACTGATGAACCCAAGTCAGCACACTTCAAAATCCAACAGCTAAGTGATTTTCTAAATTAACCCCATTCATGCCACTAGTGCATATTCTGCATGGATGGATCCTGGAGTAAGTGATCTTCTGCACAATAGCCTAGAGCGAGTGAAGGGCAATGTAGTCACTGGATTGATTCCTTCAGGAATCTGCATTTTCACATCTAGGAAAGAAGAACATCACATAACTGAAGGATTAAAACTAGTGGATGTGTAGGGTGTACACTTTGAAAATCTAGTTCTGTCTTCATGGAAGTGTGAGAAAAACGCATGAAGATCATACATACATCTGATGGATCTGTAGACTTTGGCTGGAAATGGCTGGAATGGTCTTGTTAATCTTTTACTCACACTGGGAACAGGATAGAAAACATGTCTAAGAGAGAAGCTCCCCAGTCATGGAGCTGCAACTGTTTGACCCCCCAGGAAGCTCACAGGACATGGGACATGGCACGTAGGCATTCACGATCAGGTTGGACAGGACTCTAAGCAACCTGATCTAGCTGTAGATGTCTCTGTTCATTGCAGGGGAGTTGGACTAGATGACCTCTGATGGTCCCTTTCAACTCAAACTCTATGATTCTCCTGCTCTGTGACTGCTATGGCACCTGTGACCTTAATAATGCTCATTTCCTATTTCTTTGTACACCTTCATAGTTTTAGCTCACTCTTCTGTTTCCTCTCAATTATCTATACAATTCATAAATGTCTGTTCTTCAGAAAATGCCATAGATAACTAAATCTGAAAAACAATGGATGGCTGAACATATTTTCTCCCTGTAAGATCATAGAATCATAGAATGGCTTGTGTTGGAAAAGAACTAAAAGATCACTTAGTTCCAACTCCCTTGCCACAAGCAGAGTTGTCAACCACTAGATCACTAGATAAGGTTGGCCAAGGCCCCATCCAGCCTGACCTTGAAAGGAGAAACTAATTAAGTCCACCATGTGACTTAATTTTAGCTTTAAATTTGAGATTTCCTGAATTTCCTGAAAAGTTCACTGACTACTATGAAGACAGTAGAAGTGGACATGTTTGAAAAACTGAGTCCCAGTTCAGTTTAGATTACTTAATATAATTGAAGACGTATGAGATAATCACACATTTTGTATAGCTGTTTTTGAATGTCATATACGTATCTGTCTACAGGAAATTAAGTACAAATCAGCAGGCTCATGAAGTAGTGCAGTTATGGATTTTCATCATCAGTGTAAGGGATGCTGGAGCATCCTTGCTTCTTGCTGATTACATGCAGTACAGACCACGTCTATTTGCTCTGTCTTTAAATGCAGTATAGTTTTTAGTTCCTCCTGGAGCTGCATATTTGTTAAACATAGAGCCTACATGCTTGTTCTACAAAAGAAAAACAGCATTGTTCTGGGAGTTTTCACTGTATTTGTCCCATGTACAGAAAATAGAAAAAAAATCCATACATGAAAAATAGAAAGTAGCGATGAGACAGCTACTTGAATGACAAAATTAGCACTTCTGCTCCCACTGAATAGCCTCTTTACAAGAGTAGTTTATTTCAGTCTTGTCATCATCCTGAAATGAATCTGTAGTGAGGAGCAATTATAGTGAATATTTTCCTATTCCCAGTGCCTCTAAATGTGCCTGTATTAATTTGATGAAATTACATTACTTACATGTGGGGTTTTTTTTGGTCACATATATATTCTTGTGTATATGCTTGTATATATGTGTGTACACGTGTGTGTGAGCCTGAAAATTCCCCAGGCAGGATCAGATTGGACTATCCAGATGATTGTGGCTGACAGCAATTGGAAAAACAGTTGCAGAGATGTCCAGTCTCATCTCTGAGGCTGGTGTGACTGCTCTCTGTATATCTAGTTTGGGAATATTGACATTTCCAGCCTGGCCATTCACAAGGCTACTTGGGAGATCAAAACATATCATTTAAATTGTCCTCACAGTTCTGGGGATGTTGTCCCAAGGCATTCATGAAGAGGTCCATTGCAGCAGCAGCTGCTGAAGGAAGAGATTTTACAGAGTGGATGAAGATTGAGTCAGATTTAAAAATCCTCTAAGGATTTACCAAGAGCATCTTAACTGAAACTGAATGGAATGGGAGAATTATGCAGAAGTACTTAAGTTCTGACTCTCATCAGGAAAGCCAGACAGCCAAACATGGTGTTAGGAAAGTAAAGATGTCACTGACAAGCACTAAATGAGCATGACGATACCAAAAATGTCCACAACTACCTGAAAATTTAACTTTGAGTCAATGTATGCTTCAAACTGAGGCTTTTTTTCATGTGTTCCACCTAAGCACCCAGACTCGTATGACCCCAATGACACTTTCCTGCTCAACCTACTGTAGGGGGTCTGCTTAATCAGGAGGTTGGACTCAATGATCCCCAGAGTCTTCTTCCAACCCCTGTGATTCTCTGATTCTACGAATGTAAAGGTTATATGTGACTTCACCATCATCTCCTGAGCAATTTGAAAGTAATGTTTGATGTCATAAATCGACAGAGAATTCATAAATGTCTGTGTTCCTACAGATATTATAGGCAACAAGATAAACCAACCAAACAAAAAATCTACAGAATTCCTAAACATTCCAATGCAAAGGTTTGATCAGAATTTAGAGCGTCTTGGTCAATAGAAAATCCAAATAAAATGTGTGGGAGTAGCATTAGTTTATGTTGTGTTGCATGAGGCGGCATTGGTTCTGCCCAGGCAAGGCTGCTGAGTGAAAAGGCTGAAGAAGAAAGTAAGGAAAGGCTGTGACTTGTCCTATTACCCCATCCTCATTTACAAAGCTTCCAAGGAAGGGACTCTGTAGGGTCTGTGAAAGATTTAGAAATGTCAAAAAGTATTTCTACCCAAGGAATAAGCCTGATAAGAGGTTGGTGTTTTTGTTTGTTTGGTTGGTTGGTCGGTTAGGAAACACTACCAAGGCTCAGTCCTTTGAGTAACCCATGCTTTGAGTGTTCATAGCCTTGTTTCTAAACACTTTCATGTGCTAGCTCCTGTAATCATATATGACAGTTTGCATTTTATGGTCACACTCTACACTGAGAGGTTGAAAAATACGAGAAGAAACTCTTTATAGTTAAAATTTGATCAGATGAGAAACACAGATCCATAGAAACCAGGCTTTGTTAGCTCTGTGTCTCACAGACCGTTGGAGTTCAGTTTGCTTTATTATTATTTTTTTAAAGCTTTTTTAGTAGAGCATGATGCTTCTTCATTTTGCCTTTGTCTTTTTCTCTGGTAAATGCAATGGAAAAAAAAAAAAAATACAAGGAAAAGCAAAGAGCAAAAAGAAGCTAAAAATATATTTATCTTCTCCCGTGAGAAAAGCAGAGAGTGGATGGCCGTTTATTTCAGGCCATTTTTTGTTGTTCATTTGTTCTTAAATATAGTGCTTTTTACATCAGCTGTCATGGAGCCCTCCCTACCTCCACACAGCTGCCAAACATATTATTGTATGATGTCTTTTTACATATTATGGATGTTTGGTCTAGCTCACCAAGGTTCCTTCACAGAACTGTGCATTGTCAGTATTGCTCAAAAAGCCCTTGGGAAAGAAGAATAAAAGTTCATTTGAGACTGCATTTTTGTTGTTTACTTATGCTTTTCTTTTTTTCCAGGGATGGAGCAGGGAACTGGTCATTTCTTCTGAAGCACACTCTCTGTAATGACTGTCCTTTTCATATAAGGCAGCCTCATGTAGCGGGAAGTAATAGAAAGTGCAGAATTAATCCCACTGGAGTCCAGCCAAGAGCCAACTGTATCATAGGTTTTGTACCTAAGAAATGTCAGATGCGTATACATTTAGGAGTGCAGAAATTGCCCTTGGAATTATATGTTTGTCCAGCTAAAGAGCTCAGAGGCAGAAGCGATGATCTCAGGGGGTTATTATTGGATGGATGCATTGAGTGCTGCCAGCTGCAGCCAGGGGAATCTGAAGCATCCGAGCAAGTCAGCTGTGCACAGACTGGTCCCTTTGTCCCTGACTCCAAACAACTTGCACACAATCCAAATCTGATGCAATTCAACTCTGCCTTTTTTTGACCCACTTCTTTCTGAAAGCTCAGCAGGTGTGATGGAGTGAAAAGCTGAAACTAACAGCACCATCTACTGGATATAGGACATTATTGTCTAATAAAGCTAATTTTGGTCATTAATAAAGAGAGAAAACAAACAAAAGCAACACATCCTCAGGGATATAAAATCTTCAAAGTCTCTTTTTCTGATAAGTTGGGATTTTATTTTTTAAGGGAATTTGAAATACAAAAGAAAAGTGATTTATCTCTGTTATTCCTGTGAGTACAGCCTGGACTTCTCATTACTGTTACGGTTTGGACAGTTTTGCTTTATGAGGCTAGTAATACAGATCAAAAAGGCTTTTGAAAATGAGGAATGAACAGCCGAGTCAGGTTCATTCAAAGCTCTGCTTTCAAATCCAGGGTGCTTCAGAAAAAAAATAAAATAAAATAAAAATAAAAAAAAATCAAGCCAACAAACATTAAAAAACAAGTAAAACTGATCACAAGTTCTTTCTATCATATGATTTTGATCGAGTTCCATTAGAAAGGTGAAGGATCTGAGAAAAATTAAATGACGGGAACACTTGATAGCACTGAAATCCATGTTCCATGTTCCATGTGGTTGTCCAACAGGAACTTCAGAACTCTTGAAGGGTAAGCATGGACATCTATTTTCAAGAAATGCTTGTCTCCTGAATATACGCATGTCCTTAGCTGAAAGAACATGGATAGGCATAATTTGAAGCAATGGTGAAGGATCATTGGTAGTTTTTAAACACTCATTACCAGTGAATTGAACGTCTCAAAAAATGACATTCTGTGAACTTCCTTACAAACCGTTTGGTGGATATCAGAATATTTTTCTTCAGTGTTGATTTGTGTATGTAAAAGTTTTCACTCCACCAGTTTGTGTTTTTTTTGCAGCAGTCGATTTGTGCAGTAAAAAGAATATCATCATGAAAATAAACCATTGAGCGTTTTGTTCCCTATTAGAGCTACCTGAAATGCAGACCTGGAAATGCAGACTGACTTGTGCTGTCTCAAACAGTTTTGGTGAAAGGCATTGTTCTCCTCATCAACCCCATCAACATCATAATGCCAGTGATTAGCTATGATTGAATACCTATTAACATGAGATGAAACCAAAGCTGTTTCTGAGTGTTAACAGCATTACAATACATGAGATATAGCAGCATAGTGTAGAAAACAGCAAAAAAAAACAAATAACAAAACCCAACAACATAGTGTGCATAACACGAAATTGCACAACCCAAATTAAACTCACATCTGCCTTTGGCTGGAGGCAAAACACCAGAGCAGAAAAATGAAATCTGAGGATGTGATGATGCTCTACCAGCAGAGAAGAGTTTCCTCTGGAGGAGAAGAGGCAGCTAGTGAACACATAGAAAAGCACCAGTTTTCTGACAAAGTGAATGAGGATGCAGATTAGTTTGTTTTTGTTCAGGCTTCTGGAAAGTTATTATATGCTGGCTCATTTAGCAGTTCTTACCTCTAAAACAGAAAGAGCCAGCTGTTAACTCTTTTTGTTAGTATCGAAACATCCCTTGCCCTGGCTCCTTATTAATAGGTTCTCTATAAGAACCCCAAGCCCCCTTGTTTCTGCACAAAAGAACTTACACCTTAAAATATTGCCTTCCTCTTTTTTAATTCAAAAACAGATTACTGTCTCAATTACAATAAACTGTATTATTATAGAATCACAGAATCAAAAGATGGCTTAGGATGGAAGGGACATTAAAGCTCATCTAGCTCCAATACCCCTGCCATGGCCAAGGTTGTAAACCTCTACATCAGGCTGTCTAGGGCAGCAGATACACAAGTGGCTGAAATCTTCCATGAGATGAGATCCTACTATCATGACATCTTTTATAGCTGAAACAAGAAGTTCTTCTCAACAAGCTCCCTTTGATCATGCAGCCTGTAGTAGTCTTCAATCACCAGGCGTCCTTTATTGTTCTGGTCCCTAATCACACAGAATCATACAGAATCTCACGGAATCACACAGAATGGCCAGGGTTGGAATGGACCTCAAGGATCATGAATCTCCAACCCCCTGCCACATGCAGGGCCACCAACCTCCCCATTTAATATTAGACCAGGTTGCCCAGGCCCCAACCAATCTGGCCTTGAACACTTTCAGGGATGGGGCATCCACAGCCTCTCTGGGCAGCCTGAATTCTAACCCACAAGCTCTCAATCTGGTCACGTCTGTTTCTAAGAGGCAGCTTTTCACAACCTATCTACTTATTAACATGGAGGGCAACTCCTCTGCCCCTCCAACCTTGCCTATCCCTTCTAAAGAGCTTGTAGCTCTCCATCATACTATTCCAGTTGTACAAGTCATCCCACCAACTAGGTCATAGCTTTCTAAATGCACCACAGTTTCCATCTTCTCCTACTTATTTCCCATACTGAGTGCATTGGTGTGGAGGCACTTCAGCTGGGCTACTACTAGCTATGTTATCTTCTTGTAGAAGCCTTCCCAAATTCATCTGGGACAAATCTGAGGTTTTCCCCCACTAATTCTCAAAGTGACAGTATTACCTGCCTTTTGTCTGTCACTCAGCAGTACACCCCCTTCCCCCATTATATCTAGTTTAAAGCTCTGATGATAAACCCAGCCAGCTAGCTGTCCAGTGTATTCTTGCTCTTACTGGTCAATTGCATCCCATCTAATGTCAACATGCCTACTCTCTCAAAGGTGTGTTCATGATCAGCGTACTTGAAACCCTGAGTGTGTGAGACCACCCATGCAAACATTCATTCAACTGGTCCATTCTCTTCCTTTTGTCTTCAACCAGAATGATCAAGAATAACACTACTTGTGTTCCACATCCCTTCAACTTCTTCCAAAGGGATGTACAGTTTTTTTGTTTTTGTTTTTAATTCTGTAATTTCCTTGTCACAGCCTCTTGCGATCCAGCTTGAAAGAACAGGAGCAGATAGAAATCCTCTGGCTTTATCATACCTGATAGACTCTTCTGATGTCCTGAATGAAAGATCTGAGCAGCAAACCTTTCTAGAGAGATTATTGGAGTGGCAAAATGGGTGCCTCAGTGCCCCTCAGTATGGAGTCCCCAGTTGCTAAGACTCTCTGCCTTTTCTTGTTGGCACTGGCTCTGACTCAGGTCCTTGTTTGGACCATCTTAATGCGATTGTCTCTTTTTGGTTATGAAGCATTATCCCTATCCTCTTTCCATCCCCAGAGCTTCGTATCTGTTAGTTAGGAGGACTTCCAGAAAAAGGCCAGAGACAAGAATCCAGTCTTCCTCATCCTGAATGTGTTTGCTTTCTTATAGAATCATACAACTTCTTCAATTGAAAAAGACTCTTAAAAGTCATCTAGTCCAACATCCCTGCAATGAACAGGGACATCTACAGCTAGATTAGGTGGCTCAAAACCTGGTTCAGCCTGACCTTGAATGTCTTCAAGGACAGGTCTTTGACCACATCTCTGGGCAGATAGCTTTTTTATTCCTCTTACAGGAACTTAAGCCAGAACTGTCAGTCTGCTCGTGTCACTGCACAATACCATGCATCAATCTCTTTCTCTGATTGCTGAGTACTTTTCAGCCTGGTGATTTCTTCTTGCAACCTGCTCAAAAAGTTCATCAAGCTGAGCACACCTGCACTCATGACCCTACATCTTCCTTGAGGCTGTTGATGAACTTCCAGATTCTGGAGTTCCCCAGAACTGAAGTTCTGGGCAGCTCTGGCACTACTCTAGAGATCTGTTAAAATGATATATTAATTTTAGAATTACAGTTTAGAAGGAGCTTCTGATTCACCACTGCACACATACTTGGGAGGTGCAGCCTTCCACAGTGCATACTGCTGCATTGTAAACTGATCCCCCTCAAGGCCATCTGATGATCCTTCTGAAGGGCCTTCGGAATCCGGGCCATGGGTAGAGGACACCGCATACCATCTGTGGGACTCTTGATCTGAGAGCCTTGGTTCAGTGGATCAAATATTACAACACCACTGACTTCCAAATAGTAAGGAGGAGTACCAGAGTCACAGAGGAGAGAGTGATTCCTGTAGTATCATGCTTGTTTTTCCTGCTTTGTTTTTGTTTTGTTTCTGTGGAAACTACTGTCATTTTCTGTAAGCAATCTAACTTTACCCTTTCTTGGATTTCAAGGCAGGAAATTGTATTAACACCCCTTGGAGAGGGTGATGTGATTTTTCGCTCTACAGTCCTCTGTATTTCTCCCATATTCAGCTTCCTTCACAGGGAAAATTGATCCTGAAGTGATATTTTGGTGGTTTAAATAATACCAGAAGGCTTATACTGAAAAAAAAAAAACACAAAATACAATTACAAGTACCAATTCAATCTTTACAAGAGCAAACCTATTCCATGTAAACAATTTCTTATTTCAGGAATTTATATGAACTGATGCCTGGTTAAAAGGATTTCCCGTGTGGCCATGGTGAACATAACTTCTTCTGTTAACACTCCTGATATCCTGAGAGAGTTTGTGTAATGTGAGAGCAACGTGTATTTTTTTGGATAATATCTACACTATCCATATCTGCATGGCATCTTGCTCTGACATGAACTAACAAATACTAGAAGGAATTCAGATGTGTTAATATCTGTTGGAGTAGGTGTCTATAGCAAAATCTGTCATCTCACACAAGCCAAAGAGCTTTAAAAACTTCCAGAAAATCAGTGACAATATATAATCAAGTTTCTACTTTGGAAAATCCTTACAAGTCTCTTTGAGAAATGTTTTCATTCACAAAGCTTTAAGTGAAGAACTTCCCACCCAGGGGAATCTGGAAGGACAGCACGAGGGGTTTGTGCACATATGCTGTACTTCTCCCAGGCCCTCCCACTATCCCTATTAATTTTAGTAATTGCCAAGTACCTGTCAGATATCAATCTGTTCTTGAATCCAGTGAGGAATACAGGGTAAAATTGTGAAGACAGAGGGATACTTCAGATCTTAAGTGATATCCTTGGTCCCACTTAAAACTATCGCTGGTCACTGGAAAGGATGAAACAGCTCTGATAACAACCAACAACCAGCGGTCCTCGAAGCCCAAATGGCATACTGTGTGGAGAACTTATCAACAAACCCTTCCAAACATTATTGTGATAAAAAAATAAGTGCCTTAACTCTTGGATTTTGAGGGGTGAATTGGTTCTCTGAACAAGATCTAAAGTTAATCATGGACAAATCCTACCATAGCCACAGCTAAGCCTCACTTGTGACCTTGAAGCCACAATGAGACCATTAAGCTGGGACTTGGATGACTTATCTTCCCTCACAGCGGTAGAAGGAGATGTGAGTGTAGTCAGAAAACTGTCTCTCAGCACATCTGCCAGCAGCACGGCAAAACAAGACAGGAATGCAAAACAAGAAGAAAAGGATTATTCTTATGTTTCTTTCCTTTTCAGCTACAACATCAATCACTTTGCAGGGCTGATCCTGGAACAAAGAAATGGAGAGAAGGACAAAGATGAGGACTGAAGTCATGCCAAAGTCTTGCTCTGCCTCCAAAAGCTTCTCAGCCATGCTGCACAAAAATGGTAGGCGACTTAATTACAGTTCCAAGGGTTCAAGCCTGACCTTAAAATCCACTGCAAGCATTCTATTTAGAGCAGTGTTCTACTGAACACTTCACAGCCTCCTTTAATGCTTACATGATTCTACAAGCAAAACTCTTAGTTAATGCAGTTGCCTCAGTTCATCTGGGTGCTTAAACACATACTGCATTTCATGACTTACACTGGCTATGTGGGTATCTTCCATGCACACACGGTCAGCACCATAAAGGAGGAGATTAGAGCAGTTCTCCAGTTTGTAATCCAATCTTTAAGCAAATCAGATTGATCACTTACCTCTTCTATCCTTTGAGGCCTCTCTGCCTTTCACACTGACACTGGCACTGTTTATTTGAATGTATTATTGTTGTTTGAAGGGCTGCTGACACCCGAACTCAGTGACCCCACCACGCTGTATCATATTAAAGCTGCCATCACTTTCATTTCACCAGATTTCCCATGATGTGAAGCTAGTCTACAAGGTACATTAGCTTCTATCAATCCTATAGATCTAGATAGTGGCTCAAAGATATCTCTGAAAGATTTTCTTGCATATTCTCTGAAGAGCTACAGCTCCTTTCCCAAACTCCTGTATACATCATTCTGGTGGATGGGTGAAAAATAATCCCCATTGACTGGTTTTGGTGGCTTCAGTTGAAGAGTATAATCTGAGAGCCATTAGGGGATATCTGTGTCACAACTACATGGCTTTGTGAGTCTCTCAGATTTTCTGAAGCTATTCAAAATGGTGTTGGTAAATCCAGAAGATCACTGTTTGTACTGTTAGGTTTAGATTAGTTTAATCTCTAACATCATCATAGTCTCAGTAAAGCAATAAAGCAGGACATCAGGAAAGAATAGTTGAGAATCAAGCTAGACAGGATTTATAAGTATTTTTGTCAGAGAAATTGGTAAGTAATGATGACATTTGAAAATTGCATCTTAGGGTTTAGAAAAATCTATTATGTATGAGTTGTCTCATAGACCAATCAAATGATGCAAGAAGGATTTTGGATTGGTCCCAGTGGACTGGTGGAATTCAGGGTATTTCTGGTAAACCCAGTGGTGAAATTGTACTTCTTCCTCAGATGAGTCACAGCAATCCAGGATTGAGGTCATTGATAAGACAATCTAGGGCACTCCTGGATTGTGAATAAAACCAGTACATCTGTTCCCTGCAATAATGATTCCCTAATCTCACATTAGATGTTTTATGTTTAAAAGAAAGAAAGAAAAAAAAAAGAAAAAAAAAAGTATGCAAAATTCCCAAATTATAAGCAGACATTTCATGTAGAAATGGAAAGAAATCTATTCAGTCATTTGCATTCATAAATTCTCCCAGCCAAACAAACAAAACCCATATGATACAATTCAATTAATTTACATACAAAAAATGTTAAGGTAATTCTACACATTGTCTATCCTGAAGGTAGAAATTACAGTCTGTAGTGGTGCCTCACTTCACTTTCTTCTTATCATTCTTATCCCTTATCCCCTCCTCATCCTCTTGTCACCAAATGAAGTGGGCTCTGATTTATCTTGGCAGAAGAATGACTGGAATAGGACCACAATGCTGGACCTTCTGTAACCATCAGCTGATAATAAAATGAGATAATGAGACAATATGAAAACATATCTAAAGACAAAACTTGATTTTGGGTCTTCGCTCTTTCTAGGTTTAACCAATTTCCCAAAACCTTGACTGAGGTGCATGATTCCCTCAGAGGTAATACAGGTATTATGTTTCCTTTTGGTGTCAAAGTTTTATATAGTGTCAAAGATTTATGCATCTATGAATTGTAAATCACACTTCATTACTTCACACTGTCCTAACAGACAGCCATAACATCCCCAGAACACATCATCCCTGTGGTATGCCTACTCACAGAGTGTTAGACACCAGATGTCTGTACAGAGTGCAAATGTAGGGCCATAGTCCAAGACTGATCCCATTCCAACCACTTTCTATCTGATCCTGATTTCTTATACTTACCCAGAACTGCACTGTTTTGGCTGAGCTGAGCATCTCTTGGCTGTTTTTAGCTCTGGGACTCCTTTGGATTAGTAAATCAGGAGTCCACAATCAGTTTATCCTGCAAGGAATTTCCAGTCAATTTAAAGTCAAAGTTATCTTATATACACAAAGGATGGATTTCATGTATGCTCACATCAGTGCTTCCTATTACCTGTCTTAGTTCTTCCTTCACTGTAGAGCAATTTTAGGGCTCTGATGCCTAACTCATGTATCCCCCTACGTGGCAAGTAGCACAAAAGTTAAGCATTTTACATGGCTCAGTGAACTTCACTCCTAGAATATTAGATTTACTGACTCTGAAACGGTGGCTCTGATGCCTTTTAACATTAAAACAAAACAAAACAAAAAACAGAGCATTAAACTCTTACACATTGCTCCAGCAGATTTTAGTGTTGTGGGTAGAAATAAAAGCTTTGTTATCAGTGGAAGCATGGTGAGAAACATCCTCTGCTGCTTCACTATATCCACTGAGCTCCCTTGTTCTGTTGCTATTCTCTTCCCTACAGATCCTAGCTCTCTCACCATAGCTTCTGGATACATTCCAGTAGCAAATTAACAGTTGTCTTCTATCTGATTCTCATGCCTGGGGAAAACCAGCCGGTCACCCTTGCACTTAAAACACAGAAGCATAGAATTGGGTTGGAAGGAACCTCAAAGATCATCTAGTTCCAACCCTCCTGCCACAGGCAGGGTTGCCAACCACTATATCAAGCACTAGATCAGGTTGCCCTGGGCTCCATCCAACTTTGAACAGTTCCAACAATGGGGCATACAGAAACACTGTTTTCCAGAAGCAAGACCGTTGTTCTAGTATTTAAATAAGTGTACAGAAAAATATACTTTATTAAATTGTTTTCATGCAGTCTTCCTCCCTCCCTCCCTTCCTTCCCTCCTTCCTTCACTTCCTTTCTTTATTCTATTCTTCATTCCTTCCTTCTTTTCCCTTTTTTCCTTCCTTGCCTTCCCTCCTTCTCCCCTCTCCACAACCATTATCCCAGATGTACAGGTATGAATTTTTTCATCTGTTCTACCTGTAAAATCTTCTGTAAGCTATCAACTGAGCTACTACAGTATAAAAAAACCCTATCACATTGCTTATTCTGTATTTAGTGGTATCTGTGGGAAGGTAATTACATACAGCTCTATACAGACAGATGCCTACTCAGAGTTGTATTGAAAGATGTTGCCGGACTGGGGGTAGAGGAGGAATCTAGACATGCAGCTGTTTTTTTTTTTATCTTTTTCCCATATTTTCCCTAGAAAAGTCTTTCTGTGAAAACAGTGAGAAAATAAACCGATCCCCTCACAGAAGTAGCTGCTTTATTAAATCAATCTTCAATCAACCACAGAAGCAAAATGTAATTCAGCCTCCTAAGCTAGAAATGACAGTTCAAGAAAATGTTCAGGGCTGACAACCAACATGGGGTGTTAATGCATTCTACCTCCTGCAATGTGTTAGTTCTTCCTGAAAGTCCTCACCTCTGACCTGACCCAGTTTGATGAAAAATATACCCAAAAGTCAGCCTTATCTTGAAAGCAGTCATTGTGGTTCTCATGAGGGTGACTTTTGGTGAGAAAAATAAAACAGGCTGATTTGTCCTGCCACATGAGTGGCTCCTCAAACAATAACTAGCATTATGTGCGTGGAAGGAAAAAGCAGGATCTGTGCCCCATTTTCCTTTTCCTGGTACGGGTCATGGCAACACAAAATTGTCAGAAGACTTTGGCTGCAACAGTAATAGAAAGAGAAGTGGGGAAAATATGTCAAGGAATTAGAAATGGGGGGATAACTGATATTTTGTGCTTTCACCACAGCTTCGTGTATGTATTTGTGTGTGAGACAAACAGGAAAAGAAAAATTGGATACTTTCTTCTGCTGCTTAAAGCATTTCTAAAGCATACCTCTTGAAAAAACACTCCGCACACACATCTGGTATCTTGTAAGATGAGAGTTTTCCCTTACTGTGAGATCTCAGCATTAATGCTCATCAACACAACACTCACTAGCAATCATGCACTGTCCATCCTTTATAAAGCTCCAGCCTTTGCCGTGACAGTATTTTCACATTTTATTAAAGCTTCTTGATATTTTTATGATCTGTTCCCTCACACATGTATTTCCCCACAGTTTGCTCTGGTGGTCCTCAGTATTCATCAGAAAAGGCACAAAACCTCCAGCACATCAGAATCAAAGAAAAAATAACAGAGTCCTTCATATAATACCTTTTCTATTTCCCCCGCAAGAAATTTACTGTTGCAGTGTACTTCACTAAGGCATTATTGCACTATGGATGGAGAAACACTAAGTGTACTTCAATAACGATCTTCAATTTCCTAAGGTTAAGCTTTAACCATCAGGCAACAAAGCATCCTGGGATGGGAGGTGGGGGTAGGAGAACAAGGTCAACTCAGTTGTTTCATTAAAGCTGTTGTATCTTCTATTAAAATATTTACATATTAATTGAGTCTCCATTCCCTAATTTCAAAGGTGATCCTTAATCACATGATGAAGGACTCCATGAGAAGGCACTGAGATGCTGGCATTATTGGTACCCACAGCTGTGACTGCAAGAATTGAGCCCTCCTTGCATTTTGTTATAGGGCTTTGGGCATGCAGTTGCCAAAGTCAGTGACTACTGAGAAGAGATGCATGTGTCTGTGAAGCTACAACTCCCCAGGCTTTGAAGGAATTATATCTTCAGCTGCCTTCTCACCAACTGTCTTTTGCTACTGCGTATTCAGGTCCCATTTTTTACATTCCCGCCTCTTCATCTTCACCATGTATGGAGTCTGAGCACCTCACAAATTAATTTAGGAGTTGCTGCACCTGAATCTGTTAAGCGCCCAATATTCATATCCTCATGCTGAATCCTGGAGGAGTGATTTCACCTTTGCTCTGTACTCATTGGGAAACCACACTGTGTTAATTGTCTCTAAGTTCTTAAAGGAGGCCAGAAGTATTTAGAGAAGTGGAATACATTAGGACAGCCATAATTTCTGACGCAATTTTACTGGTGTGTGTCAATGACAGGGAAAGAGAAGATATGATAGTGGTGCCTGTCTGGAAGAAGGCACTGAACTTGACCCAAAGCTACTCAGAAATGCAGGTCAAACCTAAATTCCCACTACTACAGCCACCACTACCATTATACAGAGTTATCTCCAGGCCTGAATCTCCCCTATGTTGCACAACTTAAGACCATTATGTCTTCCCATCACTGTTACCTAGGAGAAGAGGCCAACCTCCTCTACATCCTCCTTTCAGGGAGATGCAGAGCAATAAGGTTTCCCCTGAATATCCTTTTCTCTAGAATCTCAGTTGCCTCAGCTGGGACTGTGCTGGCTCTGCACTCCCCACTGCCAGGAAATGCTACCCCAAGCGTAGGAGGGGGCTCTCATTCATTTTGCAGCTACACTGGCCCCAGCACCAATCCAGCAACAAGAGTAGGATCTTGGCAGATCAGCAGCACACACAATTACATGTACAGATCGACACAGACTTGCATTTGACCCAAACTGTCAAGGATCCTGCAACGACCAGCGTGTAATTTCTCCCACTAATCGACCATAAGAAGCAGACAATATCAGCTTGCTGAACTTGGGAAACTGCTGCTTTTTGTTTCATTTTGTTTCAGATAATAATTTCATTAACTGTGATTTTCCTAACAATCACTCGTATTTCTTTTTCCTCTTACTTCAATGAAAGGGCCGATTCCACGGGCTTAGGGGCAGTAATGGTTTAACGAGCCGACTTATGTTGTGTTTATCGTCCTGCCGCAGGCACAATCACTGCATGGCAGGAGCAGAGAACAGAGCCAGCCCACCTAGGACTGGAGGTGCAACTCAGACCTTCCTGCGAGCAGCATCCCTACAGGAGTCAAACCAGCCTGAGGCTTTTTACCTTGTGATTGTAGCAGTCTTGAGCCTTTTCTGGACCTGTACCAGTTTAAGAACCTGGCAATATTAACAGTGTCGATTATTTTGCCAATCGTTCCCACTCTACTCCGTTTTTTCTCCCCCACAGAGATTCTTTGCTATTTTTTTCTTTCTTTCTTTCTTTCTTTTTTTTCTTTCTGTGTCTGAAGCGTGGAGGGAGGCTGCTGGGAAGGTGTGCGATGATTTTGAGCTAACAGTGCCATCTAGTGATGCAAGGGACACACGGGCCTCTGAGCCACATGACAGAGCCGCAGTCCTCGGGGGCTCCACAGGGAAGTAACCACTTAGCATAATATTCAGTGATGCCCCTGTAGTGCTGGAGTTCCCTGTCGCAGACTCCAAACACGCTCCTGAAACATCCCTGGAGGTGAGGAGACGCTATCCAGAGCTTGGGGAAAAAAAAAAAAAGAAGGAAAAAAAAAAATAACCCATGGATATCTGGGGTATGTGGGGTTTTAGGAATCTGCTTAGAACCTGCAGATCAAATCTGGTCCTAAATCTGGTTGAATATCACTGGTACCTATATACATGTATATTTCACATACAGATGTAGGTATTTGGGAGCATATGCATCTACCTCCCCATGCACGTGTGGGAGGCATGTGTTGAATCTTCAGAATTTAGCAACCTAATTCCCAGCTGATGTGGTTGTCTCATTTGTTTCCCAACAAGAGAGAAAAACACACAAGCACACAAAGCCACCAGTCCTCAATGACAGCGATATATGTACATCCATGACTATTTGAAATACTTCACTACAGTGACATAAGAGATGAAGAGGGAAGGGGACAAAACAGGCCTCACAAGAGATGAGCCTAGGGGAACAATGCTTAAGCTGGGGGTGAGGCAGACGACTCGACTGAAGTGCATCTATACCAATGCACACAGCATGAGCAACAAACAGGAAGAGTTGGAAGCGTGGCCACTGAGGACAAGGAGAAGGCTGAGATGTTTACATTTTACGTGGCATAAATGTAAGGCATGCTTACATTTTACTAAGCTTAAGGCTTTTCTTCACATTTTATTTGACTTACTGTGCTTGCTAGAAACTCCCTACCCCACAACCTTTCCAGAGGAGATGCTTTCTCAATGCTTTCTTTACATCTGCCTTTAATAGCCAGACCAGTTATCCTCTGGGCATTTTACACCCTGATCTGGAAGTCTGAGATGCTACTCAGAATTATACCCCCATTGATTCAGGTGGAGACAGTCAGAGAGCTCCTCCTCCATCTGGACTGTCACAAGTCCATGGGACCAGATGGGCTAACCCTCGGGTGCTGAGGGAGATGGCGGGGTGATTGCTGAGCCGCATCATGGCCATCTATCAGCGCTCCTGGTTAACTGGAGAGGTCCCAGAGGATTGGAGGCTTGCTGATGTGACTCCCATCTTCAAGAAGAGCCGTAAGGAGAACCAGGGGGGATCCGGGGAACTACAGGCCTGTCAGCCTGACTTCAGTACCGGGGAAAGTAATGGAGCAAATCATCTTGGGTGAGATCACATGGCACATGCGTGGTGTCCAGGGGATCAGGCCCAGCCAGCACGGGTTCATGAAAGGCAGGTCGTGCTTGACCAACCTCATCTCCTTCTAAGACTGGGTGACCAAACTGGTAGATGAGGGAAGGGCTGTTGATGTAGTCCACCTAGACTTCAGCAAAGCCTTTGACATGGTCTCTCACAGGCTTCTTCTGGGGAAACTGGCTGCCCATGGCCTGGACAGGTACACACTCCTTTGGGTAAGAAACTGACTAGAGGGCTGTGCTCAACGGGTAGTGGTTAATGGGGTTGAGTCCAGCTGGCGACCTGTTTCAAGTGGTGTCCCCCAGGGGTTGGTACTGGGGCCTATCTTGTTTAATATCTTTATTGATGACCTAGTGAGGGGATTGAGTGCACCCTCAGTAAGTTTGTAGATGACACCAAGTTGGGAGGTGGTGTGGATCTGCCTGAGGGTAGGGAGGCCCTTCAGAGGGACTTAGATAAGCTGGATCACTGGGGTGAGGTGAATGGGATGAGGTTCAACAAGGCCAAGTGCCGGGTCCTGTACTTTGGCCACAACAACCCCATGCAGCGCTAGGCTTGGGGACAAGTGGTTGGATGACTGTGAAGAGGAAAGAGACCTGGGGGTGTTGGTTGATGCTCAGCTGAACATGAGCCGACAGTGTGCCCAGGTGGCCAAGAAGACCAATGGCATCCTGGCCTGCATTAGAAATAGGGTGGCCAGCAGGAGCAGGGAGGTGATCATCCCCCTGTACTCAGCACTGGTGAGGCCGCAGCTCGAGTAGTGTGTTCAGTTTTGGGCCCCTCACTACAGGAAAGACATTGAGGCCCTGGAGTGTGTCCAGAGTAGGGCAACGAAACTGGTGAGGGGTCTGGAGCACAAGTCCTATGAGGAGCGGCTGAGGGACCTGGGACTGTTTATTCCGGAGAAGAGGAGGTTCAGGGGAGACCTCATTGCACTCTACAACTTCCTAAAGGGAGGCTGTGGTGAACAGGGTTTGGCCTCTTCTCCCAGGCAACGAACAGGACCTGGGGAAATGGCCACAAGTTGTACCAGAGGAGGTTTAGGTTAGACATGAGGAAAAACTTTTTCTCTTAGAGAGTGGTCAGGCACTGGAATGGCCTGCCCAGGGAGGTGGTGGAGTCACCGTCCCTGGCAGTGTTCAAGAGGCATCTGGATGAGGAGCTACGAGATGTGGTTTAGTGCTTGTGGTAGCAGTGGTAATGAGAGGATGGTTGGACTAGATGATCTTATAGATTGTTTCCAACCTTGTGATTCTATGCTTCTATGATTCTATGATTCTATGATAACCAAAGACATGTAAAATCTCAGCGACTATTTAGTATACTCCAAAATATTTTCCAAGAGCAGGCACAGTGAAAGTTTACTCTCTATTCCCACTGTGAAGCTTTTTCTCCATATGCCATTCATAATTTGCCTTATGTCTGTCCTTTAAGATACAAATGACCACCTGAGGACTTTTTCTTTAAGCCCGAAGCATGCAATGATAATGCTTGTTGTGATTTATTTTAATGAGAAGGTAAAGCACTATTATAGAGGCAGACTCAAAGTAAATTATTCCTTCCATCTGCTGGAGTATGCTGGATCACATGTTTCTGTACCTTCATATAGTTGATGAAATGAGAGAGAGTACAAAGGTATTCTCATTTCCCTGTATCAAAGATAGGAAAAGCAGGACCAGAAAGAAGATCTTCAAGGATTTGTACCATTAGGATGGCATCAAAGATGTTAAAGGGCACAGAATTGTGGAGATTGGAAGGGACCTCTGGAGGTCATCTAGTCCAGCCCCCCTGCTAAGGCAGGTTCCCTGCAGCAGGTTGCACAGAAAAGCATCCAGATGACTCTTGAATATCTCCAAAGATAATGACTTTTGACACTTGGAGAAGAAATCTGCTTCTTTTCCTTTCCCTGCTCATCAGTTCCTTGTGGTTTTAATTACTGGTTTTCTTTTCTTTGTTTCTTTTTTCCTCTGACTCCTCAGGGTTTGCCAAGGGGTGCATGGTGGGATGTGTTGAGGGTTGGAGCCATACAGAAAACACTCCATTATTCAGACAGCATCTCTTCTATACATGATTTTCATTCTGCAAGCAGAAAGGAATTTGTGGAACAAAGCTCTGCAGTCCTGCAAAGTATGATCTTCTTCTAGAATCACACATTATTTATTCCTAAATCATCATCGGCTTTTGCAGGGGATGAATACACTGGCAGTGTTGAACCTCTTGCATTTTTTCCCTTTCACACATCATACTTGGAGATTTTGTTCTTTCCCTATAAAATTTAGGTTTTGTGTAGACTGTTTGAAAATATTTTCTGCCCTAGAGTTTAAAGTATATATTCTATGGACCAAACATTAATTGCCTTGTTGGCTGAAAGCTTGAGAACTGGACTTTATGACTCCAAAAAACACCTTGTGCTCCTAATCATTTTCTGTTATTTTTTTGTAGTGTTTCTTTCTTTAAACCTTAAAATAGCTACAGCATCTAGCTTGAAATCAAGTTGAAAAACTAGGATATGATCAAGAAAAGCCTGGAGAAATAAATCTGGGGACTTGCTTTCTGTTTCTCCCCTCACCATTTGTTGGCCAAGACTGCAGAAAGTAAATGTACACCTGGGAGATGTTCCAAAAGGCTTGCTTAAGAAATAACACATGGCTTCAGAAGCTGCAGGGGCTATGTGTTCTTTGCATGATTTGGGCTGTGAAGATATGTGTGTTCGTGACACACAAAGACTATCACAGACTCGCAGAACTGTAAGGTTTGGAAGGGGCCTTTGGATATACATTGCCTGGCTTTGTTGTTACAGGGGCCTTAATGGAGCCAAGTGAAAACTTACAGGTGTAGTGGTGGAGTGATTTGCATTGTGGCCAAGGCCATATTGCAACATAGAGAAGGTTCAGGTTGGACATCAGGAAAAAATTCTTCTCAGAAAGAGTGATAATATATTGAAACAAGCTGCCCAGGGAGGCAGTAGGGTCCCATGGAGGTTTTCAAGAAGCGTATAGATGTGTAACTGAGGGACATGGTTTAGTGGTTTGGTGGTGATGAGCTGATAGTTGGACTAGAAGATCTCAATGGTCCTTTCCAACCTTAATGATTCTATCATTTTATTACACAGACTGCTTTTCTCCCCCTCTCAGTTTTGATCAGCATTACATCTGTCCCCATTACGCAGTCAGTATTTCCTGCAGATTTGGCAGTTAATTTAGTAATTAGATCAGCATCCACCCCATTCCCAGCTACCATTCTCATTTAGTGACAGATCCATTTTCTGAGGATCTTGGGGAGTTTATCTAGGGTTATAAGGTCTGGGGATTTGGGATTATCTAGGATTTTTTTTTAATGGGATGTCATTTTCTGTCAGGCTAATAGGTAGGGTGGGCAAAGGCCTGTAAGCGTGTCAGCTCTGTGGCCATGACACATTGTTCTCAGCCCTGTGTATAATGTGGGCTCAGTGATGGTTATGCTCTGCCTTTCTCAAAGAGTTTGTGTCAGATTTCAAAAGAGGAACGTGCTGTCATGGGGCTGAACAAGACAACACTTGTGTTTGGAGCAGTGGGCATGAAACATAACTACAGAACTGAAGTCACTTCTCTAAAATACAGAGCGCTTCATTCTTGTGTGACTGTGCTCGGTTCATTTTTGTCTAGAAGCTTCAATTTCCTATAGTTTTGGCTTTATAGTCTTCATATATTCCCATTAAGAATTCCGTACTTTCTCACTTCTTCATGTGCTCATGCAACATGATTACGCTTACTTTGAAGTCTGTGAAATACAATAGGGCTGCATATGGTATATCAGCATGGTCCTGTACATATAACAATTCTTCATAGGCTCCCAGTGGAGGGACTAAAATCATGCAATCAGAGAAAGAAGGTGCTGGAGCAGGCAAAAGGCCAAGACACAAATCTAAGCATTTCCGCTCCATTTCATGCCTTTATGAAAGAAAATCCGGACCTTGTTCTCAGAAAATATTTGTGTTTGGAGGGGTGAAATTTTACCAACTGCATCTGGTAACACCACTTTAAGAGTCAGACATCCATCTAATCTATTAATTTAACAAAACAATTGAATGATTGAATGAGAAGTTTTGTCTCTCATATTAGTACATCCATGTCGTCAAGTCATACCCTGCTCCCTCTATGGAGAAAGCACTCAACAGAGTTTAGCAATCTCCTAAACTTCAATAATTGTATTAAATTATCTTTGTAAACTATAATAACAGCACAAATTCCTCATGTGGATGGAGACTCCTGCACTCTAAATAGGAAACACGAGATGAGATGAATCCTGCTCTAGTTTATAATAAACCCTGTGGTTTTAAATGAAAAACATTAATTGAGAAGAAACCTAGCAACCAAAATTTATCCAGCAACCAAAAACTTAAACAGAAGATTCCAGAGAGGACTAAGATCCGCTGGTTCTAATATCCACCGGTTACATAGCAGGAGAGTGAGATATATACAATGAACGCACGTACCAAGAGATAGGTGCTATGATTCATATCCATTCCCATAAATTTCAGTGGGAGCAAAAATTACCCAAGGGAAAAAAAAAAAAAAAAGGAAAAGAAAAGAAACTGAAACTGTAAATAAGTAAAAACTTGAGTAAGCACAGAGTCTGTTCCTACAACAGGAAAAATAATGGTCCTTTTAATAATGCAGTATCTCTGAATCATCAAATCCACTTTTTGAAAGGGAAACCTCTTTGGAGCCATTTCAGATGAATGTTGTTAGACTAATTAGCAATGTGTTTGTCACATTCCCAGCTTATTCACAGGAGAATGCATTCTAAAAGGTTGCTGCCTTCATTTGAGTTCATTAAGATCGTATGTGCTTTTATAGCTACAAAACTTACAATTTTGCTTATTCTTTGGAAGGAAAAATTAGAGATCAACTTGAAATAATCTCTGATTCAGACTGCATTCAATTACATAAATACATTATTTTATATAATCATAGCATCAATAACTTGTATCATTTGTTTTACTGCTTGCCTATGCTTATAGGAAACACCTTCATCCCAGAACTTAAAAATACTACAAATACTACAATTTATTTACACTTTGAGAGCTCGTGCTTAATATTATAAGCCTTCTCTTTTTCTCACAAGGCTCTTATCCTCATCTTCAGCTGTGAGGCCAGACTGATTAACAGCTGTACTGGGGTACAGCTATCCTGTATTCCACCTGTTCCCAGCAGCTTAGAAGCAGCTGTGCAGAATGTAATGGAAGGCAGCAGCATGAACTGATATAGATCAGGAATGCAACAAAAGACCTTAAACTTCAGTCTCAGTGATGAGAAGATGACTTTTTTTCCACTGTTGCAGATTGGTAAAGTTTTTAGACCAAAATATCTTCAAAACTTCCATGTAAAAACAAATAAATCACTTATTTTTGTCATTTTTCTATCTTCCATTTTTTTGCAGTCTTTCACTTAAGAGCAGTATGGTGTATGCAATGTAAGATTCAAACTTACATATCTCTGCTACAGTGCTATGCTGGGATGACAAAGGACAGTCTTTATTCAGTGAGTCCTGAGACTGTATGCGATTAGATGGAGAGGGAAAGAAAGAAAATATGCAGAATAAAAGATCACCGAGAGTAAATGGTGTTCCTGAAGAAAGCTGTTGATACAGAGAAATTGAACCCAAATCACGTGTAACAAAAAATGAATTGGGATAAATTCTGCCTATATTAAATCCCAGGGGGAATATTTTTTTTACATTTATTTTAATGGAACTGGCATTTCAGAGCATACTCTGCTGATGCTGTAATCACCAAAGAGATTTCACAGCTAGTGGAATATAATTAAACAGAGTAAAGCATCACCAGTTAACTAGGAGCATGTGAGAGGACTCTGCAAAGACAGACCTGCAAGCTTCTTTAAGAAAGAAGAGACAGAGCATAGAGAACAGAGACAGCAGGGTAGAAGCCTGCATCTAGAAGAAGGTGTGAGCAGTAATGAGGCAATGTAAAAATTCAGCACATCCCTCACTGAGCTACAATTCTGTAGGTGGACTGGAAGCTTCTCAGAATTAGGAAGCCAATTACTTAGAAGGGAGGAATTATAATTATTTGGCCAAGTGTGAAAGAGAGAGAGGGAGGAACATATAAAGTTCAAGAAGAAAGGAACTGCGGAGAGCATTTTTTATTTAAAGCTAAGGAAAGAGCATATTGTGAACAAAGGAAAGGACAACATTAATGCAATTACAGCTTTAGAGTCATGTAGACTGACTTGGGGCAGTTGTTACCAGAAGACCCAGTATTCATTATAATTCATTTAGAAAGGATAATCAAGCTGTTGAAAACTCAGTAAGCCAGTGGAAAGAAAATAGGACCCAGTGAAAAAGTATGAAAGGAAAAGTAATCAAATGACAGAGAAGGCTGCGTGACTCTGTTTTTTCCTTCCACATATTATCAGAACCTAGATCTTGTGGAAGGGACATCTGCTCTGATTAGTACCATGTTCCCATCTTGTACCCTTAGGTAAAAAATGGATTGTCACTGTGTGAGAGAAGAGCAAGCTGGCACAATGACTGTCAGTTCAAAGGAAAAAAGAAAAACCTGAAGATATCCATGCTAAGCAAATACTCTAAATTAGTATTAAAACTATCGCCTCTGTCTATTTGACCACAGTCATGCAGGATATACTCAGACAGTTCTCTTGGTGGCAGACATAATGATGGATTTAAAGTCAGGGGCATCCACCCAATGGGAACTGGATAAAACTGGTCATGCACAGCTTAACATATGAAATAGCAAATGCCTACTACTGTATTTTGGTCTGTGCTTGGTTATGAATAAATTGAAAGAATGGAAAAGAGAATATTGAAAGGTTTGATTGGACAGCTGCGTTAGGGAAAAAAAAAATCTTGTTCATCTTTGCTTTTGTTTATCTAATATGTGACTTTCTTTTATTGTATCTACATGTTTCCTGCTCATTCATGCTACAGCACTGAAATTAGAAAAAAAAAAAAAATCCATATTTAATAACTCTTCAGAAAAGTTTCAATGGAAGCAAAGACAACAAATATCCAAATATCACTCTGTCATGCTGCATTTTATTTCAGGGCATGATACAGTCAGATTCCCTTTTCCGTCCCAGGGAAACGGAAATATAACTTTCTTGATTATGTCTGTGAGTCTTTCCATCTTCAGTCACTCATAGCTTTTGAAAATATGAAAAAAAAAAGGGTTTCATTTTCTACTAGAAATAAAAAGGAAAAACAATATGAAAATAGAGGAACCAGTTTTCGGGAGCCAGGAGTGGTTTCAGGCATAGACATTTCTTTCTGCCTTGATTAGAGGGCTTGACCACGATGAGCAGAAGGCAGCAGAAGTCTTGTCACCATAAATTCTTTGCACAACATTGTGAGACATTGCTTGTGACGTAATCATCAGAAATAATTAGGATTTAACAGGTTTCAACCATTTATAATGAGGTTGGTTTTTGTTTTGTTTTTGTTTTTGTTTTCACAAATAAATGTTAATTTGGGTGTAAATTACTGTCTTTAAATTCTTCAGTTTTCAGACAGTAACTGAAGTCTTTGATTATTTTCAACCTTTTGTGTGCTGTGGGATCCTGTTTTGCTGGAGACCAACTGCTGTCATCTGAAAATATTCAAGAAAGAAAAAGTATCCTCAGACTACCCAGAAGCCTGTTTTTCTGTCAGTGTGGTCGTACACACTGCAGAAAAAGACCATCATGACAGATTTCACCAAGAAGCAGACCATTTCTCTCTCAACTTTCTCCTGTCTTCACATTCCTTTGTGCTTCTTGTACTCACAAGTGTGTGTGTGCATGTGCTGGTAGATGAGTATATATGTGTGTCAACAGCTTAAGGACTGATTTGGCCCCATTCTGTGACTAGGGGGGAGAGAGACCCACAGATTCAGATACCCAGAAAGGGATGAGGGGAAAGGATAGAGAAATGGGCCTAAAACAAAACAGCAGCAACCACCTGAGGAGAAACAAACTAATTTACTAAATAAGATATCGGAATGCAAGATAACATACTATAAGACAACATAATACAGTACAGTTAGAATTGGAGCTAATAAATCAAATATAATGAGAGAGAATGTCCAAAAACTGAAGGCTTTATTCTAATGCTGAGACGAGACATGCGGTCAGGGTAAGCAGAAAGGAAGAGAGCCAGGTCCCATGATTTTGCCAGGGATTTTATCTCCTCTCTGAACAAAAAAACCCTTCTGGGGTTCTTTTTCTCTGCTGGGACAAGTACCCAGAACTGGAGCATTAACTCTTTAGCTCCCAGTGCACTACATGATGTTATGATGTGGAATACTGATAACCAAAAGTCATAAAACCATGCCAATGTACATGCCTATTTTGGACGTTGTGTACCATAGGGTCACCTATCACTGTTGGTGATAGGTGGATGGTTGGACTGGATGATCTTGTTTGTCTTTTCCAGCCTTGGTGTTTCTGTGATTCTGTGATTCTATGTGAATGGTTTGGCTAAACTTTGGCTCCAATAAGAGACTGGTGGTAGTACTTCCACTTACAGCTTCTCAAAACCCTCAGGAGAGTTTCTCATTCTCTACTATGTTGCACAGTACATGCCTTATGCCAGCAAGGCATTTATTTTACATCTTAGGGTTTTAGTACAGTTTAAATGTTTAATTACTTGGAAAAAAGATAGCTTAAATTCTGGAGAAAACTTTATGAGAAAGAATTTAATCTCTTCCATCCACATTTGCCTGATGTTGACCTTCATGCAGTTGGTGTGGGAGGGCACATGCAGTTCTCTGCATCAATGTACTCAGGCAGCTGGAGTCCTTAACCTTCTTTTGTGCAAAAAGGAGTTGTTTCATTAAGTACATTTATGTTGCTATGGAAGTGTAATACATAGCAGATGAATTGTGTTGTCAAGGGAAAAAAAAAAATGCATCCCTTTAAAGTTCCTCAGGGATGATCACTCCCTTAGAGAGTTTCTGCTGTAACAACTCTGAGTTCTTTATTTATGTCACTGGAATCTCTACAGGAATCACAGGTCTGCATGCTCTCCTTCTGAGCCCTTCCTTCTCTCCACATCTTTTGTGCTTTCATCATTTTAGTCTCACGCTTGGTGATGAGAATTGTTTCTTCTTCCTAGATTTTTAGGACATGAAAGCCATCGACTACAGCTACTCTACCCTTAGGCACATTTATTAAAAAAAAAAAAAAAAACAAAAAAAAAACACATAGAACTTAATTATCCTGTGGCAGTGAATCTTTTCTGAGAACATCATGTCAACAACTTAATTTTATTTTATTTTTTCCTCACAGTTAACAGACACAGTGGAGAAAGGGTGAAAAAGCAGGATTTGAAGGCACCATCCCTTCATTAACTTATCCTCATCTCAAAACACATTCCTGTTTTGTTTCAGCCAGAAAAAAAAAAAATCTCCATACCTCCAGTGACCCTATGGTACACAAAGTATGCATTATGGGAGAGTGCTTATCAAATATGAACAGAAGTTGATGTAAAATTCTGGAGAAGCACAGAAATAGTACGAACAACAGTGTGAGCCTGGAACCCAGAAAGCTGCTGAGATGCTAATGTGGGGACAGTAGCAATGAAAGGACTGTTCTAAAGCCTTCAGAACCTAAGGAATTTAGTTTAATGCTAATGCGTACACATTAGCGATGGAATAGAAACTGAAGTACTTTGTCATGACATTGCATGCATTTGTTTTCATGCTTTAACAGTTGAGTTGCAGACGCTGAAATAACTTAGCTAAGAAGTTGTTTAAGGATATGCAGCAATCTGGTGCCATAGTCAGGAGTACAATTTGATAAAATATCATGCTACTGGAGTTCCGAGCCTGGGCTAACAGCTATGTAGAGACGTAAGTCTTAGTTCTGTCAAAGACTATGCACTGATATTTTTATCCGACTAAAGGGCCTTAAACATAGGCACCTGGCAAGGATCAAAGGAATAACGATAGATGTAGTAACACTACCAATATAATGAGTGGAAACCGTAACAGAGAAGAAGGATTAGGCTATTGTCCTGCTGTGGAACCCATCAGGAAGAGAAAATAGAAGACCCTCCCTTCCCAGGAAGCCATCTAGAACAGAGGGATTATTGCAGAAAGGGGTGAACAACTTGAGACAAGGTTGCTTTTTTCAGTTTCCTGAAGAAAAAAATGCTTTAAACTGCCATTTCCAAAATGTCTAATTGGCTTTATCAAATGTCACCAGGTGACTGTGATAAAAAAGATTAATATATGGTAGTATCTTTCCCCACACTGAGCAGTGAATACTCAAGGTTTTTGATACATGTAGCTCACTCAAAGATTCAGTCTTTTCCCCATTTTTCCTTTTTCTGTAAGATTATCAGAGGTAAATTTTGGAATTGGTCAGTGACTCCGGGTTTTCTGATTTTCTGAAGAGCCTGCCTTGCACGAACAGACCCTCTTAAGCCCAGGAAACTCAACACATATGTTTCAGACTCTTTGAGTTAGATACCTCCCAGAAAAGTATTTTTGTAGCTGAGTTTATATAATCATAAAACTACTCATGCACATCTCAGGAAGAGACTAAGTTCATTTCACATCACGTGGCACTCGATTTCAGTACTGAAATGACCATGTGAATTTAGAATTGACATTGTATATGAAAGTACTCATGTGTACTGAGCAAAACATCCTCACTCTAAAATGTAGTGGACATTGAACATCTTCACTGTCTCAGTTTCTACATCAAGCTGTCAAGGACTTACCTAAACTACAAAGATGAGCATCTATTTTCATCTCTGTTTTGGATGAAGAAATTGATTAACTGGAGCCTGGATTTACACAGGTGGTTTAGAGGAAAACCTGTGTTTCCCTATGTCTAGTCTTTGTTTTATTAATATGTCATATTTTGTTGGTGCACATGTGCTCTCAAAAACAGAAGCAAAGGCACCCATTTTCTTCTTAAAATATTTTTAAATTATTATGTGAAGGTTAAGATTTTCAGACAACAAACTCAGAACTAGACCTCTCAAATACTTCCTCAACTGGTTATTTTATAAAAGTTCATTCTTAACCACTTAATTTCATATTCTACATAGTAGCACAGTATCACTGTCGCCACTTAATTAATATTTTAACCCTTGTATTTGCCTGAGTGATCATAGAAGGAATATCAAACACTAATTTTGCTATCATAATATTTAAAAAGTTTATAAAAGAAAAAAATATTTAAAAACTGGCATTTCATAGAAACGATATCTACCTGAAAGTAAAATATTTTACAGTAAAAGTGTATTTTTGAAGTAGCATGAAGATTTTCCACTTGAGTTACAGATTTGAGGTCTCTTTTTGAATAGAAGACGCCAGGATATAATTGGTTATAACAGGGATTATGCCATAGCTTTAGTCCATGTTTTTTGTTACATATATTATTATGTTTTTTTATATACTGACAAGCAATTTTTTAATGGCTTTTCAACATATTTTCCATGTATAAAATGGAGAAGAAACTGATTTAATCATGTCATCTCACGATAAATATAAAAAGTAAATTATTTCTGTTTTTTCTATAGGCATACATTGAATTTCTTCACTGAATTTGACTTCGGTTTACTAATTAATATATTCCCATTACAAAACATTTCTACATTTTTATTTACTTTAGTTATCTGGCCGTATTAATATTTCAGAAGAATCATTCTGCATTTGTTCCCTTTCTTCTTATTGTTCCTGCTCTTCTTAATGTTATGCACACAGAATTGATCCTTGAGGTCCCTTCCAACCCTGGCAATTCTGTGTGATTCTGTGATTCTATGCAGTATCACATAGGTTGCAATTCAGACTATCCTGAAATAGATTGCAAGGTTAGATCATGTCCATTGTATCAGCAGATTGAAACAATTTTTTTCTGTTTTTCCCTGCAAAAAGTGGAACAAGAAAAAACATGATTAATGACTGAAGAAATAACTGCATAATTAACTCTGAATTAATGTAGGAGATACTATTTATATCTAAGACCACTGTTGTACTGGAACAGGCACTAAGTAGTTTAGTTATAAGGTGGCAGAATATGCAACTCTGTCCTCTGTTGTAGCCCTGGTTAAGTTGGAAGGGTATCCTGCAAGAATTTGAGTATGATGAAGGCAGCTACAGTAAGAAAATAATATCACATATTTTTTAAGATACAGCTTAGTACAGCCCCTGGGCAAACTTCTGGTGGTGAGAGCAGATATTTACCATGGCCCAGTCTTCGGTTAAGTCATACATTCTCTTCCAGATCAAGACAGCAATTGACAACACACTATGAATCATAGGGCATGTATGAGTGAAGGTGAATGAAAGGCAGAAAATGAAAGTGGAGAAAAAGAAGTGAAAGAAGATATGCCTGCATTTCAGCAGGATTGCTTTTGCTTATCTGTGACAGTCCAACATGAGTTTCCCCCGTTAATTTAATTTGCCATTTGTATTTCATTCTGTCCTTCTCACATATCAAGATTTCTCGTCAGATCTTCAGCTGAAGGTGAAAGAACAATCTTTCTCCTTCATGAAAGCAGAGTTCCAGAACTCCTTCAAGATTTTCACTAGCAAGTTTATCTCTACAAGATTTACTTATTTAGTGCAAATTCCATAGCAAAAAAAAAAAAAAAAAAAAAAAAAAAAGTTTTGGGAGAAAGGCATATAGAACAGAGGAAGAAGTAATGGAGGAGAGAAAAGTGTACTGTCCACCTGCCTATCATAGGAGTCACAGATAAGATGATCTTTGAGGCAGACCTATCACCACTATAATGCATTACAGAAAAATGGTTCTCTTAGATGTCTAGGATGAAAGAGGCAATGAAAGAGTTTACTCTGAGCTATAACTCTGAATTGTGTAATGGTGCACTTGAACTTTTAGGTTACTTAAGCATCACACGTAGCTAGAGAGGATGTACAAGTAGAAGAGAAAAACAACAACAAAGGAAAAGTTAGGAGTGTATATGTATTCATAGGATTGCTTCAAAAACAGCACTGATAAGGTCTTTGCAGAAGGGTATAAAGATATTACTTCACTTAATTTGAGGCCATCTGGTGACTTCATAAATTGCAAAGTCCACTGAAATTGGATATTAAACAAAGCACTATGAAAACTTAGTATTTTTCATTTTTTACTTATGGAAGAAATCCTGATCCATGCTCCTTGCAAATTATAAAACAAAAACAAAAATTTGATTGTGCTCTCATCTTGAAACAAAAATCATTTACTGAAAATGGGAAAATACAGGACTTGTATTTGTGTTTTATGTCTCAAACCTTTTATTTATTTTAATTTATGAATATTCTGCTCTCAAGATGCTAAAATGTGATGTAACATCTTCATTTTCAGCTTGCACTTAAAGCTTTTGATAGATTTTGCTACCAAATGTGGTATTATTTAGCCAATATTAAATTTTACTACACCATCTTACCTATCCTTCTCTCTCAAATGAACAATGTAAAAACTTTCATCAATAGTAAGACTGTGAATTTATAACTAGGCTAACCATGGGATGCATCCAAACTAGTGTATTTTCCTTTCTCATTTGTTCCAAGCTATTTTTTCCTGTATCCAAACTCCCAGCATCCAGGTGGATCAACAAAAGCTTCCTGATTTAAAATATCAGTTATGCTTAATGATGTTTATACAATATTTTAATGGTTTTATGGCTGTTTATCTCTTTCCAGTTAGCTTTTGTCATTGGGCTAGCTCTTGAAATGCACTGGTAAGAGTCTTTAAGATCCTCATGTGCACAGCAGCCTTATTGAGAAAGAAGTTCAGTGGACGTTGATTTTTAATTTATCTGTGTTTTGTGTGTGTGTGCACATGTGTTTGTTTATTGTGCATTAATTTCATAGAATCATAGAACTCTTAGAGTTGAAAGAGACCTTTAAAGATCATATAATCCAACTCCCCTGCAATGAACAGCGACATGCACAGCTGGATCAGGTTGCCCAGGTCCTGATTCACCCTCGCCTTGAAAATCTGCATGAATGTGGCATCAACCACATCTCTTGCAACCTGTGCCAGTGCCTCGCCACTATCACTGTAAAAGATTTTTCCTTATATTCAACCTAAATCTGCCCTCCTTAATCTTGAAACCATTTCCCATTGTTCTGTCACCAAAGACCGTGTTAAGAGTCTGTCCCCTTCTTTCCCATAGCACCCCTTTTGTTATTGAAAGGCCACTTTCAGGTCACCTTGGAGCCTTCTCTTTTCCAGGCTGAACAACCTCAGCTCCCTCAGCCTGTCCTCATAGGAGGGGTGTTCCACCCTTTGGATCATTTTTGTGGCCCTCCTCTGGACACACTCCAACATGCCCATGTCTCTCCTGTACTGAGGACCCTGCATCTGGATGCAGTAATCCAGATGAGACCTCACCAACACAGAGAAAAGCGGGATCACCTCCCTCGCCCTGCTTACCACACATCTTCTGATGCAACCCAGGATATGGTTGGCTTTCTGGGATGGCTTTTTGCCATCAGCAAACATGCTGAGGGTGCACTCAACCCCACTGCCAATGTCATTGATGAAGATATTAAAGAGTATCAGTCCCAGAGCTGATCCCTGTGAGACGCCACTCTTCACTAATCTCCATCCAGATATTGAGACATTGACCACCACTCTCTGGACTTAATTCTGCAGCTAATGCTTCATCCATTGAATAGTCCACCCATATCTTGCATATCTTTCAGTATCTTTCCAGTTTGAAGAGAAGGATTTTGATACAGTATCAAAGGCCTTACTGAAATCTAGAAATCTAGATAGATGCTGTCAGTAGCTCTTCCCTTCTCCATTGGTGCAGTGACACCATTATAAAAGGCTACAAGGTTTGTTTGTTTTTTCAGGGTGGCATATACATAATTAAAACAATACCATTCTTGTTAAAAATAGTTAAAACTTCCTTTTTTTTTTTTTTTAACACAGGAATATATTTATGATATCTCATATTGCTTAAGCTATTTGTATTCCTTGTTCTCTCGTATTTCTTCTTCTGTTTCTATCTTCCACCCCCCGAATCATGCAGCAAATAAATAGTTGGAATACCAATAATGAAACCAAGAGGCAGCCCTCTGCAAAGATGATCCAAACTTCTCCCACGCACCACTGCCTACTCTTCCCCTCCCCTCGCCCCAATAAACAATGTCAATCTCTTTATATAAGCAAAGCCTTGTATCTCAGGAAATAGCCTGGCTTCTAAAAATCAGCTGAGCTACTTACAGCAAAGTGGATTTGACTTTATCACTAAATCGTAAAAAAGTAGGATTAAGGATTGTTTCCTTTTCAATTTCTCAGGCTTGTGCTTCAAAGCAGGGTAGAAGCTTGCCGTAAAGCATGGCTTCAACTCTGAAAGCTAATCCCTTTCTTTCTTGCAGTAGTTGGGGATGTTTTTTGCTCCACTCTGAGATACTGCCCTGTATTTATCCATTGCTGCTGCTGTCTCTAAACAAGTTTTGTTCCTCCTCTCATCCCTCACTGTGTTGATAGGATTCTTGTCTTTCACTTGCTTCATTAGGCATTAGATAGCACCAGTAGGGTTAGCTTCCTATATAGAGAAAAAGACCTTCCTAGTCAACAAAGTCAGGAAATTGTAATTCTCCAGTTCTGCTCCTGGGCAGGAATTTGTGGGGTGCGGTGGCAAACAAGAGAAGAGCAGATATTAGGGCCATTCGGAGCATGCAGACATAAAAGTCTCTCTACACACATGCAAGCTCTCTGAGCCAGAGCATGCTGTTAGCTATCTCACCTTCATATATTATGCAGACTGTGGAGACTGCACTTTGATCAGGGGGGAACTGAGAACAAAAGACACAGGGAACAGCCCGAGAGGCTTGATTTGCAAGTGAATGGCTGCCTGCTCTTCTGCAGTTACCTTTCCTGTCAAGGCGCTCCATTTTGTCTTACCAACTTTCAGAGGATGGAGAAGAAAATCTGTGTTTGATTCCCGGGTAAGGCCTCCTGGCAGAAAAAAAAAAAAAAAAAAAAAAAAGGAACAAGCAGGAGGCTTAGATCTTACTTCTGTGAGAGGGCTTAGTTATGCTTATACTCAGTGTCCTAATTTTTGCCCAGAGCCTTAATGATGTGTGGAGGCCAGTGCGATATACAGCAGAAGGGAACAAAGCAAAGTTTCCTGCCAGAGTCACAGTGCGGTTATTGTTGCCCTACCAGATCACCTTTCTCGAGCAAACAGTGAGAGAAGTGAGTTCCCTTTCTGAAGGGTAAATTCTTCCATGTCCTCCTGCTATCCCAGCTAAGCATTTTCTACTATGCGGCCATAGTTATAAAAGTATGATTAATTAACAGCTGAGTGCAGTTTTAATGGGTATTTGTTTTGCTGAAATTGTCTGGAAAATGCACAGTTCATATTCTGTACATTTTTATTAACTATTGCTTTATATACTGCTTAATCAAAACAGCTTTTACAAAAATGAAGTTAATGATTTTACTCATTCTTAATCAATTAATTGCATGTTTACATGTAAGTTCACCTATGCCAGTCATCTAATGTATTTAAAAATTTAGGATGTGTTAAAACTCTGGAAGTTCCAAAGAATAGATCTCTGAGAGGATGAATTACCCTGCTTGGCTTTGTTGGGAAGAAAAACTTGATTTTGTTTAAGTGCTTGAGTACTTTTGAGTTACAAATAGGAAGAAGTAGGAAACGCTTATTTTAGATGAAGTAAGAAGTTAATGCAAGAAAAATGTGTTACAAAGTGGATAGGATTGGCAAGAAGATACATCAAGGAGTTCAGATTGGACATTAGGAAGAATTTCTTCCCTCACAAAGCAGTTTGGTAGTGGAACAAGCTCCCTAAGGTAACGTTCATGGTCTTAAGCTGTTGAAGTTTAAGGGGTGTTTTGGTAAGACCCTCAGACATAGGGTTTGAATTTTGTGTGGAGCCAGTTGTTGGGCTTGATGATTCTTTTGGGTCCCTTCCAACTCAGGGTAATCTATGAATCTATTTCGCATTTCAATCATACATATATCATAAGAAAATATGTTTAGTGTGAAACCTCTTTAAAAACATATTTTCAATCATCCTGGCTATGAAAATGAGTTTTGTGCTGTTATGCCCCAGTAATTCAGTAACTTTGGCCTGGGCAGCAAACAGTTGGTGGTTGGGACTTGCTACAGCTATCATGCCTTGAAAGTAAGAGGTTTTAATATAGATATTGACTACTCCATGCCAGTACATTTCACTTGATGTGCATGTACTCTTAATGTATTTCTTCTAGAAACACTTTTGTTACAAATCTGAAATAATCCAAGAGAGAGGCTGAAAATTGGATGCTCACATCACAATCCCATCCACCATAGAGCAGGGAGACAGCCTGTTATACCATGGGCCTCTCCATAGCTGCAGCTGAAGCCCGGGATCTATTGGAAGAGATAATTACTTTTTCTTTAAATCCATGTGTTCTTTTCTGGATTCGATTCCTTTTTAATCACTATCCTCTCCATTCTTCAGACCAGTGGAAGAATTAAAGCAAATACCTGTTAAGCAATTTCAAAAGTGAGTGCACTAAACACTCAAGTTCTATCAATTTATAGCATACCCTTCTTTAATTGTTTAGGAAATTCACTGTAATCACATGTTCAGCTATGATAATTATTAAAATGAGTAGAATAAATGCTATCCATCTCACCTGGAAGGCATTCATTATGGCAAATAACAAATGACAACCAACCTCAATAGCAATATTTAAAGTTATAAAAAGAAAGCTCTCTATAATGTCACTTTCAAGGCATATCTACAGAAAAAAAGTAAGATGTGTGCTCCCCACTTATTTATAAAGGACTTGGTGCTGTCTTTGCTTGCTGAGAACAGTCCCACAGCAGATGTCTAATGGCACTTACCAAGGTCCTGGAGACCAAGTTGATAATAACTAAAAAGTGCAATTACAATAATTTTCTCAGAGTGCCACTGGGTAAAATCCTCCCCATTACTGTGCACAGGCTTTTAAGCAATTTTCAATCTGTGCCTCATTACATTGTTAGCAACGTGTTCTTTCTCACCCCCAGTCATTTGGAAGGATAAGCAGGAGTGGAAGGGCTTTTACCTCAGCACTATTTTCAGGGTTATTTTCCCTTTTCATTTTGCTGATGAGGCTTTTCTCTCAAAGACTACAGATTGCATTCTGTTTTGGTCCCAGTAAAGTGAAATCAAACTCAAGAAGGTAATTCAATTGCACGTCTAGAACATGAAAGCTGACAGTTTTATCCTGCATAACTTGATCCATTTCTGAAAGTTCTCAGTCATCTCTTGGTCATACTTAGAAATTGTAGGGACTTGCGGGCAGAAACTGCCAGTTGTTCTTTGTAACTTTGTTAAGGTGCAGTGCTTAACACAGTGTGGATAAAATCAGGATATAATGCATTTCAACAACAGGTGAAATTCCACTACTGGTAGAATATTCATCTACTCTCAGTGATTTGGTCTGGTCTTAATATTTGTTAATAGGTCCAATATTTGGACCTGTCTTAATGTTTTCACGTGCATATGGGATGGTTAATTGTATATCATAAAATGACTTGGGTTGGAAGGGACCTCAAAGACTGTCTAGTTTCAACTCTCTGCAGGCAGGGTTGCCTACCACCATCCACAAGACCAGGCTGCCCAGAGCCCCATTCAACCTGGCCTTGAACACCTCCAGGGCTGGAGTATCCACAACTTCTCTGGGCAGCCTATTCATATCTTTACTGATGGTTGATTCAAAATTGGAGTTAGACATTCAGATCACAGATAAAGATTGATAGTTACAAGTCCAGGGTATCTATATTAAGTGACAGCTTGATAACCAGGGTAAGATACAGTCATATGCTTGTGTTTAACAGGCATAAGAATTATACTTTTACATAATGTACTGCACTAGTATGAATTGAAATAACTGTAAATACTCCTTTTTCTTTGTGACAATAAATTAGGAATATTTTAAGTCAGCATCTCATATTCACAGCTTCTCTGCCATGAAACAAAGTGCCTTCAAAGACAGCAGGATAAACCAGAGGATATTTATTTTTAAGGTATTTGAATGTCTTAAGCTCCTGCATCTTTTTGAGGGTGAATGGAACTTCAATTTTCAAGTAATTATGTGAAGGCAGGACTTAAACTAAATCATGCAGCAACACTGCAAATTTCAACTGTGAATGTCTTTTTAAAATAATGTTAGTTTTCTCTTAAAGCAATTCTCACATTTCAACTTACTTGTGAATTTTATTATGTTTACAAATGTGAATATTTCTCACCTTTCTTCATCACTAAGAATCATAGAATCATAGAATCACTAAGGTTGGAAAAGACCCACAGGATCATCCAGTCCAACCATTCACCCATCACCAATGGTTCTCGCTAAACCATGTCCCACAACACAAAATCCAAACATTCCTTGAACACCTCCAGGGTTGGTGACTCTACCACCTCCATGGGCAGCCCATTCAAGCACCCGACCACCCTTTCAGAGAAGTAGTATTTCCTAATGTCCAGCCTGAACCTTCCCTGGCACAGCTTGAAGCCATTCCCTCTAGTCCTATCACTAGTCACACGAGAGAAGAGGCCGACCCCCAGCTCATTACAACCTCCCTTCAGGTAGTTATAGAGAGCAATAAGGTCTCCCCTGAGCCTTCTCTTCTCCAGACTGAACAATCCCAGCTCCCTCAGCTGCTCCTCGTGAAGTGACCTTGAACATTTTTTTAGAAAGTCAATATTATCTTGCACTCTTAATCTTTTCCCATGTTTTTGGCCATTCTTCAGACATCTGAAAATGATACATCAAATGGTGAAAACTTCATTTTCTTTCTTAGCCCTTAGAGCTTATCTCACTTTTACTGCAGGAAACAGTGTCCTGGAACCTCAGTTGTACAGTTCCTCACCATTAACATTTTGGGCAACCTTCCTACCTTTAGACATTGATTTTTTTATGTTTTTATTTTTTAGATTAGATTTTAGATTAGATTTAGATTTTTTATTTTTTAGAAGCCGAGCTCTGTAGATCTTGAAAGAGTTGTCCTTCTCTCTGTATTTTGCTACCTACTGTATGGAACCTGCTTTAGCAGAGAGGTTGGACCAGATGATCCTTAGAAGTCTCTTCCAGCCCCTATGATTCTGTAATATTGTGATATACTCCCTTTTTACAATCTTTCATCCTGTTGATTCCTTTAGTGTTTTTTGAGCATGAATTATGCAGAAGTGACCAGTGCTGTAAATTCAGTTTCAGATGAGGCTCACTCATACCTAGTTTAACAGATAAGATTCATAACCTTATATCTGTCTCTTAAAAAAATATTTTTTAAAATATTTTTTCTTGGGTTTTGTTGTCTTCTGTGGAATTTTGTATCAGTTTTGCAAGCTCCTCTCTCTTTATTCTTAATCCTTCAGTTGTTGTGTACTAATCAGATCAACAAATCGATCTGTATCTATTCACAATCACTTCTTTGCCTCTAGGACTCAATTCTGTCTTGTGAAGACACTGACTGAGCTTGTACAGTGTAGCTTTCTGTTAGGCAAAACAGCAGCTCTTGTCTGCTCTGGGCTTTGTATGTTGTATTCCCCATAGATTATAAGCCAGTTTCTTTGGCTATCTGTTATCAGTCTTCTCACTTTTCCTCTCTGCCTTCCTCTCTTTCTCTCTCTCTTTCTTCCATCCTTCTTTCTTTGATTCTTTGTTCTAGATCGAGTCATCCTTATGGTTCTTTATGGACACACATGTGCCATGGGTTTGGATGAAAAAATCATTAGGTTTTGATCAGCTTTCTATGATATATGAATCATTTTCAAAGGGAGAAACTGTAGAAGGACCCAGGTGCTTGGAGTCTGATTGCCTTCCCAGTCACATCTTATGTGTTACAGAATCATAGGACAGCTGAAAGGAACCTTAAAGATCATTGAGTTCCAATCCCCTGCTGTGGGCAGGGTTACCAGCCACTAGACTCTGTTGTCCAGGACTCCATTCAATCTCACCTTGAACACCTCCAGAGATGGGGCATTTACAGATTTTCTGGATGACTTTTTCCAGTGCCTCACCTCCCTGAGTAAATACAGACCTCAGACAACAGCTTAAAAACTTCCCATTCATCCAAAGGGAAGTCTGCAGACAGCTGAGCAGTATGGGGACCAATGCCAGCCAGGACTATTGAGCAGTCTAGATGTTATAATAATTACATAGCCTTTATAACAGCAGGGATGGAACAAAATAACTACTTTTTGGCCAAAGGAGCAGCCACAGACTATGAAGAGTCATATTCTGCTTTGCTGAAGCAGAGCTGTGTAATTTAGATCTAGCACTGAAAGACTTATAATCCTCCCCCAAATAACATTTCATTTGTGAGGTATCCTAGCCAGCTCTACCAGAAGCCCAGTTATAGCTAAAAATAAAAGGCCTCAGAAGAGAAAAGATAACATGGACAGTTTGCTATTCATCATGCCACAGCATTGTGGAGAATAAGAGCCAAGAAAGCTGAACTAAATGTCCATTATACAAACACCACGGAGCCTGTTCTATGAGATTATCAGGAGACTTCTGCATCTGAGAGCTTTGACAGACACAGGCACTTTGTCAAAAGCCATCAGTTCCAGCTTGATGGCAACCAAGCAAAGCAGGAGCAGTTTGTCACCCAGCTCTGGTTTGGCTCCAGGACAAAACTCTCCACTTGGTTGGAAGGGACAGTGGATCAGGCTGTGAAATATTAATTAAGTTAATCAGACAGTGATGGCCTTCCTGTAGTGATGGCAGGAGTGGGAGAGATTAGGTTTTTGTTCCCAGCTTTTCCAACAGACAATAAACATTTTTTTAATTAGAAAGCACATAGCCACTGTGGTCAAGAGATTGGGAACTCTGAAGTCACAGGTACTTTTAGAATCATTTTTCTCCAAATTGCATTTGGTATAGTTGTCTATAACTCACAAACTGCATATAACATTCTGCCCAGGGAGGGCATTCTCCACCTCTGCCACCGGTGAAAACAGATGAACAAGATTTTTGAATTTTGTATCTTTCTTCTTTACCTAGGAACAAAGCCATCCATCGATGAAGGCAGAGTCAATGCAGCAACACAATGCAGCAGGGTAGATGTGGCACAGAGTGACATGGTTTAGTGTTATGGCGGTGATGGGTCGATGGTTGGACTTGATAATCTTTTCCAACCTTAATGATTCTATGTTTCTATGGATTCAGGACATAAATCTCAGACAGATCCTAGAGTTCAGCTTTTATCTGTAGCTTCTACCTCTTCCTTTTTTTTCTCGTGGCATATAAATTATAACTTTGTACAATTACAAGATTTAAATCCCCTCAAAATATATAGCGTAGGTGAAAGTTGTTTTAGCATTCAGATGAGTACAATAACTCAATTATTGTCTTACAGAGAAAAGTAGAAGGAGCCAAAAAGCCTGGGCAGTAAAAAAGCAGGTTAGATGTGCTTATAAATTTTAAGGGAAAAAATGAGAGAAAGAGAAGTGGTTAGGGTTTCCTCATTCACTTTAGAACCTTAGGAACTACTTAACAAGTTTAGCCATTATACTGACAGATACTAATTTCAAAAGCAATAGATAATCATGTGAGTTCGGAAAGGATAATTTTTTTTTTTCTAACGTTGAGTAACTCTGGTGCTAAAGAAAAAAATTGAGGAAAGCAGAAAAATGAGACACGCATTTCAGTTGTTTGATTTTTTTGTGCTACTTTTTCTGTTTGTTTTTCTGTTTGTTTGTTTGTTTGTTTGTTTGTTTTTCCTTGCAGGATTTCCTCTTTACAGAAAGAATGAGAACGTAACATCCTAGCAAACTCTATCCCTTCTATCAAATTTAGATGAAATTGGACTCCAGCTGAATTACTTAGCAGGACAGTATGAGCCTCTTTTCCTCAAGGAAATAATCTATAAAATTGCTGAGGGAATTTTGAAAACACTTTTATCCTGAGAGAACAAGTGGAGCACTGATACTGTACCACAGTACTCCTGTGGAACTGATTGCAAACCTCTTTCATTGTACACTGTACATAGGCATCAGAAGATGTGCTTAATTGATTTCACTTTTCCTTCTTATCTTGTTCAAAGGAGGTGTTCAGGTCAATATTTGCACTGATAGCAGAACCATCCAGGAATTTCTCTTAAAAACCCTTAAACTAGTCTTGTCTAATAGAAATATTTCTTCAGAGTTGTCCCAGTGAAGATAAACCAGATGATGAAAGGACTGAGAATGATACAAGTGATTTTCTTCTTCTTTTTTTCTTTTGTACTGTCCTTGTTTCTTTTAGCACTTCAGCCTGACAATGGTGTGAATGGTGAACACTGCAGAGGTATCTGAAAGACCTTGGTTAAAGTGTCTGAAGCTTTTAAAATCTCTGGCAGAGTCTTGACTGACTGTCTATAGAAAGATTAATATTTTTTACAAAAGCTTTTCCTTCTACTACAGTATTTCATTTTTATTTCCCCTACTACATGAGTTTCTACATTAGGACTTTAAGGTGGGAGTGAGGGTCTTGTCTGACATCTTATTCAGCCATTTGCCAGCTGGGTTGGGAAAAGGAGGTTGGTACACCTGACATTCAAGGACAGTGCACTGAATTGGAATATTCTATACAAACAGCATATCAAATAAAAGTCGAGGGAAATGTGGCCTTTTCAGCACCTTTCTGAAGTTGTATCACAAACTCTTCTAACTGCCAAGGACCACCATGTAGGAATTCCACTTGTAGAGACTTGCTATGACAGAAATTGTAGAATATAGGAATAAAACTGCCAAAATCTCTGTCAGTAAATTAATTTATTTTTTATTATTTATTTATTTGTATATAATAATAATTATTATTATTAATTAAATTGTTCCCAACAAATTCAGTTTTGCCTTGGGGACATTGAGCACATTATGCTGATGAGGGTAATCCTGAAGAGGGAGAGAATCTTAGATGTATGTGTTCGGCTTTGAGTTTGCATAATAGGACCTCTACTATGTGGAGATGAATTTCTTCTAAGATGAGAATCACAGAATAATCCAGGTTGGAAGGATGAGAGAATCATCAAATCCAACTCCTGGATCTACACATTGCCATTCAAGAATCAAACCATATGTCTGAGAGTGTTGCCTTACCTTATTTTATTTTATTTTACTTTGCACTGAATTAAGGAGCCAAGATTAATGACTAAAACTTTTGTTTTATTTTGTTTTGTTTTATTTCTCCCAGTCTAGTGTACATTTCTAATTCTTCAAGTACTATCTAGAAAAAGATGACTGGCACGTAGATATTATGCACTGTATGTCTTGTCCCTCCTCTCTTTAGAGTAAGAGAGAAAAGAAGAGGAAGAACAAGGGTGCAGTTTGATCCTATTATTTGCTGAGGAAGCCAGAAGGACTGAAATACTTCCCGGTTTATCTCTGACATGTTTTCACCCTAGCTTTCATTTCTGGAGTGGAGATGTTTACTGTGATGCTTGAATTTGATCTGAGCAAAGGGTACCAGCCCAGGTTAAGCAAATAGGCTTGCATCCCAAGCAGAAAAATCTGTAATATCAAGACGTTTCCATAATTCTCCAAGATACCTCTAGCCTAAAAAGACTTTAGTGTTTCTAACTGCCATCTTTTTGCATCCATCACAGCAAAAGGAGGTGAAGAGGCATAAGACACATAGAAAGCTGTTGTGACACCCTTGGAGAACAACTAAGGGTATCAGCAATAACTGATGGTGGCAAAATGGTGAGAAGTTGGCTCAACTGCTGTATCTGTTTTTCCAGAGAGGACAACAATTGAAGAATTTTAAAAAATATCATGCTACAAAATACAAATTTGTTGCTTAACGATAGCAACTTCAACAGCTGGCTGCCCACTAGAGGGTTTAAGAGGATTTCAGTATTTAACGATGATTTGACCTTTTTTTGTAGTTTGTGTTTATGCTGTGAAAAAAAATATAGCAATAGAGAGAACATTAAGTTATATAAGTATTAACAAAAGGGCTGTTCTAATGCAGTGCTAATCTTTCTCTGAATATTAATCATCTTGTAAAAAATGCAAAACATTAGAAACCTTATGAACATAAGAGGGCTTACATAAGAAGGTATCCAGCATATGCTTTCAGCTGAGATTTGATGTGTTACCAGTTGAATGTATTAAGCTTTCACTACAGGCTCTCAGCGCTGTTCATTAAAAAGTTAAGGATGTTCAGCCCTGAAGAGGAAAGTCAGTTCAGAAGCCAAGTGAAAGTAGCAAACTCATTCAATTTCCAGTTCAATATTAGCATAATCTCCAATGGAAAAATACAACCAAGCTTTCATTTAAGGTTTGTGTCAGACAAGTCTTCCCTTCTGCTGGAGGCCATGTCCGTATCAAAGAGTCACCATTCATTTAATGAGGAAGTGTAGTAGCACAAGGGTGGTATTTGATTAATGCCTCATGGCAATTCCTGTGCTCAGAGTCTGATGCATTGAAAGCTTCCTGTTAAATTCCAGCAGGCTCTGTGCCCTGGTGCTTTTTAATACAATGCAATACAGCGTGATAGCCTGATGTGAGCTCATAGCATTGTTAATAGGATGCACCAAGTCCTTAACAGATTGTAAAAGAAATAGAATTTCGAAGAACTCTGTGGACAACTTCTGAGAAATTAATGATGTAGAGCAAGCCTATGGGCACTAAGCTTAAACTTGTGATGTGCTGGCTCTAAAACTCTACATTCAAATGGTTTGTGACTGGAAAAACATAGGGAAATACTGATTCATATATCCTTGGGATACAGGATGAGAGTTGAGAAAAGAGAAGTGATTTGTTAAAGACAAAATTACACATCAGAACACATAGCTCTCTCTGTTTCTGGTCTTGGAAGCAGTATGCCACTACCTGGCGTTCCTCCTGACGTCCTAACCTTAGCCTGTCACAGCCTGGCACAGGTACATAGTGGCAGCCAAGGAAATGCACAACTCGTTGTGTCCATATGATCCAACACTGACACCGTGTGGCTGTCTGGCAAAGGGCGAATTCTTCTTCGGGCTTCTCTCAAGACTTTCTGCTGAGCATTGGACTATCAGTCACTATGCTTTCTAAATGGATGTTAGTGACTTGGAGCTTGTAAACCAGCATAAGGAGAACAAAAACTACATATTCTCTTGTTTTTCTTCAGAAAATTTCCAGAGACAAGGGTCATCCTTCATGTTAGGCACAAAATTATTTTGCAATTAATTTAGGGTTGGTAACAGCAGCTTGCTAGTTCACTTGGGTAGTCAGTGGCATTTCAGCTATGGAGATGACATGACCATACAGGCACTATGATGGCTGGAAAGCTTATTGCCATGAGTAGTAAAAGAGATTTGCTGCCTCTTTAGCCCTTCTAAAGACACTGCTTGCCAAAGACATTTATAAGGAGCCAAGACAATTTGCCATAACACGATCGCATCTTTGTGAAGCACAGTATACTCTTGGGAAAGTTCCCATTTAACCCAGGCTGCCCTAGACAGAGAAAGTCTCCAGTTACTATCAGTGATGATTTAAAATAGTTTCATTTTGACTAGCTGTGTCTCCCTGCCATGTAGGGATTGGCTTTATGATTTATCAAAGCTTCTTGCGGATGCTCTTTCTGAGATGCCTGCTGCTTCTTTACAGTTAGCACAGTGGAGTGCAGCAGTACAGAAATATTGCTGTTTATGTTCCATATAAAAGATCAGACAGGGTAATCCATAAATAACTGTAGCTAAAAAGCTTGTGGCAGCTCTGGATTATACAAAAAGTTATGTACGTGGAACACCTCTGTTGTGTAATTCTATATTCTGTGACATTGTTGCCCAAGTTCCATCCAAATCACAAGTCACTGGAGCATAGTCCATGTTGCCTGAAATAATCTAACTGCACTGGATGGCGCAAGGCAGACTTTCCTCAATTTGTGTAGAACAGCATCACTCTGCAGTCCCTGTAATGAGCATTGTTTTGAAATCTCACCTCATGCTGCTTGTGGGATGAATGCTCTATATGCAGATACAGGCTGCCATTGTTATTAATGACCAAGTAGAGGTTGAATTTGACTAAAAAATGCAGTACACGTATTGAGAGGGAGAAAAGTAAGCAGTGCTAGAATTGTGGTTTCGATGTTGATTCTTAATTGCAATTTCATGGCTCAAGGAAGAAAAGTGTATCCCAAGCTTTCCAAATATGTGAAGTTTTGTATGAATATGAAGCTATTAACTGGCTTATTTGGACACAGGCCTACAGCAAAATTAACTGTAAGGAAAATAGATGCTGCTATTATGAAAGGGGAGTGCACATGTAAATTTATGTGTCACTTCTTTTCTGACTCAAATTAGAGAGGAAAAATCTTTGGGGTATGATAACTCAAACCTGATCAGGCCAGTGAGAGCTCCCAGGAACAATTCAAGCCGAAGAGCAGGTTGCTAATATGATCACACTTTACACATCAGCATGTGATAAATGACATCTGAAAGAATGAACGCACTTACTCTTTTGTTGAGTAATTAGGCCTCAATTCCAGCACAGTAATGAATTCAAAGTCCAGCAAACCAGTTTTAGCTTCTTGGTTTGCTGAATACAAGTCTTAGTTATGTCAGTAGGTATTTGGGTTGTCTCTAGCCCAGTCTCTTTAGTTTTAAATTTGACTCCTGACTTTTTCAGCCAATCTTTCATTATGTGCCAAATTGTGCACTACATTCTGTCATTGGGTAATGTGAAAAGGATATGTTTGTGTTGGGGAGTAAGTTAAAGGAGAGAGAAATTGGCCTATAGACACAAGTGGGGGAAGGGGCACAAGTTATGGCTGCAGATATCTTACATCTGGGTAAACAGGATGAAAGCTCAACCTGTTTCATTCCATTTCCAGTTCAATATTAGCATATTTTCCGATGGAAAAATACAACCAAGCTTTCATTTAAGGTTTGTGGCAAGGCTGTGATTGAACTGTGCTACCAGATGTTTAATAGTTTTTAGCCTAGATTCACCTACGGCTATATACAGCAATATTTTGTTAGCCTGCCTACTCAGTTTTAGCTTTCCAGTCATAATAACCAAGGTAAGGTTGTGTTACAGCTCTTTTTGGAAAGCATCTACTTCATCTTGGACAGTCATGAAAACAAGCTATGGTGTTTCTTCATTACAAATCCCCAGCAGAACACATACTCTGATGAGGATATAGTTTACCACACAGAACCACATTTTCACTTACAAGAATGATACAATGAATTTAGCCTTTCGGGAAACAACAGACCAAATCAACCCATTTGGACTAGGCATAATGAAATTAGTGTTGGTTTGTCTTTCCTAGAACAGTTGTGCCAATAAGTATCTCTTCACCTTGCGCATTTTTGCCAAATCCCAGAAAATATGCCAGCTCCTGTAATATTTTCAGGATGGATGAATGACTTGTTGGAATTATGGTAGGGTCAATCCATTTTCTGACCTGTGAGATTTCTATGTAATTATTATCAAAAGGGAAATTTCTTCTGGGACTGCACACATTTCTTCCTCACTTCCTTTTCATTTCAAAAGGTGATGGATCCCACCCTGCCATACTTTATCACTGGTAGCATCAGTAATCCTATCTGTGGTAAAATTAAACAAATAGACAGGAATATATCCGTATCATTTTAGGTGAAGATAAAGCAGATACTTGTATTGTTCCCATAAACCTTTGACCAATTTTAGTATAGATGTATTTTTCTGGAAATATGTGGGATAAAACCAGAACTTGACAAAAAGCAGAAATGCCCTTTCCTTGTACAGTTAACTGGTACAGACATTGCCAAAGAGGCATAAAGAAGCAGAAACATCCCCATCTCACCAACAATTAATGTAAATTCATGGTGATGGTATACAGGTGCATATAGATTCATTGCTTCAACTTTTTGGTACCAGAGAAGTCTGGTTATGAATAATATTCTTGAAATTAGTTCCTAAACATCAGACATACAAAGGCCTAAAAAAGAAGCATTCAAGCACTAAATAAGTTGCTGCCTTCAGTGTTTTCCAGATTCATTTAATCAGACAATATGAGTTCCACATTAAAAGCCTTCTAAGTCATGATTAGCTTATTTAATCATTTCCATGCATTACTGATTCAGCGCTTTCTTGTCTTTTCAAGCAGAAATTCCTAATACAAATTGGCCAAGATTCCTCATACAGCTCATGCATTTTCTTGCTTCATGCTTTCAGAATTTTATATTCTACTTCTCTTTATTGCTGGTATCCTATTCCCTCACAGTACATAGACAAAAATATATTGGGACTTCTTGTGTAAATATCAAGAACCACACAAAGTACAGACAAAAGGAAGCAAAGATTTTATTGACATTTCTTTACACAGAACACAAGCTACACAAAATGCCACAATAAAGCATATGTAGAAAAATAGTAGAATCATATTGGCACTGATGACTATTCATTATTATTATCATCATCTTATTGTACAGGTTTCCTCATAACCATAATAAATAAGCATTAAAATTTCACAGTGGCATTATAAGCTTTACATTCATAATCTTGTTTATACAAGGGACCATGTCAGATATTTCTTCACTTTTTTGTATGATCATGATTCTAACCAGTAGAGTTAAAAATTAAAAGCCCTTTCCCTTAACCTATAAGGATCTGTCCACATTAATCCATTGACTTGATCCCTTGAAGAGGTCTGCATTTGTCTAAAAAGACATTACTTCTAAAATACAATTGACCAATTGGAAAATTGGCCTTAGAAAGAACTCAGGACATTTTTTATCTTCTGATGTTCCATCTATGAGATGCCATGAATGCTACTGGCTGCCTTTCAGCAACATACTTGCATGGCATAAACTGCTTTACCACGTTAACCCAGTTGAGGATCTGGCCCATTATAGAAAAGTGCATTTGAGCAGCATTTCTCAGGATCAGACCTTTAGTCAAGACCTTGTGAATGCTGAGTCAGAACGTACATTTCATGAAAACTGATTCGTGCCTGCATTGTCCCCAAAATGTCATGGAACTGATTCAACTTCATTCGTTTCCATTTTGCTATTTTGTGAGTTTTGTTTTTTGTTTTTAATATGTCTCTCATATCTGGACAGACAAAGTTAAAGAAAATTGAGGTACATGGCAATTGAAAAATGCTCATTAGGGAAAAGAAAGTAAATTAGAGAGAATCAGAACAGAACATGTGTTGTAAATCTTTGAATATTCTTATAAATAAATACACAGTTCAAAATTTCCAAGCTCATAGACCCTAATTATTGCCTCTTCTGTCTGATTTGAAATATAATTTCAAAGAAACATAACTGCCTCAATCAGATGTAATAATATATAATTTAAAAATACAACCTCTAGTGCCACATGACAGAATCAGTTGTTTTCATATTCAGACCACAGAAATAGTTAGATGTAAAAATAGCAGAGATTAGTCACCTGCAAAGTTCAACCTCCATATAAAATTACTGGCTTTAAACCCAAATTTGCAGAAGATGGTACATCGACCAGTTAATCGTGCATATTTCTCACCCTAAACAATCAGCCTTGGAGTACAGTACTTGGAGAACAAAGTATCTCAGATGCATTGCTTTGCAGGCTGTGTACAAATATGGGCATGTTAACCAGTGCTCGTATTTTACAACCACTGTGATGGGTACAAATGGTTATTAAGTCCTGGGGTCAGTTTTTGGTGGTGATTTTTTTTTGTTTGTTTGTTTTGTTGTTGTTCTTGTTGTTTGTTTGTTTAATTATTACTATTATTTTAATTGAGCTGATTAAAATTGCAATTAGTCACTTGAAACTGAGCCCCAAAATATTTGTCAATTGTTTATTTTGGAAAAAAAAAGAAGAAAAAAAAAAAAGCAAACAACCCACAGTATATTCATAGAAGTGTGTTCCTTTTGACCAAATTCTATTCCATTTTTCAGCTGAGGGACAGTAAAGGTCATGTCTAAGGTGTTACCACTGAGTGAATCCAGCAGTGTAAGGTGTTCTACTTGAATAGATACTGTGCAGCTGAGAAGTTACTGCTGTTGACCTCACTAACTTTAAATATCAAAAAGTTACAGCTAGATTTTGAGAGTTATAATCTTAATACTTTTTAAAAGGGAGTTTCGTCAAGTTTTTCAAGATTCTTAATGCAAAACAATGGTTCCAGTGTCAAAAAAAGTAATTGCCTATGCACATCGCATAGAGGGAAAAATATGACAAGCAAGTCCTGACTCACAGATGTGTTTTGTTTGGAATATGAACCATAATTTTCTGATTTTATACACCCGAAAGTGAAATTTGCTGCATGGAATAGAGGGATACGACAGAGGTGGGGATTCGCCTGTTCCTGTGAATTGCTTAAATTAAACAGACTTCTTGTCACAAGTTCTCTCCAAACAAGACCAAATGTCCCCTAGAAAGCAAGTGCTCCCAGCTAAAGTTTGTACTGCTTGTTAAAGGTAATTACAATTACATAGAAAAATGCATTTTTCTGATATTCTAGATGCTGTGACTGTCTGAACATAATTGGGAAATTTAAAAGATGGAAATTTAATCTCAGAGTACTCAATTTTGAGTATGAGTATGCACTGATAGATTTAAATAGATGATAGATGCTTTAGTCCTGGATAGTTAGAAAAATTCTTCAGTACTGAAAGAATTCATTATTAATCCAATCCTTCATTAAACTGAACCATTAATCTGTTCATAATTTAAGAAAGCTGGCTATTAAAGTACAAATAACAAGACATATGTATGAATTTCAGTTTATTTCTGAACTTTGTGATTAGGAATATACTGATCCAGATTCTCACTCAGAAGGATAATCCCAAAACGCATGGGCCCAAGCACCAGTATTGCTTCTTTCTTGGTAAAACAAACAGTGATAATAAACCTAGAATAAACTACTGATTATGTGATTTTACTTTCAGACACACATTCAAAACGCAGTGCCATGATTTGTCTAGACTGATCTCTCACATACTTCATAAGGAGATTTAGCAGAAGCAGAAGGAATTCCCCAAAGTGGATGTATAGCCAAATACACACCGCAAGTAAACAGAGCTTACTAATCATTGACCTATCAGCTTAAAAATGAATGCTTAGTAGAAAAGGGTGGCTGTCAAGAAAAAATTAATAATGGTGGCAACCTTCCTGTCTCAAAAGACGGTGCAGCTGGGTTTGAAATGTTACACTGACCACGGAAGCAACAGAACTGGTAAATAACACACAGCAAATTCAAAGCTGCTTAGATAAAATTAGTCAGTGAATGGTTTGCCAAGAGGCAACCTCTGTGCAAACCAATCTCTCCTCCAGTGAGGTGAGGAAACCAGCAAAATTCTCCTTCACAGGAGCTCTGGAAGATAACAAGAATGTTCCCCCAAAAGGAACAGAAACCTATTAGACTCTGTAGTCACAACCAGCTTCAAAGTACAGTTTGATATACATACACTACATATGGCAATATACATTAATTACATGTAAGAATATAACATACAACATGGAAAATACACTTTCTATATACATAGGTGTGTTAGGCATATCACTGAAATGGTATGCAGGGAATACAAGAACTAAATTATGTGTTATTGACATCTTAGATGAAAAAGATCTGCAGCGCATACAGCTGCATCTATAATACTGTCTGAGAAATAACTTGATACCTTTCCGCCATGAGGAGTAATGCAGGTAGACATCCACATACGTAAGAGAGCATTTCTCCAGAATTGGGAAAAGTAGATTTTTACTAGTACTTCAGCATTCAGGAAGGAATTAAAAGGTTCTTAAATTAATTGCTAGAAACCATCATGAAAACTGAAATACTGGGGCTCTTGGCTGTTCTATTTAATCTTTGTATGGGAAATGTTGAATAAATGAGGCCCTCACAGTATTTGAAGTACCAACTCTGACCAAAAAAAAAAAAAAAAAGTTATTTGAGACTGGACTTTCAACTAGTCTTCATGGAGGTTTTTTTTTTTTGTTATTCCTTTGGATGAGCCATTTGTTTGCAGTTGATAGCTCTCCAAGTCTGAACCACTTGCCAGACTGAATAAGAGCAGTCCTGTTTACTATGCCGCAGTTTCTTATTTTTCCAATGAAGAAGTTGCTTGAAGATGTGTAGCTTCATGCATATACCTAATGGATTTCTGGCACGCACATGTACATATGGGAATCAGTTTTGCACAGATGTGATTAGTTTCCTGCACAGATAATAGGATCTTTCAGTGCTTTGTGTGGAAGTAGAGAGTTGAATTTACAAAAGCAGATAAATCAAGTTTCAAGGTTGTAATAGAAGTTAATTCAGCCTGAACTTTTGCATAAGCAGAGCTTATACATATTTATTCTTTATGCTCTTATCCTATACAGAGGAAGCCTAGCTCATCTGCATTTAAAATGGCTCCAGAGTGATGAAATTGTTTTCATAACCATTTCTACCCAGTGCATGGACTTCTCTTAGGGAAGCACGCATGTATCATTTAGTCTTACTAAAACAAAGAGGAAACAGCTGCTCTTGCAGATCACACAACCTGTTGGGAAGCAGCATGCCGGAGGTCACAAGGTGAGAAAACATAGCTGTCTCTAATGCCAAGGTGGAGACGACTCACATTAAGTGTCTATGCATCACAGACTTTACCTAAAGATGAACTGTGACTAACATCACATTAAATAAAACTTGTAAAAACATGAATTAGCATTGTAGTGGGAATGCAGGAGTGCAAAGTAGGACTGGATGTATTACATGCTGAAAGAGAGGCCTACAAAAGGTGACAATATGATACACTTGTTGGTGCAGTCACTAGAGATATTCTTGAGACTATCAACGGTGTTCAGGTAATTAGATAGTTTTGTAGATTTGTTTGAAGGTAAGGATTGAAGGATGAAAAGAAAAGGCATTCATGGAAGCTTTAGCCAGAAAAAAAAAAAAAAAAAAAAAAAGCAGGAGAAGAAATCAGTTAATGGAAAAGCAACTGTGTAAACTTTGGAATGACTAGGCAAAGCAGAATTGCTTAAGGCAATTTAGCTTACTCAAGAGATAGCAAATTAGGGGAATCATAAAGTCTTGCTAGTCACAACATTTGTTTCAAAAGGAAGGGGTAAATAAATATTAAAGATTGACCAGGAATTGGCAATTACTTAAAAACATTCAAAATCAAAATTGTTGTGTATATAGTATTGAATTAAAACACTCTTAAGATAATTCTATATGGGCATGACATTTAGCATCCAAATGACCAGCTGGAGTGAAATATGATGGTCTGTCCTGATGATAATTTTCAAATGGAAATTTATGTCCATAAAGAAAACAGTCATTCAGATAGATTGATACAAATTGGCATGCTATGACTACTGCAGAAGTGCACCATGACTAATCATTATATAATGAGATACTTCCATAAACCTTCAAAAGGTTCTAACACCACTGTTACAAGTTCTCACTTTCCTCCTGTATCACCAGTTAGCTATGTCAAATGCAGCAGTAGAAAGGAAGAGATCTTCTCTTAACATGGAGAAAGCACCAGAGGAACCTACGAGTCCTAATGAAAGCTTTGGCCTGAATTCCTGGTTTACACATAACCATATAATAGCTTCCCCTTTCAAGCTTGTCCTGTCTTAAGCAAGGGAATACTAAAGAGGATTGGTCAGTGAATATTTATGAAGCACTTTGAAGTAAAAGCTCAGTATTCCTACTAGTGATTTCCAAAGCTCTGTGCTAAGGTTTCAATCTTTTAGGATACAGCCTTTTAAAGCCAATCCATTTCAGCTTCCGCTATTGTCAGTGGAAAGACCTGATTTTGAAAACAAGTGAACAAGTTTTGCAAAAGAGAAATGGGCATCATTGGAGGCTGAGAAAAGACTCATTTTGAGCCAAATTTTAAATGATCATGATTTGTCTCTAGTCTCTAGTGTTTTCTTGATATCCAGTTGTACCAGTGAAAATCCGCACCTCAAAGAATAAAACAGAATAGCTAATAATTACAAGTGTGATCCAGTCCAGTTTTCACATACATTCTAGGCACCCAAAATAAGTCTTACATTAAGTGCACTTTCCTGTCTTCCTTTCTTCCCTTTAGCTTTTAATATTGTCCTTCAAGGTCCTGGGATCCTTGTTCTTTGTTGTCCTTTTCCTTCTTTTGATCTATCATCTTTCCTCGAGAAAATTTATTCATTTGGGTTATCTGTCAAACCTCACTAGACAAACTTATTTTACTCATTGGAGCGTGGAAGAAACATTATATTACTGTTTGTTGGGTTTTTTTCCTTCTTTAGAGAAGAATCCCACAGACATGAGTTTAATTTCAAATGCAGTAGTGTCCCCAACTCTGTCCGACTTCTTGAAAAACTGCCTTCTCCATTGTGAATGTAGGAGTTTTGCTTAAGAAATAAGTACAGCCTCCACAGATATATAAAAGCAAATATTTGCATTTTGAAGGGAAACCCTTATCAATACTGCTAATGGAATTAAATTTATATAAAGAAGCTTTATATGAAAGGACAGTACATTCAAATTCCAAATGTTAACACTAAAGATGCTCACTGTACAGCTGATATTTGCTACAAAGTTAATTCTTAATATATATTTCTCTCTCTATAAATCAACATATAAAAACCTTCTAAAAATGAGTCAATGTTGATTGCTATATTGTGACAAAGTCCAACCAGTTAGATGTTTTATACTGTTAGAGCTGACTTAAAATATCCTGTGTTATTATCAAGGCAATATCCTATTAAAAAGAAGAAAAGAAGAAAAAAGAAGAGGGAGACTATTCTGAGAACCTCAAAATGAAAGATAAGCTAGACAGTTATTGCTAATATTTCCCATAATGTTCTGGCAGCATAAGAAAGATAAAATCTGTGTAACATCATTTCACTGGAATGATGTCTCCTAAATTTTTTTGGAGGCTCTGTAGAAGCTTTCTATCACATCCTTTAAGGAGCAAGTTGCATGGACCTAATCAAACTCCACTGAAATCAGACACCAGGCCACGGAAGAACACTGTATGTATAGGAACACAGAAAATTTTAGGTATGTTCATCCATCAATCTCAGTATTGATAGCAGTGTAGAGCACTGAAAGGGCCACCAGTTTCTTCAGTAATACAAAAGAGACCTCACAGTCATGTGAGCAAAAGGTTAAGAATGCTGTCTGTTGTGCGAGGCAAGAAATCATCAATCTAAGTTTAAGAAGCACAACACTGATATGCTGTCATATTCAGTATACTCAGGATTAAAAAAAAATTGCATTGTGAGACCGGGAAATAAGCACAATTGTTTTGCTGCACTTCTTTGTTTACACTGCGTACACATGCACACACATTAAATATGTCTATATGTGTAAAATGGCCTCTCAGTAACTTCAAAAATTTTCCATGTGTAGATTCATGAAAATTTTCTAAAAGAGGAACAGATCACTATAGAATTCACTGAAGATTGCTGATGTTTGAGGATTGTTTTTCTTCCTTGCGTTTCACATACTCCATGGAAGTCAGTGGCTTCAGATCAAAACCACTGCATTGTATAAAAGCTTATCCTGAAAGTCTCACTATGTTTAACACTGTGTAAATAGTTTACCAAGGAAGAAGGATGCTGACAAATAGGTGTAGCTGGCACTAGAATGTTGAGGCCGAAAAGCCAGAAGATTTCCAAAAACAAGATGTGGGTACCAGAAGTTCCCGATTCCTGATACAGAATTTAATTTAGTAAATTGAGCTTCTAGCTTTAAAATGTTAATTTTTAAAAGGAAAGCAAGCAAACAAAACAAAACAAACAAAAAAAAAACCAACAAAAACAACCCACAATAGTATCCACCTATTCAAATATTACAGCAATATTTAATGTTTACAAAATTTGTCACTATTGAAATGCACCATGTAATTCTTTCTGTTTAATTTCAGTGTCACTTTTGAAGGGCAGAAGATGATTTTTAAGTGAAATATACCTACCTGATTTCACATGATCTTAGTCGCAGCTTTTTGTATATTCCTACTTACTCCTTTCTATTTCAAAACATGCCTAAACTACCAGATCATCTTCACTTCAATCTGCTAGCGACTCTTTTCTTGAACTAATTTTATGTAATTTTCCCACTATTCTTCTTTAGAACACAGCAAGTTTTATCCTATATGTGTACAAATATTTCCCTGGGGGTTCCTCCTATTTCAGAAATCTACACTACTTTATCTTTGCTCTCTGTTGACAGTCTTGACATCTGGAACCAACTTTGTCACTTTTTATGTTCATTTCCTTCACTATACAAGGTTAGTCAGTTATGTTTCTAAACAAATTACTCTTTCAGTAAAAAAAAAAATGGTCTTCCTTCCTAACAAAAATATTTGTGAAGAATTATTCATTTTCCTTTTTTTTTTTTTTTTTTTGAAAAAACTGCTGTGACATTGAAAATTTATTAAAATGGTATGAAAAGTTATGAAATTTATTGAAATTTGTCATTTAAAATGCTGGTAACTTTTAATAAAAAAAATGCAAAATAGAAAAGTGAAAAATGGGTTATTTTTCATACTCTTAAAAAGAACTCTGATATCATTGTATTAATAAACTTTTAAATGTTTTAACAAGCTGTAACCATAAAATAATTAGGATTGGACATGGCACTGCAGATGGGCATTAGTAAAACCTTTTTAGAGCATTGCAGAGGAAGCTTTATGTTCTTGAGCTTTCCATAATCCTTCCTGCTCTTGGTCACCGATCCATTCCCATTGGATTATTTTTACAAGGGTATTACTGGTCAAATTTCAAATTTCAGGGTCGGAATGATATATAGAAAGAATTATCTTGGGGTAAATGTATTTGGGTACAAATGTAAAAGTAAAAAAAAATAAGGTTATAATGACGAGCACAATAATGGTATTTTATACATGTAAACAGGAGAAGTCTTAACAGATGCCACTGTTATTTCACAAGTAAGCCAATAGTCTCTTAGCAGTTTGGCAGCTTCTGATTTGAACAAATGTTTAACTAATTTAAGGGTTTCTTAAAAAAGACAAATATCAAGATTTTTTTTTAATTCTATGTTAAATATTTCCCCCCTTTCCATGATATGAATATGTGCATGTTACAAATTATTACGAATAATGGAATTATTTTCTTTTGACAAATGGAAACATTGAAATTTTCATGAATGTTGACTTTTCAGTTCATAAAGGAGGTTTTAACCTGAGTTCATATACGTTTCTTTCCTCTTGTGTTAATCATCCCAAAGTGCTACAGATGTGTTTGTTAATACATAAATAAGCATTAAATCAAGAACAGCTAAGTTCCTGGGTTAGTATTTGAGAGAAATTGCAAACACGTTGGTCACACCTCATTTAGATAATTAACCATCTATACTCTGATTCTCTCATTCGGAATTCACTCATTTCTTTACGTAGACAAATGACATAAAAACTGAAAAGTAATATTTATTTCTTCCAAAAGCACCAATATTTGGAAGCCTGAATGCCTTAAAGCCATAGCACTTTATTTTCTGGAAACAGAAATGGAAATGGAGAGTCTGAAAGTCCCACCTGATCTCATTTCTAATACTAGAAGCTTTTGGCTAAGGGATTCTCCTCCATTCAGTGAAATGGTTTGCTTCAGTTACCCCACACTTCAGGCACTATTTGAAGTAGTTGAGTCCTGCCACAAGGAAAAATTTCTCCAGGAAAAGTTCAGAGTCCAGCACAGCAATGTGGGCAGCTCGGCCTATCAATGTGTTGGCGGTGTTTGGTAGAGCATGGAACACGTTGTGTCTGATCAAAGTGCAGTCCTTTGCCCCAATTAAAGGCTGAAGTAGATTGTTAATCATTTCTGCGTAAACAGGACCTGCAAAAGATTTTAGATATTACACCTATTTACCAAAGATGTTTAGATCTCCTCTTTCTTTTCATGTCATATAAGGACAGTCTCAATGGAAAATGGAAATGAGGACAAAATGCAATAGAAACAATTTATTACAAAAATTTGCCAAGTTACAGCATGTTATAAATGTCATTCATTGTCTATCCAGGGAAGTCTAATGAAGCCCCTAGGACATATCTCAGCACTTCTATTTCTCCTGAGGTGGAAGGAAATGTTCCCGTTTCCTCTGGGGAAGAGGGTTGGACCAATGTTGTCTGTGAAGCTGAATGCAAAAGGTCTGGCAAGACATAGAGGCCTATTCGGGTTTCTCTGGGGAATGTGATGCAGGAAGATCATTATTCTGCAGACAGCTCAGGAATTTATAGGACAACAACAACAGCTCAGAAAACTTTTACTCATGAACATGCATTGAATGCAGATCTAGCATATACTATACCAAAGATGTCCCTGGGACACATCTGGGGTCAAAAAGAAAGAACTGTGTGAAGGCAACCATGCTGACTTTTGGGTTTGGGTGTCTCTACTTCCAAGGAGTACTGCAATTTCTAGGTAATCATACATGTGAAACATGTATAAAGTTATACTGAACATTATTTCTGGAACTAGTATCAGACTGAAGCCATGGAACATTCTATAAAAAAGGGAAACTGTAAGTAACAAAGGCATTACTAGGAACAGTGCACAGACTGTGCTCAAAGGAGAGTTAGGCATCTGATGAATTGAGTCCTGATGTGCTTTGCATGATTTTATTCCAAACCAATATGATTTTAGATCTCTTAAATTACATGGCAATCATCCAAACACTACTGAAAACAAAGAGAAAACTCATTAACTTTGGATTTGCTGAGAGAGATTTCATTGTGTGAGACAGTACTAATAATTCAGTAAACTAAGGAGTAGCATTGTTAAGAACAAGTTCTGTTTTCATCAGTTTAAAAAAAAATAATTAGGAGGGCAAGGGAAAGAATCAATAAGAAATCTTTGATCACAACCTAATTGAAATTTATATTCATCAAACAAATAACATCTTTGGAAACTTTTCTTGATTTTAGTCATTTCCTGTGGGAAGACAACACTTTCTTCCTTATGAAATATGCATCTGAGTTTTGATCACGCTGATGAAATATTCTTGTGATACTACAAACTCAGGTACACAAAAACACTATTTTTCAACAGCTTTGCAAATACAGAAATATAAACATACCTGTATGCCTGTCTTTGAGTGCATTTTTGCACATTTCTATTCTTGCTGAATGAAAGGGTACATATCTGTCTTGGGGTGAGGCCACTAATACAACATTTTTAAAGTATTGAAGACCTGTAATAAACAAATGCATTAAATACATTTATAATAGAATCTTAGAATCATAGAATCCAATATGGAATCATAGAAGCCACTCCAACCCCCTTGCTGTGCACAAGGATGCCAACCACTGAAAGAGACTCTAGATCAGGATGCCAAATGCACCATGCAGTTTGGCCTTGAATGCCACCAGAGATGGGTCATCCATAACTTCTCTGGTCCAGCAGAATGATGGGCAGTACAAACATATTCGTGTTAAATAACACTTTAAAATCTACAGTGCAAAATAGTTAAAGAATAATTAAAACATAAAGCACAAACTAAAATTCATAAGAATAGCTTTAAAACTATTTATCCTCCTTTTGTGAGCTATTTATTACTTACCAGTACACATATAGGTTAATTATATATCAACAATAAAAAACCAAACACAAAACAAACAAACAAACAAACAAACAAAAAAGCAAGTACTGTCTTGGTTTCAAGTAGCGATTGATTAGAATCATCACTTTGCAAATATTTATCCTTGTAACTACTGGAAACACATGTGTACTTACAATTCATATAATTGGGGATCACATTCAAAAAATAATACAAAAAACCCCAACAGCTAGTAAAATAGAAAAAAACAAACAAACAAAAAAAAAAAAACAGAGAGAGGGAGGAAATAAATCACTGCTTTCACTGCTATGACATCACACTATTACATCAATATGGAAAGAGCCTTGGGATTCAGTCCCTGCATCCTGCAGGGATAAATACACGGTGATGGTACATGGACTCAAACCATGAATTCTCCCTCTTCTCTGGAGGCAATGGGGCTGCCACTGGCTACAGAAAAGTGTTGCGCAGACAACGTTTGCATTGTGAGGCCATATATCTCACTCTGAAGTACAGAGGTGTCACAATAGACATGAATAAAATTTGTTCTTCATCTCACAGCATCTATTTCCTAGAGATAAGTGATATTAAATTTTAAAAATAATAAAAAAGAAGAAAAAATGATTTGCATCTATTAAAATAAATTAAGTGAAGGTGGCCTGTTATTTCTTGCTTGAAGAATATGAAATTAGGTGCAGGCTTGCTTCATCATGAAGGCTTTAATTGGGCACTAACTGTTTGGCAACTATATTCATTTATAACTATGCAGACAAAAGGCACAAAAAAAAACCCCCATATTAATGTTAGAAAGAGTTGTTCTTTCAAAAGCCAGAACATTTATAGAAAGATCAGTAATAGCATGCATATTCTTTACTCCTTGGAGGACATGGCACTGTAGCAGAATCCTTTGGCATAACTCTCAACATCTGCACAATTACATTAAGCCTCACTCACCTGTTTTTTGGCTGAGCTGGTAAAGGAAACACTTGCGCAGATCTGCATTGTCCCTGAAGGTCAACTGCAAAAGTGACCCTGATTTTTTCAATTTCTGCATGAGCCATAGACCTGCAATGAAAATTTGACTATATTTTTACCTTTTTGCTAATTACCAAGCAAAGGGATTAAAGATATGTGCCTTTAATAATAAACTCAAAGTGAATTCAGTAAGGTTAGTACTTTAACTCCCTATTTTATGTCTTTGTTTTGTCTTGAATTGCTAATAAACAAGGAGAAAAGTCTGGGTGTCTCATTTGTACTGTCCAGTGTTGTGGCAAGTTAAACATTCAGGAAGGCTAAACTTTGGGACATTCAGTTCCCACACTATGGTGTTTTCTTCAGCTTTAGAGATGCCTCTATTTATTGTCAGTATGAACAGAAGTGGAAGAACACTGGGGAAGTGAGTTCTTCTTTCGTTGCTCTACACCTAAGGATTTTCCAGGGAGCAGTCTGAGACCATGCAGTAGGTGCCCTCCCATTAACTCTTACCTGTACTAACCAAAGTACTGTTGTTGTAAAGGGTTCCAAGGTGAGGCCCAGAGAGGGACAGGAAGGTATGCAACTTGCTGAGGTAATAGCGAAACCTGGGGCGAGTTAGTACAGATCGGATGATGACATTACCAAGGGAATGTCCAATAAAACTGTTGGGAAAGATGGAATAATATAAATACAAAAAAAACATGCATATGATATTTAAATTAAGTATAAGGGAAACATAAATTGCTCTCAACTGGCCTTTATTGGGGCTTTTAGTAGCATCATTTAGCTGTCATTTTATATTTTGTTCAGCCTCATTACTACTCTCTACCACCTATTACAATGTAAAAATTCAGCTCACTGACTTCAATGGCTTTTGACATAAGATACTTTTGGAAAAGCTAATTTCACTGAATGATGCTCATGGCCACAGATAGCTCAGACAATTCAGTTAGAATGCTTACCTTATCCGGGATATGGAGAGGTTATACAACTGAATATGCTGAATAATTTCATCCAACAATCGGTCGGTCATTGTATCAAAATCAGCAAAAGTATCAGTCTGGTGAAAAAAGATTTGAGTAGGTGAATCAAAAACATATATTGTGTATATATATATATATTGCAGTATACGTATATCCCAGGCTATTGTTATTTTCAAAATAAATCATAAGCACAAAAGTAATAACTATTCCAAATTTTCTATATGAATGCTCAGTGGGGTCAGAATTTCTCTCAGTCTCCTGACTTTCTAAAAATGTAAGCTCTTTGAAAACAATCGTGAAATTTCACAATTATATTCCAGGCAACATTGCAAACTTACTCAAGTATTTCTCATGTAATGAGAAAAAAGTGGTTACTATCAATCACATGGCTTTTGGTACAGCCCATGTAGAAATTCACCGTCTTCATTGAGCTCTCAGGTAAGGTAAGGCAAAATCTTTTGTCAGAGTTTATTTGACCCTATATTGTGTTTTTAGCTTCAGACACATAACATGAGTATTAAATTTCAAACAAGACTAATCCTACACTTCCTTCATAGGAAGTGGAAATAGGACGCTGTAAAAGACAGTATTTTAAAGGGTTAAATCACTTTCTGTGGTTGCTTCTGTTTTCTCCAATGACAGTGCCTCTAACTTAGGCATGATAATATTAACCTGGGCCTATAATTTGTTAATAGTAAATCTAACAGTATCAGGCTGAGTGATTTCTCCTTCTCTGGAAATACTCACAACCTTCCTGAATGTCTACCTGTGCAGCCTGCTGTTGGGGGCCTGCTTTGCAGGAGGATTGGATTCGATGATCTCTAGAGGTCCCTTCCAAACCCTATAATTATGTGATTCTGTGATTTCCGATTCATAATTAAGGCTTGAAGTGGCCTAACTTAATAGTGGTGAGAATTGCTAATGCTCAACCTCTGAGCCATATTCTGCACAACAAGATAAAAGCTTTTGACATTTAGAATCGAACAGATTACTATGATAAAATAATTTACAGAATATAGAAGGTTGGCTCTGAAAGTAATGCATCCTATCTTATTATGTTGGCCCACAATGTCAGAGGCAGATGTTGGTGATACGGTAGTAGAGGTTGAACCTTCCAGCCAATGTTCTGCTACATTTTGTTGCTGATGGCAGCAGAGAGGCAGTCTGACAGAATGGCTCCTGACATGGAAGTCAGTGTGTATGAAGCAAAGGTGTGTCACTGATTTCCTTCATGTGGAAAAAATGGCACCCATTGATATTCATGGATGCTTACTGATTGTTTATGGAGAACAAACAGTGGATGTGAACACAGTGAGTCGGTGGTTGGTATGTTTCAGAAGTGGTGACAGCAGGTCACCTCTGCTGTTGCATATTTTTATAGGCACAGTATGCAGGCTTCTGTTCATCACTGGTGAAAATGCAATGCTGGTGACTATAAAAAAAAATAGTGTTTTGTACCTGAGAATTTGGTCTATCAAATAGTGTAATCGTATTCTTTGTATCTGTTGTAGTTTCCATGAAAATAAATAGGAAGCATTACTTTCAGAGCAATCTACATGAATTACACATTCATGGCTGATGTTGATGCTAAGGATGTGATCACAAAATTATTATGCCATTTAATGAAATGTTGTGTGAATATTGTGTGTTTGTTATTCAACAATATCAATAAGAGAATGAGTGCCAAAAAGAGACTTAAACAATTTGTTGCTTCCAACAGTCATGGCAATTGTGATACAAAAAAAAAAAATAGTATGTTGTTTGATCTACACATTTACAGGCAAATCTTATTCAGAACTGTGTCATCTGGCAAATCAACAGGACTCTAAATCAAATAACTAACGAGTTGCCACAGAAACAATCATCAAATATTGGAGCAGCTATTCAGAGCAAACATATCTAGTAATTAATGCTTTTGTGACACAACCCATCTTGCTAATTGCAGCTCTAGCAAAAGAAAACATGAGCATATTCACTTTGCAGCACTGCATTAAAATAAACGTTCACATAAACTACAAACAGTCCACTAACCTCCTGCCTGTTTGTTTAGTCTGCATTGATAATTAATGATTTCTTCTCAGGCTCATCATCCCAAATCTTTCAGGTTGTTTAAAAGTGGAAAAATACCAGCTTGGACATTAATCACAACTTAAACACATCAAAAGTCATATTTCACCAGGTTATATATCTATCCTTCATATCTTCAGTATCTCAGCCTGACTGAGTTTGTCAAGTAGAGGACTGCCTAAAAAAGGTGGCTTGACTTTTCCACTCTTAAGGAAAATTCAGCTGAACATTTGATTTTGTGGATCATTTTCAGAATGGTCCCCAGAGCAGGGAAAAAATGTGACCGGATGCTTTAAAGAATCAATTTTAATTTTAATTAAAAAAAAAAAAAAAAAAGCCAAAATTTCCAGTGCTATAGGAACTTTCTCATTTTTTCACATTCTAGGATTGAAAGTTCCCATTATGACCTTGGGATAATGGTAAGTAGAGGTGCTGTAAGAGCTAGTGAGATGTTCATTGAAGGTGGCAAATTCATACACCAACACCAACTACTCACTTGTAAGTATAAAAGCTATTGAGTAAAGGGTGGAAAGTTTTGACTCAAGTTTCTCAGCTGATCTTAAATCATAAAATCACAATAATGCTTCTGATCCAGCACTGGAAATGCTTATCTTATGCATAAATGTAGGCCTCAGTGTCATTAATATGAGTTCACTGAAAAGCAGAGTGTTGAATTCATTTTTGTTGCTCTGCTTGGACTGGCAGTGAATTTTCCTGAAGGGCTTTTATTTCTCATTTAAGAATATAAATCTCACAAAAATTCTAACAGGTGAAACAATGGTTGATACACCAAAAGAAGCTGACAACACCTTCTGGATATTTTACATCCTCCAGAGAATTTAACATCATTAAACATGCTGCTTTCTGTTGGTTTTGTGTCACTCAGCATCCAACAGGCAGAGGCTGAAAGGTTTCAAACTCACAAGACAAATCAATTTTCTTTGTGTAAGTTGTAGTCTTTTAAGTAACAACATAGTTGCTTTTGACTTCAGTGCTCTAAGTATTTCCATATGGGTTCAATCTCCCTACCATCTTACACAAGAACAGGTGTTTGAGCTCAATCCTACTAAAACTCACTGAATTTCCCTGTTCTATTGCTTAATTCACCTTGTGAAAGCCTTCCTGAAGGCCCAGTTTTAGCAACACCAAAAGCTTGTAGGAGATCTAATGGAAGACAAAATTTTGCTCTATACTACCTGATTTCTTTCAGACATTAGGAAGTCCAGTTTTCCACTAGGGAGTCCCAGTTCTATAAAAGTCTTTACCAGCCGTAGATCTGCACTGTTACCTAGAAACAAATGACACTTCATAAGATGCAATTTGACAGAAAAAATAATTGAGACTTAATTTAATATGTTTATCTTCTAATACACTTTGAAACAGGAAGCTCTTGCTAAGTGCTGCCATGACAGCTTGCCACACCATAGGATCATGCATTGAAACAATGGGAGAGCAAGAACGTTGACATCTGTGCAAGGAGGGCCGGACCTCACCTCCTGCTTTTGGGCACTGCATGAGCTGCACAAATAGTGTGGAGGACAGGGCAAAGATAGAGCTCAGAATAACTTAGTCCCCTATTTTCTGAACAGTGTAGATAAGGCAAGGAGTCATGAAAAGGCAGATGTCTGTCCCTTCCAGTTTGCACCAAGTGATAATACCAGGTGCACCGCAGACCTTCAGGGGTCCTTGGCACCTGTGCTTTGTGTATAAGGATGGGTAATCACATGCAGAATAGCCTGCCTCTCTGCACTTGCAATTAGACCTGGTTCTGAAAAGCAGTCTTATAACATTTTGGAAGATGACCAAAATGCCCCAATGTCATACTAGACAAATTCTGAGGTATTCTGAACTATTTTGCTGGAAAAGGATGTACTTTTTTTTTATGAGAAATACGTTACTGCCATTGGGATATTGAATGGCAAAAAATGCCTGCATAAATCATGGAGAATTTCACACTTCTCAGTCCCTCCTTCTCTGTAGTCTCAAGACTAACACCTTCACCTAGCCCACTGAAACCAATAGCTTCAAGCAAAGTTTCAACTTTAACATATCCATTTTCTGCTTGGAAGGTATCTATTCAAAATATTCCAGGCCAGCCTTCCACTGCAGTGAATATGTGTCATTCTTCAACATTCTAAAGCCAGCAAAATTATTTCCTACAACATTGGTATACTTTGTTAAGTAATGCTTTCATCCTGGTGGTATAAAGAATTAGATAAACAACTGGCTAAATAACCAGATATCTCCAAAAAGACATGAAGAGTTACTGTAAAATACTCATACTGTACACTGAAGGACTGATGTAATTTGGTGCAGAATTCTGCCTAAATAAAACAGACAAAAATATGCTGCAGTACTCATTTGTTAAATACTTAGTATTCTCCTAGACTCTTTATTATAATAACATAAAAGTTAAACTCTAAGATAAATGTTTTCCTTAGACTCTCTGTTCTTTCACGCTTCCTGTAGATTTGCCTTTTTTGCTGTTGCTTACACCAGAATGACTCTTATACACAGCTGTTCCTCCTGGTCTTACCATCCAATCCATGGACACAGACAACCAGGTGAATTCCATCTTCCAAATTTTCTTCCTCTTCCTCTGGTGGAAAATATGGGATATCAGAAGCTAGTACAGATAAGTCACTGTACAGAAATCCTTCAATCTTCATTTCTTTTTTAAATTTTTCTTTGGCCTGATAAAAACTGGAGAATACATTAATTAATCACAGTAGAACTGGGTATTCAACAGCCAACCCTCAAACTAGAAATGAGAAGGTTCTATTCTGATTGGGAGAAATCAGGATGTAGAGAAGATAATAGGCTAAGAAAGAGGAGGGGAAAAAAAAGACTCTATTCTCCAGGTACCCTGAATGTCCATTCTCCCATTTTCCGTTTTCACAAACTGAAGTTAATGCCCTACAACCCAGCTGTGATCCCCTTTCATAGTTTAGTTAATCGTTAAAATTAAGCAGAAGAGAAAAACAAGCTATGGCACTGCAATTATATAGGATCAATACTCATGTCTGGGTAACCATGGCTTCATAATGGAGGGCAAAATCTTAAAGACTATAAATCCCACTATAAGACCCAAATCCCACTTGTTTCCATGAGGTTTAAGGACCTAACTTCTCTGAAAATCTTGGGTCTGTCTGTGTTTCTGTGTCTTCTGTCTACTTAGATTATTTATTATGTATAAATCATATGTCTACTTGGATTACTTGGACTGTAATTTCTCAGGTAGCAACTGTCTCTGAATACAAGTTTTCATTATCGCAGAATCATTAAGGTTGGAAAAGACCTTTAAGATCATCTAGTCCAACTGGCCACGTACTGCCGATATTGACCACTAAACCATGTCCATAAGTATTACATCAACCTTTTCTTTAAATACATCCAGGGAAAGTGACTCTTCCATCTCCCTGGGCAACCTGTTCCAATACCTCACCACTCTTTCTGAGAAGAAATTTTTACCAATATCTGACCTGAGCCTCCCCTGGCACAACTTGAGGCCATTACCTCATGTCCTATTGCTGTTTCCTGAGAGAAAAGGCTGAAACTTCCCTCACCACAACCTATTTCCATATTAGGGCCCTGAACTTTTTCAAGGTGACATGACATGACAGCAACATTAATTAATTAATCAGACATTCTTACTTCAGCATCCTTTCATTGGCCTCTTCATCCACCTCATTTGAATGGGAAGAAACTCCAAAAGAGCCCAGAGGCTGACGTGTGATGGGAAATGCAGCCTGCTTTGCAGAGAAGCCAACCATCGCAGGGGTCTCTTTGAGCACAGAAGAAAAGGGAAGACATGTGGCCGTGCAAGAGACAGAGAGGTTAACCACATCAACAGCCTTTCTGCTTTCCAGTGCTACCCCATCCACTGTAACCGAGTGAAACCCAGTGCCATTAGCTACAAGTTTCTGCCCTTGGTTGTCAAGTTCCTGAGGATATTTGTCCTGGCAGGATTCTGCAGCAGGATCTGCTGAGGCAGGTGAGTCGTTGAGCTCAATTTCCTGTAACCCCTGCATTTCTGCATACACCAGCAGGCTCTCATCAGCAAGAAAGCTATTGCATTCTCCTTGCATTGAGCCAAATTCTGTTGAAGTCTCTGAAGGACCTGAAACAGGATTGCAAATATGTGGTACCAGCTTTATGCTTTGTGAGAAACTGTCCTCTCCTGTTTTTCTCACATTGATGTACAAGTCTTGTTCTATTTTTAATCTGTCTGGCTTAGATGTATCCTTTGGATCTGTAATGTACTTATCAAACTCATCTATACTTTTGTCCAAGTAATTATTAGCCCTTGGTGTTTTTAAGCTGCACTCATCATTGCTCTCCAGTGATTGACATTCAGAGTCATTATCTCTGAGAGGATTACATGCAGGTGGTTTTGCACATTCCAAACTACAGTAAGTCTCTGAGAAATCTTCCTTTGTCTCCTCCCTTTGTAGTCCTATGTTGTCATTACTGTTTTTGGCAGAGGGTTTGGGAGGTCCTCTTGGTTCTAGTTGCCCACTTTCAGTGGTGAGCTGACACATAGAAAAATCCATCATTAATTGCCCATCTCCATTCTCTGTTTCCCTACAGCTTTTTAAATATCCTCCTGAGTCTTGTGAGGTTGCTTCAATGTGTTTAGATATGTCCACCTCCTCCAAAGTCTCCTCTGGGCTACTGATCTGAGGAGCTGAGACAGATTTAGTCAGTTTGGTAAGCTCCACTTCTCTCTCTTCTTCCTCAAAGGGCAAAGAGCTAATGGATGTGAGAGACGCTTGTATCCCGCTGGGCAGGCTGGTATTGCTTTCTGTGTGCCCACCCTCCAGGGAATTCCGGTGGATGGCATGTCTCCGTACCAAGTGGTGCAGGATCTCTCGATCACTGGGCAGTTCCAGAGCCCGGCTCCGAGCATCAGACCATGCCACTGAACTTGGTTCACTTTCGATGCCCGAATCTGATATAATAGAGGAGGATCTCTTTATGACCCCTGACATCAGGGTAAACTCTTCACACTCCTCAGTTCGTTGCTCTTTTGCGAACAACTTCACCTCCAAGCTGTGGGAGGGCAAAGCTTTCAAAACAGGCTGCAGAGGCTTGCTATCTGCATCTGGTGTTCTTTCAAGCCTGGTGAATTCACTCAGTGCAAGTTCAGAACTGAAATTACTCTCAGGATGACCAGATTCAGCCGTTTTATGTATTTCAGTCCTGCCTTCCAAGCCATCAGTTCCGCATGCCCCACACTCAATCTGAGCACTGACAATCAACACGGGCTCACTTTTGTGGGCACCCTTATTGCTAGATTTCTTCTCTTCAGAGGTAATACCCACTGAATGCCTATTGTCTTTTAATAAAACCTCCTTGCATGTTTTAGACTCCTCTGATATGCATTCTGTATTGCTTAGCTCTGAGTCAGAAGTAGTTTCCTTACTTGAAACATAAATGCTTTCAGGTTTCCTTTGGCCTTCTTTGTTTGCTGTACATACCTGAGATGTGGAGTGCTGGTTTAAACCCTTGGCTGCAAAAGCAGCACCTTCGGAATCGCTATACAAGCAAGGATTCCCGTTTATCCTGTCTGTGTGTATTAGCAAAGTACCTTTCCCAAAGTCTCCTTTCATTTCTACAGTGGCATCATTTGATGCAAGATTTTCCTTCTCGTGTATTGTATCAATTTGAGCATTGGCAGGAGCTTCAAAATCTGGGAAAGTATCCAAATTCTGATCTGAAAGAAAGAAAAAAAAAAAGAATTTGTATCTGCAACTTCCACACAGCACAGCATACTACCCACATGTGATGTGGGATTTGGAGCAGTGATAGTAAGGCCTAGAAAAATTATAATAATAATAAAATAAATATTTATATATTTATATAAATATACATATGTACATAAAACATATACATTATATAAATATATATATAATGATAATTATATAAATTATCTCTACATTAGAAATATATAACAAATGCAAATGCCAGAGTTCATTCAACTGGATTTATAATCAGTAAACAAGTTAAAATTAGGCAAAAAAAAGATGGAGTTATATTTTATTGATACTATCTAAACTGCTAGTTTCTAGCACTGATAAACCAATCAGAACTGGCACTTTACATTCCCACTGTTGTATCACTTCATATGTAGTGTAGATCGTGCTTGTGAATCAGCTTATTACACAGTTTAATGGCTTAAACATTAGTAATTATTACTGTCAAAATTTAGGCAACTTGATAGCTCTGGAAGAGTGGAAATTCTGAATAACAAGCCATATTTACTGGACCATGGTCACTTATGGTATTAATATATATTACCTCTCTGCTAATCTTAATAGTTGCTTAAAAAGAAAAAGGAAGCAAAGACTAAAAGGTTGTACTTCAGTGTTGCAGAACTAAATATTTTCTTAAAGAAAAATCTGATTTAGCTACTATTGGGGAAATTATTTTTAAGAAAAGCAGTACTGCCTTTTGGGGACAGTGTTGGTCTTCACAGAAATTGTAAGGCTTTTTGTTCTGACTTTTCTTAACACTAGATGTCACTCTGAGTATGAAATTTGTTGTGCTGTTTGTTACCATAACAAAAATACAATTTTTTTTTTCTTTCTGGATTTTGCCTCCAGCCCTTTCAACTAAACATTGTGTTAAACAAAAAAAACGTGAAGTTACAGTAAGTAATCTAAAGTTCAATATAAAAAGAAAAAAAAAAAAAAAGACTTCAGCTCTATTTTGTAGAGGATTATGCTCTCATCCAAGGCAGAGCTAGTTCAAGATAGGTGAGATCAAATACCTTGGGTTAGGGAAGTCAACCTCCCCAGTTCCAGCTGTCTCGTGAAGCTGTACTCAGGGTGTTTCACTCACCTTTGCAAGGCAAATCCATGTACCTATCTTCAAAAATAACAGGAAGCGTGTTCCAGTCCCCATCGATGTCTAGGCATTCTGCTGGCAGTGGGGGCATGCTGGTGAAGTACTCTGAATTACGAATTTCTGTAGAAATCTGTGCATGACTTTGGATCCTGGCAGCAAAATGCAAAAGAAATTGAGTGTTTGAGTGGTTACTGTGCTGCTTCTTAGTCACTCCTGCAAGCCAGGCAGCAAAGGCAGTTAACAGTAGTGCTTTTCAATTGATATCACTGTGGGCTATAAGCTTTTTAGAATGGACAGGCAAGGTAGGAGGAGTTGAAGGGTTGCCTTCCATACTAAGAAGTGGATGGACTGCAAGGAGATCCCTCTGAGAAACAGCCAGAAACAGGTTGAGAGCATATGGGTTAAGATTAGGGATGAGACCAATAAAGTACAGCTCGTGGTCAGGGTCTACTATAGGCAACCTGATCAAGGGGAGCCTGTTGTCAAGTTCTTCTTGCTTCAGCTGCAAGAAGTGTTCTCACAGGCTCTTGGCCTGATGGGGAATTACAACCACTCAGATTTCTACTGAGAAAACAACACAGTGAGCTGCAAGCCATCCAGGAGACTCCTGGAGTCCATTGATGATAACTTTCTGTTTTGGGTATTGGACAGACTGATGAACCACAGGTGAAGTGTTTCTGGACCTGGTGCTCACCACTGCAGAGAGGATAGTTAAAGGCATTAAGAATGGAGGCAGCTTGAGTTTGAGCATCTGTGCCCTGGCTGAGTTTGTGATCTTGAGGAGTGTGAGCCTGGCAAAGAATGGAGTCAGGACCACATTTTGGCAACTTTTCAGATTATCAGTGGTAGGAGGCAGGTAATCACCATGTGCTAGTTAACTAGAAGAAACATTCTTTAGATGAAGAATTACTCAGACAAAAGATTTGTAATTCAGTTGATCTGTCCTCATGCCAGCATGGAAAATTCCTATCACCAGACAAAAAAATAAATAAATAAAATTGTGCAAACCATCATATTGGCTTCATCTTTAGAACATAATTGTTGTTGACCATCATTGCTCTTACCAGATATTTTTTTCTCAGGGATAAGCGAGTCACTGGTTGCTAAAACATGATTCAGGGAAAAGTCACAAACTTCTAAATGCTCATTCTCGTTTGCATCAATATCTGGGTATTTGGAATTGAAACTTAGCACCATAATTAAGTTCTTACTGACACTAATAAATAGAACCAGCATTTATACTAAAGGCAGTATGTAAAAATTATAAATGTTCTCTGAGACCAGACTCTGGCACAAGAAAAATGAATCATTAATACCAATAATTTTCTCTGTAAAATATTGGGAGACTGTCACCTGCCATCCTGTGTGATACCCAGTCCATTTGAAATGGTATTTCTTGTTGTATTTGAGTAGTAAAATGCTGCCAAGCATGTAAGTGTGTGGCCCAACACAGATCAGGCTGGATGGGGCTCTGAGAAACCTGATGTATCTGTAGATGTCCCTGTCCATTGCAGGGAATTTGGACCAGATGATCTTTAAGAATCTCTTCCAACTCAAATAATTATATGATTCTGTGATTCTAGGGACTTACAACCACAGTATGGGAGGCAAAACCAACATTCTTGTCTGGTAATTTCTATCAAAGAAAGACAGAATTGGGGAAAAACTATGTTCATATTTGAAGTGTTTGTACAGTATCTGGCACACTGAGAGTTGACCTCATCTGGAGCCTCTCTGAACCCAATTAAAACTCCCTGCTGGCACCCCCACCAGTAATAATACTCGGGCAGCCTTTCCACCAGAGTATTATTCTGCTTTTCTAATTGCACCACATAGCCCAACCAAAAGGAAAACAGGATTCTGACATGAAGCCTGTATAGACCAATTAATGAAATTTACTGCAATTGACCAATATTTAGCATTTGCTAAATGATTTTATTTTTGTACTCTCTCACCTCAATAGTGACTGAGGAAAAATGATGCTTATCTACAGGAAATGGATTAGCTCTGTATTTGTTTGGAGAAATAAAAGCACTTCATGCAATTAGGCTTCCCTCTGTGCAGGGTTGTGTTTGCTTAGATGGTGCCATGAGTGATATTTGCCCTAACAACAGGGTCCTGACATGGGGCTTTTCTTATACACGTCTCACTTAAAACATGACTTAATGAGGACTAAGTGAGCATAGCTGGGCTCTTGCAGCCATGACTCTGCTCTAATTTGGCAGAACAAGGTAGCCTTGTATAACCAGTTCACTAATGAAGCCACAGAGTTTTCCTCCAGCACCAAATAGGCCTTAATGTTCCCAGTGATAGCTCTGAGAAAGTCGTGTTCCACTTTGCTCTTGGTTGGAAACAAATGTCTCACTTTAGCCCTGTCATCATGACAGGATTGTCCATCATGGCCTTGTAACCACTTCTGAAAGACAGGTTTCTGTTTCAGTAATGCTGTAGTACTCCCATTTCCGTGTTCATGCAGATATCATCTGCACATCCTTCATTATTTTAAAATTCAAATCAGCAGAGCTTTTCTTGAACTCTGCCTTCAGGGTTTGAGTCGTGAGCATTACCCATGCTGTACATTCGGGTTTATAGGCAGTAAGAAGTGTCAAGTAGAAGGAAATAATTATCTTGTTCATGTTTCATAGCATATTCTTGCAAATGCAGCCCAGTGCAACATTTATTTTCCCAGATTGTTTGATTCTTGGTTGGACTAGATGAGGTTTTTTTCTAACCTTAATCATTCTGTGATTCTTAATCAATTAATTATCAACCCTGAGCTCACATCACTCTCTCACTTCCTCTAGCTAATGTGGTGGTTGTCCTCATTTGGTGCTGCATCCAGTGAATGTTCACATCTCTGCACCAACCATATAATAAATCAAGGTTCTACAGTAATAGATCTTCACTGCTATGGAAAGTAGGGATAGACAAAATATCTAAATAAATCCATGAATGCCTACACCCAAATACGTTACAAGGAAGAGTAGAAAACAAACTCATAAATGTTAATTTTTTGTTACTGTCCAACAGTTACCTCCTATTAAGATTTCCATTACTAAATCTTGTAGAGGAAGTTTATGAATTTAATTGAACAAAGACATCAAAGATGCTTTTGTCTGCCCTGAAATTGGTGGTGTTGTAGATAAGCTCTAAGATACATGCATCCAACTGGGAAATAACAAGGGAAAGAGGATCTCCTACATCCTATTACTAGAATGCTCTTGCTACAGTGTTTTAGTCATTCCCTGAATCTGAAAGTGATGTGAGAGAGGGAATAAAAAAAATAACTCTCTTATATGAATTATAAGAATTTTAAAAGTAGTCATCTCTGAGGCATCATCTTACTTTGGACATTGCTTTCAAAGGATTTACTATATGGAGCTAGAATAGACCTGGTGACTTCTCTCAAAACAACCCTGCCCATAAACAGCAGAAAAGATCTCATTCTTTTTAGAAAAATATATTAAGCAACTATATTTTCAGCTATATCAGTGGCAGGAGAGATTCAATCAGTTACTTACAGGCCTTCCTGGAACGTCAGCACAGCAAGTTTATTGTGTTCAGTGTAGAAGAAGGCTTCTGAGAATCTCCTTACCTGGGGAAGAAACATGGAAGTTAAACCTAAGATCTGCTGAAAGGTGCCAAATGCAATTAAGCTAAAAGCAGAGCAATGACTGTCAGGACTAGATTCCTTAATGTTTCATTTGCTTTGCACCGCTCTGGTGTCAGAAAGAAAATAAAGAACTCAACTCTGCTTTAGTTTCCCATTCTAGTACAAAGCTGTTAGTCTTATTGCATACCTTGCTGGAAGAACAGTCCCTTGACAGTAAACTAAGTTTTTCTTTTGTGTGTCTTCCCACTACTTTCCTTAAAGTGTCAAATTTAACATTTTTCTCTGTAATATTAAAGTGAGGAAGACTTCTTCCTTTCCCACTGTACAAATCATAGCAGCAGTGGAGTGGGTTAATAAATTAGAACAATTCAAAATTGAACATCTTTTCTATGGAACAGTCACAATTCCCAAGATATTAAAGGAAGTTTTACACATCATCCCAGAAGAGAATAAGTCCTATCATGATGGAAACATATCAGCCTACATCACTATACATACAAATGAGAGTTCTTCAGATCTCCTCAAGGACAGTAGAGTGGATAATCAATTTAAAAAAATAGTCACAGATTTGAAGATCTGGCAGAGGACAGAGTGCAAAATAACCTATAAAAAATTCAGTGTTGCTGTTTGATATGGAATAAGTGTTGAGTTTCAGTCAGTCCATCATAATGTGCATAGTAATGAACTGTTGAGCTGCAGCCTATACATTACTATGAAAATCTGTAAGAGCCATCTCTATTACAGTGTCAGAGAATGGCAATGAAAACCACATCATAGGATCTCAGCATATCACTAAATCCCAGCCATACGTCAACAAATGGCTTTTCTAATAAGAGAAGGACTAATACCCTTTAAAATACTGCTTTTTTTTTTTTTTTTTTTTTTTATCTGGAGCTCTAAAACTGCTTTACATAACTGGGAAAGTATTATTGCACAGCCTACATGTAGAGACACTGAAGTAAGTGAAGGTCATAATTTGCCACAGGTCATGCCAGCAGTAGGCATCCATTGATACTGAAATTCACCTTGCTGGAGCTGGGGGCCTGTCAAGTTGTGTTCTTTGGCTGATGAAGTCATCTTGATCCTCTCAAAATGGAGGGAGACCGAGACAAAATAATGAGGGGAGCATCAATGTTGTTCACATCTTCCTGAATTTTATGTCTTCCTTTTGCAGGCATTCACATTCTCTCAACTCCACTGACTGGACCTCCAATAATAACTTTAACAACTACCAGTATGTAAGCTGGAATGCTAACACCTACACTCTAGATATCTAAAGCAAAGCAAGATGAATCCTATCATTTTCTGTATGCTCCTAATCTAATGATTAGATCAGCCTAGGAGCTTAGCTCAGCTGAAGTGATGAAAGTGATGCACATTCAATAACCAAAAAAGTCCTCATGGAAGGCACAGCACTTGCTCACTAATCAAGTAGGCAGATCTGACAAAGTCAGTTCAAAAGGCAATCATTTTTGTGCCTTCTTTATTACCAAAAAAACAATTTCCACATGAAAAGTATTAATATTTCATTTTGTGAAACTCACTAGGAGAAAGGCAGTAACTAGTTGTATATATGTGACTTAGTGAAGGGAGCGTCCCTAATGGCATAATTCTGTGCTTTGAGAAAGCAGCTGAAAGAAACTCATCTTTTGGTTATTTGTCATTGTGGTGTTTGTGCCTTTTAAAACATATGTTTATGATTGCTGGATAAGTAACCAATATGGGGCATCTCTACCTCTTTCACCCCACCTTATGTTCCATGCTGGATTCTGGTGTTCAGAGTACACTCATTTAATACAAAATTATGGGTACCGTAAAAGCAACATCTTTCCAATATTCCAAAAATTGAAATCTGTATTTAAATCCTCTTTTCTCGTCTTTGTCTTACTCAATTCCATCTCCATTAAATATTCATGAAGGCATAATAGTAAGAGAAATATCTGTCCATATATACCATTAATATCATTCAGGAGGTTACCATTACAGAACTTGCTTTTAACTTCCTAACATTACCCTTAGCGTATGATGTTCTTGAGTCAGATAAGCTGTGACTTCAGGATGAAGTGTTGCCACCTCCAGGAACTGGGTCCACAGAGCCAGGAGGTGGGAGCAAAGCCAGGAGAGGTCCTTGCTTATCTGTTCTGCTATCTTCTCTGGATTGCTCAACAGCTACAGGGAAGAAAGGGCTTTTTGAGAACAAGACAGTGGCAGGATAGAAAATCAGTTAGCATGTTAGATGAAGTCCTTTTAGAAACAACAACAAAGTTCTCCTGACTTAGAATTATTACTAAGGCACTATTTTACCCAAAATCTTGTAAGTGAAACTTCTGCTCTTTAAAAACAAACAAACAAAAAAAAACCACCCTAGTTATACAACTGGAGAGAAAGAAAATTAAGATGATCGTGGGATTGGAGCACCTCTCCTTTGCAGAAGGGCTGAAAGAACTGCTACTGTTCAGCTTGCAGAAAAGGAGGCTCTCAGGATCTCATCAGTGTCCTTTAATATCTGAATGGAGAGTGCAGAAAGGACAGAGACAAGCTTTTGTCAGTGGTGCCCAGTGCCAGAACAAGAGGTACTAGGCACAAACTGGAAGACTGGAGGTTCCCTCTGACCAACAGGAAGCACTTCTGTACTGTGAGGGTGATGGAGCACTACTACAAATTTTCCATAGAGCCTTCTCCCTGGAGATCTTCAAAAGATGCCTGGACAAGGTCCTGGTCACCCTGCTCTAGGTGTCTGTGCTTGAGCAAGGGTTGGGTCAGATGGATCCAGAGAGACCTTGAAAACACATCCATTCCTTGATTATGTGAAGTGGGAATAGCCTCAATCTTTACAGAAACTTTACTGTAGATGTAGTAAACAGAGAAAGAAAAATAAACAAACAAGCAAACAAAACAAGAAAACAACAAAAAAAGACGACAAAGAAAACAGATTCCAAACTACCCACCAGATGGTGCTGAAAGCTCTGAAATAATAAACAAAGATGGAAGGAAGGAAGGAAGGAAGGAAGGAAGGAAGGAAGGAAGGAAGGAAGGAAGGAAGGAAGGAAGGAAGGAAGGAAGGAAGGAAGGAAGGAAGGAAGGAAGGAAGGAAGGAAGGAGGGAAGGAAGGAAGGAGGGAAGGAAGGAAGGAAGGGAGGGAGGGAGGGAGGGAGGGAGGAAGGGAGGGAGGGAAGGAGGGAGGGAAGGAAGGGCAGGAGGGAGGGAAGGAAGGAGGAAAGGAAGGAGGGAAGGAAGGAAGGGAAGGAGGGAGGGAAGGAGGGAAGGAAGAAGGGAAGGAAGGAAGGAGGGAGGGATGGAAGGAAGGGCAGGAGGGAGGGAAGGTGGGAGGGAAGGAAGGGAAGGAGGGAGGGAAGGAAGGGAAGGAGAGAGGGAAGGAAGGGAAGGAGGGAGGGGAGGAAGGGAAGGAGGGAAGGGAGGGAAGGGAGGGAAGGGAGGAGGGAAGGAGGGAAGGAGGGAAGGAGGGAAGGAGGGAAGGAGGGAAGGAAGGAAGGAAGGAAGGAAGGAAGGAAGGAAGGAAGGAAGGAAGGAAGGAAGGAAGGAAGGAAGGAAGGAAGGAAGGAAGGAAGGAGGGAAGGAGGGAGGGAAGGAGGGAAGGAAGGAAGGAAGGAAGGAAGGAAGGAGGAAAGGAAGGAAGGGAAGGAAGGTGGGAGGGAAGGAGGGAAGGAAGGAAGGGCAGGAGGGAGGGAGGGAGGGAGGGAGGGAGGGAGGGAGGGAAGGAAGGAAGGAAGGAAGGAAGGAAGGAAGGAAGGAAGGAAGGAAGGAAGGAAGGAAGGAAGGAAGGAAGGAAGGAAGAACTGTGACCTCAATACACAATGCAAACAGACATCCCAGTCTGCTGTTTCTTCTGTCAGGGTTGGATGGGGCCCTTGGAGCTCTCGGTTGCATTTCTGTACTGAATGCAACCCAGAGAGTGCAGGTCAGCAGCACCGTCCCTGCGTACTGACCTCCCTTGTTTGACAGCTTCTTTAACAACAGTCAGACTGAGTTGGCACAAAGGGCCTATCTGCTTGCACGAAACAGGTAATACTTCCATATAGATGATAGAAATGGAATTTTCTTTCTTGGCCAAGTCTTTTTACTTTTTGGTTGTTGTTTTTTGTTAGAATTTTAGTCTAGCTGCAAGCCTATTTTTTTTGTACTGTTTATTGCGCAGTTAATTTCCAGACTGGTGATGCTGCAAACTAAGTAATGATTAAAAGCCAACTGTATGAGAGAGAAATAAAAAAAAAAAAAATCATTTGTGGGTAATAAGCACTGATACTGTCATAGCTCGCATTGTTTGGGTGCTATTTGGTCTTAATAATTAGTCAAAAATGGGACAAGCTCCAGTACCCATTCAGGTATAAGGGACATCAGGGGATGCTGTCAGACAGATGACACTGCCTGTATATCACTCTATTCAGAGTCAGGTCATTTCTTCATTTCTGTACTCAATTTTATATGCTGTATGTCAATCTTATTTTTTCATTTTTTCTTCTTTTTTTTTTCTTTTTTGTTTGTTTGTTTGTTTGTTTGTTTGGAAGAAAGGAAGGAAGGAAGGAAGGAAGGAAGGAAGGAAGGAAGGAAGGAAGGAAGGAAGGAAGGAAGGAAGGGAGGGAGGGAGGGAGGGAGGGAGGGAGGGAGAAGGAAAGCACTATGTACTTTAATTCTGAGAGTTTAGCTGCCCAGCTAGGCAGTAGCCTAGCAATCCTAGCACTGCAGGTCAATTCTCAAGGACTTTGTTCCTCATTGCCCATGGGTTAAAATGGTCAGTAAATGCAATTCTGGCTATTCTGTTCATGTACTTTGTGCTGTGTGGTCCGGTTTTAACAATACTGTTAGTCAAAGCAAATTTAGAAAACATTTTGGAGAAATTATTATGTTTGACTGTTTAAAAGTCATTTTCAAAATTAAAAAAACATGAGCCCTCCATTTTTTTCCTGTTTTGAATAGCTACTGTGTCCTTGGGTTAAATACAGAACAGGGCAAAATTCACCTTCTTCTCTTCTTTTGTTTTTATTTAATTTTAAAAATGGACCAGACTCTGGTAACATGATGGTAATGGGAAACTAACCCCACGGGCTTCCTTCTGTATAGTTTTAATAGCATTTTCTTTCTTTATAAATGACTGTCCTTTGTATTTTTTGCTGAAGAGAAATGGTTTCAGTTCACATTTTCCTAGAGGCAAAATACTTGGAAAGCTTGGTCAATACTCTTCTGAAAACTATACAGAGGTTCACATGACTTCTGCACTTAATTGCAGAGATGGTCAATGCTATTCCTTGTCCCAACAGCACTGTACAATCCTTCATCATTTGTGTCTTATTAGTCTCTGAAAATTCAGTCATTAATCATCAAAAGCCATGATTTTGGGATGCTAATGCCAACATTTTTAATGGTATACGTGAAAAGTTCTTATATCACTCTAGATAAACAGCTGTTGTAGCTATTGTGTTCTCCTATCTGTTACTACTCTGTTCCCAGAAATTTCAAAAAAAAACCAAAAAACAAAAAAAACTGTCTGGCTTTATAAATATGGCCAGTCAATACGAGAACAAGAATTGGACAGGAATTTGAAAATACAGAGAAATTAGACGTGACATTTTCTGATGTATGCCAACTCAATATGAAGTTTCTTGGACCTATTGGTCCCAAGGAGACTCTAGATTATGTTGTCTGACCGCCAATACCCTAAAGGCTTCTAAATTTCTGCAATCCAGTTGAGCTGAGTCCCATAACTTACATTTCTCTAAATTTAGATGAAATCAAATTTATTTCTAATAATCCAATTTCTGATTCGAAATTAAGAAATATGCTATTTCAGTCCTTTTTTTTACATATGGCTAAAAAACATTGTCTCACCACTTGTAACTGCAGTGTAAATACAAGTGCAGTTTGGTTTTGTTTCAGCTCCATTAATTGTTATTTTGTCGTTCTTCCCTATGCTGTCTTCCTGCTAATAAACTGAACAAATCAAAAATATTAAATCTCTGATTATAAAACACTTTCCCCAGTGATCAACTGACGTTTGCATTTCTTTCTGGTTCCCTTGATGACTGCCTATGTCTCACTTGAAATCAAAACAGCAGAAGTTCAAGACAGTAATTCAGTTACTGCTGTGTCAAAATCACTTTTTCCTTCCCACAAGCTTCCTTAGACATTTAGGTGTTTTTATTTGAAAAAAAATGTGGCTGCACAATCTGCCACGGGGTATTCTCTCCTGTCAGCACAAAAGTTGTAATTGCAACCTATTCCAAATCAACTTTTGTGAATACTATTGACATTCTGCCTGAGCTCACTGAAGGATGCTGAAGCTCCCAGCTGGTGAATTGTTAAAAGTAACAGAAACATCATGTAAGTGGATAATCAAAATTATGTGAAATTTTGGTGGAAAAGAAACATCCAGCAACTTTCTTCTGGCACCAAATTACCTTTCTCCCTATTCCAATACATGATTGTGCTGTCTCAGTGCACTTGAAAAATAGACTTGAAAAAAAGCACCGACTGATTCTGTTAAAGACAATACCTGCAGCTCTGCACAGAACTGAGATAACGTATCTTCCACAGGTAGCTCCTCTAGAGAAAAAACAAACAAACAAACAAACACAAAAACAAACAAAAAAAAGAGAAAGAAACAGGTCAGATTTAAGAATAGTAGAGATGAAATGTTAATGCTGTACTTTTTGTTGATACGATAAATAAGAAAATAAATAAGATATTCTTCGTCAGTGGACAAGTTTCAAGTTGGACAAGTTCACGCACAACACACCTTGTACTTGTAGGGGTACAGGTACAACCTCTGCTTGTGAGACCTAGAAAACTAAGCCTGTAGATGTTCTGGAAGGTTGTTGCCATGACAGAGGATAGAATTTGGCTTTTATTGTCTCTCTCTTAATAGAAATTTCTTTACTAGCTTTTGAAATTTATTAGTATATACAAATATCAGAAGGGAGGCTGCAAAGAGACAGAAACTTTTCAATAATGCCCAGTGGCAATAGGCACAAAACAGAACCCAGGATATTCTCCCAGTCACAAGAAAGAACTTCTGTACAATGCATGTGATGGAGCCCTGGCACAGGTTGCCCAGAAGCTGTGGAACCTCCTCCTTGGAGATTGTCAAAAGCCACCTGAACATGGTCCTGGGCACCCTGCTCTGAGTGTCCCTGCTTGAGCAGGGGTTGGACAAATGGACCCAGAGGTTACTTCCAACCTAAACCATTCAGTCATTCCGTGGTTTATGGCCAATTGCTCAACTAAATTGAGCAATGTTGTCTCACCATTGGAACATGTGATCAAATGATGTACAATAAATAGTTCTCCATATCATGTTACACAAGGCCATGTAACATAAGTCCTGCACATCTGAATGGTAATAGATGAGCATCTCTGTATTGCCCTGTGCAGTGTGTGCAGTGTGGAGAACTTTGCCTAGAGCAGCAGCATTGTTTTGATGTAGTCCTGAGAGAATCCAGCATAGGGATACTCCACATTAAATGCACAGCAAACTATGAAGAAGGGGAGGATATATATCAACTCTCCAACTCTTGCAGCTAGATTTTGTGATGTGGAACTTTCTAATAGCATACATTAAAAAAAATAAATAAAATTAAAACTAATTTCCTTCCCAATCCCCAGTGATTTTTCTCAAATAGTACTACAGACTGAGATCTTTCTTTAGCTGGCAAAATGTGAGAAACAATAATTTCCACTTTTAATGTCTTAACTAGACTATTAAATTTTAATATACTATTCAGAGGGCTAGGAAAAAAAAAAAAAAGAATTAAGAAAGTCCACAGAGAAGATTTATAGTCTTGTATTTATCTTAACTATCTTTAGAAACCCATGATGAGATTAAACTCACCAAATATAGATGTCTAAAACTGAATGAGTCATTTACATTCTAGTGGTCAGTGGAGAAAAATGAGCAAGTAGAAGGTGCTGTTCATGTCATCCTAAGGAAGAAAGCACTATTTGTCTGATAATATATTTTATAGTCTTAAATGAGTCTGTTTCTCCATAGTGACTGTAAGAACAGTCTGGGCAACTGTCTCGCACAAAAACAAGCTTGACATTCATTATTCTGGGTAAATCTTATACTCCATGATTTTGCTAGGCTTTGCTACCGGCCTCAGAAGTCTGTCTTTAAAATCAAATCTTCAGTAGATGTTCAGGCTGTGAATAAAATGATGCAAATAGTGCTCTGCTCAAGCAGCTAGAAAGGGTATTTGCGTTTAGCAAATCTGCATGTATTACAAGTACACTTGCAAATTAAGCACTTGCTTCAGTACCAGATGTCATTTGAAAACCAAGTCAATTGTATTCAGAATACCAATATGTGCACATCTGAGTCTGTTCTTCAGTTGTGGTCAACCAAACATAACTCTGCCAGTTCCCCTGCTATAAACCTTTTCAGGTAAAACATAAATCATCTAAAAATGTGCCTGATAACCAAGATGCCTGAACTACAGGTTTTGCTGCATGTTGGATTTTGTTTGACAGCTCATAAGTTGCAAATAAAAATGCTGTAACTTTATTTTTTTTCCTGTAGCTGAATGGAATACCGCAGTATGTATTCTCCCCACTCCATGAGTTGCAGGCTATTTTGAATGGAAATATATATCAGGGAATAAGGAATGAAGCGAAAAATAGAAGCTATCAAGCCCATAAGTATGTACAGCATAATGTGTTATATTTGAAAGCTTGTAGTATCTACACAGTGATTTTTTTTTCCCTCCCTTTTAAAATCTGTTAACTAATGCATTCACTACTCTTAATATAATTAACTCTGCAATATAACAATCTGACAGCTGTGTATACAAACATACAAAGTCACAAAAAAATAGATGAGACACATTCCTTGAATCCAAAGAAACAGTATGGAGAGCAGGAATTAGTCAGAGATGCTCCTTATTTTCATAGGAGCTCACACTATCATTACACACATGACCAAATGCAAATTACAGAGCTCTGTTCCTCCAATCCAACCAGCGCTTCCACACTGGACCCAAACAGCCTGATCAGCCAAAAATGGTTTTGCCTATAAGCTAGAAAATCTATTAAATGAATTAGAAAGAAGAGCGGGGTCATTTTAAAGAGCAAGATGTAATTATGCTATTGGCAGAAAAAGTATGGCAAAGTATGAGGGAGGGAGTGTGTTTCAAAAGCATTCATATCAACTATTTCCAATTTGTGTTTTCAGTTTAAAACACGGCTGAGCAAAATTTCTAGTCTTCCCCAGACCTCATGATGATTCAGAACTGGAAGTTAGAGCAAGTGAGTCAAAATATCATTCAGAAGCATGTATTTTGAGAAAAATATCGCAACATTTTTACCTCTCTACTCATCAGGCCACGTTCAGATGAGGACGAAAGGATATTCATATACTGAGAAAGCGGTAGTCTGGCAGTACTGTGCCAAAATAAACACTAATCAGAAAATAGGTGAGAAAATTCTCTAAAATCTTCAAACATGTCGAGAATTTTTCTACTGAAACTTGTACTGAAAACATAGCAGTGGATTATGTTGAGTGATCTAAAATGTCTGTTCACTTACCCAACTTCAGCTGTGGTAAATCAGGAACCTCCTTCATTATGAGGGTGTAGTACACGTGAAGTCCTCTTTGAGCATTCAGGAGCAGAAGACAGAGGTCCTTATGCCATTTATATGCATGTTGCATGCAGTTTTCAGATGGGACATAAAAACTTCCCTATATAACAGAAGTATCAGGAAAAGAATAGAAAAATACAGAGATTATAATTCTTGCTCTCCATGTGTCCTAGAGGTTTCCATAAAAATCTTTTTCTCAACAGTAAAAAAATATGCTGATGGTAATGCTATTCTATCTACTAATGAGAATCATTCTGTCATCCAGGATAAACACAAGGATTACGATCTCTCTTGTGGGAAGAGATGTCAATGGACGACTGCAGCACAATTATACAAAATTTTTCCCAAACTTCTTTGCTCTTTGAACATAAGCTGAGTTGGCATAAAGTCACCATATATCAAAGTTTTCAGTTCTGTCAAAAACACTCAGAGAAATAAAGTAAATTTTAAATTTGCAAGGCTCAGATGTAAACTAAAACTGGTTCTTGAACTGTGCTTTTGTGGCCAGAATTTCATGGACAGTTGTAAGAAATATTACAACAATTGTCAACAACAGCTCATATTTCCAAGGTTTCTGTAAGCAATGCATTTTACAGTTCTTACCCAGATCATGGACCTGTCATCCTCTTTCAATTGCTCCTAATAGTGTAGCAGAAAGATCTGTTACAGCTTGCAATCAATGATAATAGCTGGTTCTTGTTCCATCCCAAGGGAGTAATTTATATGCTTTGCACAAGAAGCGAGGATTATGAAGACAAAGAAAGAGAGCCACAAAGGTACTCTATCCTTGAACTTTATGAAGCGTTAGGTAAATTGAGTATATATCTAGATCTACAACAGATGACTTGCACAAAGGCATAAGTCAGGATGCTCCCACTAATGTATGGCTATGGAGAAGCAAGAACAATTTGCAACTTACTCCACAATTGATCGCTAATGGAGTAAGTATAATTCCTACACCCTGGTTAGGTACTGTCTGCCTTTTTGGACACCGAGTAGTTAGTAGTTACTAAGCCAATGGCCTCAACAGCCATTTCCCAGAAGAACAGTGAAGACTCACCAACCACATGCCAGTGTACCTCCCACACTGTTCTATCTTTGAATCCCCAAGTAAACCTACATTTCCTAGATCTTAACTTGAGTTGGGATCCATTTCTCAACTTTTTTGTGCAAATCATCAAGATATTAAATAGCGTTCTGTGGTAGACACAATGGGGACTTCTCAGCTTGACCCACAAAGAGCTGGTGATGACTGTCTGTATTGGTTGTTCCTGGAATGTATCAAAACCCTCAACCTAATTATGTATCTAAATTTTACTCTTGCAATGGAAAATAGAAAAAAATAAAAGAGCATAATCAAATGCTGCTGGGAATAATAGAAAATCTGATGTGGATTGATACACAATGTCACAAAAATGTCCTGCTCCATAATCCATTGCTGATTTTTTAAGCAAAAATTGCTCTAGCATTTAAGTGCTGTACTGACAAGCAGAAGGAAAAATGTGAGGTAATTTCATAGTTCATATCAGTACTGTAACACAGAATTGTTGAACAAGTCTAATTTTTAATAGGTGTAGTTGGAACCTTTCTTGGAATAAATTGTTGTTTAAAACTAAAAGTAAAAAATACTATGAAAATGCAACTCCATGTAGGCTCCAAAATGTGTGATTTAAAGATGTTGAAAATCCTCATCAGTTTATTCTTCCTTAAGTGCATTAGTGTTTGTCTAATATTCATATAGTACTGAATAAAGAAAATTTCTTAGAAATTCAATAGTTTAGGTTATAGAGCGTAGGCATTCAGGAGAATATACTTTGCAAAGATTTACTTAGTGCTAAAACACGATATGGGAAATAATTATTATTCAAAATAGTTTACATTATGTGTTACCAGTTTAACTTCGTCATTATTGTAGAAATAGAAGGAAGGGATGCCGTCCAAAGGGACTTGGACAAGCTTGAAATGTGGGCCCACAAGAACCTAATCATATTCAACAAGGTCAAGTGCAGTGTTGGACTTGGACTAGGGCAATTCCAGGAATGTGTACAGACTGGGAGAGGAATTCCTTGCTCTGCAGAGAAGGACTTGAGGGTTCTGATGGACGAAAAGCTGGACATGAGCCAGCAGTGTGCGCTTGCAGCCCAGAAGACCAACAGTATCCTGGGCTTCATCAACAGAGGGGTGGCAGCAGGAAAGGGATTGTTCCCCTCTACTCTGTTCTTGTGAAGACCAATCTGGATTGTTGTGCCCAGGCCTGCGGCCCCCAGCAAAAAAAAGGAAGCGGAGTTGTTGGAGTGGGTCCAGAGGAGGGTCACAAAGATGCTCAGAGTGCTAAAGCATTTCTCCTATGAAGAAAGGCTGAGGGAGTTAGGCTTGTTCATCCTCAAGAAGAGAAGGCTGTGGGAAGGACTTACTGCAGCCTTCCAGTAGTTAAAGGGAGGTTATAAACAGGAGGGAGACCAACTTTACATGGACAATTAGTGATGGGACAAGGAAGGATGGTTTTAAGTACAAGAAGGGAAATTTAGATTAGAAATTAAGAGGAAATGTTTTATTCTGAGAGTGGTGAGACACTGGCACAGGTTGCCTAGAGTAGCTGTGGATGTCCCATGTCTGGAGGTGTTCAAGGCCAGGTTGGATGGGGCCCTGTGCAGCCTGAGCTGGTGGGTGGCAATCCTGTCCATGGAAGGGGCTAGGAACTAGATCATCTTTAAGGTCCCTTCCAACCTAAGCCATTCTATGATTCTATGATCCTAATTTGAAGTATCATTTTGTCAAGGTGGGAAGTGAGAGTGATGGAAAAAAAGATCAAGTTCCAAATCCCTGGTCCTTCAGTGACAGTAAGGAATTACTGCCTTCAGAAGACTGCTTCTTTGGAAAGTTGTTGCACACATAGAGGCAAAGCAGGACAGAGAGATTATTAAACCCACCTCAGGGACAGTTTAGGTAATGTGAGCTAAGGTCTGTGCATCCTTGTCTGCTGGGGATCCAAGCACAGACATTTGTCAGACAAGACCATTCTAAACTACTGTAGCCTTAATCAACCTATCCATCACTGTTCAGTAATCTGGGAAATGTCAAGAAATGCCCTCCTTTGGGATGGTCTGAAGACTGCATACCTTCCACATTCTTACTTTTAATTGCTTTTTCTACTACACTGTTTAAGTGGTTGCTGTTTTATAGGTTATAGCCTAGCTTCATGCTACAATACTAAAAAATCAAGCTCTGTGGCAATCATGGAAGGTAGTATTCTAATGAAAAAGAGTACTGAAAAGCTAGAATCCAGGAAGAACACTGTCCATGACCCATTAAACAACTACCAAGTGCTCAGAAATCTGTGCTCCTTGAATCAGGACAGATACCTTTTATTCCAAAGGATTTACTTCTGGTTAAGACACAACCCATGTTAAAACAAGTTTACATAGTTAAACTGACAGTCTAAGCTTGCCCAAAGCATACTGACTATCTGGGCTTGTAAAATCCACTGTGAAATTACATTAGCTTCCTTGAACGTTTTGAGTAAATTCCTTTGGTCTATGTTAATTTATTCTCATTGGTTTGTAAGTAAGAACAGAATTTTCTATGCTAGTTCAAAATGTATCTGTACTGCTTTCCTTTTCCATGAACCTCTCTGCAATAGCAGAATATTTCCAGCTTTTGTTCTTACCTACTTCTGAAAAGTTTGTGAGCAAATAAATGTCTTAGAAATCTTCACTTCAAGACTTACCACCTAAATTTACTCCAATAGCAGTGATGGAGGCCACTAGTGTTGACACCAGAGAAAAGTACAACTTTTATTGTGCCAACAGCATAGAGACAAAATGTATCATGAAAGTCATAAGATGATAGAAAAACAGAAACGGGCAGTCAGGAAAACAATGCAAAGAACTGCAAATAATGCCAACAATTTCAGAATGCAGTGATTTTTTAAGAGTTAGTTTTTCTATGGTTTTGAAAAATATCAGTGGTATTGATCTCAAATGAAAGTAAGAATAAAGTTGTCCCATTAGATGCCAACATGTATCTGATAAACCCTCACCTTGAGAACTGTGTGCAGTTTTGGGCACCATGATGTAATAAGGACATAAAACTAAGAGAGAGAGTCAAAGGGAGAACTACAAAGAAGCTATGGAGAAGGATATAGAGGGCAAAGTGTGTTTTGAGCAGCTGAGATTGCTTGGTTTGTTCAGCCTTCAGTTGAATTTGGCCATGTTCTGCAAAACCAGATCCTGACAATGCATACTGTATTTTGTCCACCTGTCCTCTAAAATTTCTTCTAGTGTTTACTCAGCCAAAGAAAATAGCCTAAAAACTCAACAACTTCAAAATAAACAAAACATTCCTGACAATATCCCTGCTAAATAGACTTAAATAAATCACCTTTTAAAATGAATGTGTCCTGTGTAATGTTCTTTTTAGTGAATAGATTTCTCCTATAATTACAGTGTATTACTTTATAAATGTACTTTACAACAAGAGAAAGGAAAATTACTTGAGAAAAACAAACACAGTTTAAATAAGGTTCATGCCAATTCATTATTCTAATGCAAAGAACAATTTGTGAGTAACCACTTGCAGTGTACCAAATCCATCTAATATCAAAAGGCACCAATTGGATTTTATGCTCTGTTATACACAGTTATTGGTATTTGTTTTGTATTAAAGTAATTTCACAAGCTACGTAAACTGCGTGAAACATTCAACAATAGCACTAACAATTGGTAAATTAGACTCTTTACATTTAATCTAATTCAAAACAGCATTTTGTAATTCAGATTGAACTTCAAATGCTTGTCAAGAATTCTAAGACACTAAAAAACTATTGCAGACTAAATAGATGAGTTTGGCATTTCCAGTAGTTTTTTCACTAGCAGACAGTATCATCTTCTAGTGAAGATCTAGATATCTGCTTGGAACAGAGCAACAGAGGTCAGCATCTCAAGATGAATGCAGTCTCTGAGAGCATGTTGCCTGCCCATTCATCTGCATTTGTCACCTAACATATTAATTTTGGTATAGCTTCAAAACCAGTGAGCATGGAGATTTTGCATATTTACCACAGAGAATGCTTTTCATGATAGGAGCTCTTCTGCGAGCTGGTCGTTGGAAACAAAATGATAGTTACTGAGTTTTAATCCTTGTGAAAGGATTAAAAGATTATTTCTGGTCATGAGAGAGATGACTGAAGCATAGAGGCAGAAGCACACTCTTTCATATGTACAAGAAAACACATGACAAAGAGAGATATTGATATTTTATAATAAATTAAAAAAAAAAATTAAACAGCAACAAAAGATAATTTATTCTGACCTTCTCTTCTCTCTTTCTCAGTCAACAAATTCTTGCTGAAAAACCAACAGGTTGGATGGGACCTTTGGTAACCTGATGTAGTTGGTGGCTATTCTCCCCACAGCAGATAATGTGGTGATAATCTTGATAATCTTTGATGTCACTTCCAAACCAAGCTATTCTATGATTCCATGATGTTTCATTACTCAAAACTCTTAAAATTAAAGTAAAATCACTATACTGTATTTACTTTTGACTTACATGACACTAGCAACACTAAACCAAAAGTGTCAATAATGGGAAATAGCTGACAATACATTACTGACAATATAGGAAAGCTTTGCCTCTCATTAAATCTTTTATGAAAGAAAATGCTAGTTGGTATTTCATAATAGAAGATACAATTTGGCATCTTTATACTTAATAGTTAGGGTTATTTTGCCAAAACCACTGGGATGACAGTACAGCAGAAAAATTGCTCAAGACTGGTCAAATTTAATGATGATTAACACTTTGTATAGAAATTAGCATGAAGATAATATCTGACTTCAAACCCTTGAAAAACAAAAAACTTCAGTCTTGAAAATGAAGCATTATCTGAAGAGGCAGAAGAAAATTATCCTGATAGGTTCTAATTGTTTTGTCTCAGGGTTTCAATATTAAAAGATACTGTTAAAAAACACAAGTTGTATTTTCTACATTAAGAATGGCTGAGAAAATAAATGGCTGAGAAAGACAAACTGGCCAATAAAGTGCTTGATGATTGGACAATTTCCATCTAAAAATATCAGTCTAGAAAAAGAAAATGTGTCAATGACATCATGGGTTCCCATTAAAGTTTTTTCTAAGAGAAAATTTGGTAAAACCCTGACAGGATTTCAAATGTCTCATTTGGACACCCTCAGAACAAAACATTTTGATTTTTTCAATTCAAATAAAGTCTCAGATGTTTTTATTTTTTCTTTTGTTAGGTTCATACTCAGACAGCATAATATTATACATTTTAAAAGTCCAAAGCAAAATAAAGTTTTCTTCCATTTTCAGGTGTGTCTTGGTTTGGTCTGTTTTTTTTTTTTTTCTTCCAAATTTTACTTTTAGAGGACATTTCACAGTTTTTGAATTATGTTTCAATAGAAACTAAGCAAAAATCTGAAGTCTCCTCAGCCTGTCTACAGTTTATTTCACATATCACCTTGAAAAGTGAACCTCTCCAAGGCCTCAAAGGTCAAGTTACATCTTAACATATCAGTAGCAGTGTCTTACCACAGTGGCTCTTCATGTGAAAGCAACCTAAAAAGGCTTAGAAGTCTTAACAAAATTCTGCTGATGATGGATAAGGAAGAAAATCATTTCCTTCACCTGAGCTCTAAGGTTATACATCACTATAGGGAAAATTAAAGCCATAAAAATATTTCTTTAGCAGTAAATTAAACACTGGAGAAGATGTTTCATGAAAGCTAGAGCAGGTGTCTGACAGGAGGCATACTTCTTCCAAAATGAGTACTGAATCATCTGGGATAAGAAAAGTCATGCTTTCCGTTCCCTCTATTAGACGTGTGTATGAAAATGACACACATTAATCCATATCTTTATCTTCTAGTTAAGAGTCTTGTTTAAAGGATAGTCACAAAGTACTCTGAGGTGTCTGTTGGCCACGAAGTACAGCAATACTGACAAATTATTTTATGGGAAAAAGCAGTGGTTGATTTTTCAAACTCCCTGAACATAATAGGGTATGCAGAAAAAAAAAAAAAGAAAAAAGAAAAATCTCAGACATCAATTTGAATACATAAAAATCTGACTTTCATATGTAATTACAAAATATATCTTTTTAAATTTACACAAACACACAACACATTATGTAAATTCAGAGCTCCTAAACAAAATAACACAGTGAAGACATCAAAAAAGACTTCAGTGCAATGCTCTTTCTGATTAAATAGAGCCCATGCTGCTTATCTGCAGATAAGGAAAGAAAATCCACTCTTGTTGCTGTGATCAAACAAGGACCCCTGAGCTGTAGAACTGCCTTGTTATAACACATCACTGCAGGTAGCAGGCATAAAACCAGTCAGGTTCTGAAATGAAACTTGTTAGTAATTTTTTTTGTCTCTCCCACACATTACGTACGCACTCACACATACAAGGGGTACTGTTCAGTGGTGTAATGAGATTGCACCACTAGAAATTGCATTAAAGACAACAGAAAGTACAAAAAATGTTTTGATTCAACTTTGACAAATAGCAATAGGGAAGGACATGGACTCTGGGTACAGTAGAGATGGCCTTATGTCATGTACTTGTGCACTACAGCAGCTTGTGGAAGAATTTTGCCCTTTGCCCCACTACTGTGTACTGCCTGATCCTAAATAAATGAATAAATGATAGTACTCAAATGTTTTATAGTGATTATTATTTCCTGAATATGAAGTGCATCAAAAATAGATCAGTAGCATTTTTTTCAGTTTTACACTTGAGGAAAATAATCTTCAGAAAGATCATCTTTCCAGGTGCATGCAAAGAGAAAGAACTGTAGGGTGTTCTGAGTTTCCATAGTTGTTTTTTTTTTTCATCTCAAGGATTACGAATGCTTCAGACATCATGAGTTGCATTCTTCACCCAGACATAACTGTTGGCTCCAAGGAGGGTGTATTTGTCTGGGCCTAGTGTGTCCCTGGGAATCCTTATAGAGAAAAAAACTGTAACTGAAGGGAAGTGAAGATGTGTGTATGAAAATGGATGCCCCATCTTGTGTCATCCTCCCAGTCCCCCCTGCAGGAGGGTATGGCAAGTCTGTATGACGGTCAACTAACAACACTTTCCCAGAGCATCTCTCTGCTGGGGACATATAGCTCAGCTCTGCCAAGGTTCACAGGAGCCAGACTGACCAAGTGAATCTCACTGGAGCTCAGTTACACAGAGAAAAAGAAAAGAAGGAGAGAAGATGAAGAAGGTAAGGGAAGGAATGTAAATTGTGTCTAAAGAGTAAAATCTTATCAACAGAAATCTGCTACAAGGAAATTACCTGCTGGGCAAATCATAAAGGATTTGAGCCGGCATCATTCTGCTTTAGCTTGGTGCCAGTTTCCTCAAAGGAAAGAATTTTGGTTGAATACAGGGTTGAATGAGCTTTGATGCCTGAGAAGGACAGGAGTGGAAGTGGACTGATTTCTTGGCCTTCTATCTACACTTACATGATCTTCTCTTGTGATTTTCCCCTAAAAATTAGTTGAAACCAGTTCCCTTGCACATGACATTTCTCTCACAGTGTTTGGCACAATATGCTATTAAACTTATAGAACTTGTATCATGCTTCATGCATCACTGAAATAGTCTCAGTGTTGCTTTCTGATGCACAAAGTTAAAGCAAACATTCACTCTGAAATGCTCTTTATTTAATAAAAGTGAGGACCGCAGATTCCTATTTAGAAATGCCAGGCTGTATTAGATACTGCCAGTCACTGATAAAGAGAGAGTTACTTCAGGCCAGAATCTCTCTTCATGAGATTTGTGGGAATAATTGATTTTTCAGTTTGAGGCTTAATTTGGGGGAAAATAAAACATGTTAAGTCAAATCAGAAAGAAATCATTTCTTTGCTCATAGTGAAATGAAATGAACTTTTCTTTCTTTCCAATGGCACTTTTAATAATGATTGCAATTTATCACATTGTGACATAACAAGTCAAGACTTGTCAGCTAAGTACCATAACCCACTTCATACACCCTCTTAACAAACTAAAGGTATTAATTAAACCATAACCTTAAACTCCTCGATGTCACAAATTACCATGTGCCATAGCAATTTTAAGCTGAGTACCAGTACACAGCAGGATGGAGAGAGAGTGTTCTGATGGAAAATATATTCCAATATACTGAAATAAATGTTTATTTCCCTGTTTCCCACCAATGTAGTGGACTGAACTCAGTGATTCTATCATCCTTTCCTATCTCTGACCACAGAATTTGGGCTCTCCCACTTGTTAAAAATGGTATAATAATGGGATACAACATAGAAAGAAACTATTATGCTGACATGAAATTTTTTGCATGTCAACTAGTTCTGAGAAAGAAGCTAGTACACTTGCCCCACTGCTACTCCATTTGGGTTTTCTGAAATTTAGTTCCTCTTTTGTCATTCTGAAATGGTTACTAAAACTGTCTCAAAATTGAGTGTCATGGTGTTAAAGCATTTTATGATTTCTACCTTTAAGTTGCTGTATCATCCTTAACATCATTAATCCACCATTAAGCATAAGTTCAACTTATTGGTCTCATTAAAGAAGTCCATGCTACAATTTTTTTTCCCCCTACTCCCACCTACTTGGCCTGTGAAATAATTTTACAATGGCTATTATTTGAAAATTACTTCTCACTGGCTCCTTTTTGTATCCAATCCCAAATCAAACTCAGTCTCAAAGGAGAGAAGGCAGATGGAGCCGTCTGCCCCAATGCAAATCTATTTACTTGACAGCCTTGTCCAGAATTCAATGTGAAGATCTCCATAATCAAAGAAGTTTCTGCATGCAGGCTAATTAGCTGCTTCACAAATTGAGATAAAAAATGAGAACAATCATAGCACTACTGACCTCTTCTTAAACTTGGAACATTTTAAGACTAAAAGCACTGTCAAAACATGGCTAAAGTGGAAATATCTACTTGTCATTTTTCAGTGACTAATTACTTCAACCTTTATGGGTTCATTTTTTTAGACATTGTAACATTTTGTTACAAAGGCAGATTTTTTGTTTTATTGTTTCTTTCAAGTCTGCTATACAACCACAGTTACCAAATAAGTTCCTGTGAGTCATAAGCAGGTGGGAAGCAGTCAAGACTCTATTGATAGCATTATTATTTTTTATTATTATTTGCAAATGGTCTTGCATACCCACTTTTTTCTGTTTGGTTCACTATCAATTTCTGTCAAAGATGCATGGAAAATCTACTGTTTTGCATATGCTTTGTCAAGCTGGAACAGAACTGAAGTTCAACAAGTCTGTGTTTTGGAACCAACTGTAGTCAAGTATTAAACAAAGACAGAGTTGTAAGCCAAGAAAAAAACCCACAAATCTAGGCCCTGATAGTTTCTGAAATTGCATGCCTCTGGACAACGTCTCAAAATGCCCAAATCCTGGTTCATGCAGCACCCTTCACATGCCTATGCTTTCCAAAGAATGCCTGTAGGAACTGACAGCACTGTCATTTCTCTCAATAGTAGAAAATTCTAAGCTCACAGAAGCACCTTCCAGCAATATGTTATCCTGAATTTCTTATGGTCTATAAAATTGAAGGAAAAAAAGAATCCTTTTATTAGTTATTTTTGCAGCTTAAGTGAATTTTGTCCACCCTTATATAATGAAAACAATGAACAGAAGATCTTTTGCAAAATACTACTCCAAAATTTGCTGTAAATCAGTTTCCATTTTTTTCTCAGCTATATTGCTGAAGATAATTATGTGGCTCAGAGAGTTCCATCACTCACATAATTCAAGTTTTCTAAGCGATCAAATGAGATCTATTGGATTTTTCTCACAGCAATGTTTCAGAACCTGCTCTTTCTGGAGTAACACTTTATTTCAACCAATCACACAACAAAAGAATCAGTTGTAGTCCTGGTTACTAACCCTTTCTTTCTTGCAAACAGTCTACTCAAGAAATGCTTTACTCCACACTATGTGCTGTATGGGTGATCTGTTTTCTTTGACACTTGGGGGATGTGGTTTCTAAGGCAAGAAACAACTCAGTGCTTAATGCTGTCATTATGCTGCATTCTTGAAGTCTTCACTTCTGACATATTCAGGCAATGAATCATTTATATCTCTTTTGCATGCATATACACATACATCAAATTGCAAATACAATTATAAAACAATATACAGCCCTTTATATCACTTCAGAAATCCACAATTTCTATGTTATCACTGAAACAGAAGTAATGGCTAATCAGAAACTTTCCTCGGTGTGTTACTTAAAGACAATTACATCAATTTGCTATAATTTACTGCAACAAAACAGGGAATTTTTGAATAATTCGAGCTGTATAAATTTGCATAAGTATTGTATTTTCACAGGTTCATTTTCCTAGGCCAGTAGATACCTCCTATATTACACATAGTACATATTCCAGCCCTGAAGTCATTTGCCCTCAAAGGCAATCAAATTTCATGAGCCATGAGTCGCTTACTGCTTATTCTGTAGGCCATCATTTTATGTTTTAAATGAAATATTTCCAGTCAGTTTAGTAGAAGAGAAATTGGGGGTTGGCTGACAGTTCTGGAGAGTCAAACCATATTTGTTTACAAGAAAGGCACAATATGTAGAGCAGGAACAATACTCAGCACTGCTTTGAAGGAAGCCCTCTGCCCCATTTAGGCCTTCACTCTTGCCTCAGGCAATGTAAGTAGATCTTACTCCAGTGGGACGCAAAGATTGCTCCAAGACATAACACAGTCTGTGAGATGGTCCTGATTTTTCATTTGGGACATCAGAGGACAGACCTATCATGGCATTCTCTTTCTCACGGAAAGAGTTTGGAAAGAAGTTTCAAGCCAGTCATGGAAGTAGTGTAAGCTTATATGTATAGTAAACACATTGAGCTTACTCTAGAGAAACCTCCGGATCTAGATTCTCACTCAGATACTCATATGTCTCTCGGCCTGAATGCACTCACACACATATCTCAGTTATGTAAAGACCTGAAGCTATGGATTTGTTTTATTTATTTGTTTGTTTGTTTGTTTGTTTATTATGTGTACCCTGTAATGATATATTGTGCTTTTACACCTTTCACTTCCCCCTGTTATCTGCATCCTGCTTATCCCACTTCACTCCAGTGTCCCAGATCTACCAAGTCCACAGTGACAAAGCAACTTTTATTTTCAGTTCGTTTCAGGCCAGTTTTTAGTCAGAAGTTGAAAAGTTTTTTGTTGCAACACAGGAAGTTAAGAATTCTTTGCTTGATGCTAGTTGTGTTGCCTCTTGAGAACTCCCCTGCTGAATTACAGAATTAGCATTTACAAAATAGATAAGTGGTATTCAGCCTGGCGTACCCAGGTGTCATTGTGGAGATCAGACTCCTGAAATGCAATCACTGCAGTCACAATGGTAATTATAACTAAGGTAGTAACAAATTTACTGGCTGAAGAATTTCTTTCAAGTTATCAGGAACATTAAGTAGGAAGAACATAAATGTCTAAGACACATTGCCAAATCTACCTACCAGCTGTATTCAACTCAACTAGCTTTTATCATCAGATCATTTAGTTTAAATAAAGGCTTTCTCTAAAGCTACTTTGATTCTGATAGGCTTGGAAAAAGAAAGTGAAGTCATCTCGAAGCTAAGTGGGAAGTGTTGCAAATAGAGCAGTTCTGATTTCAGGTCTTTTTCTCCAACATTTTTGTCCTTCTTTCCTTCAAGCATTACCTAATTCTACCCAGCAACTGTTCATTTTTTTCCTATCTATAAAAACACTCCAGTATGCTCAGTAAACATAGGGTTAAGTACAGCCAACTTCGAGGGATTTCATTCTTGCATTAAAGCACTTCTGGATTTTTTTCTTATTTTGTCCATGAAGTTCTAAAAACACTATTTGTATACTGACTAAAACTTTGACAACTGCTATTACTGGGAAGACTTTTGAGAATCACTGACCCATCTCTTTTCATTCAGTCCATTTCTTTCTGTTTGTCAGATTCTTGAAACTTGTCAGATACTCAGATAACTTGTAAGACAGTGCAGCAGAAACAGTTCCTGTACATAAGCTGATGCTGTGGGGACTGCATTTCTAAGTCCTCTCAAGCACTGCACCAGAACTTATAGTTCATATTTGCTGTGAAACTATTTGTAGGTCATTATGACTGGCATGCTGGCTTTGAACAGAGGTACAAGCTTTTGTCATCACTTGAAGATTTGTTTCCACAAAATATAACAAAGTGGTTGGAAAAAGAGCGAATCTCTCTTCTCATTGCCCAGTCCCTGAACTGCTGTCTGGAACTCTTGCCAACAGCAAAGAGTTTGCCTCCAGATGATGGATCTTGGCTGTGGTGCTGTTGGCATCTGTGCTACTGTTGGAAAGGCCATCAGCTCAGAAGTTATGAGACTTGATTCGGACTCCTTTCAACAACTCTCTCACCATCAGTCAGTGGGAATTATTGCAGTGTTCTTTAGGGCATATGAAGATAATTTTTCAACAAAGAACCACTGGGAAAAGCACTGAGAAGAAAGAAAAATTGAATCATAGAGTGCTCTACTAAAGGGAGGGAGCAACCAAGTCCACAACCTAAAGTGAAGAGTAGAAAGGATTTTTCTGCTGCTTCTGCACTCCATTTAAAGACAGAAAGAAAGAAATATTTGTCCCAATTCCTCTTCCATAAGCTGCCTCAAAAATCAATGATGCAATCTCTAGAAAGGGAAAGTTTTAACTGAAAAAATATCAGTCACATAAATAACAGTACAAGCCATGTCAGTGGATTTCAGCCCCCCAGAAAGAAATTTTGGTGATGGTAGACAATTAATTGAATCAGGATATAACTTTAATGATAGCTACAAAAGAGAAGTAAATTCTATGTGAGGAATATGACTTTTATTACTTTTCTCACAATCACCCTAATTTAATCGTATAAGAAATTATTTCAGTTGCACAAGTCAAGGTGTGATTGACTTTCACGGACACATGTAGAGAAACAGTGATATTTGTAAACAGATTGTAGCATTTTGATTTTTTTTACAATACATACATACAGTAGAAAAACAGTAAAAAACAAGTATGAAAATTGGAACGTCTATGAAAACTCTAATGATTTTCAGAAAGGAACCAAATGTGAGCAATTTCTAAAGATTCTCTCCAGAAGACTCCGTCGTCATTCTGCCTAAAGTTGTCCAGGAATCAGATTATTTCATGACAGTGAAACCAAAATGAGAGTACTGCTAAATTTTTCAACATCACATTTTATACCTAATGCCAATTTATTCCAAGTTTTGAACACAAAATGCAGATCATTGCTTTGCTGTACTCTGCATGTCAAGTCAAAAACTAAGAGTCAGAAAAAAGAAATCAGTTAGCATCACATTATCAGTTAGCATGTTTTCTGCTAGAGTTATGAAATTATTTACAGTTCTTTCTAAAGATCAGCCATTTTTCTTCAGGCAACTAAAGATTAAAGACTTCATCAGTGATTATCACAAATGGTAGCCTGAGCACACTGATTAAAGATACTTGTCATTATATCTTACAAGGAACAGTATACCAGTTCTCTTGCTATTTTAGAAAAATTATGTACTGGACATCTGCTAGAGTCCCAGTCACAACTAATCCCCATTTGCATAAGCAAGACACTGAAAGAGTCCTAATCTTTTAAAACTACCCATTAAAAATGCATGCTAAAGCATGAGAGATCTCCCTTCCCTTCCATTTTCTTCCTTCTCCTTTTCCCTTTCTATGTCTTTCTCATATCATATCATTTTATGATGCCCTGAGGAAAGGAGCAAGGGAAACAAGCTAGGAAGATGGTTGCTAAGGAGAAAAAATATAAAAAGATGTAAAAGGAAAATCTACAATATAGTTCCTATGCATGGAAGGAATTGGAAAGTATAAGATACGTCTCTTCTTGAAAATAAACTGAGCTTTCAGGACACACTGCAATTCCCACGATGGGTCTTACATGGGTTATTCTCTGGTTATAACCTGCCTTGATCTGAAAAAGTGACATGTAGCGATTTAATAGCACCAAGTAGAAGAACATAAGAACAAATTGCAAATGACTTCTGTGTGACATAAAAGCGTGGGGTTTGGTGTTTTGTTTCCAGTATTATACTGAAATAACCTCATTTTTTCATATATTGCTATGAAGAAGAAAGTACCAGCAAATTGTCTTTGGGAAAGAACTCTGTAATTCTATATAAATGACATTCCTAGTTCTTGTATTAATCCAGACATAAACTTAAGTCTTCTGGGATAGCTACATTAATGCTATGTGGGAGAAGAACACTTCTCATCAGACATTGACGCCTTATTAGTGGGAACTCATGATTAATCAATTTGATTACCTACAAGTCAACTAATCTGCAGTGCAACTGATAGCCAAATGAAAATAAGATTATTGTGAGTACAACTTATTAATAACCTGCATTATGTCTTGATTATAACGCAGCAGGCATGTGATGCACAATATTACAAAGTCATAAAAACATCTTGACAGAAGTGAATACGGAAGAGGTGTGCGATGGAGAGTAAGGTATAAAATTGCAGAAGTGTGAGTGCCAATTTAGTTTTCAGTTTTTAGTCCAGTAATTTTCAGTTCTGCAAGGAACATTTTATTTTTATTCTTTTGTAGATGTAGATGTAGATCTGCAGATATTTTTCTGTGTCTAGTTTTTATGACTGCTCAGATCACATGAAACCATAAGTCTGTGTGATGTTCTAAGACATCCAAACATCATCCAAATATCCAAAGCAACACCCTAAACGTGGGAAGAAACAATTTACCAGTCACCAATGGGAACTGAGATGCCCTGAGAGAAACCAGCTACACACAGTTCATGGGTCTGCTTTATGCCACAACATCTCCCAGGTCCTTTTGAATATTTTTAATCCCCTCTTATTGTATGTATACACCATATGATTGTAGTTCATAAGAAGAAATCCTTAGAAAGTAGTAGTACATTTTCTTATTTTACAGATTATTTTCTACTGATCTTTTGTCCAGAAAAGCATCTTCTTTCATATTTATCTAACAGCAAAAGGAACAAATCAACAAAAAATAGCCTTGGTGTCATAACTTTTCTTGAAAGGAAAAGCATGGCACAGAATTAAAACAAAATAACTTTGTCCTACCCTCCATCATGGTTCAAGAAACTCCCTGCGTACAGGAAGAGAGAAAATATTAGAGAGATATGGACAAAGAGATGGAGGAAGGGAAGATCCCTGTTTCCTATGTAGGACAAGAGTGGAAAGCTAAATAAATGACTGACTGACTGACTGACTGAATGAATGAATGAATAACAAGGCTTAGAGAGGTTCAATTACTATAACTTTTCCGCTGAGCTGAGAGAGGATAATACTGTCAGTGGTGTTTGGAATTCACTTGTGGAGTGCTAGGAAAATCACATAGGTACAGTCCAGAGCTGCTGGCATTTAATTAGCCTCCATGTGGATAAGTCAGAAGTGCCGAACCAGGAGCCTTCAGGATCTATCACAAAGCAGTAGTACCTCAGCAGTGTGAATGCAGATGATTAACATAGTAAATGGTGAGAGGAGCTGATGATAGGTATGAACCTTCTTTGGAAATGAAGCTAGTAATGTGTACTTTTAATAAAAAAAGAAAGCAAACTGAGTAAAATTGAGTTTCTTGAGGAACAAAAAGGTAAAACTGGTTGTATGACCTAGAGATGATATATCAAGATACGAACCATATACTTCATATATAGGAGGCACTTGGAGGCATGAAATTCAGATTTTAAGAACAAGTCTAGCTTTTCTTAGAGCTCAAGCACTAATGTAAATGCAGCTGCTACTGAAGCTAAACGTTCATGTACTGTCTGAACCATATCTCTAGTCATCTACTGAGTATGATAACACTAATGAGAAGAAAACTGACTTTTGTGAGCAAGTCTGCTTCACGATAGTGGAGAATTTATGAAGCCTGTGAAATTGGATACTTTATTGAGTTAATAAGTGCTTCAGAGATACTGAAGTACCCACTTGCCAAGGTTTTAAACTACACAGCTCCCAGTCTTGAGGCTGAGGGTGCAATAAGAATGATTTAGAACTCCTACCCATTACAAACTTCCACTCACATGGAAGTATTCTTGAATATTAATTGTGCCGCAGATGGTGGAGAGTAAAGCTCTTTTTTGTCTACTGACAAGAGATAGACCTCAAACACTAGAAAATCCCTATTGTTCACAGCATGTCAGAGAACCAGCAGATTCAGTTCTGTACAATAAGCATCAGAAAGACAACACTTGGCCAGCAGATGCCTCTTAAGGTCATAGAACCAGAGACTTCTCAGATCAAGAACAACACAGAAATGCACACAATCAGCAGAATTGATTATGGAGATGAAAACAAAAACGAAACAAAACATGAAATCTGGCATATTCCAAAACAAACAGTTTTCCTGCATTATATGCCATAAAAAAAGAATTATCTGAAATCTCCTTACCATTCAAAACAGCAGGGATTTTTCCACGCCCTGCTGCTCAATAAAGTGCTTGTTTGTCTTAGAAGAGAAGATATGCTGATTGTTATAGCCTAGACTTTAACTAGTTCCTTACAACTAAAGAAAAAATGTAGTGGTATATCTAGAGCTAGGGTATCTAAGAATTACTGACTTGGACATGAAACAGACAATGTCCAATCAAGAATGTATAAAGAGGAATAGAAAAGTCTGTGATTTTTGTCTAATAAGGATCTATTCTCATGACAACTGAAGATGATTGCATAATTCCCGAATGCTGGACACATCTATAGTCCAGATGAAGTTATCTTTTATAAATGCATCCAAACAGTCTTGAAGGGAATCTATACACTTTTAAAGGGATATAAATTCTATTCAGTATAAAGCATTGCAGCACTGTGAGAAATATTACTCCTCATTCTTTAAATTAGGTATGGCTTGATATGAGCTTCAACATAAAACAGCAGTTAGTCATAAAGTCCTCACTTCATGTCAGACTTAGCTCCTCAGAGTAGTTCCTTTCCTAGCTCTTAATTTGTACTTTTTACATTACACTAAGAGATGTAATCTTCACTTATTATCATAAATCACGTATAGCATATGCAAAATCCATAGACATAGGCCATCACAGTCTATTAAGTTAAAATATTCAGATCAAGAACAGATGTCATGACTTATATAGGTTTCTCAAGCTAAGTAAATGCACACCTGGACATGCAGACATTATATTTTTAATTGATCAGTTTGATGCTCAGTTGACCTGCAGCATAGCAGAGAGCTAAAGCCTATTCATGATAGAGTACTTGACAGGTCACCTACTAGGACAGTAATTATGCTGTCATTAAAAAAAAAAAAAAAAAAAAGGAAAGAAGGTCTGCAATCAAAGAAGATTAGTCAAAGTGGATAGAAAATAGGGTTTGCACCTGAGGCAAATATTTGGTAAGGAAATAAAATTTCCTAATCAACAACAGAGATTTTTCTGCAAAAAATGAAATGAAAAATAGGAGTTGGTAGTCAGCCTTTACATTTATCTTCTTAAAACAGAGATTTTTCCAGAGGATAATGAAAAGTAAGAACCGTTCTCCAAATAAGCCTCTCTCTTCTTATGTACAGACATACAGGGATTAGTTTTTTATGATAAACAGTTATTTAAATTTATATCTTGGGACTGTCTACTAGAGAAGCAGAGGTCAATTTCTTTGTCAGTAGCATACAGTGACCCAACAGCTCCAACAGCAGCCTCAGGCCAAACATTCTCTCAGTTTGTGTTAATTCCCTGACAGTTTTCCTGCAGCAACTGCCCGAGGTTAGTATATTATTAATATTTAGGTAGAAGAAAATACTTTCGACAGAAAGTTTGATAGAAGTTGAGGGCAGCATTATAATCAGAACCCTTGAATCTAGGTTTCCTAACAATGAGATGATTCCAGTGTTCTAGGTTGAGGCTCTAGATTTGCTAAAATATTTTTGACAAAAACATTAAACAAGCAAAACACTACAAAGCTAGCACTTTCCTGCTAAACAAGCAAACAAACAAAACCCAATTATTCATTATTTCAAACAGATCACTTCATTCTAAAAGCTGCACAATAATCTCTGTTCATCATCTACAGTAAATAGCAAGATCAAAGGCATGCACTAACTATGGGACCTGCCTCAAGTAAGGCAAGGTACATAACACCCCTTCAACAACATACACACACAGTACTCATTCCTCAGTATTTCAGACACAAGCCCTTCCAAGTTCCTTCTTGCCACCAGCTTTGGCCTGCTGCTAATCACAACATTATTAGTAACTATGCAAGGCCTCTGGTTGGTAAATATGAGATCTGAAAACAAGGATCTTTTACTGAATAATTAATTTCACCCTAAAGCAGACATCTGGTCAAGTGAACGCAACCCTGAAAGTTAATTGATAATCAGAGGAATATCCATTCTTCCTGAACTTTTCTGAAAGTGGTCTGAGCACCCAGTAGCTGTGAACGCAAATGCCAGGTAGTTCTAGAGAAATGAAAGATTCTTCAAAAGAACTCCCTATATTAGTGACATAAACCAGAGCATATTCTTTCAATACAACGTGAACATTTTGTGTGACCAAATAGAAGTGAAGTATTATTGTCCACCTTTCTTACCTCTGATGAAGTGGGTTTGCAGTAGCCAGCTCCAAACACAAGATTTTCTAATGACATACTGGATTGGTCTGGTCCTGTATCCAAGTTGCCTTTACCAAGCCATGAACCTTTCCCTGGACGAGCAAAGCTAAATGAAGAAAAAATAAGAAAAATAATCAGAGCAGTTTTGTTAAAGAAGAGACTTTTCCTCCCTTGTGAAGAAAATACTTGCAGTATTTATTTATTTGGCTATTTATTTCCAATCAATGTCATAAATCCAGACACCATGTTTCCCTTATTAAATGAACACTGTTCAATATGCACTAGCTAAAACTATGTGAATGGGGCTTTCTTTCTTGGCATTCAGTCCAATGGGTTGGATGTTATTTTTCCTTCAGTCCTTCCTCTGCTCTCTTACATGCCTTTTTCCAGCCTAACATCTCAACAGGACAACCTTTTCATTTATCTACATAGATAATGGTCTCATACAACTATTCATCAGCTTGCATTTTGATTCATGAAGCATTTTTCTGGTGTTAATCATATCACTCTTCTTGTTTGAATTGTATATGTTTCCTGTCTTATAGGATGAATTTCTTAATAATGAAAAACCATGCCTGGAGTCTGTTCAGCACTGTAACCACTGGAGTCCTGATGAATAACTAGGGAACTTACTCTGGATTAATCTGACCAAATGTCTACACCTCCACTGATGATGTAGGCTGGAGAGGAATGGGCATATCCAGGGTGTGAGTCATCTCTTTCTGAAGTGGTCCTATCAAAGAGGTCAGATGAACTTCATTCCCAAAGCACTTAGTTGTTATTGTGGACTATAAAGAGAGGTAAGGATGACTGCCTTATAAACAACTAAAATTAGGTGATATAAATGCAGCTAGTATGTGCTGTGCATAAACTACATCAAGATTTGGAGAGAAATAAGGCTACTCATGGAGAATACATTGAGAAAAAAAAAAAAAATCTGAGTCTAAAAACTAATGCAAGCTACCACAGTTGATCTTAAAAAGCACACAGGTAAAGGTGGAATTGAAATAATTAATTGCTCAGAAGAAAAAAATCCCATCACATTTGCTGTTCATACTCAGTGCAGATGTAGTGTCACTGAGTTTGTGCTTTCAGACCAGGATCACCACTCACCATCAAATGATGCTTCCCACCCACGTATCCCAGATTACCTCCTGCGAGGGGTAGCACAAAAAAACACTTTCCAGCTATAAACTGAAAGTAACAAAGGCCACAGGACAATAGCATTCACTCTGCCAAAACTTTCCAATTTGAGCATATGCCCCTAACTCAGTGTTTATCATGAGGCTATGTCGGTTCAGATCAGCCATAATTCATGTATCTCTACACTTTATTCAGTTTTTAAGGATAGGCTAGAGCACTGACTGCATTACAGAAACACAGGACAAATGAAAGAATCACAGAATCATAGAACCATTAAGGTTGGAAAGGATCTCTAAAATCATGTAGTCCAACCACCAACTCATCCCCATCATGCTCACTACATCTCTGTGTCACATCTATTCTTTTCTTGAACATCCCCAGAGATGGTGACTCTGGGGGTGTCACCTCCCTGGGCAGCCTGTTCCAATGCCTCACTACTCTTTCTTAGAAGAAATATTTCCTAATATGCAACATGAACCTCCTCTGGCACAACTCAAAGCCTCTCGTCCTATCACTGTTACCAGCAAGGGGAGGGTGTTTATGCTAAGACAAGACAAAAGAGAGGAGTAGAAATACTTGTTATCACCCAAATAATAGATGAGCTTCTGATGTGCAGGAACACTCAGTAATATGCAACAATAGAAAACAAATTTCAAGTAAAATCAGGAAAACTGAAAAATTTCAGGCTAATCACAAATTCCCACTTCCTCTCTAAGCTGCTGTTTTTTGTATATCCCATACTAGCCATATACTAGCAAAAAGAACGTTCCATGAGGGGGAGGATGGTATAGAAAGTCTTTGCATCTATCTGGCCTTGTTAATGTGTATTAATTGATGCAATCCAACAAATTGCTAGCTTGCTGCTTCCAAGCAGCAGGAAGTCTTTCCTTACATTTAAGAAACAAATAAATAAATAAAATAAAGCAATTAAAAAGAACCAAAAGATAAACGGTGCACTGAATAATTTCAGCTGTTATTGGATGGTGATGTCTGCTCTGGTCTGTTGGAAAGGCTCAAGAAGCAGAAATAAAAAATGATTGCTGTGGTAACAGGGAGAAGCTTAAATAAACGTCGCCTACCCATGAAAAACTCATTTGAATATTAGCAAAGCTTTCAAAGGTTTTAAGGGAGAGAAAAGCACTTTTTAATGCTTTTTTATTTATTTATCTTTTGCTTTTACAGCTGAGAAGGGATTTTAATCTGCTGGTTTTATGGAAATTGACTTCACATAGCACTGTAAAACAGAAACCTTTTTTGGGAAACCTGCCAAAATGTCATCTGACTGTACAGGCAAAGTTTAACTGGATGTCTTACAGATTGTTGAGGTTCCCCTAGTGCCTTCTGAAGCACGTAATCATAGAATCAGAGAATGACAGAATATTCTGAGTCGGAAAGGACTTACATGGATTATCCACTCCAATTTCTGGTTCAGCAGAGGATCACTCAAAAATCAAACTCTGTATCTAACAGCATTGTCCAAACACTCCTTGAATTCCATCAGCCCCACTGCTGTTCCATGCCCAGCACCCTCGGATGAAGAACCTTTCCCTAGCCCTACCAGATCCTTCCCTGACACAGCTCCATGTCATCTCCTTGAGTCCTGTTGTTGTCACTCCTGTTGCTGTCCCTATGCTCCCTTCCTGTGGAAGATGTAACTGACAGTTTTGGTCATTTGGAGGTTTAAACTGAAAAAAAAAGAAGGCTTTGCACCACCCTTGAATGACATTTTGGGAAGAACTTTCTGACTTTGAGGTTATATTTATGCAATTATTTCTGCAGTCATGGTTATTTTACATGACTTTGAGTCCATGCCTTCCAATTTATAGTTTTAGCCTGTACAGAATCTTATGGACATAACTGCATATTGTAATATGTGCTAGACATTCTGTTCATTTTCAACCTGCTGTTGCAGAATTGAATGTGGCATCTTCTAGTTCTTGCACTGCACAACGTATTAAGTAGTCATTTCTTAGGTTTTATATTTGGTGGACTATTATTTAACATATAAATAAGATAACAGTTCCTTAGCACAATAAATAGATTGCTATTGATAAATATTAATTCAGATGTGTTATTGAACTAATTCAGAATAAATGCTTGAGGATACTTTAATAAAATAAAATATTCCCTTCTCCATTAAACTAATACAAAGTTAAGTGATATTTTTAAATTTTTCATTCATATTTTCAAGATGAAAATTTTTTTTCTTTGGTAAGCAAAATGTAAGTTCTTCACAAGTTGTAGCTTTCATTAGAATTGGGGGAAAATGGTAACAGATTGGACTCTGAATCTTATTTGCAAAAAATGATCATACATTATATGAAAAAGTAAAACTATAAAAATACAAAGTAAAACAAGACAAATCAAACAACAACAAAACCCTCACATTTCCAATTACAAGAAATGACAGTCTTATGACATTTCCAGAATGGAAGTTCAGTATGGAAACTTACTTATAGTTTTAGAATAATAGGTGGATATTTACAGGTTGTGTTCTCCTAGACTCCCCCTTACACAAGGATTTTCACTAAGGTTATAATGAGTGATTGTAAAATGCTTTGAGCTTCTTGAGTAAGATCTTAAGAATTATTAAAACAGCATTTTTAACAGAAAAAAAAAGTTCTCCCTAGATCCCAAACAGAGTCAGAGTGGAATCCAGATTGCAATCTGTAGTGATTCTGATTGCTGGAAAATACTGGTTAAGTTTCCCTGAACATAGCTTATCTTGCTATAAAATTTGAAATCAGACAAAGACAGATGGTAACAATTATTAATGTTTGTTTGTTTTTAATTAGAGTTTGACCCATAAATAATTTTTTCTTGTGTGATTTCTTGGTTTGTAGGTCAGGAGAATAGCATGTCAAAACAGAGGTTCACCACTGCAGGTGTAAAACAAATAGCAACAAATAAAAAGAAAATACACAGAATAATCCAGCAATTATTCAAGAATTCTTAGAGAGAAAAAAAATGGAACAGCATTTTTTTAATAAACATTTTATGGAAGGAATATTTCTTTCCCACATAAATACTCAGTTTTCTTTCTACAGATTACATTATTTCCAAATGAGGGAGAGGAAAAGTAAGTCATAACCTTTGCTACCCAGGATTAATTCTGTGGCAGTTTCAGACATAAGCTGCCCATAAGTAGGAGCCAGTTACACTCAGGATTGTAGGAAAATTGACCCAGCACCCAGATTCAAGGTGCACAGGAAGGTATAGAGATAGTGTGTATATCACACAGATATGTCACTGGTGGTGGTTTCGAGGAACAGGGCATAAAAGGATTTAGGTAAGATAAAATCACTCGAGGATGGCCAGGGCTGTCCTGATTCCTCAGTGCAGTAGAGCTGAGACGAATTAGGTCAGGACTGAAACCTTTAAATACCCAGTGTTCCTTTGATTCTGCTTCTTATTCCCACAGCAGCAAGCTCAGGGCACTAAAATATCAGTGTACAGATCTTGATTTCAGCACTTACAGAATGTTGGCACTTGTTTCAGAGATTATTCACAAGCTGTATTTTTTCTAACAAACAGTATAGTATGCCAACTCCTTTTGGGAAGGAGTGGTCCAAAGGTCTTTGGAATTAATGAAGCACATAACATGCTTCTTTCTGTGTGTGTCCTAAAAGAGTCCTACTTAAGAAAGAAACTGAGCATGAAGCATGCCTGATTTTGGACACAGTTCAAAGTGGTCCAGCTTCTCCAACCACTTCTGGGGTGCATTTTAGAAAAGTCAGAGGAGCCTGAAGTGGGAATTTTTAATCAAGCTATGGCTCTGTGCTCTGTAAGGACAAGTCAAAGTTTCCCTGCCCCTTCCCTGCTGTCCAGACCCCTCTCTGTAGCAGTGCTTCAGAGGGATTAGGCTGTCCAAGGAGCCTCAAGAGGAACTGATTCAGGAACACGAGCATCCCAACATGCTCCTGGTCATCCCATCCAGACTGACCTTGAATGCCTCCAGGGATAGGATATCCACCACATAGCTGGGCAATCTGAGTTGACTGGAAGCCTTCCTCATCTCCTGATCTAGGCTGCCAGCTCTCAATCAGTAAATGCATAAAGCCATTATTAGATGCCAACACCCCATTACAAACCTGAAGGTTATGCCTATGGGAAAAGCTGGGTCATAGATTTTCCATCCAGACTCCTGCAAAAAATCACTGAATCCAGAATTTCACTTATTCTCAGATCTATAAGAGATGAAGGCTTCAAAGTATCAAACCTAATAATAATATTTACTGTATAAGAAATTATTAACCAGGACAAACATTGGTATCAAAATATTCATTTTCTAAAAATTAGGTTTGATCTGCTGGAACTTTTTGTTTGTGAGCATTACTCAACAGGGAAAGGCTAGAATCAATCCTACTGCTTTCTCTACTATTTAAATGCAGGCATATGGGAAGGATTTGGAGTATCTAATTAGCCAACAGATCTAAGAAATACAAAAATCTGAGCCCATAGGGAGTATGTGAGCAGACAGCTATTTCAGGCAAAGTTGTTCTCCAGGATAATGTCAAAACAGAAGTAAATTTTAATTCCAAATAATATGTGAGGGTGTTTTTTTTTTTTTTCTTTTTTTTTTTTTCCCAGAGTATATCTAACAAGAATCCTTGTTGTAATAGATATAAGAATACAAATATGTGTAGAAATAAAGTATACAAATGTGTAAAATATTATGATAGAACAGTTTAAGGCAGTAAAATAAAACATAGTAAAATGCAGCATTTATGTCTTTCCCAGGCAATATAACAATTTTATTTTTACTATAATGTGACAAAAAAGACTTTCCAATCATTCAGGGTCTTTCTGTTGCATTGCAAATAAAAATGTGCTTTTAAAATTAAACCTTTAGTTCCATGGTCTCAGTAAGCTCCAATGACAAGTGCTAAGCAAGTAAGCTTAGAGCTGGGAGAAGAGAAAATAAGTTTTATTGGATTGGTTTTGTTTCAAAATGTTTCACAGTGACATTTCTTTCATACTATTGACTTCAATCTGATTTATATGTAGAGAATGCATGATATAAGAATTCTTTATACTTTGAATATTTATCAAAAATAAGACAAATCCTCAGTACCACACTTTAAAGCAATTTTACTGGCTTAAGCAAATGAAACTCTATATTGTGTTGTCAAAACCTTCATTCCATTACATTAAGTAAAAATATTGTATATTTCATAAATGTCCACAAAATTATATTCTAAAAGCTATAATAATATGACTGTAGAGCAGTTGCTTATTATGGGATTTATGCCTAATAGCTGTAACAACTCTCTGTAGTTCCATTTATTAGAGTATAACAAAGCACTGAAAACAGTAATTAAAGCCTGATAACTATGGCTCTTCCATTCTTTTGTATAGTAGAACAATGGATAAATTATCTGAGCAAAATGATCCGGTTAGGAGTAGTCTGATACAATTCAATTCACTACTTTAAATATCTACATGTACCAACGAGGAAATATCAGGAGTTACCTGCACCTCAGTGGAGGAAGAAAAGACAGATCTGTTGGTCTTATGTGCTAATGCAACTCACACTGCTGTCACTGCTCAACCTTTTATAACCATAATTCATTGTATGCCACCAAGTACACACCATACATTTACACAAAGGAAGAAACAAGAAAAGACACATTAAGTCAAAACAGGAAACCTGAGAAAAAAAGTGAGTCTAGTCTAGATTGCACAGTCTTTGACAAACTCAGTAGACATTTGGCATACAGCAAGGCTTGCTAGAATAAAAAAATTGAACGGTGCTGAACACCGCATTTTGTTCCAGAGCCCAAAGAACTCTCTTCCTCTCAGCACTCTTATCTTCTGTGATGACCAGACTGGACAGAAAGTAAATTGCCTTAAAGACATTTGCTTCTCCTCACCTGCTCTAAGTAGTAGAGGATATTGACCCCTAGTCCTGTTTTATTTGAAGGAGTTCTGAACTACTTTCTTGTCATTATGAATCAGAAAACACAAATCACACCGTGGCACCTAGTGTTACACTGCTGCACGATCAAATCAGATGCAAGGTAAAACTTCAACAAAAGGCTTATCAAGTACTGATTCATGCATACTTCCTTCCAGCCTTTTTATGAATTATGCTAATGCCCAGAGGCCAGAAATGAGATTAGAGACCTACTGTCCTAAATGCTTTACAAAGTAAGTGAAAAAAATGTTAATGTTCTCAGGTGCTTTTTGACTCAAGAGAAAAGACAGACAAGGAGAAGAGAAATTTCACTAGCGTTACAGGTGGAGAATAAAGAGATCAAGTCTCTGAAATTTCTGCAGACTGATAGTTTTTGGTCAGATCCTGAATGTCTTACCAAGGGAAGAAGCTTATGTCAGAATCTGAAACTAATCCCCAATCTCTAGAAGCCTAGCCTAGATCTAAAAAAACTTGAAAATAAATTATAGTTTCCACTTCTTCCACACAATAAGGAAATGTATTCAGAAGAGAGATCTCTTCTGTCTTTCAAGAGACATTTCTGAATCCTTTACCTGATCAGAGGCTGGTGTAATGCTACCAGTGACGCATGCACCGTGACGGATATCACTGACAGGTGGAAATAGTCAAACATGACAGGAACATGGTGGTGCAGACCTCTCTGGGGGTGGAAGTGAAGACACAGTGTACGGCTGCTGATCATGGGGATGGCTGGAACATCTCTCAGCCTAGAAAAGAAGGCAGTTTACAAGGATTAGTGAAAGCTTGAGTTGTCACAGCCTTTAACATGCTACAAGTAGCAGACTGGGAGATGGCCTGAGCTGAATTTTTATTACTTCCTGGTAAAATTCACAGCTTCAAAAGGATTTACATAACTGATGAGCATCTTATGTTATACTTCTACCTAATGTAATCACAAATGTAACAAATAGAAACATGACGTACATAAGAGAAATATATATGATGCAGATCCAATTTCTCTTGGTGATTATCCTTGCTGTCCATTCATATACCAGTTCTGGACTCATCCAGTGTTAATAAAAAGTAACAGGCAGGTAGAAAAGTGCTCAGCTTATTTGAATGTTCAAAGCCAGGATAGATCACTAATTGTAGTTTTCAGTGCAAAAATAATCTATTTTTCATCAGGCAGCCTGTGAGAGGTAGAAGCAGTCCTATGTCAGAGAGAGCAGGACATAGTCACAAAATCACAGAATCATGGAACTGTAGGGTTTGGAAGGGACCTCTGGAGACCATAATCCATCTCATAGCAGATTCCCTATAGCAGGGTACATGGGAAAGTAACCAGATAGATTTTGAGTATTTCCAGAGGAGAGTCCACAGCCTTTCTGGGCAGCCTGTTCTAGTGTTCTGTCATCCTCAAAGTAAAAAAGTTTTTCCTCATGTCCATATGGAACTTTCTGTGTTCCAGTTTGTGCCCAATGCTCTTTGTTCTGAAGCTGAGCACCACTAAAAAGAGTCTGTCCCCATCTACTTGACTCCTGCCCTGTAGATATTTATAAGCATTGATAAGATCTTCCCTTAGACTTCTCTTCTCCAGGCTGAACATTCCTGTCTCTCTCATCCTTTTCTCATAAGGGAGAGGTTACAGGCCCCTAATAATCTTTGTGGCCCTCCACTGGACTCTTTCTAGAAGTTCCCTATATTTTTTGAACTCTCTCACGCTCTTCTTAATGTACCCCAGGATACCACTGGCCTTCTCAGCCACAACAGTGCACTTCTGGTTCATGGCCAACCTGTTGTCCACCAGGACACCCTGACTCTTTTCCACAAAGCTGCTTTCCAGCAGGTGAGTCCCTAACACGTACTGATGGATGTGGTTATTCCTCCCCAGAAATGTACTACACCTGCTCTCGTTGAATCTCATCAGGTTCCTCTCTGTCCAACTCTCCAGTCTGTCTAGATTTTGCTGAATTTTGCACAGCCTTCTGGTGTGTCAGCTACTCCTCCCAGCTTTGTAGCATCAACAAATTTGCTGAGGGTTGATTCTATTCTCTCATCCAGGTCATCAGCAAAGATACTGAACAAGATCAGAGTCAACACCGATCCTTGGGGAACACCACTACTTGGAGTATCTTTCTACATAGCTGATGTGAAAAACTTTTTGGAGGAGGTCAAACAAAGGAGTAAGTGAAGTAACCACAGAGAAACAATACAGTTAGGATTGGGTTCTTCTATTTTCAGAAAATACAAATAAAAATTTTCAAATAGATGTTGCTTATGACTATTCTAGAATAATTTTTCTGGTATGCAGTCAACACAGTATCAAAATCACTTCTAAAGCAGGAAAATGAAATAGACTGGGATCATGCCTAACCCCATTCTCCTAAACTGCAATTCATTCCTAAAAAAGTTTATTTTACAGCATTAAATACACTTTTGATACAAGAAAATTGCTTTCCAGTGTTGCATAAACTCATAATGAGTTAGGTAAGTATAGTGTATGGCTAGTCCCAGGAAATTCCAGTAAGATTTGCAGAATATCTTTCTGTAAATATCATTACTTTTGTTTAAAGCATACCAGATAATTCCTTCAGATGATAGCAGATATTAAACATATGTATTAAGCCACAAATTCCTAAGAATCTGAAGGTTTCATTTCTTTTTATTCCTGGCTTCCATTTATGTTTGGTTTTCCTCCCTCCTAAACCCATCATCATCACAGTTGATGATTGACGGTCCCACCTGCCTGAGAGAATAAGGTCTCACTTCTTCTATCTTCAAGATAAAGGAAACGTGACTTGAAATTTTTTAAGGTGTTTTGTGGATATGAATGCAAACACATGAAACACATTTGCTGAAGTAATCAGAAGCGTTTTCTGTCATTCAGCAAGATTTAATAAGTTCTGGGATCACATCTACTGCTATGTCTCAGAAATGAATGCTATTTCCAACTTCTTCAAGATTTTGGGAGGAAATCAAAGTCAAGACTCTCTCCTCCTAAAATATTGAGACCTCTTTGGCTTCCACACATAAAAGCACTTAACATGTTCATAAATTCATCTTCAGCCACTTGGTTGACTCCTGAGATAAATGCATTCCTCAACCCCAGCCCCTCTTGGAGGTCAATAATATTTTCCTTTGACTTTATTAGCAAGAAGAAATAGAGCAGCATTTAACACACACTTAAAAATAAAAATGTTCTTTAGAAGAGGACTATGAGATACACTCTTCAAACACAGAGAGGAAAAATGGAAAGACTTCAACATTAAGGCAAACGAAAGACAAAAGCCCTTCTTTTCAAAGCCCTTCTTTTGAAAAGAACTCTCACTTCATTGAAGCCATTTTCCAAATGAGGAAACCTTTGTATTACCAAGTGAGCTTCAAAACAGCACTTACTGTTGTTCACTATCAGTAAAATGCAAGTCCAACTTGAGCTGAAAATCTGCCTCACTCAATGCATCTTCCACCTACAAAAGATAAAGGAAAGGTTACCTTCATAACTTGGGATCTACAAAATTGAAGGCAAAGGTTTTCCTGACAAAATCAAAGGCAAAAATACTAAGCAACAGTAGCATCCCTTTGCCATGGCAGAACAGAACAAATACAATAGCAGTCACTACTGAAGGAGTCAGGGAACCAGAGCAGTTGAAGGTGCTTTTGCCTGCTCATGGCGGTTCTGCCATGTCAAAAACAGTTTTTTTCTTGGTTGATAAATGGCCATGAAACCTTCTGGTTCCCTACTGTTATGACTCAGTTATGACCAAATATCAATGGCTCAGAGACTTATGACAATTTCTGGTCTCTCATAATTTGTCTTTTAGATAACTTGTCATCAAGCTGATGCCATCCAGACTCTCAGCGACTCTTCTCAGTGCTTGACAGATTAAGAAGGAAGTTTCTCACTGATTTGCACCTGAACCATATTCTTTGCAAAATACAAAGGAAAATATACTTCTGTTTTAGATGGCCTACATTAGACAAGATGGATTCTACGTTTTCCAGCAAGTTAGCACCTTCTTAGCAGAATATACAAAAAAATTCACCAAAGACAGCATCAGAGGAATCTAACCCAATTTGATTAGTAGGATTTGTAAAGGAAATAAAATAAGTTTAGATACATTTCCCAAAGCTCAAACTCCATCTGTGGTGTGCCTTTTCCTGTGGAAGCAAGAACAGTTATAGTCAAGGATTGATTGTACTTCATGAAAATAATTAAAGATGTAAAATACAGAGCCTTCTAATATGGTATTTCTCCTAGCATAATCACAGGCACTGAGATGTGAGAAGAAAATTTCAGCCTCTGTTCTCTAAAAATGAGCCTTCTCTTTTGTGTTTGCCTCAAAACATCTGGAAGTAAGTCTCCAGCAAAAAAGAAGGCTTTTTTTCTTTTTTAATGAGTTGTTGTCACCAAAATCACAGTTGCTGGCAATTGCAAAAGAAATAATCATTACTGAAGTTACACTCTGAATTTAAACTAGGAATTAAAATCAATTATAGAGCATCAGACAAAGCAAACCTCATCTGCCCACAGAGGGGTTGAAATTTTGGGTTTGTGCCTAAGAACTACTGAGTTCCTTCAGCTGTCACTGAATCTGTTTGAGTTTAGGCAAGTTGAACAGCTTCAGATATAGCAGGCTAGAAACATTTGCCTAGAACGCCTTCAGGCAATGAGTAGGTATCTGAGAGACTTAGAGAGATTCATTCCTGCACAGGATCATGCATTAAGGTGCAACTGAGTAACTTTATTTTTAGTTCCACAACTTTGTTGAAATCAGATTGCTCAGCACAGTGCAAGAACCCACATATAATCTTATCATAGTACTCACTACAGAGATTACACATTTTCCTTTGTATATTGGAGGTTTAAATTATAAAGCTAGTGAAAATTGGACTGTGGATTTAAAATAACTGAAATCTTCAGGAGAAAATATCATTAAAATGCTTATGTATAGGTTGAACATCTAAATCTTTTTTCTCCATGTACACACACTATCTAGAAGCCAATCCAACTCTTAGACATGACAGTTACATATAAAAGTTATATGATGAAAGTTACTGTACCACTTTGATTCATGCTGGATTTTCTTGTGTTTTACTTATTTTCATGTATTAGAACCATAGCAGCATTAAATCTTTTGCAAGGGAAAAATTGAAATGTCCTTCCCATGGTTCATACAGAAGAGACATTGAAATTTCTATCATTTGTCAGTATGTAATAATACTGTCTTTAAATGAAATATTCATTGTTTTTCTTAGTACTACTGGGACTGTTATGGTTATTTCCACATTTATCATCAACAGAATGCATAGTTGTCCAAAAGTTTGACATACCATCAGTTTTGTTGTATATTAATGATTAAAATTACAACTGATGAAAGAGGAGATGAATACGTTTCTGGAAATACAAAAATTTAAACTGTTTACATCAGTCTAATGCTGCCCTGTAGTTTCTTGTAACACTAACTTGTATCTCATGGAAACTTCTTCATTAATGGACTGACTGAGTCAACATTTCCCCTGGTATCCAATCTTGGCCCAGCTTGTGAAAAAAAACACAACATGTTTGGTTGAGAGCACAAAATACTCCAGGAAACACTGTTCAGAATTCAGGCTCTTTTCTATCCTCTGACTGTCTCATCACCAAAAGAATACATTGGTAGGGAAAAGTATTTTATTAAATACTCTTTGGAATCCATTCAGTAAAAAGTTTTGTATATGAAAAACAGAACAGAAGCATTTCATGCACTAAAGTGTATATGCAAACTAACATATTCATATTTCTCTTGAAGCAGTCTTGAATCAAATGCATCATTTCAGATTTGTATTTTATTTTTTTCAGGTTTATGTTTATTTCTTTGATTTATTATCTAAGAGCAACTCTATAAATGAAGTTTCCACAACTTCTGTGATGTACTTCCATAATATTTAACAGTTTATCCAGGTTGTCAGTCTGAATGATCTGGCTGTCTCTTCTCACTTAAATTTCTCTGGAAAGTAGAAACTCTACAATTACTGTTATGTTCCAGCATGCCTCATTTTATCCTCCGTCAGCTACTAAATTGTTCTCCAACTGAGTCAGCAAGCAAGGAGACAAGTTACTTGTTTTAATGCTTGATAAAAAAAGGCAGAGCTCCTTCTTTAGCAAGACTGAAAGAAAATTAGTCTTCTCTGTAACAACGAAGTCTGCAAAATTGTTTTGAATTCAAAGAGTACTGCATTCTGGGATAACATAGAAAAAGGCATTTAATACAGTTTCAAAGCACCATTTAAATGGTGAAAGCATGTTCAAGTGTCACTTCTAGATGGATAATTGAGATTTCTTCCATATAACATCAGACAAAAATTTGAGTATCCATCTGGACTGTGCAGAAATAAAACAGTAGCAAATAATCTAATCTTAACATGCACATGGCTATTTTTTTTTCGTGTCTTTTTTTTTTTTTTTTAATTGAGCCTATCTCATCAACAAAACTACCCTAGCACCATGAGGAGAAGGCATACTGCTTCCTTGATGTAATATTTGATAGCATCAGCTCTGGCAGCAGAAATGACTTGGAGCATATAAACTCAATACCCCCACTTTGTAGCCTAACTACCTTGTATATTTACCGTATCGTTGGCTTAGACAAAAAAGCAGCTAACAAATGCTTCACCCTCAATCAAAAAGAAATACCACAGCACTAAACAGATTTGAATACAACTGACATCTATTGAATATTAAATAAATTAAGCAATGAACAGAATGTACTGACATGTAGGTAGTTCCACAAAGCTACATTGCAAGAATTGCATCAGACATATCAGATTATGTGACAGACATGCAATACTATGCAATACTCTCAGCAGTAGTTGCAAATAGAATAGAATCATAGAATCAAAGAATCACCAAGAGGAGTCTTCTGAGCATGGTGCCCTGTTAAGCAGCACTCTTTGCTTCCTCCCGTATTTATACTGAATTTTTACAATCCTGGAGGATAAAATAACACAGCATAAATCTGAGGCCTAGGAGCATTAAGAAGTGAATTTTGCTAACCGCATAAGGCAGAAAGTTTTACAAACCTTTACCTTTTTGCATTTGATTCTTTAGAATATCTTCAGCAGCTCATTTGGGGCCAAGAAACCTGTTAATCATCATATACTACACACTTGAAAAGTCAGAACAGTCATCATACAGAGATAAGGGACTTTTCTCTTTATAAAATCTCTCTGTACAAACACAGAATTGGGCAGTTATCTTTTTCCCAAGGGACCTCCTCTATAAAGGTGAGTGTGATGGACATGGGACAGAAGAGTCAGGATGAGTTTTAACTGAGAGGAGTCTTGTGGGATTATTTCTTCAATTTTGTGAGGTGCACAGCTCTTCTGAATATTAATGCAAACATCATCAGAAATCATCACTGCTTAACAGAGTGGAAACTGCTGTAATTTGAGGGGTGGGATGCTTAATCAGAGATGTTCCACTGTGGAAGGATAAAATTAACATTCAATTAAACATGTTGGAACATTTTTCTAATGAATATTAATACATTTAATATTTTTTCTTGTAAGCTTTCGAACAACAATTCAAGGGGGGGATAAATTGATCACAACTTACGATAAAAAGAAAAGTGAGAAGGAAATGGAATATAAGAAATAAGTCTAAATTAGTTTCTTTACCCATTTTAATTTAGATCTTTATATAATCCAAGTACATATGGGTTGCAATCAGTGCAAATAGAAATTTTAAATATCTTCATGTTCAAAGTTATACAATAAAGATCCGTTGAGCATCTCTGGCCCAATGCACAGCACACGATTCATGCTGGCTGTTCAACTAACAGGATCTAATTTTGACAGCAAGCTGATCTGACAAAAAACAACTGATGTCATTTGTCTCTCATTATCACTAACAGAAGATCCTAATGCCATATACTCTGTACCAGTCGTTGTGCAGGAAAGCACAGAAATGGCACACTGGGCTACAATCAATTGTCATGCTCAAATGAATCTTTCTCCTCCTTCTGTGTAAAATTCTGGAAAAATTGTACTCTCTGTACTCTAACATTACTCCTGTCTTGTAACTCTAAGATACAGGGAAAAACACTGGAAGACATTGGTTTCTGATCAATAAGAGGAAGTCAGGTATCCCTCACAGGATGAGTGCTTCAGATCATGTACTTAATTTGTGTGGGTGCTTGGCTTGAGGGAGTTGACACAACAGAAAAGCAATAGGGACAGTAAGCTATAGCAACACACATCCCTGCTGTCTGGAGCAGTGATAAGAAAAGCTAAGAGGCCTTTGATGGAAAGCAATTGGGCAACTTGGTCACAATCTTGTGGCTGCTAGGCAAAAGAACAGTCAAAAGGAAAGAGGAGAAGGTAATAGTAAAATATGATAAGGGGAGAAGCAAGATGAAGAAGACTGTTGACTTTGTCAGGTGAAATTGATCTATGCAGACGTAGAATGGGCAATCTAATGCACAAATGACAAATTATAGTTGACACACTTGAGTTTGAGTTTCTGATTCACTGACACACTGCAGGATATCAACATATTATTCCACTAGAAAGCCATGGTGTATACTATATTTGGTAATAGGCATGGAGCCCAGGTTCTATCTATCCTAATATAGATGTTAACAGTGTAGGCACTTGCATCTAAACAAATTATCCCAAGCACCTTCATTAGCATATATATATGATGAGTACAGATTCTCCTAATCCAGATGCTGACAGTAGGTCAGATAATTCATGTACTCACCTCTATCACTTATACTGATGAGACCTGTGACAGCATATAGGTTCCATGGTAACATCTCAAGTGGAGGCATTTATGTGATGGACACTTAAAGTCAGGTATGAGGAATCCCAACCCTCCTGTTTTTTATGGACATCCCAAGACAACTCACCCTTTCGCCATCCAGAAGCAGATGTACTCTGAAGTTCATCGATTCATTAAGAATGATCTCTTCATTCCTGTACAAAATCTGAAATATTCTGCTGTAAACGTTGTTTTCATGCACACAGGCTGAGCAAAGGCTGGAATCATCTGCACAAAACACAGACAGACTGCTGGTGTGATTTCTGCAGGGAGACTTTTCTATCTTATGCTTTCACTTCATGATTATTTAGGCCAGTTTTATTATAACTCGTAATTAAACACTTGCATTCTCAATAATTAATGTTAATGGAGCAGGTTGTTGCAGGTTTCCAACCACAGTATTCAAAGAAAAAAAATATTAAACAGAACCAAACAGGTTGGATTTCAAAGTGAGAATAGCTAAACCTGTGTCAGCACTTACCCTAACTTTATTTCTAATGAAACCTAAAGCATCATATGTTCCCCAGGGGATCTTCAGAAGCTATGGGTGCTCTCCTGAAATTCTTCAACTTTTGTCTACAGTGAGCATATGTCAGAAAAGGGAATTTTCTTGTTACCTCTGGTGCTTCTAGAAGTCACTACCTGGGAGGGAAAACAACAGCTAATAGCACATTTCAAATAAGGAACCCCAAAGTGCAGAGGCACCTTGGTTGAAATTATAGAAAAAGAAGTACATTTTATCCAAGTTGATGAAAGTCCTGTGTAATCCTGCAGGCCATTGGCCCATGTGAGAGATGCCAAGTTGGCCCACACAAAATAGACTGAATGAAGGAAATCAAGAACAAAAGCCTAAGCTTCTTCCCATAGCTTTCAGAAAGTCAAAGTTTTCACCTGTGTGCTGTTATGTCACATGAGAACAAATAAGTTTCACATATACACAGGTAGAACTAGCCCTTCCTAACTTTGAATTCCTCCACTGTATGCAGTTTTTTCTGGCTACAGAAGAACCCATGGGTTTTAAGACACGAGTCATATGACAAAAAAGGATGAAAGATTTATAATGAGAAAAATTCAAATTTTCAAGAAGGTGACAACATTTGCCATGATGAGTTCCATCCACAGGAGTCTGTGATATTTGTGTGCTTACCTAAAGAGCAGCTGAGTACCAGAGTGAGGTTCTTTCCAATTCAGTCTTGGCAGTTAACCTGAATCACTTGTTAATGCTACTTCCATTGACACTGAGCAACAACTTGCAAAATTTACTTTCAGTCACTCCCATCGTTTTACAGCTTTCAGTGCTGGATGAACCTGAGCTTTTGAAATTTAATTCTTTAGCGAGTGGTAATTTGTAACACACCAGACAAGATGTGTTTAAAAAAGGTGTACCAGAATCAGTAGCTCAAGGAGAGACAGATCTTGCCAGGAAGCCAGCAAGCTTTTTAAAAAGAATAACAGTATCTCAGAAAAGTAACTTTTGGATATTTGGGTCCATTGTTTTGAGCCCACGTTCTGGGGTAGGATAAAAGCCCAGGTCAGAAAGTATTAGGGACCGCTGGTTTGTCAGGAGTTTCAAATCAGGACTGGTCAATTCTGCTTTGCTAAAGCTACTGCTTTGCTTCACATGCAAATATTATACATAATTTGCAATCAGAAGATGTTGAGTTGATACTGACAAAGGACTAAAAATTTCCAAGGGTAAAGTTTCTTTAAGGTGAAAAAAATAGAAAGGCTGAAAGAATGAAAGAAAGAAAGAAAGAAAGAAAGAAAGAAAGAAAGAAAGAAAGAAAGAAAGAAAGAAAGAAAGAAGGGAAAAGTACTAAATGTCACAACAGATAAGTGAATGGAGCCTTGACATTATAATCAATTGTAATCATTAGGTTTTGTGATGCCTGTCTGCTGGAACTGGAATACTGCAGACAAAGAAGTACCTTCTCTAAATAAATAAATAAATAAATAAATAGATAGATAGATAAATAAATAAATAAATAAGTTAATGAAAAGAGTCAGTGGGAAAGAGTTCATTAAAAGCAATAAGACTTCTGCTAATCAATTAGCAGGACCACAGGGATGTCAACCCAAACTGCATTAAAATCATTTTCCTATTAACGACTTTCACCAAGAACACCCATGTAATGAAGTGTTTCACCTTGCTATTGCCTTCCCACCACATATCCTTCCAAGTACTTCTGCTTAAGTCCAAGCAGCCTAGAGAAATACACATTTATTTCCTGGTGTTACACCCATTAGGCTAGAACATTCAGCCTGATTAGCCCTTCAAAGCATGCAGTCGTATTTATTTTAATTTAAACCTCATCATATTAGAGACACTGCAAAAATCATATTAGGGTTATAATGCATTCTTATTCCTATCTGGCAGACAAAGGGAGCTTTATGTTATTTGATTTGGATATTGATATACCGCTACTCTTCTAAGATGGAAAGTTTAATGTCATTTACTTTTCAAATGCACTTCTGCACAGACCACTGCTAGTGTGTAATTGCTTTAGGAGTCAGAGATGCAAGGTGGCATAAAGAGTCATTTCTCTTGCTGGGAAGGTCAAAATCAAAGACATGCAGATAAAATACAGTGCCAAAAATTGCTTAGTTTAAGAACAGATCTATGTGGGTCACTCCAAAAGTAATGCCTTCAATTTATTTCCATGGAAACTCCTACATATAAATAGAGAATTACACTGTTTGATAGAGAAAATTCTCTGCTACAAAACAAGATTTTTTCATCAGTCACCACCATTCTATCCAACTATCTATTTTCACTAGCAATGAATAAGAGCCGACATGCTGTGCTTGCAAAAATCTGCATTTAGTGGAGGTTTTTGTTTGGAGCAATTGTCACCATTGCTGTAACACACTACCCACCACCTCACTACACTCACATGCAGTTTTTGGTCTTCAATGTTCAGCAAGCATTAATGAATGGCAGCGTATACCTGGCTGCATGACCATACTCAAGCTTTTTTCACTCATAAGAAGTGAAGACAGACGTGTCCATAGTCTATTCCATAAAAACATCACCATCATCCCAGTAACTTCTGCAGATTTCTCCTTGTTCTTGAGAAGCTTTCTGACAGTTACGTTGTCCTAAATGCACAAACTTGTCAGCTAACAGGCACAGTAGCAAGCAGGCTGGCATTTACCGTGGCTGACATCCATCAGAGACCTGATAGCACCTTTATTGGACTAGATGACCCTTCAAACTCAAACTACTCTATGATAATCCTATGATGCTGATTGCTAGAAGACACAGGAGAGGAGAGCCACAAAGATGATCAGGGGACTGGAGCACCTCCCCTGTGAAGACAGGCTGAGGGAGCTGGGCTTGTTCAGCCTGGAGAAGAGAAGGCTGTGGGGGTGACCTCATTGCAGCCTTTCAGTACCTAAAGGGAGCCTACAAACAGGAAGGGAATCAACTCTTTGAAAAGGTTGATAATAGCAGGACAAGGGGAAATGGTTTTAAGTTGAGGGAGGGGAGATTTTGGTTGGATGTCAGGGGGAAATTCTTTACAGAGAGAGTGGTGAGGTGCTGGAACAGGCTGCCCAGAGAGGTTGTGGTTCCCCCTTCCCTGGAGGTGTTCAAGGCCAGATTGGATGGCGCCCTGGACAGCCTGGTCTAGTATTAAATGTGGAGGTTGGTGGCCCTGTTTATGGCAGGTGGGTTGGAGATTCATGATCCTTGAGGTCCCTTCCAACCCTGGCCATTCTGTGATTTTATTATTCTGTGATTCTGTGACACAGCAGATATACACGTGCACATACACCCCCCTACATCCTCCAGCACAAAGCATAAGGTGGTGAGAGAGAAGCTTGAAACTCTCCCAAACCCCTTTGTAGCAAAACCTCACCTACCCATACAGCTCTGAGTTATGTCTGCACTGCTCACAGACCATGTGCACTCCAAGGAAAACACGTGGTACATGGAAACTGCTGGAAGATCTCAATCACTGGTGAGAGCTTGAGCTAAGACCATATTGACCTGTGTTTAGCTCTGTATTCCACAGTTTCAAATACCTAAGTTTTGGTAAATTCAACAAGGAAAGACTAATCTTGCAGTAATTAGCTTTTGCTCAGTAAATTTTCTTGTCAGGAGGTGTATTTGTGATACTTGCTATGTCCCTTAAACCACCAGGAATCATGTCTATGAAAATGGCTTGAGAAGGTTCAATAGCATTTCACCTTGGCAAATTCAATTGATAATGACACTTGCATATATCTCAACCTCTGATTTCTGTCAAGGAGACACTCTGAACTGGCAATATCTTGCTGTAGTAGAGACTTGATGATGAATGATCCCTCAAAGCCACTGAAGTCATGTGCATCCATGCTGTTTGCTAGCAATAGGATTGGACAGTTCTTAAGCTCTGTGCAATCTGCTTGGCATATAAGTCATTAGGATGTTCCAATCTCATCAGTTAAATTATTTCCATAACTGCATTTTCAATTTTGCTTCCTTCTGCTATCTGTAACTGCTGAAGTAAACTGGAGTAAATGTTAAGCAACAGTCCTTTTCAAGGACAGTAGGCATCACTACCTGAGACCCATATTTGCCTGGGAACTTTAGTATAAGGAGACCTTTGAGAAATGATGGAGCTGTGTTTCCTTTTATTTCATCAGGGCTTACAAACAACTGTCTAACACAGTCCCTAACCCAAATTTTCACATTAGATGATAACACAGCCACGGGTGAAAGGCAATATATTTTACAGAATTTCAATGACTGAAAAGGAAGGGGTACTCAGCAATAGTGCTACAGAGACCATGCACAAGTAGAATGGTAATCGCTACATCACTTCACTTTACTTTCTGGTTCCACTGGGTACCAGAGGAATGAACAAAGCCTTGGTATTAGATCCTTGGCTTTTTTTTTTTTTTTTTTTTTTTTTTAACTTTGTTACTAAGACTAACTTTAAATAATGTCAGATTACACTATCAGGAGCACAAGGCATAAATGAAACATGAAAATCATAGGACCATAAAATCACAGAATGTCTTAGGTTGAAAGGAATATTAAATACTATCCAGTTCCAACTCCCCTGGACATGGATTGCCACCCACCAGCTCAGGCTGCCCAGGGTCCCACCCAACCCAGCCTTGAACACCTCCAGGGATGGAGCATCCACAGCTTCTCTGGGAAATTGTACCAGTGCCTCACTACTCACTGAGTAAAGAAAAACAGTGTGAATAAGAGAAAATATATTAAAATATCCTTCAAAGCTCATTTTCCCACATAAAATTTTTCTATTAATCTTGTACATGTCAGCTGTAGCTTTACTGAAAACTGCAGAGGGAAAACACCATACTTATTTCTTTCTATTACCTCCACTTTTAGCACTCTTCATCCTGGGGTTTGACAAAGAAAGATCAGAAAGAGGACTCACCCTGACTCTGTCCTTTATTCACTAGCCCAGAGAAGTAATACAAATTAGTAATTTTCCAAAATAAGGAAATAAGAAATGTGATGACTTGGTCCCAGCATTCTGCTGCTGGAGAGATTACATCACTTTTTATCCCCTAAGCAGGGCAGAAAACAATTCATATTTGTTACTCTAAATATAAAATCACAGCTCCAGGGAATATCAATATGATAGTCTTTTTGAAAGACGACTTCAGGTTTACATCCTGCCTTCTCCAGAATTCTGTCTCTGCTCTTTATTGAGTTTTGGGTGTGAAGTCTAAAAAAGAACAGGAAGTGATTACAGCGTCAGGAAAAAAATCCATATGGAAAAGTAATCTAACTTCAAATCTATCCTCTTTAATGCCTTTACATCCATAGCAGTGGAAACAAGATAATTACTAGAAAAATCCTGAATCTTTCTTGCCATTTGAGGAAAGTATTATTACACTGCTGCTCAAATAAGTGGAAATTTAGAGTTCTGCTAAGCTCTGATTTAATGAAAGATATACTCTTCAATAACATGGGCAAACCAAGTGCTGCAGTTGTAAACAGAGCTTTACCACAAACATTTCATTATGAATAACAGCACACACTGAAGCATTTATATCTCAGATTAATTCAGGCTCAAGAGACACATCATAGTCTATATGTTTGGGTTCCCACACAAGTAAATGTCACATCCCTTCAAATACAGTTTCATTCTCCTGGGTCACTCGTGCACAGATAGATGAAGGGCATTGCAACACACTCACTTGAGAAAGAGTTCTGTGCATTTCAATACCTTCCTACCCACAGGCCTTATGTTACTACCTACGCAGCCAAGCTGTGTCACCGGTTCCTGTGATCTTTCCTAATCTTCTTGAGTAGAAAGTCATCTGCTGAAGCATCACAGAAGAAGGCAGTGTAAAATGAGCTCACTGCCCTTGCCCTGAAGCAAATTAGAAACAGTCACAGTTTTCTCACACAGCTCAATGGTGAGGATGGGTCTCTGAGGGGTACACATAGCAATGTCATTAAAATCTCAGTCTGGACTAGCTGTAGCCCACCTGTGTGTAATCTGAATTATTTCTATGGCATGTATCTTCTCAGTTAGTACTGTCATAAACATAACCCCAATATGTCTAGTGGTTGGCTACCTTTTCCTGTCCAGACACATTGTCCTTCCGGTCTTTGGCATACAAAATTCCCACTAATATCTCTATTATCAGAAGAGAGATGTTTCTTGTTTAGAGTTCCTACAAAATACATATGTATTTACTAAGTTCCTGTGTTATCTAATTTCTTCTACTGTTGCCAAATTTCTAAAACACTTGTAAGCCAGGCTAATTTTTCTATTTTTAGAGAAATTTAAGACGTGGACATTTCTTGAATGAACAGTATGCCATCTTGCCAGAACCTATGCTCTTCACTGTAAAATATAACCAAAGATCTGAAAGCCTTGTGCAAATAGCAGTGTTTATCTAACTTGCTTTTTTCCCTTTACCATCTGTTGTAACCATATGTCTTCTTAAATAAGAGATAATTATAGCTCTCCACCACAACTAATCAAATTGTGCAAACTGTGGTAAACTTCAGCTGGAAGTTTTGTTTATTCTATATGGAAATTCCTCCTAAAACAGATATTGAGGTAGTGAGCTTACTCTGTTTCTCTGCACTTGGTTTACTGCAGTTGTAGTTGAGACACAAGTTTATGTTAAGGTATGAGATAAATTCAGAACAATAAGCATCGAAGAAGAGTTCACACAAAGTAGATTAGCAAGAGAGACCTTGGGACTGAAAGTGACTGTCTAATGAATATCCATTGCTACGTACTCTACCAGAACTCTTAATGTTCTGAGTTTTCCTTCACTGTCCCCGTGCTGTTCCGCATAATCAAAGTAAGAAAAGAAACACCCTTTTCACAAACATACATGATTTTTAGAACTGCTTAACCCGGGAAAAGAAGGATCCGGTACTAAAATTAAATTTTGGAAGAAAGATTCCAGACTATTTAGAGAACAGTAAGTCTCTTAATAAGCTTAAAAAAGACAAGACTTCATTTTAATGTCCAATGGTCATTTGCATAAATGTCTACTTGTATAAATGTGCATTAACACCATTCAATCAAATGTTTTATAACTGCCTCCAGTGATAGTGTCACTTTGCATTGCTGTGCAATGTGAAAGGACTGAAGGATAAAATGAATTCAGTCCTAAATATGGAAAATGAATTGTTGAAGTGCCTTTAAAATAACCCAAATGCTAGGTATGTGTTTCAGCATCACAGGAATACAGAAATTTGAGAATGTCATGCTGACCTTCCAGTCATATTAGTACTATTCTGGCAGAAATTAAGATTTTCTGAAAAGAAAGGCAAATGGAAGTAGTAGTATGTTTTGAGTTACTTAATTCCAATCATCAGTTAGGTAGCTGTTTTCCATTAAAAATTTCACAAGCTCTTTGTTTGAGTGGTGTGCAAAAGAAGAATGCCCTGACAAGAAGGTTAAAGCATGTTGCTTGAGAGGGGAGCAAGAAAAAAAAAGAGGGGGAGGAAAACATCTCCATTTTTCTCACCAAAAATATTTACAGATTCAGATATGTCAGAGCTGAAGTACAAAAAAAAAAAACAACAAATCAAACCAAAACAAAAATCAACCCTGACTGTATGTACTTTACAGACATAGCAAGCATAGGACCTACTAATTACTCTCCCAGTGCTCACATAGCATAGCTGGCATCATCTCATCAACGTCAGTAACTGATTCAGAAAAATCCTGAACTAAAATTACAGCCTTTACATTAAACTAGAGATTGAAGGTTTCCCAGCTGGAGATGTACCAGTTTCAAATTCTCTGATTAATGGTGTGGATTTGGAACTAAACACCCTCCTAATGTACTACTGCAACAGTACCATTTATGCTTATCATTTTCAGGAAGGTGATGGATGGACGCCATATATTGACCAAACTTTATTGACCTGCACTATAGTTAGCTGCACTGGACTCAGAGGATAAATTACTGTGAATTAAATAAGCAAAACTTTTTTCTGACAGTCAAAAATATTACAGTAAGTTTAATTATAAGATTTGAAAGGTAGTCCCTAAGATTCCACCATAAAACAAAAAGCCTGAGGGTCCAGCAGAAAAGACTTCAGACTCTCAGTGGAAGGATTAATCAGAAACTCCAAACTTTCTTCTGTATGTTTTATATCTTTTAGCAGATATTTTAATTTCTAATCAGCTGAGGCATAAGAATGCTCCTCTCCTAGGTCAGCCAGCTCTTGTATGATTAGTGATTTAATTGCTGAACTGTCTATACAGCTCAGCACAAATATGTGATAAAATTATTTTTTCTTACTCACTTACTTCTCCAATTAGATTCCATCAACCTCTGCCATTCCGTCAGTAAATTTTTTGCTTTTTAATTATGCACATTATTTTCAATTGAAATCCTGCAGCTTCATCTGGATCACACATGCATATAAATCAGCAAGAGACCTATCATACTTTGTCAATGCATGTCAGGCACAAGCCATTTGGCTTTCTGTCTGGGATTTCATTAAACTGCATTAACGTTCTCTTTCTCAGTGATGTGCCAAGAGTATCATTAGTTTTTCTTCCTTGGATTGATGTCTGGTGAGGCTATTCATCGCCTTCAATCTGAATTAAGGATCATTCAAGAAAAGGAACCCTTACCACTTTCTGAACGGACTGTCTTTTTTTTTTTTTAACACAAACTTTGTGTACATTTCATGGTTCTGCAGTAAGCTCTTCAGACAACTTAGCACTATAAGACTAGATGATCACAAGTCTATTCCTCCTAGCTTTCCTCAACAAAACCCATTTAAGATACTTTGACTGAAATGGGCCGCATCTTATCTGTCCAAAAAATCTCACATAAGCACCCTGAGACTAAATTGCATTTAAAAATAAAGATTATCAAAATTTTACTTCCACCATCTTATAATCAGGGAACTTGCACAAAAATATGGTGAATCAAAAGATGATCCTGAGAATCAATGGTAGAGCTGGAAATGAACTCTAATTCAGTGTAAAGAAAGGTCTCTATTCACCATTAAACAGAAACATGCTCTGAAATGGCAACACTAAGTCTGTGCAGCACGTGAGAGATCTGGATGCCCAGTGCTATCACTGTCCCCTTGAGAGATACTGGGCAAACCATGAAGCTTTTCTGTGGCTCAGTTTCCCACAGGTTAATTATTCCTTCACTTTGTATCTCACTTAAAGTCTGCAGCTGCTATTTTTCACCCTGAGTTTTATTACAACGCTGATCAAAGACTATCAGTCACTGTATCTAAGTTAGCTAAGAAACACCTACTGAATCTAGAATGAAAGCCTTTGATTATCTTCACAATACATAAATTGTGCAGATATTTACCTTGATATAATTTTGCAAGTGACAATCGTTTACACTTTTTCCTATTGGCTTCATCATCAAATCTCTTCCTTCATCATGTAAACTTATTCATCAACACTCCTAATGATTTTGAGATCAATAATCCCAAGTGTAGTCCATGGGACAAATATGCATCTCTGACAAGCTGAATTTCAGGCTCTTGGATCTCCAAATCTATGCAGTTGTCTGCTGGAAAAAATTGTCATTCTTTGCAAAGTTCAAAGAAAACAGATCAGAACTGTGCTGCTGCAATTTACAGTTTCTTTCCTAGCTTTTAACCTCTTTCCTAAAGAATAAGACAATATGAAGTAAATATTCAACTGGTGCAACTTTGGAAACAACCTATCATTTCTGACATTACATTGAATGAAGAGAATGAACACATAATTTTTCCTCTGAATTTCAGTGTCAGGAAAGCCTGAAAGAAGAACAAATATTGGAGATCCCAAATGACAAGTACGCTAAAGTAATCAGAAAACCAAGCTAATCTATAAAGTAGGGTAAGAGGAAACAAGAGTCATAGAAAAAAACTGTTCTCTTTTCACTGCTTTTGTAATTGCTGAAGCCAACAGAATGCTGGTTTCCATTACTCCAGGAATAGTAATTTAGATTGAGATTGTTCAAAAAATATGAGGGGGAAAAAAAAATACTGTTCATTTTGCATTAAGTCTTTTGCATATGTCCGTGTCCTTTTAAGGATGGTTGTCCATTGAAAAAGAAGGCTATGGGAAATAATAAGAAAGCCTGTGGATATGAATCACAGCAAAAAACAAACAAACAAACAAACAAAAAAAACAACAAAAAACAAAACAACCTAAGAGTTAACTTGTTCTTATTTATAATTAATAAAGGGAATTTAAAGACTTGATGGGAACTTTTCACACCGGCAAGAAGAATGAAAAACTGAGGGGAAACTGGAAAACATCCAATATAGGCTTGGCAAGAACCTTTGGCAGAAATGTTAAAAGCCTTCATAAATTAAAATGAAAGGGAAAAAAAAAAAAAAAAAAAAAAAAAAGAAAAGAAAAGAAAACGAAACGAAAGGAAGGAAGAATTGGAAATCTATTGGTTTTCTCATGACTAAACCATTAGTGCATAAGAAACACCTCAGTGCATGAGCTTTCCTGGAAAATCTGTGGAAAATTTAACTGGACAACTAATTGCTTTCTTAGCATATACCTGAGAGATTCATACACACTACTTCACTTTACTTTTTACATCCCTATCGAGATACATGGTATTCGTATGTATCTGTATCAGCTAATACAGATTTCAATGGTATGTGATGTCAGAGAATTTCAGTCTCACAGTCTCAACAAAATATTTCCTTTGATGACACTTAAGTTTGTGTTATTTCAGCACCTCCAGATACTTTTCTATTCTCTTTCTGTCTGAAATTCAGTAGTCAAGCTCAGAATTTGTTTATGTGGTTTATAAGACAAATTCCAGAATCATCAGCTGGAAGAGTTCAGCAGTTGAAGATACTCAGAACTGCAGTTTATCCATACAGCACAACAACCATTTCAGTGCACTAGTTAATATTTTCCTGTTATAGATTTTCTTGCCAAACCCTTCTGAACTAGAAATGAATTCAGTGGGGGGTTTTTTTGTTTGTTTTATTACATTGCTCTTTCTGTGTTAACTCTGCTATATTATTCTGTGCACTGAAGACAGCTTCTTTTTTTCTACACCGCCTACAATGTCCACACTGTATTTCACACTTTTATATGGACAGCTATCCTTCAGTAAGTAAACAAGTAAAGAGGCTTAAGATTTCTGTCAGAAATGTGGATGTAACTTTTTTCACAGAGCTCTTTCAAGATTTCCATCCTGTTGCCAATCTATCAGTTTGTGAATCAATCTCTCTTCTCACAATGGTCAGGTCTGGATTAGTCTTCGGAAGAGGACGGAAGTAGGAGGTACTGTGAAAGCTCTTATAAGCTAGTACAAAAAAAAAAAAAGGTAAGAAGGAAAAAATAACTGAAATATTAATTCAGTTCAAGTGACCTCAGCACTGAACTTGAAACAAGAAACACCTGTTCCAGCTTAATCAGACTTTTTCTGTAGTACTGAGTAAATTACATGTGACTGGAATAAAATCTTGGCCACATGTTCAAAAGGATGAATCATTAGTACAAATGCCACCATCACAAACCCTTCTATTTCCAAAAGTAGAAAAATTTAAAGGAGCCTCATTTCTGAAACACTTTTCAGAACTTTCTGAAGACAGAGATGTAAACAATTCAGAATTTTGGGAAAATGGTCAACTAAGTAAAGTAGCAGCAATGGGCTCTGACTTTTTTCTCAGATGCAACTGAAGTTCTGGAGAAGAAAAGGTCAAGAAGGCGCTTTGCAAAGATGACTTCTGCAGAAATGCTAAATCAGCCAAAACTGAGGCTGAGCAGTTCATTGAATCTTTTTTTTTTTTTTTTTTTTTTGACAATCAAATAAAGAACTTAAAGGACAATAATATCTACACCTAATAAATATTTCTTTAGTATCATTTTGCCATTTTCTTAATTTCTACATTTTCCTTGCTGACACTACTCAAACTCAAAAAGCCCTAGGATGGCATTGGATGCTTTTTTTCCAGAAATACTGCTTCAGTAAAAAAAAATATAGGTCTATCATTTAGGGAAGTTTCAAGCACAAATTCTAAAGCTGGGTCAGCACATCTGAAGACGGCTCATGTTAAGACAGCATCTCTTCGTTCAGCACAGCTGTGCTATTCCTGTTTCAAGAACATTGTTATACCATTTACTAGAGGGTAATTTCTGGAAACTCTTAAAATACATGAAAAAAAAAAAAAAGAAAAAAAAAAAAAAAAGATCACTTTCAACTCAAACCTGCAGGCTTTACGGAGTAATCCCAACTGGAGAACAATTCTTCTTTGCTACAATCCACTGAAACATTTCATACAGCTCCCTGTACTACTGAACTCTTTTTTTCTTCAAGCTGTTTCCTTTTGGCAGTGGCCATATACTGAGGTCTGACTTGTACTCAGATTGTCACTAAACTTGTAACAAGAAGAAGTCCCTGCTAAGCCAGGGTAAAAGGGAAGATACTTTGCTTATTTTATTCAGTCATATCTGCTGCTCATCCTTTAACTTTTCAGGTGTTTTTTTCCACTTTCTCATTTTTTAATCTTTGAAATTAAGGATAATTTCTCTGGTCCCCTTGGCCTATGTTGGACTATATTTGGAGAGATGGAAGTGATATTAAAAACAAAGGCATCTGGGACAAAAGAAAATAAGGTTTTCAGTGGATTGTGAAATGCGTGGACCCTATGACTGATTCCCATAGAGACACTAGTCCTTCCTGAATTATTTGAGACATGAGATGGCATTTAATAATTCCTTGTTTTTACAAGTTTACCACTAAAACACTGCTAACCCCCTCCTCCAGTGATGAGTCAGAAAAGGGTTCAAGAAAGGTAGGAGGTTCTTCAGATGCAGGGCAGAAGTTCCCTGTAGCCCAGGAGAGGCCCATTGGCACTACATGAAGCAGATCTCCACAGGCAGCAATGGAGGAGCCCATGGTACAGCAGTGGATAAGGCTTGGGGGAGCTGCAGTCCATGGAGACGCTCTGCAAGAGCAGACCCGATTTGGAGTGGCAGCCATGGAGAGGAACCTATGGTGAGGCAGAAAGGCTGGGGGAGCTGCTGCCCATGGGGACTGCATGGAGCAGTGCCTGAAGGATGGGCCGATGGCACAGAGCTGTGTTGGAGAAGTGCTTGGAGAGTCACAGCCTTTGGGAAGATCACACGGTATCATTTAGGGAAGGGTGGCATCCCATGAGGGAGACCCGTGGATCAGGGCAGAGAACGACCATGAAGGAACAGACACAAAGTATTATGGGCTGACCACAATACATTTTCTGTTCTCCCACACTGACCTGGGAGAGAAAGTAGAAGAGAGTGGATGGAGAGAAGGTGTATTTAGTTAGCCTTTAGTTTCTCCCTGCTCTAGTCTGTTAGTAGTTGGTAAAAATTATACTGATTTCCCTAAACTGAGGTTGTTTTGCCCAGGATGATGAGTATCCCCCTCACTTTATCTTGACCTTGAGCTCTTTCTCATTGTATTTTCTCCCTCTGCTCTTTTGAGGAGGGAGTGTGAAAGAGCAATGTGGTACAATTTAGTTGCCCATCAGGGTGAAACCACCACAAGTGTAAATGAATGCAGTAAAATCCTGTGTGGAAAGCAGGCTCGCTACCTCAGAATTTGCATTTATAGCTAGAGTCTTAAGGAATAGGGAGGATTTGGTACAGTTTTTATACATATTCTACATTACCAATCAGCCTATGAAGCATTCAGCCTATAACAAGTACACTGTATGAAACAGCAGTAATTCTTCCCATACTCACCTGAGTTTGTATTCACCATCTTACTTTATTTTATGAGTATAGTTATCAGGCTTCTGTTTGCAATCACCAAACAAGCACTCTCACAGACATAGGAAGAACTAAACTCAGTTCACTTGAGCTTTTTGTTTGTCAGCTAGCTAATGTGAAATGTATCCCCTAAGAACACCCTCCTCCTGCAAGTAAACAACATGTCAGTGAGTACTTTTACTTCTAAAGATGCTCATCACTAATTAGCCTCAGATTTCTTTCTCGCATAAGCCAATTTCCTGTTCCACATAGCAATTATATAAATTGAGGTGAAGTTCCCAATCACTCCCATTGGCTTTTCACAGCTCACAAGTTAAAGAATGAACAACATTAAATAACTTTCATATCACGATGGGAAAAGAGTTGACAACATAAGCTTAAAAAATACAACAAAGATTTTCAGGTATGTTTTTTTTTATTTTTTCTTTTTATGCCCAAAGGACTATAATAAACAGATGAAAACCCACCTGTAGATGATATCACTCAAATTCACTGTGTGCAGTCACTGAATTTCTTTTTATAACTAACTGCTACCAAAATCAGGCACTATGCAATGTAAACGTGATCAACACTATGAATTAAATCTATTTTATGATCAACACTATGAATTAAATCTATTTGATGAGACATGAAAGCTTTCAATGTTGTTTAAATTGCTTGGCAACAATCCACCATATGAACATTTTTATCTAGTCATCACATCTTCACAATTTGAGTGCCTCACTTTCTTCATTATCACTCGTGATGCTGATTGTGGTTGTTACTCATACCCACTTTACAGGTAGGAAACTAAGACAGAGGGTGACTTGGGTCTGTTTCCTCAATATTCAATATAAGTCAATGAAGTCAGGCACTTGAGGGACTTTGAATTTCTGGAGCTAAATGCCTTGACTAGCATGGAGAGGAAGTCTGTTGCAGAGTAGGAAATGGAAGCCAGATCTCACTGTCCAGCAACAGTCTAGACTCCCTGTCCTCTTCCTTTCTTCCTAATATTGTAGAAACTTCAATTACTGGAAATCAAAACGCACAGTAATTTGTAGTTTAATTTGGTTTCATTAAAATCTAAAATGCAATTCCCAAAAACCAGCCTATTACAATCCACAGACCAAAGAAATTCATGATAAAACTTTGCTTTGGTTTCCTGCTTGCCACACCGTCATGACAACACATATTAATTCCCTGAATCCCATCAGAGGTCCTGTGTTATTTCTTCTAATCTAAATTCTGAGATTCTGAGCTCTGGTGAGTGTATTTTTAATCAAATATTATTATGGCTAGTACCAGAAAGATCCTTATTGTGTTATTTGTATAAGAAGAGATTTTTCATCCCCCACAAATGTAATACCTACTTTATTAGTGGTTGTTTTTAGTTATTACGGTACTTCTCAGTGCTTACAGGAGAGGAAATTAAACCTTGATATTTCTGAGTAGGTCACATGGTGACAAGTCCTAACTTTCGCACACTTCTTAGAATAGAGTCTACTAGCAAAGCTCCTCAGATCTACATCAAATCAGTACCACTTAGTCACACATGTTAACCTTAAATAAAATTTATAACCTGGGATCTGTTGTATCCCATTTTAGCCAAAGAAAAGGTGGGCAACAAATTTAAGTTGATTATTTTTATAACTCATAGACAAAAAGAAACATCTAATAGGAGAAAGGCACTGTAAACAAAAATTTATCCTTCAGGTATGTAGAATCAAATCCTCCCAGTATAATCTATGCAGAAAACTTACACTATCATCCTGGGCTATTCAGTTTCTGTTTAAGACTATTCTAGTCTGTAACTATTGCTAAGATTATGTGAGGAAATCCATTCCCTCCTCCTGAGATCACAAGCTTGATGTCATGATCTACAAACAGTGATGCAAGAGCTGAACCCTGTCAAATGTATGACAGAAACTGTAGACACATACTAAACGTAAGTCCAGAGTGAAGTGATATTCACTCTATAAATAAACATGTTCTAGTTGAATCGTAAGATGAGTGACAAAAGAAGGATAGACATAGCTGGTAAATCCAGGAAATAAGAAATAACCATATTTGTTACTATGACTAGAGTACACTCGAAATAACAGTAGCCTTACATGAGGCCTTAATCTTGACCAAAGACCATCACTGATGTAATATCTCATTCACTAAGAAGAGGGGAGATTCAGGAGGAGTTGCATACAAAACTCACTCTGTACTTTTTGTTACTTTCATGGATAATATCTGTTCTGTTTTCAAGCTTCTAACATATGAAACCTAATATTTTCATCTTACATCTCTGTGGGTTTTTGGTCTTTCTTGGTTGAAATCTTGAAAAAAAAAAAACTTGGTATGAGATCAACAACTGCAGAACAAAGCATGATGTAAACACCCCTAAGATTATACTCAGTAAACTTCCACCAGGACAAAGAAACTTTGCAGGTAAGCTGCTTTAAAGAAATTGTACTCATTTGCAGAAGTGTATCAGGTCAAATCTATAGTAGAGATTTCCAATGGTGTTTTTAGGCTTCATGGTACAAACATAAGTTCCTTCTTCCTAAGAATTTGTCCTTAAGTCTGAGTTACCTCACAATAACAAGGTATGCTGATCAGTGCAGATAGGAAGTATTACATAGAAGTGTCAAGATCTAGTATTAAGTAATATGCAAATGCTAAAAATCATTAATCAGTGCTTTCTGAGTTGTATAAAATAAATCAGTTCTTTTCCCTCATGTTTTAATTGTCTTGCTCTGTATGTTCAGAACACATAAATATGCATCTGCATGGACAGGCATTTAGCTTATGTTTCCCAGAAGGAACACTGCCCAGCAAACACAAAGATTTCATCTGTCTAAGGATAGCCTTGACTTCAGATTCACTGTATACTTGCTAAAGGGTGAACCAATAATAAAAATTTTCAAGACTATAAATGATCTTCTGCTCTCCTACGATGTCACATATCCAAGAATTTCAAAGCACTTTATAACAAGTCATTAAGCTTCACAATATCCTTCTGATAAGATACAATTAACCTCATTACATTTACAGTGGAAACTAAAACAGAGGCTAATTGCTCAAGATCAGCACTAGGAAAAAGGGCCCAGCAATCATAGAAATTAAGAAATAGTAAATCCTCCCAGGTCTTCAAATCCTCCAGTTATTATCATATGTTACACATAACGTACATTATAAGTTCATGCTAATCCACTGTTAAAAACACTCAGGGGCTTTTGCTCCCATTAAGCTCTTTCTTGAGATTTTGACTTCCAGTATTCACTGGCTTAAATTCTGATATATTAATTGCCATCTACCTGTGCCATGGTTTCATTTTTGTTTTCTCTGACCAAATACAACATCAGTAACACAAAGATCATCTATACTATCATAGTCAGGCTTCTTTATAAAAGCAACGGATTTTAAAATAAATTTCTCTGACATAAACAACAATCTCAATTGTGCAATTTCATGATTGTTTACATTAATATAATGAGAAAGTTTTATTTTTATTCATAAAGGATACTGTGTTTGTTGCCTAGATTCTATTTTTTCTGTATCAGCTTTTGACTCTAACATTCAATGTCTATTAGGTAACGTGCAATGATGTGCAATATCTTTTCTTTCTTTATGAAGAAATAAGAAGTCACAACGTCATCTTTCATCTACATGCTGGCTTTCATATGCTTTCCTTTGCCACTGAAATGTCATTCAGAGTACTTACATACTTCCATGAAACAGATCTTTTAAGGTTGTAGTCTGAAATACTAGATTAAAAAAAGTGTGGCCCACAGTGGCTGCAAGGGAACTTCATCACTTTCTCCCTTACAGAAAAAGACGCAGCAAGTCTACTCCTCTACTGATCTACTCTTGGTCTATTCTGGGGCACTACTTGGAGGCACATCTAAATGGATGCAGAGCAATTTCAGGGAGTTTATGATCTTACGAGTGAATAGTGTGGTGGTAGCACATTTTTAATGTGCACTATAACTTCACCCACATGATCAAGTTACATGGTATCTGCAGTAGAAGGTGACTTTTTACTACCTGTTCATAAAAGCCAAGCACGCAATTTCGAGCCTTCTTGTTTTCTATAGAATGTATGCAATTGCACTGCATATTTTTATGCCACAAGGTATATAATTTAGAGTCAAGGTGAAATCAGAAGTTTTTGTAACACTGATCCTTAATCTAGCAAAATTCTAAGTGCTTCTCAAAAAAAAAAAAAAAAAAAGAGAGAGAGAACAGAATCAATTAAAAATAAACAATCAAAAACAAACAAAAAAAAAGACTGTTTTTGCTTCAACTCACAAACCAGCATTTTGCTATGCAGAATTTTACAACAGCCACCAGAGAAGGTGTCTTCTAACAGAACAGGTCGCATTCAGAGGCTTCATATAATGTGGAACAAGACAGTGATACTGTCAAAAAGCATGAATAAGGACCCAAATTTATATGAATCTTGATGTACAAAAGAAGAAAACAAAAATTTGTAAATTTGTGTTTGTTTATTTTTTTATCTCCCAAATATCTTGCAGCTGTTTGAGCCATTAGGTTTAATATTCCACTTCATTTGCTTCCTAACTAATCATGCCAGAGCAAACGCAGACTGTTCCATGGCCACATAAAAGATGTGAGTTTTGCACAAAATTGAAGACAAAAAGAGAATCAATCATAGAATCACAGAATATCCTGAGTTGGAAGGGACACACAAGGGTCATCAAGTTCAACTCCTCCACACAGGGCCACCCAAATATCCCTACATGTGAGAGCACTGTTCAACTGCTCCTTGAACTCTGTCAAGCTTGTGGTCATGACCACTGTTCTGGGAAGTCTGTTCCAGTGCCTGAACATACTCCTGATGAAGATCTTTTTCTTGATATCCAATCTGAACTTCTCCTGTCATAGTTTCATGCCATTCCATTGTGTTCTATCACAGGTCACCAAAGAGAGGAGAAGAAGAGTATTTGACTAAATCTGTAAACATACACATTACATTACTGCTTTGTGCAGAAATCCAAGGAAAGGAAGTGGTGGGTTCCAGCATTACCTGTTTTCTCACATCATTAAGGAATATAAGTCTAAAGAAGAAAGAAGGTTGGGATCGTTCTTCTACTCTTCAGAATGTTATACAAAACTCAGGTCTTGTAGTTGGCAATTAGAGGAGGATTCAAGGTTGCTGTTCAGACCAGACCTTATCTTCATGCAAACAGATGCCATGGAGCAAAGGGTAAATCAAAACTGGGTATTTCCCATGAGGACCTGTAATCCAGTGCCAGGACTGATCAGTGCACCATCAGCATTGCTGTAGGAGGTTGCTAGGCACTGCTGGACAAGCTGCCTACAGGAAGTTTCAAAGGTCCTGCTACAGATGGGATACTGAGAGATGAGATCAACCACACAGAAAGATCTTTCTTTAAGGGCAATGCATGGATCATCAGTGAGAAAATGATTTGACTCTAAACAGAGTTTTACACCATCACACACAGACCTTCTGTCCAATTTAAGAATCAAAATGAAATCTAAGGACTGAAATGGTAATCCCAGACCAGGAAAAGTGCTTGTGCTTAAATTAATCTATTTATTTACTGACTTATTTCTTCTCACACAGAATGGATAAATAAGTAAAAAGAAATTTGAAATAACCACATTCAAATCCATACTTTTTGTTTATCATAACAATTTCTACTTCTTTTTGCCTCCTTTCAGCAAGAAGAAGAACAACAAGAAGATGAGGACAATCTAAAAAAGAAGACAAAGACAAAAGAAGCAGACATCAAATCTTTTTGATTATGGCCGCTAAAAAGTCAACGGGTGTTCCATTTCTGTTTATTATAAAAACCTTTTCAGAGATAGCAGGCCAACCTTTTATTTCAAGTGGAAAAAATTAGCCCTGAGTATCTATCTATAAAGATATGTCATGGTTCAAACACTAAACCTGTGATTTCTGCATGAAGCACTGGCTGAGGTTCTGAGCTGAGGTTCAAAGGGCATCAGACCAGCTATAAAAATGGTTCTTTCTGGAAATGAAAGAAGTAATGAATGAGTGGGGGCTGTTCAGCCTGGAGAAAAGGAGGCTCTGGTGGGACCTGATAGAGACTTTTCTGTATTCAAAGGGGATCTGTAAGAAAGGAAAGGACACAAATTCTTTCGTAGGGTCTGCTGTGATGGGACAAGGGGAAATGGTTTCAAAATAGAAGGGGAGATTTAGATTGGATATAAAGAAAATGTGTTTTACAGTAACGGTAGTGAAGCTCTGGAACAGGTTTCCCAGAGATGTCGTGGATGCCCCACCCTTGGAGACATCCAAGGCCAGGCTGGATGGGGCTCTGAAAACCCTGATCTACTGAAGAGATCCCTGTTCATTGCAGGGGAGTTGTACTAAGTGACCTTTAAGAGTCTATGATTCCATGGTTGTATGATCTCCCTCTCTTCTTGACGTCATTATCTTTACCTGGAACATAAATTTTCTGCCGATGGAAGATTTTGAATCTCCTGCTAAAGGGAATAGCTTTTTAGTTATTTGGATCCTGTTGTTTATCTTACACATTTGTAAAGTTATTGCCATTCATATAATTGCAACTTTGAAGAAGTACCACCATTTTACAGATAAAACAGAGACAAGGACAAACCGTTTGCCCTTCTGTCTATGTCTTCTGTTTCAGTCTGTAGGCCAAAAGATTTTTCCGAGCTGTCCCTGCCAGTGCTATTAACGGGAAATTAAACCAACCAGCATTCCTTGGCTGGAATATTAAATTAAGCAAATATTTCTGAAAAGCCCATGAGTACACTTGAATGCATTCTCTCATTTTTCCAACTTAAGATCACATCTAATATATAATGCTAATCTTCAGGGCTATTAATCATAGATCAGTGTCCTACACAACTGTTAAGAGTGCAAAATGCTTTGCTGAACCTTGGATTCAATTCCAGATTCATGAAAATTCAATCCTGACTATGACTTCCCTGTATATTTTCTGTCCATCTACCAAATATATGGTGAAAATATAACTGCATTTTTAGTCTTATAAAATATAAATAAACCACTATTTACACAATGCCCAGTATTTTTTAATTAATAAATCACTGTGGAATTCCAGAAGGAAAACATGAATTCATTGTTTAGATCACTTCCCTTGTGTCCCTGTTCTTGTATAGTAGCTGTCTGAGTACTGTCCAGCCATAATTTTTGTTGAAGAAACTGGAACCAGATTTGTCGAAAAGTTCAGATTTTTGTTGTTGTTGTTGTTAGTGCTGGAATAAAATTTTAAGAAAAGGCAAGTTGATGTTGATCTCACACTGTAGGTTTCTTCTGTTTCTTTTTTTTCAGATTGAGAAATTATGCCAAAACATTATGCAAAATCCTGATCTAGCTGTAGATGTCTCTATTCATTGCAGAGGTTGGACTAGATGATCTTTAATGGTCCCTCTTAATTCAAACAACTCTATGATTCTATGATAATTTCCTATTGTTTGCTGGGGTAGTCATAGGCATAAGATTTGTTCACCACTTGCTCTCTCTGTTGCCTGATTCAACTTTGCTGCTTTTTATTATTACTTCCTAATTTGTATACAGACATGAAGCACACAGTGCAATCATAGTCTTTTTGTGCCAACCCTTTTATAAACACAACAGAACTGTTTCTCTCTATGCAAAACTTCCTGTAACTTCTTTTATAGTAAATGGAAAGACATAGGAATGATTCAACTTATCTTAAAATAGACGTTAAATTACTCCCTCAAATTACCTATTTCTTTATTCTGACATAAAGGCAGACCAGCTGATTAGCTTAGGAGGAGATGCTCACAGCAGAGACATCAGCAGTTAGATAAGATGATTCCTACACTTAGTCACAGGTTCCTGTGGCTTCTTCCACCTTATAATTCAGGTTGCAGATTATTTATTGCCTCCCCATAGAATACAAACTAACACATAAGACAAATACTTCCTGAAAGTATCACAAACTTGTTAGAATAAGATTTGTTCAGAAACTTACATGTAAATAATGCAAGATACTCTCACTGTGCAAAACACCCTCACTAAAGAACAATCAATATTATCTCTAACTTAAGAGTATGTACATATGTTTCAGATAATGAATATAAGTTTCTTGTATAAAAATGTAACCTATTTATCTAAGGATTCTTCACGGAGCTCAACACTACCACCTCTGTTCAACTGATGGGGCACAGACATGAGAGAAAGCTTGCCAACAGTACTCCAGAACCCAAGTCTACTGCTTTATCCCTCAGATCCTCACTCTAGCAATCACTAGGACATCCCAATACCCCCAAGAAGCCATCGCTCCCTGCAGCATTCCTATAATGGCTCACTGACCAGAACACTGAGATATAATAATAGAATCGCAGAGCTTGGAAAAGTCCTCTAAGATCATCTAGTTCAATAGTCCACTTATCACCAATATTGTCCACTAAACCATGCCCTTCAGTGCTACATCTACACTTTTCTTGAACACCTCCAGGGACGATGACCCCACCTCCTACCTGGCAGTGTGTTTCAGTGCCAAATTGCTCTTTCTAAGAATAAACTTTCCCTAATATCCTGAACCTCTACTGGTGCAACTTGAGGCCATTACGTCTAGCCCTAAAAATTCACCACCTATAAATATTTTTAGAAAAAGTCTAAAGAAGTGCTCATGGTCCTCATACAAAAATAAAATTTCATCTTCCTGAATTGTTTTCATTTAGTTCTTATTACTTTAGACTCTAAAATCTTTCTGCTCAGATGTTTGGTGAAGTCTTCAGATTATCACAAAAATCTTCAACCAGAAATACCTGCCAAAACTGATAGTAAAGCATATGCAGAGATGAGGTGACAGAGCGTGATCATGATGGTCAGCTCCTTGTTGGGAAGCCCCTCTAACACATGGCTGCAGACACAACTCATCAATACGACCACTCACTCTCTTCAGCACTTTGGGCACATGGAAGATTCTCCCTTTAACAGGTTACTAACAGTCTTGAACAAAGTTATCTATGCCCTTTTATTTATAAGTTGAACCAGTTGAACCAGAAAATCTATAAAAATAAGGGGGAGGGGTTATGGCTTTAAGCTGTGTCAGGGGAAGTTCAGGTTGAATATTAGGAAAAAATTCCTTCTCAGAAAGACTGCTGAGGTATAGGAACAGGCTGCCCAGGGAGGTGGTGAAGTTACTGTACCTGGAGGTGCAGATGTAGTACTTACAAACAAGGTTTAGTGGACAATATAGATCTCACAGATCTTTTCCAACATTAATAATTCTATCACGATTCTATGATCATTTTCTGAAGGTTTTAAAATGCTGTTGCTAATGCTTGAGAATACACATTCCTCAGCAGAGAAATGCTCACACAGATTCCTATTAAGCTAAAATAAGTTGAATCTGAGAGCGCCAAGGCAACATTTTTCAGGCACAGATATTTTCACTGCATCATCATTTTCCTATTTAAATGTCTGAAGAGTTTTGAAATACTAAATTTAGCATATTTATATTTAGAATAAATGCAGAAGTTATATTTGGATTAAATAATTTCTAAAGGAGACAATATTATTTTTAAATTGCTTGATCAAAAAGTTCAGAATGTTTTCTCCCTGTGTAAGACTTTTAATTAAAGCTGCATATTTTTAAGAGGAATCTTTTATCTTAACCTTGCCTTTTGACACTTCCAATTAGCATCATGGAAAGAACTAAATAAAATGGCCTCTCTACAATACATTGATTCAGGGAGGATAAAAAGCAAGATAATCTATTCATTTCCTTCTATGAAGAATGCTAGTATAAATGCAGTCTCTTATCATCATACTGTTCTATAACCAAGGTTAATTTCTCAGGCGTGCTGACATGTGGGATGATAGAATACCTTAGTACTTATCAACAACATAAAGTTTTGTCAGTGCTTTCTTGGCTTGTTTTGTTAAAAATTGTTTGTTAAAATGTTTTGTTAAAAAATGTTTCCTTCTTGTTGTCAAACTCACTGTCTGTTCCCTAAGAGTTCAGTTACAGGATTTACTTTTAAAAATTACTTCAGAAACATAGTTTAGCAAAAATTTGCTTATTTTGTCACCTAACTGTATAGCAGATACTCTACATGTTTATTTGAAATATTCATTAGATGAGAAAATTCCCCAAATAAAGTAAAGGATATCACAATTAGACAGAAAGTATTAGGGATCTCTCTGTGGAGAAATTAGAGACATGTAAGTAGACCTATAATGGAAGATAGCTCTCTGAAGGTCCAATTCACACCATAGCAGAAGGTCTGAAAAAAATTTTTGGTCCACTGCATTAGAGAGCTAAAGGCCACTACTGGCCTCAAGTACCAGAATTTTTTTTTGACGGCACTCTGCATCTGAAGAACAGATTTCTGTTTCTATCAGATCTTCAAGTGGTTCTGATAATGATTTTTTTTTTTCCTCAGACACACTGTCCAGAGAAAAGGACCCTGTGGCATGTATTGGTGCTTACAAACCCTTTCCAGTTATGGCATCCTTTACTGATCATGGCCAGCTTGTGTTCAGTTCATCTCAATTTCAGATGCTGTTCAGCAGCTTGAATACAGTGGTCTGCTTTTCTGCCATCCACTTTATCTGTCCCAGCTTCTGGCAAGAAGGAAGGGAAGAAATATGCAGGTATATTTCAGTCTGCAAGGGAAAATTTCCCAGTCACAAATGCTCCTTTCCAATTTGTATACTTGGAGTCATCATGTAAACCTTTGACTGGAAAAGCAACAAGACATACACTCAGAACTAGCATGTAAGTCAAGGATATCTTTTGCTTCTTCCTCTTTTCTTGTGTACAGATAAACATTCTTCTCATTTAGAGAATATCACTGAATTATGTTTTGCTCATGTATCTCCCTATAGAGAAGGACTTAGGGGTCCTGCTAGATAAGAAGCTTGACACAAGGGTAAGGGAAATAATTGTCCACCTCTACCTTTACCCCTTTCTTTAGGTGCAAAAGAAAGAAGTGCAGCAGTTGGAGTGTGTCCAGCAGAGGGCCACAAAGCTGTGAACGTCCCATCCCTGAAAGAGCTGAAGGCCAGGTTGAATGGGGCCCTGGGTGGTCTGATCTGGTGGGTGGTAACCCTGCTTATGGCAGAGGGTGTGGAACTAGATGATCTTTAATGACCCTTCCAATCCAAATCTTTCTATAATTCTCTTATACCACTTCTTAAAATTTCTGAGTGTCTTTTAAGGTCTCAAAGGTAATAAGGGTTTGTAAAACTACCAATCCCCAAAGTAACTCTTCTAACAACAAGATTCTCTTTAGATAAAATCCATATTTGTCAGGTATGCTTCATTTTACATATAAAATATGTATTTATTTCAGATTAATTTAACAAGCCTTGAAAATAAAAACATGTATTTGCTAAAAATTTGAATCTCTAGCCCCCTTTCTCATGTTTCAAAAGCAGTAAACTTATCTTCATTTAATGGAGGCAGAAATTATCTTTCAAAAAGTTATTGAAACTAATGACTGCAATTTCACACTATTCCACAAGTCACAGTGCTGTTTCTTTGTGCTCTAATGAGCAACCGGTTACAAACGCCTCTTTTGAGTGTATTAAGACACACTTTATAAGAGAAGATTTTTTTCTTTAAAAGCTAATGCAAAACTCCTTCAGTGGAAATTTCTTTGAAATGTCCAAACAGTAACGAAGAAATAAGGATCAGTAATTGTCTATTAAAAACAGATACAAATAGTTGGCCAAGGAACATATTATAAATATAGTTGGCCCTTGACATTAGGTCTGAGATAGTCACAGAATTAACATTTAATTTATAGAAAAAGGCAAAATTGTGTTGCATGTATTTAGTATGGTAGACCAGGAACTGGTCTAGAAAAACTCAGGCACAGGTTGCAGTAATGTCCTTCATTTTCTCATATTCTCTTCTAGTTTCTTTTCCTCACATCCCATTTATATAATGTTAATTTTTCCTTGAAACTTAATGTCAGCTATACCATTTTATAAGAAATCATGATGTGCATGAAACATCTCTACGGCATCAAAAGATCTAATGTGTAATATCATACCTTGTCTCCATCGCCTTGTTGGAGATAACTAACAAAGAAACACACATTCCTTGTCTCTCTTTGGCGTTCTGCACTTAGCAAATAGCCCAGTTTAACTGACTAAAATTAGGTGTAATATTGCTACAGTCTACTAAAGATTAGACTGATAGGTAACAACTTCTCTTAAACACTTTGCATTGCTTATCATATTTACAGACCAAGTTGACAAAAATATTTGTCTGCTTAGAAAGTCTTCTTGAAAACTGGTCATGTGGTGATTCTGCAGGGGAGAAGCAAAGGAAACCTGGACTCAAATCGAAGTCCTAAGTAATTTCTTTAGATATAAACTATGCTAAGTAATTCTTCCCTAATGTTCACATAATATTTTACCCTTATCTGTAATAAAAAGGTAAGCAGCTACTCATTGCTATGTTGTATGAGAATAAGATACAGGGGATCTAAAAACAGTTCATAAGGCAAAATCTCAGCAAATTTCACTAGTAAAGGATGTATCTCTTTCCAAAAAGTAATGCGTCCAGATGGCACGTATACTACTGCAAAATGCTGCAGAGAAAGCTCAAAAATAAACCTTTATTGAGATTTGTCTTCACTGGCTTCTTCAACAATGTAATTCAACTTCCTTTGTTTACCCCAACATATCACCTCCTTTAAGAAATCTCCACCTGTACTGTATCTGGTCTCCACTGCTCTCCACTCTTTCATGTTATAGGAAATTAAGGTAAAAACAGCTAATCTTAAATACTTCAGTTCATTATTATTTCTTCCATTCACCAATGATCTTGTGTGCTCATAGGCAAATTTTAAAATAAAAATATTTTAAAAATATATTTAAAAAACTCCTTGTATCTTCTACTTATAGCCTAGAAAACACTTAATGCATGTTCATACTTCTTCAAATTCCTGTGCTAAAATTTATACAATAGCTCAAACACTTCTGGAAGACATTTAGCCTATCATGAAATAAGTGAGCCAATGAGTGAATTATACTAATATGCTACAATGACATGCTACTTTCACTTTCCCAGATCCTTTGTCTGCATTTGCACATTCAGCCTAATGTATGCTGCAAGTAGACATCATCATACCACAATTTTAATACACCATTCTGATGAAAAGCACTAGAGGAAAAAAAAATTCCACTCAGAAAGGCACTTTTAGAGTTTGGCTTTAAGACACGTCTAAATCAGCTCAGCCCTTTAGAACTGATGCTTAAACTAATAAAGTACATGTCATTGCCAAGAAAAAGTAGTAAGCATAGCTTTCTCTTCTTAAGCCAAAAGCAGGCTCCATCAGTCATGATGCCTATTCAAAGACATGAAGCTAAATCTCATGGGGTTTCAAAACAAACATGAAAGAAACGAAAGGCTGTGCTCAGCCAGCCTTGGTACCCTTCTCCTCTTCAGCACTGAAGAAGTCATTAGTCACCAGTCTACTTTAGTTTTTTAAGGAAATGCACCACACTCTTTTCTTGGTGGTGCATAGCAATAGGACAAGAATTAATGGCCTAAAACTTGAACAAAGGAAGTACTATGCCGACATGCAGAAGAACTTATTTACAGTAAGGGTAATGAAACACTGGAACAGGTTGCCCAGAGTGTAGTAGGCGTGGCGAGGAAACGGTATGTGACGGGGTCAGGTTTCCTATGCTCAGGGCTTGCCAAACGCTGCCCCACAATAGGACAGCAGGTAAGCAAGGGGTGTGGACAAAGCGGGACAAGAATATTTAAGTGCCTACCACATTTTAATAAACGCCATTTTGCCTCACACACTCTGGGGTCTGTGTGAGCATTTGGTCCCGGCCCGGTTGGGGTCGGTTTCGCTGGCAAGTGGCGCCCTCGGTCGGCAGAGGACGAGCAATGAGAGACTACTACAACAAGTGGTGACCCCGACGTGATCTGCCTATCGAGGGTTAACCACCCGGCGTGCCCGTGAAGCGGAGAAGAGCCTGCGGAGTGGCGGCAGGTCGCTCACGGAAGACACATCGCGGAGAAGAGCCTGTGAAGTGGCGGCAGGTCGCGTGTGTAACCATGGAACAGATTATTAAGGTACTTTTGCAGTTTTGTAAGGACTACTGCGGCAAAAATACCCCTTCAAAGAAGGAGGTAGCCGCGGTGCTTTCGGTTTTAAAAAAGGGAGGGGAGCTGGACTCCCCTCAGCAAGTGCTGGATTCGGGTAGGTGGGATTCGCTCACCTCGGCTTTATGCCAACGCGCCATGAATAACCAAAAGGCTGCTGAACTTAAAACCTGGGGCTTGATACTTGGAGCCCTTAAGGCGGCTAAAGAGGAGGGTAAGCTTAAGGTGGAAAAAGGGGTGGAAAGGGCTCCGGGGGGCGGGTCTTTGCTACCTTGCAGTACTGACGACCAAAGCGTGGCGGACAAGATGGCGACGGTCGCCGCGGCGAAGGGCGGGGAAGAGGAACTCCCGACCGCATGTCTACCAACCGCTCCGCCCGCTCCGCCCCCGCCCTACCCTCCGCGGTCGTTATATCCTTCTTTGGAGGAAGAAAAGGCAAGGGCGGGGCTTCGTCCCAAAGGGGGGAGGGACGGGCGTCTGCTGACTGATTGGGCTAAAGTAAAGGAGGAGGCACAAGACCGGGGCCTTGCGAACCCGGAGGCATTTCCGGTAGTGATTTCCGATGATGATAACCCGATCTGGGTCCCGCTGGACCCGAAAGCGATAGCGAGGGTGCTTGAGGCAGTTGAAAAGAAAGGATTGAAGTCCCCCCTGACAATGAACGCCTTGGAGACATTAATATTGCCGGGACCCCTGTTACCATACGATATTGAGAATCTGATGCGCATGATTTTGAAACCGGTGCAGTATACGCTTTGGAAGGAGGAATGGCAGGCTAGACTTAGACAAATGCTGGTTACAGCCCAGAACGATCAGGGGAATCCGCTTCACGCGTCTAACCTGCAGAGACTGACGGGTAGTACGCCGGGTATGATCACTGCACATGCCCAGCTTACGGAGCTGAGGCCCGGGGAACTAATAGCCACTACAGACGCTGCCCTTGAGGCGTTCAGAAGGCTCGCAAGAAATGCTGAGCCGTCTACTCCGTGGACGGAGATTGCACAAGGTCCCACTGAATCCTTCCAGGATTTTGCGGATAGGTTGATCAAGGCAGTGGAGGGATCGGAGCTGCCTAGGGCAGTGCACGGCCCCGTGATCCTGGATTGCCTCTATCAAAAGTCGAGCTCGGACGTACGGGCTCTATTACGGGCGGCGCCAGACAGGTTCCACACCCCCGGTGAGGTCCTTAAGTATGTGATGGACAAGCAAAAGTCTCAATCATCAGTGGCAAGCGAGGTTGCTGCAGCGGTAGCTGAGGTGATGCTAGCGCATGGGGTTGCCGGGCGGCAGAGTCCAGATCGCCCACCTGGGCCATGCTTCAGGTGCGGTCAATTAGGTCATTTCAAGGCACAGTGTAAAAGCAACGGGGGTATAGTGTGCCAAATGTGCGGGAGGAGAGGTCACACTGCACCGCAATGTAGAGCTCGTGGGCTGCGATCTCGAGGTAGGGGGGATGAGGGTCCCTCTTACGATTCACGGGATTCTCAGGAAAGGCGGGCTTTGGATCTAGGCCTGCCACTAGCTGCGCTATCGTTGAGCTGCGGGGAGCGCCCCTTGGTGAAGATTACAGCCGCAATTACGGAGCTTCCCGCTGGCTCCCCAGGGCCGCGATCTATTTTCCTTACCGCCCTGGTGGACTCAGGAGCGGATGTGACGGTTTTTGCGGAGTCCGACTGGCCGCCCACGTGGCCAACGGGGGCCACTCAAACTATAGCGGGAGTGGGGGGAACTGCTCCAACGCGGAGGTCAGCCAAGCAGATCGAGATAATTGTGGTCAACAGAGACGGTTCCCTGGAGAAGCCCGTCCTGCTGACCCCGCTGGTAGCGCAGGTACCGGGAACCCTGTTGGGGCGAGATTACCTGCGGGGTGTGTCTGCTCGGATACAACTGCAGGCCTTAATTGCCCGGTGGGCAGGCACAGATCCGCGGCTGAAGCCATACAACGAGACCTCTTGGACTGTGGTCAGTCCTGTGAACACGGAGGCTTTCTCCATTACTTCGGGTTATTGCGGGTATACCAAAAATGAAACACGGGTCTTCACAGGGCGCAATACAACCTGCTTGTCAAAGGGTGGGGTCCTTTCTAAATCTAGCGGTAGATCCTCATTTAATTGTACGGCAGTTTGGGACTTTTATGGGTATGGGTTCACTTTCAAACGGGGGGTCAACGAGGTGCTATGGAATAACAAAACGGCTAAGGCGTTGCCCCCTGGAATCTTCTTGATTTGTGGGGATAGAGCCTGGCAGGGCATCCCGCACAATGCCTTAGGAGGACCCTGTTACCTAGGGGAACTGACATTACTGTCTCCGAATTTCACGACATGGATGCAGTATGGCCCGAGCATCACGGGTCACCATCGTCGCCGAAAGCGTTCGAGCCCTCTCCCGGAGAATTGTAACGATGAGGTAGAGTTATGGAGTGCCACAGCACGGATATTCGCATCATTTTTCGCCCCTGGGGTTGCTGCAGCACAGAGCTTGGCTCAGATAGAACGCCTAGCATGTTGGTCAGCTAAGCAGGCGAATTTAACAACATTAATATTGAATGCGATGCTAGAAGACACAAACAGCATTCGGCATGCGGTGCTGCAAAACAGAGCAGCCATCGACTTCTTGCTCCTGGCACAGGGGCATGGATGTGAAGACCTAGAAGGAATGTGTTGCTTCAATCTTAGCGACCACAGTGTATCCATCCATAAAGCGCTGAAAGCCCTGCGAGACCATACGGAGAAGATCCAAGTGGAGGACGACCCCATCGGGGACTGGCTGAGAAGTGTGTTTGGCAGCTTTGGAGGATGGGTTGCGAAAATTATTAAGGTAGTTGCGCTAGTATTGCTCGCAATAATTTGTATTGCGGCCATTTTGCCGTGCATAATCATGTGTTTCCAGAATTGCCTCACAAGGATCATGTGGCAAGTTATGGACCAACGGATTCTGTATCACAAAACGAAGGAACAGTTGTGAGAGATGTACTCGCGTTGCGATCGCGCTGTTACGGGATATTCCTGAGCATAGGGAGGGGGAAATGTAGTAGGCGTGGCGAGGAAACGGTATGTGACGGGGTCAGGTTTCCTATGCTCAGGGCTTGCCAAACGCTGCCCCACAATAGGACAGCAGGTAAGCAAGGGGTGTGGACAAAGCGGGACAAGAATATTTAAGTGCCTACCGCATTTTAATAAACGCCATTTTGCCTCACACACTCTGGGGTCTGTGTGAGCATTTGGTCCCGGCCCGGTTGGGGTCGGTTTCGCTGGCAAGTGGCGCCCTCGGTCGGCAGAGGACGAGCAATGAGAGACTACTACAACACCAGAGAGATTGTGGAGTTTCCTTCTGTGGAGATATTCAAGACCTGCCCGGACACCTATCCATGCAACCTATTCTAGGGAACCTATATGGCAGAGGCGTTGAATTCAATGATCTCTTGAGGTCCCTTCCAATCCCTGCAATTCTGTGGTTCTGTGACTAATAGTGGTGAGAGGTATTAAATAATTGTATATACTTTTATGTATTTATATTTACCTGTATATATGTACATGCTACAGTCTGAGTCAACACAAGATAATGTGCAGCCTTAATGATCTACATTGCCAAGGTACAAGGGATACTGGTCCTCAGCACAGTTTTCTATTGTTTTAACTGGTGTACATAGCTCATTCTTTTCTTACAACATAGTCACGATGCAGCAAACTTATGGACCATGTGATAGCTCATTAGAGCTCCTGTACACCTTGCTAGTTCTGCCCTGGGCGTGCTGGCAACTCCTACACGGTGGCTTCTGCTGAATTCTTCAGAACTATGTCTTTTCTGATCATGCAGCTGAAAATACCTAGTAGGTAGCAAACTGAACATTGTTAATGCTGTCAGTTTTAACAGCTTTGTTGTTTTCTGTGGGACTGTAAATCCCACAGAAGTTAATTAAAAATATTTCATGCACTGGAAGAGAAATACTACTACTAATGATTTCTAGAAAGTTTTACTTAGTTCTTATAATGCTAAGAACCTGATAAGGAAAAGATTACATTTACACCAAACTCAACTACTTTTGCCTTCATTCTTTTTGGTGAATTAGGAGTTTATTCACTATGTAAATTTTCCATCTCTGGAAATGCTCAAGGCCAGGTTGGACAGGTCACTGGGCAGCCTGATCTAGTGCCTGATTTACTGGTTTGGCAGCCCTGCCTACACCATGGGGGTTGGAACTGTGTAACCTTCGAGGTTTCTTCCAACTCAAGTCATTCTATGACTCTGTGATTCTATATAATGCCACCCTGTATTAGTATAGTATTACTATGCTAGAAATGTCTTGTGGAAATACTGGAAGAAATTTAATTACCTCCTATCCCAGCTACACCCAAACTCAGAGAGTGTTCATTGGCATGAGAATTAGAAGAATATTATAGCCTGCTTGCCATTAAGTTCAGCCCCATTAAATAATGCTCTCTCACAGACCTATGAAATCAATTAAGAAGTACTTGCATAGATAGCCAAGAAAAAAACATTTAAAGCTTTAACCCCCTGTCTTGATGTTAGCTCTATAAAGCTATTAAACTCCAGTCTGGATTTCAATAGCACTGTGCAAGTCAGCAGCTAATTCTGTAACCACTCTGCCTGCCTCACCTCTCTCCTATTCATGTGTAGTATGAATTGTTTTGAGAAGAGGTGAAAGGAAACAGAACACTGAGGTGTATCAGGCAGAAGAAAATACTGACCTGACTAAAACATAAAGAGAGAAAACAGTTCAGTTTATTCTTTACATAAAATTGCCATCCTTAATGCAAATCTTTGGATTTTTTATAATTATTTCTATTTTATAAAAATATAGTTTTATAATTATTTTATATTTCAATATATAATTAAATCTTAGTTAATTGAACCAGACTTTCAAATTGGAAAAAAAATATTAAAGGATACGAACATTTATTCCATGAAAGAATATTAAATTGGATCAGTTCAAATGTAAAAAGTAATAAAATAATAAAAAATACATTTTTATGTTTGATGTAATATTCAAACTCAAGAACTCATCAATCTTGCATTCACAGCTTTTTGTCCTCTCTGAGCAATACTGAAAAGGAGTCTATTGGTTTTTCTGTGCAAGCTGTCATTAACAGACACAATTTTCATCCAGGAATCTCACAGAATAGTAAAACAACTTCTTCCACTGTCAGCAAGGAAAATCACATACAAAAGAAGAGCGCATGAATTTCCACTGCTTTTCTGACATGGAATCCCAACAGAGAAGATTCAGTTTAAATTTTACAAGTACTTACAGAATCTATGCTGGTAACAAAAATGTTGTAATAAATTAATTGATGTTTTGACAATTGGTGTGATGTGTGTCCAGAAATGTGAAAATTATGAAGGTATATATGGAGAACATCTAACAGAAAACTCTGCAATTGACTTACAGTAGGACATTGCTCTATCAGTGGATATCTTTACACTGAAGATTATACATCCAAGTCTGCATCAGTTTCCTTCAATCTGAACTTGGCCATGGATTTGGTAAGGTTTCTGTCAGCACTCACTAGTGTTCATTAACTTAGATGTTCCCACTTCTATAGGGCATCAGGGAGACATTACACAATACTGTGTACATTTTTACAGCAAGAAGTGAAGAATTGTCTTTGTATGAACAGTTTTCCCACAGTATACAACTTTGTTTTGTCCATCTTTCAGTCCCAGCCCAATTCATAAGGCTCCCCAGGTCTTGCAACTCCAGGAAAAGAAAAAATATATATAAGTAATATCTGGATTGCATAGTACTCTCTTGGACCATTGCTGTACACCTGAAGTCTAATTCAGTAACATCCCACACCAGAATGAAGTCATGAGCAGCCACAGATCATTAAGAAAATCCAGGTCAGACTCTGAAATTCACAGCCATCCTTCACCCATTCCCCACACACATCCTCCTTCTCTGTGCCACACCATCTGCAGTCATGTCTCAGTCCTCAGGGACAAGTTTACCTGTCTGTCCCGCAATTGTAGCAAACAGCCTGTGGGGAATCCTGGATGGAATCTTCAGTCCAGCTCTTATCTGGTAATACCTGCAAAGAAAGGATTAGAAATGGCATGCTGTTACACAGTTGGCTTGATCTGACTTAAAAAAGCTTTGAGAAAATATCATAGGTATCCATAGACAAACAAAAGCCCCTATAAGAACCGAAATGCTCAGAAATACTGAACCTTTTCTACTGCTGTGTAATTTTTAGCTACAGTTATAATTTATATTGCTGCTAATCAGGATCATCCTATTTTACAGCAGTCTGAGTGGATATGGAGACCAAATGTGTGACTGATAAGGAAAGGTTGTAAAAAGATCTTGGCTTTCTATATGGAAAAGAGGAGTCGAGAAAGATCTGTGGTAAAATGCAGTGAGATCAGACACTGATCAGAGAGACAAATAAAGAGAGAAAAATATTTAATACAAAATAAGGGAAGAGGAAACTTCTGCGGAAAGAAAACAAATGTTCTAATCTCAGACCTGGAAAAACTCATTTCATACATAGGGATTATCATTATTCTGTTCCATACAGGAATACAACATATTGTCATTAGATTTAATCATATCTAAAGCAGTTGTGTTTTAGTTATTTGCCATTCTGTAGGTGATTCCTACTTTAAAGTGAAGGATGACAAAAGGATGACAAAAGAGAAGAAAACACCAGCAGTTTCACCAGCTCATTACAGAAGATGCAGGACACTTCAGAAAGTTTGAAAACATGAGCTCAGTCCAAACAGAGAAAGAAACTTATAGAATTTTCCCTTGTCAGCACTTTCATAAGCAAGGAATAACAGGCAGCGCATACAAGCTCCTGTGTAGCTCAGGACACCACTGTTTATTTGCAGCTCTCCCACTGAGCTGCTGAAAAACCGTGCAGCGTCAATTCCTCTTTCTTTGCATTTTCCTTCCTACAGTGTGTTTGGTCTGTTCATTTATAAATTCCTCACAACAGGGTTATCTTGCAAGTGGTTGGAGATATTTTCATCCTGATTTGTGTTCAGCCTCTAAACACAAAAATTAGAATTGTAAAGGTCTATCCTGAAGACTTTAAGACAGCTGAATTACTTCTTCAGGAAAGTACATACAACAGTACATGGAAATGAACTGTTAGAAAGCCCAGAGTTATTTGAATTGCTGAATAAACACCAGCTCATAGAGATTACACTTACCAATCAAATCTTTACTTGCTATGTAGTAGTGAACAACCCAGATCTCTCTCTCTTGGGTTAAAAGCTGAAGGAAGGGGTTTGATGACGAGAGAAAAAAATCTTCAGTGGAAACTCACTTGTGGTCCCCCACAGCAGAAAGTTCACATTACTATACATAATCAAACCTGTAGGTCCTTGTCCACCTGGAAACAGTCCCAGCATGATCTCTGGCAATTTTTGGTATCCATTTGAGGCAGCAGCTTGGAAATTAAAACACTGCATTTGTTCTTCAGTTTACAGAATTCTGAACACACAACAGCCACTTAAAAACACTGTCAACCAAAGCTTAACTGTGTGATCTTTCTAGTCCTTTAACTGTTCTTGCACAGTGGTGGAAGTTTTGAATTAATTTTATTGGTGTTAATGTCTTCCAAAACAAGTGCAAGAATTATGTTTTAAAACCTTCCATATTTTCATTGTTTAACTGGAAAAAAAAAAAAACAACAACCCTAACTGGTTTATCCATAGTTCCAGCATTTCAAAATCACACCAATATGGTATTAGTGGATTTCCACAACAGTGAAATGGGATAGCACTCAGTATGGAGGAATTAATATGATGTTACTTCATGTCACTTCCAGTATACTTATCTAAGAATGACTTCCTATAGCTGTCTGGTAATTCTTTTAGATTTTTGTCTCATGGAATTGTGATGGGTTATCCTTGGCTAAGAGTCAAAGTCCCAGCCTTTCTCTCAACCATTCTCCTCAGCAAAACAACAGGAAAAAATATTGCAAAATGTCTTGTGGGTCAAAATAAAGAGCGGGCGGGTCAATTACCAGTTACAATCACTGGCAAAATAGTCACCTTGGGGAAAATTAATATGATTTCCTGCCAGTTTGGGTAGTATGATGCAAAACCAAACATTAAAACACCTCCCTACATTCCATGCCATTTTTCCCAGTTTGAACACCACTCCATCACTCCTGACTTTTCTCCATCCCTTTGACCAGCAACAGGGGAAACAGAATATCCCGAGTTGAAAAGGATTGATAAGGATCTTTGAGTCCAACCACTGGCTCCACACAGAACCACTCAAAATCAAACCCTGTATCTGAGAGCACTGTCAAAATGCTTCTTGAACTCCGGCAGCTTGGGGCCATGATCACTGCCCTGGGAGCCTGCTTCACCTTCTGGTGAGGAGCCTTTTCCTAGTATCCAATCTAACCCAATATCCAGTCCGTAGGCTATGCCTGGCATGTGAGAATTAGGCTAGGTGGTACCCCTGTTTGAGTAAACAGATGATAGCATTGTTCTTTTGTGTGTGTTTTTTGTTGCTGTTGCTGTTATTATTGGATGTTATTTTCAAACAAGAACAGTGCAGAAAAGCTTATTTAGACTTTAGTAAAGTAGGAATACCATGGAAAATTGCTGGATAATGAGGAACAGGTGCTGCGAAGGAAAGATGAGGAAACAGCAAGCTGATTTCAAGAAAAGATCTAAAGGAACTTGGCACACAAATCAGCAAAACACAGCAATCAGATCCCCTCTATATCTATAAATACACTGAAAGGAAAAACATCAGGAAGGAAGAAGAAGAGCAAGGTACAAGAAAGTACAACATTGGCACAAGAACAACTACATATAATTGTCCATGAATAAATGCAATTTAGAAACAAGAAGTTGTAGCTGGCAAATGAACAGGGCTGTGAAACTTTCCCCTAGTAGAAGCAGGGATGAAAAAGCCAATTTGTTTTTAGGGGAAGCTCAGTAAATTTCTGAATGATTTATAGGACTTGGATCCTTCCCATCTGCAGGACCAGCATTATTTACGTAGGCAGTCTGTACCAGTCCAAATCTCATCTCTCCTGTGAGACTGTCTGCATAGGTCACCGCAATAGCGATGAATCTGCCATCATCACTTTCACTGGCCATTTGTGAATTGCTCATCTTTAAGATGATAATTTGAATGTTAACTTTGTTTTTCCATGCCAGGACACTCATTAATCCCTGATGACCTCTACTGACTCACCTGGGGCACTGACTGACGTTAGAACCTCCCTTGAGAGCCTGGCTCTACTAATGGATGTGCTGGGTTATACAGCCACTCTTTGCTTCTCTCTTTCAGAAGTCAGAGCTACTGGCACCTTCCAGCTTCTCAGTGCAGAGGTGGTCAGACATCCTCTCAGGAGAACCAATCTCTCTCTCAGATGTTAACTGCTCACTTAATGCTCAGGCAAGGTGCAGAGGTTTGTTTCACTGTCTGTTAATTGTTACTGTTGTATTGAAATGCACAGAGGAAGTATTTAGTTTTAAGTGAATCAAATGTTTTTACTTCAGGGAGCTAGTCATGTCATCTCTAGTAATTTACAAAAGGCTGTGCCTAATCCCAAAGGACTCACAACAAAAACAGAAGAAAAACACAACCAGGAAGAAGGCTGGTACCAGCGTTCCTTCTGACACTTGAATTCCATCCTGCTATTGCTTACTCCTGTCTGACTAATGCCAGATCATCTCATTTCCCAAGGTGCTGAATATTTGACTTCCATTGCCACTGACATCAATGGTGGCATTATAGAGATTAGGCTAAGAAGGGTTGGTGAATCTCAGAGAAGAAATTTGGTAGATAATATTGATGTATCTTTCTACCGAACTGGATCACTCCCACCAGGAGCCCTGAGAAACTACACTTCTCCAGTTATTCCTTCAGCATGGAAAAAAAAAAAAAAAAAAAAAGTTGCCCAGTAACAATGTCACAGGATAAACTACATAGCTTCTGTCTACTTTGAATTATACCTGACCAACTCTAAGGCTTAAAATTTCGTCCTGACTTTGGCTGCATTTTAATAAATAAGCCTTAAGCTAGTAAATACTGCAAACAAACCGACTGCATGCTGAGTCCTGTCCTTCAGCCTAGAGTTCCTGTTGCTTCTCAGACCAGATGCCCTCCAGCAGTCCCTGTCAGCAAAACTTCTGTTGAATTACTGCTGCTAGGGAGCTGCGGCAGCACACTGTTTTGGAAAACAATGAGGAAGAGAGACTTCTCCACTAGAATAGCATGAGACCCCAAATCTCTATCCAAGAAGTAACATCATTGGCTATAAGGAGAGTTTAAATTTGTTATTTTTCTGCAGGAAAGAACATATATTCCATCTCTGGTAATGTTAGTAAGCCTTTTTGTCTTCTGATGATTATTCCCATATAAGGACTTCTAGATATGTATCAGGTAGCTGCGATATATTCCAGAAGATTTTCAGGGTCAGATGAAACAACTGTAATTATCTAGGATGACTACTATAATAAATAAAATACAGCACCTAGGATTTTACTGAACAATCAGCCAGAAAATAACTACTATATAGATACTGGGGGCTGAAAAAAGGGCGTATCTGCAAATTAGCTTCATGATGAAAACATGAAAATTAAAAAACAATACCTTTCTGTCTTTCAGGTGTATTTCTGTTTTCCCATCAGTAAAACAGATTGGAAGCATTACCATGAAAGATTTTGCAACTTTGCATCAAACAAAAAAGGACATTCCTCGCTCATGGCAAACAAACAAACAAACAAAAAACAACAACAACAAAAACAGTTACGTATCTGACAAGTCAACAGTATTTCACAGGTCTATAAAGTGTGTGAGTCAAATAGCAGTGCACTGTCCATCCTCTGTCCCTTATGGTCTATTTTGCATAGGATTTGGATAGCATACTGTTTTTGTGGGTTTTGTATGGTATTTAAAGAAGACAGAATAAGAGAAGGTAATAATTTTCCATCTAGGATAGAGGAAAAAGATACAGAATCATTAAGGTTGGAAAAGGGCTCTGTGATCATCTAGTCCAGCCATCAACTCATCCCCAGTATGCCCACTAAATCATGTCCCTATGGGCTACATTTACCCTTTTCTTGAAAACCTGCAGGGACAGAAATTTCACCATCTCTCTGGGCAGCCCATTACAAAATCTCAACCACTCTTTCTGAGAAGAAATTTTTCCTCATATCCAACCTGAACATCCCCTGGAGCAGCTTGAGACCATTACCTTTCATTGTACAACTAGTTACCTGGGAGAAGAGGCCACCTTATTGCAACCTCCTTTCAGGGGACTGCAGAGAGTGATAAGGTCTCCCCCAAGCCTTCTTTTCTCCAGACTGTAACAATTCCAGTTCCCTCAGCCACTCCTCATAAGACTTGTGCTCCAGACCCCTCATCAGCTTTGCTGTCCTTCTTTGGACATGCTCCAGGGCCTTGATGTTTTTCTTGTTATGAGGGGCCCAAAGTTTAACCCAGTATTCAAGGTGTGGCCTTACCAAGCAGTAGTGCCTTGCACAAGTAGACAAAACCTTCCTGCCCCTGCTGACTTCACTATTTGTGATACAAGCAAGTGTGCCATCGGTCTTCTTGGCTGCCATGGGGAGCCCCATGGGAGCAGGGTGTTCCTGAACGGCTGCAGTGCAAGGCAGGGCCGTGTGTGAGGAGCAAGGAATGTGATTAGGTTATGGCTTCTCTTGATTATATGAAATGCACTATTATTATTAAAAAAAAAAAAAAAAAAAAAAAAAAAAGGAAAATCATTCCCATTCTGTTGCATTTTGAAGCGATTAAAAAAAAAGTGTAAAACACAGCTTATTTCAAAACATCTCGTTTGTTGGATTTTTCTTTAGAATCTATACAATCTACAAACATCAATCACAATACTTTTTTCAATGGAATGATATTTAAAAGAAATCTTTGTGATCAGCTCTACTTCAGGATCCCAGTAGGGTATTAAAGAAACCCAGAAAACAGGAAAGAGAACATGTCGCACGGGAACTACCTGTAAGCTATAGGTGCTTCTTCCCAACCTTCATCACCATTCCCACTAGCAGTGTTTCCTTCCCACTCTTTTGGCAGCAGAAGGAACAACTTGGGCAGCTCACAAGTGGAGGTGGCAAGACAAAGGCTTTCCTCAGCCCTCAGTGCTTTGTCTTACACAAACACTGAGTGAGCTGACAGGTCTAGTGGGGAGCCACTGCCATGATGTCCGCAGCTGTTGTGCCAGGGCAAGACAGCAGTTTAGTCAGACACAACTATCACACTTTTATCCAGACTTCCTTTATCACATTAAGTTTCCACAATTCTCAGCACAGAATTTTCCTCAGGCTCTTTAACTTTTGATGAAGGTAGATCTAAAATTAATAGAAAATGAGAAGAGCAATCCGTATCCTCCTTGCAGTATAATAATGTAGCCCTCATCTCTAGCTTGAGGGCATAGTTGATATACTGCGAGCTGCCCATCTACAGTGAGGCTGTAGAGACAAGTAGGCAAATGAAAAAGGAAATTTTCCAGTTATAAATGTTTGGTAATTCCCTTTTCTTTTCTTTCTTTTCTTTTTTCTTTTCTTTTCCCAGAAAATCCTGTTATAACAATAAATTGTGTTAAGCTTTATAAACCTACAGAGTATTTGTGCGATTCATTATCATCCAAGAAAACAATATGCAAAGGATCTCAGGATCTTGCTGAAGATGCTTAGCATGTCCCAAGATCAAACACAAATAGACATGCTGAGCCCAAATAGAAATCTTGAGCCCAAGATGTAGGGCTGGAAACTCTCAAACTAATGGATCTGAATAAAATGTGAAAAAGATATAATACCTTTTGGCATTCAAGCACTAAGTTTAAGAGAAGAGCTTGCATACTTCAGCGTGTTACTGAATCAAAGCATATACTTGGCACTTGATACCTTTGATGCAAGTCTTTCATTTGGACCCAGGTAAGCCACAACCTTGATCATTTTAATACTTCCAGCTTCTTGTACCTTTTCATCAGATCATCTTTTCTCTGCAGAACCTTGCAGCTCTATAGGCCATAAAAGCTCCAGGCCCTGCATCCCTGCAGGTCTCTGACAATTACATGAACTAGTACTCTTTACATCTCCTTTTACACTCACCTCAGGGGTTCTTGCCCTTTCACGCTCACCAAGGTAGCAGTGCTGTCTTTAATTTGGTCCCATATCCATACTCTTAAAGCAATCAGCCATTTTCTTCCATTTCAGACAAATTAGAGGTGAAGAAGAGCAGGTAGTGGAATGATGAACAGCAGAGTAAAATGAAAGTAGACATGCTGTATTGTTGTCAAAGAGAGGTTGGCAAAGGAAAGGGCAGAAAAATTAGGACCCTAATAAGGATATGAGCACTTATATTCTTTTCTCAAAGGCAATGAGAAACCTTGGAAACATAGTTTAATTTAGTCTCAGAGTCAAGTAGTAACATTTCTCAATCTGTTTTTAAATTATATGAGCAGCTAGAGATGGAAAGATTTTCAGCTCTTCTAGCAGAAGCATCTGAAATATCTGACACTGAAATAATCTCAGAGAGATAGGTAACCCTCAGCTGTTCTGGGTGTCAAGAAGAGGCACTCTATGGAAATTATTTAATAGATATAAAAGGAGATGAATGTTTCTGAAGGTCATTCTTTTCATTCTTAGTTCAAATGGTTACGTTACAGCTTTTTTTTCACAAGCATAAGATGCACAGCCAGACAAACATGGTGACTCTCATGACTTCTGAAGTTTTTCTGTAACATTTGTAAACTGAGATGTATATGCAGGTGTTCAGATTTGGAAGAGATAACAGAAAACGATAACCAGAAAAGGTTCTCAGAGAAGGCTGAGAAAGGCTGTGCCTTTAAAAAGCATACAAACCTTTTCATGGTATGATTCTCACATCTTCCCAGAAAACTGAAAGTCAAAGCAATCTTGCAAACTCACTGGAGACATAATGGATATATCTAACCTAGCAGACCAGGAAGATATTTTTCAGTTCATGCACAACCTGGCAATTTTCCAATCCCAAATGAATACAAAACCTGGGTATCTTCCAGCTATTGTCCCTGAGTTTGTTTCCAAAAGAAGGAAGCCTAGGAACATGACCAAGATGGAGATACAGAGTGATCTGACACACAGTGACTCATGATCTGACACAGTGACTACATCAGTGGGCAAGGGTGGGCAACTGATGTCCTCTATCTGGACTTCTGCAAGGCCATTGACACGCTCTCACAAAACATCCTTGTCACTAAATTGGGAAGATATGTATTTGAAGGTTGGACTAGTCAGCAGATTGGCCAAATGGCCACACTCTAGAGGTGTAGTCAATGGCTCGATACCCATGTGGAGGTCAGTGGTGTTTTTGAGGCAAAAGGTTTTCCTCAAAAAGCAAACCAAACAACACAAACGAAACACAAACTTTTGAAGAGGCAACATCTTCCTTTACATAACTATCTAAGATGTTTGAGGTGATCCGAGAGAGAAATTTCCTCCTGTTCTCTTTCGAGGTTTAGTTCCCATAATTCACTACAACTTGAATGTCCTGTTGAAGAGAATGGAACTGCAGTGGTTCAGCTCTTGCAAAGCTCTTGCAAATGTGGTTCTGCACTCACAATGACAGTCTTATTGAGAAGGGTAACACCTATGACACGTAAACACAGACTGGGACATGTCTACATCTTACATGGTACAACTAAAATAAAGGACAAAAAAGAGCATTTCCTATTATAAAAGATTAAAGACATCAGTACAGGATCAAAAATGAACACTCACGCAACTATGAAATACAGAGACTTCATGGGATTTCATGAGTGAAAAAAAACCAACAGGTTTTGTACCACAGGTTTTTCCCACATCAAGATTGAAGATTACCAAATCATTGTCCTCTAAAAAAATTTTCCTCCTCCTCCTCCTTCTTTCTCTTTATTCCCTTCTCCTTATTTTTCTCATTTTTACTTCTTTCGTCCTAGATTTTCTTTTCTATTGTTTCTGAAAATGGGCCATCTATATTTCCTCCCACTCACTCCATACAAATAAAACTAATAAATGTGGGAACTTGCCCAAATTTACCTATTTTTCTCACCGAACTTCACATTGGCAGTACTGAAGGAACTATTACCCCTCTTCCAAGAAAGTTGAATACTTTCTTCTAAAAGTACACTCAGTGCTGGAACAAACCTCACAGCTCTGGAGATCAAATTATTGTTTTCTGTGGAATGGATGCATCATTAACAACTGCATCAAAACCTTTCTTTGGAATGTTTTTGCTGATACAAGTCCTCTCTCCTTTACAGAAAGTCTGTACAGAATAGTGAATAGAGTCTTGATTCCCAACTGCTTCATGAATCTGCCGCCTCTGCTAAAGCTCTGACCTTATTTTTGAGGTAATCCTCAAAATGTTAATCATGTAAAAACTCAGAAAGAGTTGTTCCAGAAATTTTTTCACAGTATTAGGGTGTTTTTTGTTTTTTTTTTTTTTAAGAAGACAAAATAGAAGCAGAGCAGAAACAAATTATACAACAGCAGCTGAGATACTACCAAATTGTGGAGGTGTCTGGAGTTCATAGCTCCTAAAGATTACATGAGTAATATCTCCAAAATGGTTGCAAATATGCTCTTTGTGTGAGCAGAACATGGTACCTCACCATATCCTTCTCTCTACATTGGAGAGGTATAGATTTGAAAGATGGACAGCTCAGTGCATTAAGATGTGGTTGGCTGGATGCAGCCAATGGGTTGTGAACACCAGTTCCATGGGTGGATGAAAAACTTAACATGAGCCAGCAGTGTGATCTTACAGCTTGGAAAGCAAATGGCATCCTAGACTCCATCAGAAGAGGGGTGGCCAGCAGGGTGCTCTTATGCAAGAGCTACTCTGCTCTTGTGAGGCCCCATCTGGAGTACTGTGTCCAGGTCTGGAGCCCCCAGTACAAGAAAGACGAGATCTGTTGGAGAGGGTCCAGAGGAGGGCCACAAAGATGACCAGACGGCTGGAGCACCTCCGCTAGGAAGACAGGTTGAGGGAGTTGGGCTTGTTCAGCCTGAGGAAGAGAAGACTGCAGGGTGACATCATTGCAGCTTTCCAGCTAAAGGGAGCCAATAAACAGGAGGGCAGTCAACTCTTTGAAAGGATAGATAACAGCAGGACAAGGGGAAATGGTTTGAAGTTGAGGGAGGGAAGATTTAGGTTGTCAGGGAAGTTCTTTACTATGAGAGTGGTGAGGTGCTGGAACAGGTTGCCCACGGAGGTTGTTGATGCTCTGTCCCTGGAGATGTGCAAGGCCAGGTTGGATGGGGCCCTGAGCAGCCTGGTTTGGTATTAAAAGGGGAGGTTTGTGGCCCTGCATGTGGCAGGGAGGTTGGAGATTCGTGATCCTTGAGGTCCCTTCCAACCCGGGACATTCTGTAATTCTGTGGGTGGAGGCTGGTCACAAGCGGTGTCTCTCAAGAGTCAGTCTTTGGACTGGTGCTCTTCAACATCTTTATCAATGACATAGATGATGGAATTGAGTGCACCCTGAGAAAGTTTGCAGATGATACCAGGCTGAGCAGCACGGTCAATACACTGGAGGGAAGGGAAGCCATCCAGAGGATCTGGACAGGCTGGAGAAGTGGGCCATGTAAACCTAAGGAGGATCAACAAGGCCAAGTGCAAAGTATTGCACTTGGGTCAGGGCAATCCCAGGTATTTAGACAAACTGGGGAAAGATCTCCTGTGGGGGAAGATTTAATTCTGAGCGAGTCACTAAAGAGCTTATCAGACTATTAGAAAGACTGTATCACTGTGAAACCTTGGGAGGTTGAATCATAACACAGAGAGAAAACGGCATCTGTTTGCATCTAAGGGTAAACAGTAGGTTCTTCTGTATGCATTGTTAATCTTGTCACACTTGAAAAACCTTTCATCCTTCAGCACTGTTCTCCGGGAGAAGCTGGGACCAATTAACTGATTAGAGGAATTGTTAGAGAAACAAGTAATTCTTATTTGTAAGTGAATGGTATATAAGATGTATGATGAACACAAGTAGAACTATTCTGATGCTACAAGAAACTGAGAGAGCTCTCTAACTGGACTGAGCACTGACAATCTCCTTGAGAGCAACCCTGTGGAGAAGGATTCCAGGGTCCTGGTGGATGAGAAACTGGACATGAGCCAGCACTGCTGTGTTCTGGGCTGCATTAAAAAAGGAGTGGCCAGCAGGAAGAGGCAGGTGATTGTCTCTCTCTACTTGGCTCTTGTGAGGCCCCATCTGCAGTACTGCGTCCAGGCCTGGGGCCCCCAGTACAGGAAGGATGTGGAGCTCTTGGAGCGGGTCCAGAGGAGGGCACTAAGATGATCAGAGGGCTGGAGCACCTCTCCTATGAAGAAAGGTTGAAGGAACTGAACTTGTTTAGCTTGGAGAAGAGAAGGCTCCAGGGAGACCTCATTGTGGCCTTCCAGTACTTGAAGGGAGGGGGAACAGCTGTTTACATGAGCTGATAGTGATAGGACAAGGGGGAATGGTTTTAAAATAAGATGGGAGATTTAGATTAGATATTAGGAAGAAGTTGTTCACACAGAGGGTGGTGATGCACTGGAACAGGTTGCCCAGAGAGACTGTGGATGCCCCATCCCTGGAGGCATTCAAGTTCAGGCTGGATGTGGCTCTGGGCAGCCTGGTCTGGTGGTTGGCGACCCTGCACATAGCAGGGGGTTGAAACTAGATGATCATTGTGGTCCTTTTCAACCCAGGCCATTCTATGATTCTGTGATTTTCTAAATAACTAAGAATAAATGCTACATTTTCTTCAATCAAAATGCACAAATCAAATACTCCTCAATAATCATACCTCTTCAGACCAAGTCTGTAAAGAGTCCTTTAAGAGAAGAGAGGGCTGACACACTTTTCTGCAGTTATTTTGTAACCTAAGTCTCAACACAGCTGGGTCCAGTTCCCTCCTATGTCTGAGATCATCTGTGTCTTTTCTGTGCTTTTCCATATGGTATTGTTTTCATTCCTGCTGAGGCTCTTCCTGTTTTCATTGAATGAATATATTAATTGGATCTCAGATCAGCATTGTAAAATAGACACATCCTTATACCTCCAAATCTTCATCCTGCTTGAGAATATAATTATTCACCTAACCAGTTTCCTCCATTCACTACGTATCAGAAAAATGAACCTAAATTGAACTTGTAGATTCTATCCTGGAAAGCAAAGTACCTAAGTATCTGATAACAATAAAAACACCATCAGACATAAGACCCATCATAGGTCTAAATTTTCCACAGCTTAAATGAAATGATCTGTACTAAATCTGAATGCATAACTATTATTCCTGCTGGCACAAGTAAGCCTTCTTTCCACATCCAGTGGTTGAGCAAGACAGTTGCTCTTACCTGAGAATCATAAAGTCATTTGAGTTGGAAGGGACACTTAAAGGCCACGTAGTCCAACTCCTCTGCAATAGGTGAGGAACACCTACAACTAGACCAGACTGCTCAGAGCATGGTCCAGTCTGACCTTGAATGTCTCCAAGAACAGGACAACCACTACATTTCTGGGCAACCTGTTCCAGTGCCTCATCACCTTTATGATAAAAAAAAATTCTTCCTATATCCAATCTACATCTCCCCTTCCTTAGTTTGAAACTCCCCTTGTACTATCACAATAGACCCTGCTAAAGAATCTGTCCCCTTCTTTCCTATAGCTCCCCTTTGGATATTGAAAGGTTGTTCTCAGACCTCTCCAGAGCCTCCTCTGCTCCAGACTGAACAGCCTCAGCTCTCTCAGCCTGTCCTCATAAGGGAGGTGTTCCATCCCTTGGACCATTTTTGTGGCCTTCCTTTGGACACACTTCAACAGGACCATGTTTCTCCTGTACTGAGCACTCTGCATCTGAATACAGTACTCCAGGTGAGGCCTCATCAGCACAGAGCAAAGGGGCAGGATCATCTCCCTCAACCTGTTGACCACTCTTCTTTAGAGACAGTCCAGGTTATGATTGGCTTTCTGGACTGCAAGGGCACAATGCTGGCTTATCCAGCTTGCCATTCACTGGTACCCTGATGTCCTTTTCTTTACATTCCCCAGCTTGTACTGATAGCAGCTGTAGCCATAATCCAGGTGCAAGCCATTGCATTTGGATTTTTTTGAACATTATGCGGTTCACCTGGGCCCTCTTCTCAAGCTTGTCTAGATCTCTCTGAATGGCATCCCATCTCTTAGGCGTGTTAACCACATGACACAGCTTGGTATTAAATTGGTCAGCAAAAATTTCATAAAATGAATTAAAAATCCACAGCATCCTCAGCAATTTTGCTGTTGACTGGCTGCCGACATCACACCAAACAGTCACATTATAAACTGACTTCTTATTTTTTACAGGATACCGTTTAAAGATTTATCATGCATAACCACATGAGAACAAGAGATTACTAAAGAACAGTTCATTTTTTCAAATGCATTTTATTTGTAATACCTTTCATTGGCAGATGTTATCCCACAAATGAATGACTGTTCTGAAGAAACAGAGTGGACATAGATTGATGGAAGAAATTGATCTGCATTTGTTAATGCACTTTTGCTGCAACAAGTACATTAAGTAATTAAAGTGCTAAAACAGATCTTCCCATCCAGACACTCTATATAGTCAACTCCATTAAAGCAAGGACAAAGGCCAATTGTTTTTTTCACTGCATCTCAAGCACACCTTGTCTGCAGTACAGACTCTATATAGTTTGATTTCATCCATAGAATTAAACTACCCAGTTACGCAAGCAGTTATTAACATAAGGCAACTCTAAAGGATGAAGCATCAAAAAGAGTAATGATTTTGGATTCCTCACCAAAGCCATCTTAAAGACATCTGATACAGAGATAGTGTACAAATTTCCTTTCTGAAAATTAGACTTTAGGATGATTTAAGCAGAATAAAAAAAAATCTGGAAAAACAGAAACCAGAGACAGTCTAGGACAAACGTCTCCCTTGGCCAATAATGTTTTCTATAACCTCATCATCTGAGCACTTGTGATTGTATTCTACTCTTGGGAACAATCTTCTGAAAAATTATTATTATTCCCATGCTTGCAGATAAAAGCTGAAGAACTGAAAGGCTGTTCAGATCCACCTCAAGAAATTTCCTAAACTCATCACTCACTCCAGCACATAATAAAAGTCATAGATCACTTGGGTTTGATACATGTGCAGTTGGAAGTTTACCATGGTAAGGATGGTACTTCACAAGTGTTACAGTAGGATAGATTATCATGATGAAAAAAAAACAATCAAGGAAGAAATGCTTACACATGTCCAAGGATTTAGGGTAGTGGTAGAAAGCTCCCAAAAAGAAGGGATCTCCAGAAAGAGATCCTTCCCCACTCCTAGTCAGCTCTTAAATGGGGTCTAGGAGGTCACACAGGTGAACTGCCTTCACCTGTGCTCCTGCAGCTGATCCAGTCCTTGCCTCAGGTGATGAATCAGTTGGGCCGTGACTTAATAGCTCCCATACAATATACTTGCATTAAAATTACAAGACTGTGGAAAAGCGTGTAGACAGTACTGCCAAGAAAATGGAGTAGTTCAAATGTAGGGCAAAGAAATAGACCTGAACTCTCATCTCCTAGCCACTAGTTAGTGCTTTCCCTCTTAAAAAGATGGGTCTGGGGCACTAAATCAGTGACATGATAATGAGAGAAATTACCATTTTTTGCTCAACCCTAGTTTGCATGGTGATGAGAAATTTTACATATTCAGTTTCCAGCAGTCATAAAGAAAGTACTGAAGCCAGGAATATGCAATATGAGGGAAAATTCTGGACAGCATATTTACTTAAAACAAATACATGCTGGAGAAGCCATAAATGTTATAATGATTTGAGAGCTTACGATAATTCCAAATTTCATCTTATCACTCATAGAATCATAGAATGGCTTGGATTGGAAGGGACCTCAAGGATCATTAGGTTCCATAGGCAGGGCTGCCAATCACTAGACCAAGTACTAAATCAGGCTGCCTGGGGCCCCAAAGGTGACTTTGAACACCTCCAGGGATGGGGTCTCCACAACCTCTCTGAGCAGCCTGTTCCAACACCTCACCACTCTCTCAGTGAAAAATTTCCCTGACATCAAATTTAAATCTTCCCTTCTTCCATTTAATACCATTCCCCCTTTTCTTATCACTATGTGTAAAAAGATGATTTTCCTCATGTTTATAACCTCTGTTTGAATACTGGAAAGCCAAAATGAGGTCTCCCTGTAGCCTTCCCTTCTCCAGAGCCCAGCTCCTTCAGCCTGTCTTTGTAGGAAAGGTGCCCTGTGATCATGTTTGTGGCCCTCCTCTGGACCCTTTCCAGAAGCTCAACATCTTTCCTCTGCTGGGGGTGTGACCTGCACACACTACTCCAGATGAGGCTTCACAAGGGCAGAGTAGAGAGGGACAATCACCTCCCTTGTCCTGCTGGCCACCCCTCTTCTGATGCAGCCCAGGATACCATTGGCCTTCTGGACTGAATGCACACACTTCTGGCTTATGTTAAGTTTTTCATCTATCAGGACTCCTAGTCCTTCTCAGCAGGGCTACTCTCAAGGAGTTCTCCTAGTTTGTATATATATCTGAGATTAACCTAACTTAAATGCAAAACCTCACACTTTTCTTTGTTGAACCTCGTTAAGTTCACATGGGCCCACCTTTTGAGTTTATCCTTTGGATGGCATCGCTTCCTTCTGCAAACCCAACTTCAATTCAACCCATATGAGCCACATTCAACACTTATCCTTCTCCGATAGTCAGAACTAGCTGAGTCATTTGGTGAGGAAGAGTGTACTCACTTTACTTCAGTCACCTGTCCCACGTGGGAGTGCACTTGATTTTTCTTGGTCATGAATGCTAGAATCATGATTAGTCATTAAAACAAATGATTTATAAGTACACATCACACAACATTCAGCAAATTGGTCTCTGTGGAGTCACAGTTTTAGAAAGAAAAAAAGAAGTATGATTTAGTGAATCAAAATATTCACTTTCTAGCTTTCTTTCTGAATGTATTCTGTGTATCAGCTTTTTCTCATTTGTAAAATACAAACAGCTTGAACTAAAGAAAGACATTTTGAAGGATAATTGAAGGTTGTAAAGTGATTTGTGATACAAGGAGAAAAGGTGATGATACTTATGCAGAGCACAGTTTGGTATAAATATTCTGTCTACCTGGGTGGAAAGTTTCGCACACACCAGGAAAATTCAGGAGTCAAGAGGTAAGGATGCAGACAGAGAAGCTGTGGTGCTTTCTCTTGAAAGACAAACATTAAAATATATCATGCAGACAGTGATAGCCAAGAGGAATGTCATGCAAACAGATGGAATCCATTCTCTTAGGAAACGAAATGGAAGGTGTGATGTTAGATGAAAATCTTAGGGGATAATACAGTTAAGAAGATAAGAAGAAAATGAAGTGAAAATCTGGGAGTTTAGACACCATTTAGAGCTAATCAGTCATCAGCATGCAAGACAGCTCATTCCATTGCCTATAACTTTAACAACTGGCTACCATAAATTTTTCTTCAAAGCTTTTGGAGTTTAATTGGGCAGTGCTTTGCCACTTTTTAATAAATATACTTCATAGAATAAAAATATTTTGCAAGTAAAGATCTTGAATTAGAAGTATTCTGGATATTGTCTGGAGTATCACAAATTGGCTTTAATTACCCTTAAGAAAGTTGATGAAGTTCTTACTTCAACAAAGAAAAGGTTTTCATTTAATGGGCTGACGTTGTATCTTTGTGGTGAATTTCTATTGGAACAAACAGATGTTATACAATAAATAGTTTCTTTTCATTCTTGGCTTTTCTAGAGGGAGCTGTTCTCTTCATTCACACACTCAGGTCTAATTATTTTAATCAGTAAGTATTTGTGCTAAAAGATATGATGGAGAATTGATGACCAAAAAAAAAAAAAAAAAGAAAGAAAACATTCTTTGAATCAGAAGACATTAAGCACAGCATTGAAAATTGGTCTCCTCTGAGACACAGAAGGAACTAGACTTGCAAGATGGTGATGATCTGGACTCAGAAATATCAAGATTTAAAGGGTGGAGCATTGAATATCAATGGAAAGCACAATTTAATCTTATTTGTGAGATGCTTTTCTCAGCTAAAATAAAATGTTAATAAAATCAACCTGTTTTGAGCTACAATTTAGACAGCCAGAAGAACTACTGGGAACCATGGTTCTGACAGTAGTTCACTGTCTAAACTGTCTTCACGGTAAATCACTAGAAACTACTAACTACTACAAAGGCTGAAATTGAGTTATGCAGAGGGATGTTGCTCAAGGTTGATGTCTCTGTTTTTGGGGGAAAGTTAAGATCACAGACATCCTAGACTCAGGGAGTCATTTAATCTGGAGGGGACATGGAATACCATCAGCTCAGCATCTGTTCAAAGCAGGATCAACACTGAATTCAGACCAGATTGCCTCTGGCCGTGTCCAGTCAGGTCTTGAACATCTCAAAGGACAGAGATTCTAGTCTCTCTGGACAAGTAATTCCAGTGCTTGATACTCTCTTAGGATTTCATTTTCCCTTCTAACCAGTAACTGTAGGAAAGAACCAGGTTTAGCTATTCTCTGAACAGCTTGTCCTATATTTAAAGACTACATTTGCTACTGATGATTATGCCACACTTTCTCTAGGGATACGCACAGAGTGTAACAGTGTGATAACACATTCTGAACACAGACAACTTCATCTGCCTCAATTAGTTGCTGTTTGCAAAGTGCTTGAGTGAAGAAAAGTGCCAAAAGGGCGAAAATGCACTCTCACATGAAAACCTGGAGAATAACTTCCCATTCCTTAGAGTCTTACAGTTATCTTATTACTGGACGTGTCCATTCAGTAATTTATGGCACTCTTCCTCTTGTTTAGAATAGTTGTATTGACGCTGTCTGTGCTGCTGTAATGTTTCCATCATGTTCTTGTTCAGTTCAGTTCTTTCCTTTCCCTTATGCAAAAACGGAGGCACAGATGTGAGTGACTCCACTGGTAGACACTGGTCCGTCTTTAGCTTTATGAATTAGGAACCGAAACCAACATTTGAAGTGTATCTCTGTATAAATGTAAATTATGTTGGGTGAAGTTGAAGCTGCTTTCTGACATAATTCACTCAGAAAGTCATCAAAGGAGCAATGTAAACGTCGCTTGGTCTGGGGTGACATTTGCTTTCCTTAGAGAAGATAGTATCCAGTTGTTAAGGGAGCAAAGGTTTTTTCTTTGGTCAACGAATTACAACAGCTAGTCCACTCTTTCTTTCTTTCAGAATAAAAGGCATGCAAGGATTCCCCCTGCTTTCTAGTCTTCCAGAACTGATTACCAGCAAGGGTTGGTTAACACTTGAGATCCTAGACTTAGTTTTAAAAATATAGATTTTTACATATAAATGAATATGAAACTATTTGGGGAAGAAACTACCTTCTATGGTTTCCAGAGCATATATAAGCATTAACAGGTTAAAATTAAATAATACGTGTTTCTTCTCTAATTGCCTGACTCCAGGAAGCACATCTTTTAAAAAAGTGTAAGATCTGCATTGAAAGCACAGACATTGCCAAGGGCTCAGTTACAAATTGGCACAGAGTCCAATTTACTCAGTCCTTGCTTAATATTAGGTATCACAAAAAAGCTTCTTCAGAAGGAAGAGTTTCAGAGATACATTGCTTGCCAGCCTCTAAATCAGAGAAGACATACTGCAGCAAGCTGATGGAGACACCTATTAATGTCAATGGTTTCGAACAAGGCTATAGAAGCCTGAATAACTTAAAGTGCCACATAGTTTAAATTGATTTCCTGAGTGCTTATCAGTCTTGAAAACTGAATCTGGAAGCACAGTGAAAACCATGTATTTTCTAAGATGTAGATGCTTGTATTATTTTATTCATCTATTGTTCACAACCAATTGTTGACAAGATCATTACAAAAGACCCTTTCTGCTTTGTACTGGCTTTGTCTAAACATCCAAAATTTTAAATCCTTCTTTAGCTACTAACACAAACATAAACACACCAGCTGATGACTTTTTTTTTCTTTTTTTTTTAGCTCATTAATAATGAAATTTTTTATGTTATACATGATAATCATCACCAATATCTGAACCATCCTCAGCAGTGCTTCCAACAAGACTGAGGTCTGTCATGTATTTTTTTCTGTTATTCTCTCCTGTTGGGGAGAAATTTCAGCAGCAGAGGTTTTCCTGTTTTAACTATTTTAACTATACTCTGAGCACACACTCACTCTATGTATTGTGTACTCTTGTCAGAAATGGCAGATCAGCTGTAACACGCCTCACCCTTGGAGATAATCCCTTATCCTTTAAGGGTTCACTGCATCACTCCAGTCAGGCTCAGGGAAGAGGTCATCTTTCATGCAGAGACATTTTCATCATATTCGATCCTGAGGTAAAGAATCCACCTATAACTAGATTCTGGTCACTGACTGCAAAGCATTACGAAAACAGTAAGTTATTCTCTGGCTTCCTACGCTGGCTTGTGTGATGCAGCATCCAACCTGGTCACAATCACCTTTGTGGAGTGCTTTGTAGCAATGGTAATTCCCTAAAAAAGATGTTCTGCTGCTCTGAATAATTGACACTAGAATATTTGTGAGAGGCTATCTCCTAAACAGAGATAGCAATATCAGTAAGACGTGTTATTGACCAGGCTATTATCAGCAAGCTGCCTAGGAACAGTCCTAAACTGCTGGTCAGACAGCAGTTTCTCCTTTTTCAGCTACTCACTGAACCCCTGAAGGGTGACACAGATATACAACAGATGAATTTGCATTTCTCTGCAAAATGTTGTCACCTGATTATTGAGAAGATGTTCTGCACCTGCAGAACAGTCTTTTAAGTTACGTTTCATCCTGTTTGGGTTCAATCTCTTCCCCCTTCCATTGGCAGCGGAGAGTCCACCTATCATCAGTAATCAGTAAGAAATTGAAGGCTGCAGCACTGACAGACAGATAAGAGAACTGTCTTGACCAACAGTCATGAAAATAAATCACTGTATATTATTCTCCAAAAGCTGGGCATTTGCTATCCTTCGGGATGTTGATATTTAGCTGTTTGAGCACCTGCACCCCAGCTGCTTTCATGAATACATGTTGGTGATGCAGTTTTCAATCCTGTATGTTCAGTGCATAATGCTCAACAGCTATCACTACAACTATGTCATTGCATTCTTATTCTTGAGTCCTTTATTTCAGATTTTGCTGCCTTACAGTGAAGGTCTGACAAAGAGTCACAGAAATATGTCTTTCTGACAAGAAAAAAAGTCATTTCTGTCAATATATACGGTCCAAGGGACAGCAGTCATTACTCCAGAAAAACATCATTCTGGAATGCCTGTTAGCTCTCTTCATTTTCTTTTTATCTCATTTATATTAAAAAGAATCCATTCATCTTATATAAATTAGGTACATACATTCAAAATGAAATAGATTTACAGTCTAAAAGTGATTTATATTTCATTACAGGTTAGATGTTTTAAGAAAAGGGTATAGCTGGGAAAAAAAGTAACAAGATTTGCTTCTGTCCTGAACTTTTTATTTATTCACTTGTACATTCTGACACTGTACCTACAAGTCTTCAAGAAATAAGGTCTAAATCTCTGATCATAATTTGTATTTCCAAGGTATCCATTCTGGCAGAAAAGACCATAGTTAATTGCAGAACCCCTGCATGCTGAGGAAAGGAGATAGTGCACTGTGCCACTGAAGTAGAATATGTCATGACTGACTACATGAAACACTGCTGTCCATCCAATAGGCAAGAGGGATGTTTTACTATGTAAAGGCTTTGTCTGCTAAGATTTACCATCATCTTTTTGACAGGTCTGGATCATAAGAGTTCTTTGATTCTTGCAAGGTACAAGAAACACTGAGAGCACTTCTCTGGTCACTCGGGCAAATCTGCATGCTGTTTAGAAGCTGGAATATTTTTTTTTCCACTGATTTTTATCATCATCACTCTCTAAATACAAACACCAGTGTGTTAGACATTTACAAATTACAGCCTGACTTTGAAGAGTGAAAGGACTGATAAGCATTTGATTCTACCTTGTGAGTGGTAAGGACACACCTTGATCCTTGTTTCTTAACATAGAATTGCCAGAATCCCAAAGTTATTGAGACAGAGTATCACCTTCTTTGTGCTCTCTATTCCCTTCCAGACTCCAAAAGTTACTTATCTTGGGAACTTGCTAGCGTGTTTTCTGTTGCTTTTAGTTTGGTTTTGTTTTTAAGTTAGGAAATCCATCATACATATTTTGAAATGCTTTAAGAAAAAGAGGTGCAGAAGATTTACTTCTGACAGAACCAGACAAATCAATTAATTGATTTCTGGAAGCCATGGATAATTTTATTTCCTTCTCTATTAAGAAAAATCAGAATCAGTCAGCTAATTTCACTTGAGAAAATATCTGTCACCAGTTATTAAGTGGAACGTGATGGAAAGAATTGGGACAGAAAACTTAAAAATACTTTCTCTTCCAGAAGTTGCATTACTTATTACTCAATCTTTCAAACTGCACTGTAAATCCCTTGGCTTGGCCAAAGAAAAGGTTCTTATTTCCTGTATATCAGTACCTACAGCATTTAAATTCTTATATCGGCCAATTCTGACATTATTTTGTTTGTGCTTTAGAAAAAAGATACATATAACAGCAATAGTTGATCAAACTACCTGTAACATATATTTTACTGATGACTCTTTTTGTTACATACGCAAGAAACATAAAACCACAAGTATTTACAAAAGCCCCTGACTGCTTTCTGTATCAGTCTCTATTAACCATTTATACAGGCTAAGAAACATTAGTTTTAGATTGTAAGGCAATAATTAAAATATCACAATGTAGAATTCATGTAGATTAAGGAGTTTCCACATGTCATGGGAAAGGAGAGATGGCAACTGCCTCTGTGTACTTACACAGTTCAAAACAGCTTCCAGAGCAACCACAAATAGAACCAGAACCATTACTGAAAGACTAGCATTTTAAAGCACTTTGGCTTTGTGGCTTTAGGCCAGCAGACCATGTTCTTAATCAGTCTGATTACTAACCAACACCTAATGGCTCCAGAAGGGCTGATTCTTCCAGCGTTCTCTAGCTAAACCTTGATGATTTATTCATGCCATTATTTGCACTGAGGACTCTTCTCTCACAGCGTTACTGTTGGCTCAACCATGCTCTCCAGAGAGCAGAGCTCAGCGCTGCCCCTCCTCTCCCTATGGGGAGCTGCAGCCGCCACCAGGCCTCCCCTCAGCTCCTCTGCTCTGGGCTAAGCAAACCCAGGGACCTCAGCTGTTCATCACATGCCTTACCCTCTGGACCCTTCACCAACTTCATAGACCTCCTCTGGACACTCTTTAATAGTTGTATGTCCTTCTGTGGTACCCAGAACTGCCCCCAGCACTGGTGGTGAGCAGAGGGGACAAACCCTCCCCTTGCATGGTGGCAGTGCTGGGCTTGGTGCACCTCAATGCTTACTTGGTATTTGTGGCTGCCAGGGCACACTGCTGACTCACATTCAACTTGCCATCAGCCAGAACATCCAGATCCCTCTCTAAGGTCCAGAAATGTATTGTGAGAAATAGTATTGAAATCTTTGCTTAAATCCAAAAGATTACATCTTCTGGCTTCCCTTGGGCAACTAAATGGGTAAGCTCATCATAAAAGAAAATGTAGTTAATTCAACAGGAATGTCCTCTCATAAACTATGACTAATGTCTACATTGTCTTTCACATGATTTTCAGTAACTCCCAGAATAATCTCCATAATCTTACCAGGCACTGAAGTGAGACTGACAGACCTGTAGTTACTATGAAAATTTTCTTGCCCTACTTGAAATTTGGGACAACATTCAGTCATCCAATCCAGATTCCCAAGAAGAAAAGATAGCCAAGACTAAGAGCTTTGAAAATTTCATTCCTATTTCTTTGCAGCTATGTTGTACCAACTCAGGAATTTCAACCATATGGCCCAATGTCAATTTGGCACACAAATCTAGTGGTGTTCCACAGAATTTGGTGACTGAAGCTCCAGTCTACTTCTGTTGATGTCAGTAGTAAGGCTGTTATGTATTTCTAAGGATATGTAATCATGTCCTTGGTTTTGATTTTTCCTTTTTTACTTATTAGCTTAATAATTAATGCTCTTCATTGTTATTCTTGCTTTTGCTGTTAAAAAACCACAGCAGTGCGCCTCCAGATAAATTAAGATTAATTTCTGGTCCACTGCTATCCTGATGGACAACCTTTCACAAATCACCTTTCTGGCCTTCAGTGAGACAGAATGATGTTGACTCAATTTACAAGGTACTCAGAGAAGAAAAACACTAGTTAAATAGAAAATTCCTGTTATCATTACTTCTACCATCCTTTCATCCAGAGAGATTATATGTCAATCCAAGATATTCCAGATGTCCACTGTGAATATCAACAACAGTAGTAGGGGAAAAAAAACCTGTGCCCAAGTTAAAATGAAATTTGGCAAAATCATTTACCCATTTTCTTCACATTCTCATGCTACAGTGATAAGAGCTATTCAGTAGATGAAGCCAGAGGATGCTGATCAGCAAATGTGAGATGCAGTAAACGATATTATTGTAAACGTAATTGGTAAAATTATGAAAGAAAAGCAAATACATATAATACTGTGCAGGTTACAAAGAAATAAAAAATTCAATAAACAAATTATTGTAGGATAACCTATGGCTCTGCATGTTTGGAATATTAATCAGGGAAACAGGGTAAGCACCATGGGAGAAAAAAGGAAGTGTAATTAGGAACTCATTAGTGTGACAGCAGAATATATTATCTGTGTTAGTGCTAGGCCTACCCCCACACCAGAGATTTGATCTGACTGTCAAAGCCAAAGAAAGCATTTCACAGATGCAGGTCTATATGACAACAACAAAAAAAGGTAGCTCAGCAGTGTGAGATGTCTAAGCTTTGAGCATCCTACCACTGAAGTCCAAACAAATCACTGAAGCCACAGATGCGTGCACATTTTCAAATGTGAGGAGGATCAAGTACATTATTACACTGACCATCAAATTAAGAATCTACAGGAAAGGATTGTCTTCTAAGGTCATGAACACCAAGGCACACAGGAATCTTCACTTATAATGCAAATAAACAAAACACCTCAAACACAGAGCACTTTTGTCTGTTTAACATAAGCACTTGTTATAGTCAGAATGCTTTCTAATGGAACATTGACAGATATTCACTTGGAGGCATTAACAGAATGACAAATGCCAGCTGTTAAAACAAAATACAGCTGTGCTTCCTTCATCCAAGTTCATGGCATCTTTAACACATAATTCATCACAGTAAAAGCAAATAACAAGAAAAGCCTACAACTAGATGGAAATAGTTTTAACTAACTCATCCCAACACCTGAACCAATTCCATATTTTTGTCACTAGAAATGAAACTCAAGATGGACAAATCAGCTATTAAACATTCCTTTGCAAAACTAAGGCATCAAAGAGTGTATGTAATGTGCTGTATGCTTCAGCCATCTTAGATGAAAGAAAATAATATTCCACAAGACCCACAGTTGTCCATGAAGTACATTCTTTTGACCCATCTGGTATTCTAGTCTCTTAAAAAAGTATTTTAGTATAATATACTTTTTCTCACTGATAAAATGTGCGGTTCAATATGCAAGTAGAACAATTATTCACATTTGGTTAGGCTTCTCCATTCAACAGCCAGTGGGTTAGTATAAAGGCTATCAGGAAGAGTGGTGCAAAAGAATGGGGGCAAAATTTTGAGTAAAGCAGAAGTTGTACGTGTTCTAACTTAAAGGGACATGAAAATACAATATGGCTATCAGAACTAGAACTTTAGGCAAACAGGAATATTCACATTCCTCTGTGAAATGGTGGAGTTAAATTAACATCCATTAATATAATTAAAAGAATAGTCGTAGGATTTACAACTCTACAGTGAATGCATTTTCATTAAAGTTCAAAGCAGTTACCATTTAGCACAGAGGCTCAACACCAATCCAGAAGCATTTAAAATGGCTATTGTGCTTATGTCTGAACAGATGCTTAAAATAATTTGGAGCATTACAATACTTTATTACAAAAATAAGTCAGTCACTCTGACTTTATAGTGAAAGTAATGTACATTGATCTTTCCTGACAGCAGAGAAAGCCCAATGACATCCTTCCCTGCCCTGGAGATTGCATGAAATACAACTCTATTTGGCAGAAAATTATCTGTTTTGGTTTGTAACTGTTTTCTGAAAATAACTCTTCTGTAATCAGCTGCAAATTAACAGAGACATCAACTCACCCTCTCTGGAAGAGGTCCACATTATGGAATTTGTGTAGCTCCACAGAAAACTCGACTGTACCCTGGACCTCAGACATGATTTTTTCAGGTCATCACCTAAACAACACATATAAAGAGGGATAATAAACATTTGAAGTATTTTTCTTAAATTTTTTTCAGCTATGTAATCACATTTTGTTTGGCATCTTGGGGTTCATGCAAAGCTGATATCAACTGGAATCTTTCCAATTACTTCATTGAGCTCCATCTTCACGAAAACTTCTAAAAACAAGATCAAAGCAGTAATTAAGAGAGCTAAAATATCCAATTAGGCCTGAGGATGGAATGATAATATTATGGAAAGTACAAGAAGAAGAGGCAAAAAATTAAATAACATATTCTGCGCAAGAATTTCAAAACAAATTTTAATTAACTGTCTTGCTACTCTTATATGGGAAATTGATTTTTTTTTTCATCTATTTTATCAAATGGCAGACATGCAGGAACAGCACAGCCCATTTCCATAGAAGCAGAGGCCAAAAAGACATAACTTTAAGACAGATGAGAATAGAATTCAGTATTCTTGTGCTTTTGACCCCTTCTGTGGCTTAACTAAAGGCGTGGAAGAGAAGTTTCTAAGGGAATATGAATAATTTAAAGAATAATAAATGGAAGAGATTCTTCTAAGGAAAATGTTAACAATCAAGCCACAACAGACAGGTCAAGATTTTGAAGCATTACAACCATTTATAGATAATATTTCATATGTCCATTTAACCATAGAATTATTCAGGCTGGAAGAAACATCTGGTGGTCATACCTTACTCAAGTAAGATTTACCTACGTAAGTTACCAATCTATCACTACTTAACATACCACTGCAAATCCTTGACATTCCCCTTATTGCAGTAGAGACAAGCCAAGAGCTTTTAGAGCTTTTAGACAGATTTTGAAATTTCCATTTACTCTTTTCTCCTTCCCTGAAAGTCTTCTTTTGGCAAGCTGCAAGATGTTGCTGTCTGGAAATTGTCTATGACATCAGGGACAAGACAGCCATCAGATTTGTTTAATTAGCACAGTTCAGAAGCACCCATGGGTAGCTTTTTCACAGTAGCCATCTTTCAGGGTGTCCCATGTGAGGGCTATTAATAATGCTCGTCTGAGACACATGAGGCTCTAAGGAAACATCAAACTCAGATTTCAAAGGGAAAGAATATCCCCATACATGCTAACTTCTAATTTCCATGGCACTCAAAGATTTGACCATTGCCTCCAATGAAACAAAAAAGAAGAGTCTGATACATGAAGGTCTGAGATAAGACTGGCTTATTACACTATTTATTTTAAATTATGTTTTCTTTCTGGCTGCCCTCTCAAGCACTGGCATTTTTAAAACTAGATATTTCAGAGTTAAAATGTTGATTTTTATCTACATTCCTCAAACAAAGAAACAAGTTAGACATATTGACTCTAGAAGGACAAGAATGGGACATAGGATGCATGCAATATTTGCAACATATGTCTAAAACTATGAGAAAGAAGTACAATTGCTATGCTACCTATCTGACCACTCTTATTTTATTTGTGTATTTATTTTTACAATTTAAACAGAAACAAGATTAATCCTTTCTGACTTTGCCTTTCTGCACAGCCTGAGAGAGCTGCATACTGTTTATAGGGCATGCAAATACCACATCTTCCTGGTAATGCATGTGATAGTCTTCCAAACGTACAGCATCAAAGCAAATCAGACTGTGTGGAGGAAGCCAAGAGAAAAATCACACAAAACCAAGAAATACTTTTGCAAGGTATTCAGTCTTGAGGAGAATTCCTCCTCTAGATGAATTTGTATACTGTTTTCAGGCATATTTCTCCAGACCAAAATCTCAGGATCAAAGGATATAATTGTACTTTTGAAGACAACATTTTAAAGAGGGGAGGTGTGAATAGGTGGCCAGTTTATTTAGACAAGCATCAGTGTTTTCAAAGACAGAAAAAATGGCATAAGGCTAAGATCAGCTAGGGTGAATGAAAAAGTAAAGATTAAATACATGGAAATATGCAGGCAGGTCTTAAGTTCTAATTACTTTTTATTTCACTAGCTTTCTACCTTTTCAAAGCAGATACAGGAGAACTGTCTTCGGGGAAAAGAAAACAAAAAACGTTTCTGTAGGTTAATTTCCCCCACAAATCACCAGAATGAAAAAGGAAATAGCTGCCACACCAAGTTGGACATCCATCCATTCCACAGGAAAAACAGACACTCAGAGCATGTAAATCTACATGTGAAGGCTAAAGGGACTGAGCCACCACCAACAGGGCCTCGTACCTTGGGTGCATCTGATAAAAGGAGCCTCTGGCACACCTGCTCATCACAGCACTTATCAAGATTCAAAGAAAAATTGCTCAGAGGCATAGCCATTATATTTCACTGAAATAAAAGCTATAAAATTAGACAAAACAGCCAAGATGGGGAAAACACAAGTACTTAAAATGATTCACCAAGTTTTCACTGCTATACCACATTGCTCCTTAAAAGCAGCTGATCACAGATCTTCAAAATGCAGGGCTTGTATAGGACCTCAGACTATCCCTTACTCACTGATTGCTATGGGGAGCAATCTTGAGCTATAAATAGAGGAACAGATGGTAAAAATAACTCTGAACTGAAGGATGTTGTTACATCAGCACTGAAAAACAACAGAGACTGTTGCCATTACTAAAGAAGTATCATGAATTTATCTAATAAGCAGTTATAGAGAAATACAGAGGTGATTCTTGCTAAGGCTGTAGTACATCAGTTCTTCCTAAATTTCCACATATAAGTTACATAGTTATAGTTATATAAGCTAGAAAAAAACTGCTTGGGAAGTGTTTTGGCCATACGCTTGTGTAAAAGCAATGCCAACTATCAGTATCATCAGCTTCAAAGCAATGGATTGTTTCATAAGATGCTGCCATCACCACAGGTTGTGCTGTGCTGTCCTACAGGCACTGAAGATAACAGCCAGGTCACCACTTTGACAGTTTGTCCTTCCAGCAAGAGATCTGTCCTAGAAATAGATAATCAATTTCATTTGTCATTTTACTTGTAGCAAGGAGACACTAACTGAAAATCAGAATCTCTTGTACATACAAAGCCCTAAAAAAATCTATATATTCAAAGATTAGAGAGCATCCCACTTCTTCCTTTTTAAGGAAGACTTGATTTTATACTCTCCACTGCATTGTTTTCAAAAGATGTAACTTCTGGATTATTCAGTGTATGACTCTAGCTAAAATGCAATGGCTTTATTTATCTTTATCCTCCATTGCCATCAGCAACCTTTTTAACTCATAATATTTGTACTATGACATTTTAGATATAGAGTCAACTGGCCAAGCCCCCTGACAGCAGGTGGGTATTGGCTGCATACTACACATACTCAATTAATTGTTAAACATCTTGAAGCTAAAAAAGTCCAACAATGCTTTGCTGAGATGGCAATCAGCATTGGCCCAAACCAAGGGAGGAGAAGGGAAGATGGGGACAGCACAGGGTGGAAATAAGGACAGGGAACTGCATATTCTGTCAGGCTATGTACTTTCAGGCATTTGTGCAATTATATCTGAGTGTAAAACAAACCAGACATCTCCTCAGTGCTTTCACCATCTCTGTCCATCTCTGTCACAGAAGCTGGAAAAAAAATGAAAGGGAAAAAAAAAAGAAAATGCCCGAGGACAAAAGAACAAAGCACCATGTGATAAAGGGCAATGACTCATAAACCTCAAAACATTCATTTAGGAGAATAAAACTGCCTCTCAGGAAACAGCACATACTATCTGCAGGATAGCATCGCTTTTCTTACTGCTTTTAGAGCATCTTTTATTTTCTTGTGATTTTTTTTCAGAAGAGCAACCTGGTCTAGAGGGAGGTGTCCCTGCCTATAGCAAGGGGTTGGAACTAGATGATCTTAACAGTCCCTTCCAACCCAAACCATTCTATGATTCATTCTATGATTCTACAATTAACAGAGCTGGCAATTCTAGGATTCTGGGAGATAGAAAGATATTTCCTTTGGCTATAAAACAAGGCAATTTAAATACAGTATGAAAAGATACAAGGAAACAACACAGCTTGTTTAGCTGTGCTAATAGCTAATAATGCTAATAGTTAAAAATTATTAAATAAAAAGTTACAATGTTTTGTATTTTATTCTTGTTCCTCTGAAGAATGGAAGTGTGAGAGCAATGTGTTAGAGCTCAGTTTACTGCCAGTTTGAAACGATCACATCAGTCCAGATTGTTGATTTAACAGTGACTAGAACCTGGAAGTCCTGAACAAATAACATATTTTTTAGACCACTTAGGGCCTTCATTTTTATGTGTAAAGCCTCTTACTTTCCTTAAACATTTTGATTTCCAAGGCTAAAGAATCACTGGAGGGTACAATTTTTACTGAAATTATCATAAAACTTCTTCCTTCCTGGTTTTTACTTTAGAGAAGTGATTCAAGGATAAGTTTGACTTGTTGAATTAGGCGATCCATCTTACTGTGGCGTAGTCAACAAGGAAGAGAATTTACCCTGAGTCAGGGTAAGGCCAATGAAGCATAACAGCCTTGCAGAGTCGCCTTTTGCCACAGCTTCAACTGTATCAAAAAAACACTACCTGGTACCCAGGCTCCCACATTCAGGCACAAGTACTGCAATAGATTGATAAAATATCTACACACAATGAAACGCGGACATGTTATGCAGTGTATGGATTCACCCAACAATTTGCTATTAAGTTGAAAGTAAAGAATATATGCAATAAAATCTGTACAGATGATGCATATACCCAATTTATAATTCAACCAGAATGCTCCTTTGTTTGTTCTCTAAGTGCACTTAGGAAAAACCATAACTTTTGGGTCACTGCCTGGTTGTGATTTTTCTGTTTTAGAATGCGTTACTATTTAGAACTTTGTTTTCAAGTCTCCTTTAAAAAAACTTGTTATTCATAGTCATGAGAAACCTTCTAACTCTCTGTTTAGGAGCTATCAGGGATTACTTTATAAAATCTCCCGTCTTTACAGTCATCTAACATTAACCAGAATAGCTTACAGAATGAGATAGAATCACTGCAAAAAAGAGCAACAATCCCTTGCAGCTATTTTGCTAAGGTTTTTGGTTTTTTCAGTTTATTGTAAACCTTTGAAAATTTTCCTCAATCTGTAAGCCAAAATAAAGACTTCTAGCACAGGTATAAAAAAATACAAGGCTCTTAGTCAAACATACCCATTAAACGTAGTTTTTTGTGTTTTTTTTACTGCACCATGTAAGCATGTAACCTGGTTCAAATTGTTAAAGACTAATCTGTTTTATACTCCACACAAATAATTCAGTTTGTATGCAAGCTCTGAAAAAAATCTTTCAATGTTAAAAAACAACTACATATATAAAGTTTCCTGCTTAATATTCTTGGGAAAATCAATATCCACAATTTTGTCAGACTCAGTAGACATATGTTCATAAACAGCGCAATATTGTGAATCACTTTTCCCAAGGTTCGTTGATTTCTACCACCAAAATGTTATGAATTAGAGACACAGAAGACAGATAATAAATGAGCCTTAAAAAATGACTCATAACCCAAAGAGTATTCAAAATAGAGCAAATAAGAAAGGAGCTGCCTTATTTATGTTTGTGGGGTTTATTTCACTTACAGGAACCACTATACTTTCTCTTTGGCCAGCTAAAATTCACAAAGTAGCAATGATACCTAGCTCATTGGTTCACACTGAAGAGTGGTGTAAATACTCATTTAACCAGCAGCAACAACATGAGATTGCCAGAATAAAAAAAAGGTGCATGTCACAGTAGAGAGCCTTCAGACCATCTCAACAGCCTCAAACATACAGTCCCCATAGTCATGGGTTAAAACAGTGCAGCTCAGGAATCTGAACAAAGTGACTTAGTAAAACAAGCCACTTATTACTATTAAAACTTATTTCAATTCCGCTCCCATTTTGCCTGTGTGACCCATCCATACTGGAGAATTTGCTCAGGTCAGCAAAGCCAGGAAGGCTGAAAACCAACAATTTAGATTATACCGTTCAGAGACTGTTCATTTCAAGGGTATTTAGATGGAGGAATAAATCTACCAAGGAAAAACAAAAATACCAGGTTCTGCCAGAGGATTTGTAGGGCAAAACTGAACCAGGGCCAGAATAAATGTTAGGTGCCAGTAGGCTGCTCTTACGAGATATAAAGCCTTTGAGCTATTAGATGGGATTAAATGTGAACACAGCTGTGCAAATTTAGGTCAGATCACTTGACAAAATGAATAAGATCAACCTCGATTTGTCCTCTGTGAGCACGTGCCTGTCAGGACACCAGATCTGAGTTCAGCTCAGCACAAATTACTATCTGCTTACAAAGTTAATAATAACTTGCTTTTGACACCATGCACAAAATAAAATAGCAGGAAAAATTCAGACCACTGAGGGAGAGCAAAACAGAATGAAAAAACTTTTACCTGAACTAGCTTCCCACTGCTGCATAATCCTCACCATACTCCTCAGCTCCTTACCTCTTCCTGACTTAAAAACATCCAAAAGAAGAGGTTTTAAAGCTTTATGCGTGACTAAGAACCAAAAATCAAACTCCTATGAACATCATTATCTTCCATCTTCAACAGTTATTTCCCTTATTCCCACTGTTCACCTGAACCTTTTTTTCTGGTATTCTCTTTATCAGTCTTAAAATCATAAAACACTAGAAAAAGCAGCAAGTTATTTGCTGCCTATTTAGGACACAATCAGAATTACTCATCATTCTCACGCTTGAGTATGGTCCTCTCAGTAATTAAAGGAGCCATATTCTCCTTGATCTGGGTCCTTTTATTAGTTTAAACAGGAAATTAGAGCTCTAAAACAGACCACATATTATTCTCTTGCAATTGTAAAACTGCCAATACAGACTTTTTAAAAAATTCTATTCAAGTTCATACATGACTGATTTCCAGACTCCATGGACATACTAAGTATGTACATGGTCTATACTAAGTACTTGGGAGTATATCGGGATATTTGACCCCATTCAATTCCTTAGCAACTCCTAAACGACAGTTCTGTCTGTCTTCTGAAGGCCACCTCTGGACAGGATAAACAAGTAGACAGAGATCCCCCTTGGAAAATTCTGCAATCAGATGCTGTAGGGGAGGAAAGGTGATGTTTGGAGCTCTTGTTGAGCCTTGTGACTGACTTCCTGATTCATTTCAGGAATGGGTCTTCACCTGAGAGTTGGCAGCACTGGAACAGGCTCCCCAGGGCAGCGGTCATGGTACCAAGTGGCCAGAGTTCAAGAAGCATCTGAACAATGCTCTCAGATATAGGAAATGATTTTTGGTGATACTCTGTGGAGCCAGGAGTTGGGCTCGATGACACTTGCAGGTACCTTCCAACTCTGGATATTCTGTGATTCTGTGACTCAGAGAGCTACCTGATCTTGAGGACAAACTATTCTGTCAAAAGAGTTGTTACCAAAGAATCCAAATTGAGTGTCTTGAATGTTAGTGACCACGGACAGTCTCGTACAGAAAGGCTAATAAATAATATGCTCTTTGGCACTGTTCTGAATGCATTTCCATTTCTGGTCATAGAAAATTTCAATCTACTGTCTAACTCAGCTGTAAACTCAGCTGTCCTTGTCAAATTTTAAGTGCTTATCTTGCATTTTGTCTCATCAAATTCACTTCAAAATTTCACTTGGCAAGTTATTGTCCGTTTTGTATGTTCTGAGGACATCTAACTAAGCATATCAGAGCAAGTAGCTTACTTTCATTGCACTGATTATCTTTATTTGTGACAGATGTAAAGCAAGGTCACTTGCCCATGAGATTAATCTCACTAACTAGACTTTCCTTATTATGAACAAGGTGTTTGGAGTCCTGCTACAATCAATAGAGATCTAGCAAATAGAGTCAACAAGATTCATGTGACCACCAACACCTACTTCTTTTTCTTTAATTAACCCCTCTGAAATTAATAACCAAATAAACACTGACAAAACCTGCCTTGAAGTTTCTCATGAAATCAGTGGAAATTGTGATTCTGCTAAGGAGCTGTTGAACTGTTTATTTGTAGACAACAAGACAACAGCACTGCAGGCAGCGCAATGCTCTCACACACTAAGCAAGAATAGTGAAAGTTTGACAAGAAGTCATGGGTTGGAATGTTGTCACCAAAACTGCTTACAGGCTGGGAGAATGGAAGGAGAAGATAAGGATGGTGGTAAGAGAACTTGACAGAGAGAGACCTTCAGACGGAACATCAGAACAAAGGTCCTGGTATCTCTGTAAGAGGATGTATTTTTATTGCATACATTAATACAACATGGTATTTTGCTTTCAGGACTATTTTAAAAACTTTTTTTTTTTTTTTAATAGCCATCCTTAGATTTCAAATATTTAACAAATGTCACAAGAACTCTGAAAAAAAATCATACATTTCAAGGGACATTCACTGCTATAGAAACAACAATCTGTAGGCCAGTTTCCATCATGATGGTTCTTTGGACAAATACTGACTGTTAAACTGGAACGTGGTAAAGGAAGAACAGGTGCCGGTGTAGAACAGCACGATATAAATATAAGCAATAAAATATGCAGAGCCATAATCAGAATGTTGACTTATTTTAACTGCTTGGGGCCATGTTGATATAAATAACTGCAACAGGTTTTGCTGTAGAGCAAAAGCTAATTTAAGTAGTTTACAAACAGAGGAAAAGGATGATTTATTTGTCATGGCACTGCTTGATCTCTGAAAAAGAAAGAAGGGGCCAAGTGAGGCACTGCTAGACATGGGACCAACACAACAGAGCCTGAAATACAGCTGATAAATAAAATTAGGCTAGTGGTATATCAGAACAACAGAAAAATATTTATTTCTCAAGTTCAGGCCAGCATCTTGGTAAACTTCATCTGAATGATGGTCCTGCAAAGCCAGGCTGTAATTTTTCCTGCAGTCCTTGGTTCTTATATCCATTATCTCAGTACAGCTAACCCTCAAGCTTTGCCTGACAAACCTTCTGCCACAGTGCAATCACATTGCTCTGTCATCTCACGGAGCTAATGACTCTTATGCAATGTGTAAGGGTTTGTAAGATGAATGCAGAGCTCTTGCAGTTCAGATGGAGAAGGAGCTAGATTTCCCTTCAGAGAGCTGTTGGCAACAGCAACCCATCACATTCTGTGAATCATTAATTCTCCAAAGCACCTACATGTCATCTCTGGTGTTACTTGAGTAGCTGCACAGTGAACAGCACCTGAAGAGGAAGAAGATATGCTAACAAGAAAAAAACTAATCAACTCCAGGCTGTTTATTTCCCTGAAACCCTTTTTGCCTGTGCCCAATTACATCAAGCCAAAGAAAGTTAGGCAGCACAGACAGGGAGCTTTCTAGAAAGGCAGCTGCTGAACCATCAGTACAATAGTCCTGCCATGTCCCTTGCTGTTCCTTGAAGATCTCTCTTCCTAGCACTCTGAAGAGGAAATGCAAATTCTAACTGCTCAGCAACTGTAATGCGTGTGGAGAGCAAGAACATCTAACTACAGAACATGTTAAACTGGCTGTGAGCAGGGATTGCAGAATCACACACAAACAAATAATAGCTTAGGTTGGAAGGGACCTTAAAGATCATCTAGTTCCATGCCCCTGCTGTGGAAAGGGGTGTAACCCACAAGATGAGGCTGCCCAGGGCCCCATCCTCACCACACTCTAAGTAAAGATTTTCTTCTGAACATCTAACATGAATTCTCCCTCTTTTAGTTTAAAGCCATTCCCCCTTGTCATATCACCAACAGTCCATGTAAAACGTCTGTAGACACCCTTCAAATACTGAAAGGCTGCAATGAGATCTCCCCAGAGCTTTCTCTCCTCCAAGCTAAGTAAACCCAACTTCCTCAACCTTTCTTCATAGGAGAGGTGCTCCAGACCTCTGATCATCTTCATGGCCCTCCTCTGGACCTGATCCAGGATCTCCACATCCTTCCTGTGATGGTGGCCACAGATCTGAACATACTTCTCCAGATAGGGCCTTAGAAGGGCAGAGTAGAGGGGGACAAACCCCTCTTTCTCCCTGCTGGATACTCCTCTGTTGATGCAGCCCAGAATACTGTTGGCCTTCAGGGCTGCAAGAGCACACTGCTGGCTATGTTCAGCTTTTTGTCTGTCAGGACTCCCACGTCCTTTCCTGCAGGGCTGTTCTCAATGAGTTCTTTTCCTGGTCTATACTCATATCTGCGATTGCTCCAACACCTTCCACTTGGTTTTGTTGAATCTCATTTGGTTCATGTGGGTCCACTTTTCCAGTCTGTGAAGATTCTTTTGCTGATGATGTAAGAAAGGCTTTGGCATTGTCTTGCAGCAACCCTCAAATGCAGCGCTCAGGAGACACCTTTGCTGAGCAGAACTGGTGCTGGGGAATGAACAGAAAACCAGGCTTATGTGCCTGATGCTCACAGAATTGGTGCAGGGGTATGTGATGAATTGGCAGGTGACAAGGATGTGCAGCCTCCTTGTAGATATGCTTAAGGAACTACAATTGTCTAATGCATTGTTCATTAAATCTTTTTATATTTAAGCACAAGTGTGTCTTTAACTTGCCTCAAGGGGTACAATAAAATTTCCCCAACAACTGAATAAACGTGAGCAGACTCTGTGCCAACACAATGCTACAAATACGTATAATGCAGCAATAAAGTGCACATTTCTGATGCAGATTGCAGTCTGGTGGTAGCAGCATGGTACACAGAACAGGAAAGTGCACACTTTTTCTGAAGTGGTTTTTAAGCCTGTAATGATCTACACTGCCACTAGTGTCCAAATGACCTGGTTTAAAACAAGAAAGGTATCTATACACTGAAATCACAAGGACTGCCATTTAGACACAGCCTTCAGCTTGCAAGGGTCTAGGCAGATGGCAGCAGGAGATACTTCTTACCAAAGTCAGACAGAACTGCATTGCTCACAGCTGTATACCCGGACAAGAGTATCATGCTGAGCCATGGGGTGGGGAGAAACTTTCTCCTTTCAAAATGGGGTTTCTGAGGTCAGTTCTGCTTTCCAAAGTGGTTTGACTGTAGTTGTGGCTGGCTTCTCAGACCAGTGTTCTTGTTTCGCCATTGTAAAAGATTAGGACCCTACAGTCCTGCTTTGTTGTTTTACTAAGGGCAAAACATTTACTGCCTCTCTTACACAGAATTCTAGAATGGCTGAGGTTGTATTGGACCTTTTGATCCATCTGGTCCAACCTCTGCTCCAAACTGGACATCCAACCAGAGCAGGGTACCCAGGCCCATGTCCAGGTGTTTTTTGAAGATCTCCAAGGAGAAGACTTCACAGCCCTATGGACAACCTGTGCCAGTGCTCAGCCACCTGCATAACACAACAGTACTTTCAGATGGTCAGAGGTCAGAAGGAGCCTTCTGCATTCCAGTTTCTGCTGATCACCACATTCTCATGTCTTTGTAACAATAGATATCCATTTAATAAAAACACAAAGATACTGGTATACACTGGTACATTGGTTCATCTAGATATATTTACCAAGTTTTTTTTTTTTTTAAAAAAAGGAAATTTCTCATGTTGGAGAAGGTGACATCCTAGCCCTTTTCACTGTGTGGGGTAATATCAGCAAAATTAAGTGAATCACCCAGCCAACACCATGTACACACTGTGAACCAAACTGTAGCCAGAAAAGGTATTCTTTCTATTTCTTTGTTCCCATTTCACTGCTAAAATGCAATTCCAGGAACAAGCGTATCTTGACGAAGATGTATAACAACACACATAGCACACAACACTGCGGTTACGCAATCACAATCCAAGCAACTGGCTTGAAAAAAAAACCCAAGATAAAACAACTTTAGCAAACAAGGAGAAGCAGTTAAGTTTTTAGTTTTACGTCAGATTGAAAGACAAATCCATTCCTCCGGTACCCTGAAACTCATTAGGTCATTTGCTTACAGTGTCATTTTAAAATTATTTACGTTACTTCCTAAGTATCTGAATTTGCTACGGAGGGCTAATCTCCAAATCCTGACCCTGCTAATTTTTTGAGCTTTTTGTATTTCCATACCACAACGGAGAACATTCAAGGTCTCTTAAGAATGAAGATTCATCCTAGGAGAGCATCTTAGAAGCTTCTGGAGTAAAATGAGATACTAATGCAGGACACACATCAAGTATCTGCACTAAAACAAGCAGAGGGCCTTTTCTCAGTCTCTAAATAAGAAGGTGAGGCATGCATGAAACTGAAGTCAAGATTATGCAGTTAGCCAGAAATGTATACACAAAAATAATTACGTCAATACCTAAATAAAAGTCCCTGTCATAGTAATATTCCTGTTCAGGCATATTTAGCACAAATTCTGCAGGTTTTTCATAGCCAGATTCTTGGTAACAGATGAATCATTTTGGGTGTCCTATAATCAAAACTTAATCCCTATTGGTTTTATATTAGAAATGCAATCAATATATGAAACATGAGGAAAACTCATGGTGCACACAGAGCTATATACAGCTTAACAAAACGTAAACAGAACCCAAGAGATTTATTGGATTTCCCACGACCTCATTTTAACTCTGTTGTACAGGATCTAGATGAAGAACTTATAATTTTTTTCAGAAGCATTATTTGGCTTGCAGAACACACAACCAAAGGGTTGAAGTGCTTGCAGAATTTAAACTATCTTCATGTTTGAATCTCAGTTTGATTTTTAGATACCAGCTTGCTGTGCAAGGAAATAGTTCAAGTCTGATCTGAAAATCAACAAGATGCAATGAACAAAAAGCCTCCGGGGTCTTTTTATCACTTTTTTAAAAGCAATGCTGTTTTCACCTCTCATTTTGATTCCAGTAAATTTAAATCCAAGTAATCTGCTATGGGAAAAGTGTAATTTGGGATATATTTCAGACACAAATGCGTAGCCCAAATGACAAACTGGTACTATTTTCTTCCATTACACTAAATATGAATGTTCTAAAGCTCTATTTTTAATACCGATTAGATGCCTTGGGAGAAATTGCAATACCTAAACATAGAGATACCACGTGAAGGCAACGAATCAGACACAACTGGCAGCTGACCTACGATGTAGAAGAGTTCTTTTGAAGAACCCTTTTGTAGCAGCAGCTGAAGAACAGAAGAGACATCCTAAAGCATCTAAGATGGCAATACATTCAGTAGGCAGCTGAATCTTTCTCTAAAACCTACAAGCACACACACACACAAACAACAACAACAAAAAACCTAGACAACAATTGAGCTTATACTGAAACAGTAATCCTGCTGAAGTCATTCCACTTTTAGTAATTGCACTTCATGGTTGCAGTGGAAGCATAAACACTTGGACCTATATATATGATCCATATATATATATGTGTACACTAACACCTAAATGTAGGTGCCTCAATCTGGGAATGCATCCTATTCTTAAACTGAAATTCATCTTACCTATTTTAGGTATCTGTATTGTCTATGTCTAATATAGGTTGCTTGTCTAGCAAAAAGGAAAAAAAAAAAAACAACAAAAAAGCAGACACATTTAGAAAGACATTCCTCTAACCCATATTTCTACACCCATTTTACACTGAAGTAAGTCACACCCTTTATCTAGCAGGGAATCTCAGTGCTCATATCTGGTGTAAACTTTTTAAAGATAGATAAGAAATTCCACTTCTGTAACCGTGGGTAGAGTTTAAGGACTAGGCACTTGCCCCTCACAGACATCACCAGACGTCTACACCCATCCCTGGGCACCTAAGATGCATTTGAAACTAAATTTTAAATAGCTTCATCTCAATGGTGTCCAAAACAAAAGTCAAAACAATCCTTTAAAAAAACCCAGAATTTTCAGTGATACACGCAACAGACAAAAACAAACAAACAAACAAAAATTATTGCTAGGCATTTAAGTGGAACTTTGACTATAGGCAGTATGCCTAAAACAAAAGAGGAAATTATGGGATTTAAAAATGGTTCCAAAACTTTGAATTAGGGGCATTGTATATGAACGCCAAATCCATCAGTTTTAGTAATTTTAAATGGAATTCCATTTGTTGGTCTTTATATTCTACTATTTTCCTGTGACTATGTAGAAAGGAAAGTTAAGGTAAAAAGTATTCTAAGTGCAACAGGCACTGCATTATGAAAGTGAACTCCGTTCATTTTCAAGAAGAAAAGATAGAACCCTTCAGCTAACTCCCAATTTCAGGAATTACGTATACTGTACAATAAATTTTCCACTGCCATATTGTCTCTTGCAAACTATTACTAGTTTTGTTGCTACAAAATTGTCACGTTCTTCAGCTCACAGACAGAAATGAAATACACCTATTCTGGAGAACATTTTTGTGCTCTTCTGGGGTAAGGAAATGTGAATTGTTGTTAGAACAAATAACAAAGCAGCAAGCCACTTCTTCCGCAGGAGTGATGGCTTATCATTTGGGGCAGGAAAACATAAAGGCTTATTTTTTTGAACTTTAGGAGCCATCATCAGTTTTCAGTGGCTTACCAGATTCCTCCCTCAGAAAGAGCTCTAAAACTGAAAACAGTGTGATATTAGGAGGCAAAGTCTCAGCAAGGCCTTCAGAGTTTTAATAATAATCTTGACTGTATATTGAGTAAATATTCATCACAGATTTTAAATTTCATCCTCCTATTAGCAACCAGACATCCATGGAATTTAATTCTCACACAGCACTGAAAATCAGGAGAACACAACTACAGCAGGCCATAAATAGCAAACTAGGAAATATTCTGTTCTCCTGTATTTGAGTAAATATCACAATGAAACAGATGAAGACAGGCAACCCAAGCTATTCATATCTTTTGTCATCAGGAGAACGCAGTCATGTTTCCACAATATCCCAACTGTAGACATAGAGTACAGTGTTTCCTGACTGTGTGTTTTATGCTTCAGAACAGCCATGATTTCACTGGTCTAGGATTATGCCATGATCCAAAGGATGGAAAACCTTCTCTCTGAGGACAGAGAGAGCTGGAGCTGCCCAGGGAGGTGGTGGATGCCCAAACCCTGGAGACATTCAATGTCAGGCTGGATGGGGTTCTGAGCAACCTGATGTAGCTGTAGGTGTTCCTGTTCATTGTAGGGGGTTGGAGTAGGTGACCTTTAAAGGTCCCTTCCAACTCAGACAATTCTATGACTCTATGATTTCATCCTCCAAAAGAGAATTCGTGTTGGCTGAGTTCTGTTTGCAGGATTTCTTGCAAGATGAGCATGTTTCATGCTGCTCCAGCACTTTTTACTTTGTGTTTATGTGCAGAAACATGCCATCTGTGTGTCTTCTGAGATAAAATCTTGGCAGCAAAGACAACATCACACACTGAGTAATAGCCCAGTGATTCCTGGAATGTACTGATTGCAGCAAGAGTAACTGTGTTGGGTATAATTCTGGTCACACTGACATCAAGAGAATAGGTTCTTACTCTGTTGATGAGTGTTAAACACCTATTCAGGGAGGACAGAAAAATCAGAAAACAGAAAGGACTATATCCCTCTTCCTACTTCAAAATTGCACTTGTGGTCATGGTTAAGATGTTATCAATAGCAACACTGTGTGCACTAGAGAGTGCAAAAGACTCTTAATTTAACGATCTAGGTCCTTACATAAATTTGATATTGAACACCTAAAATATCAAGTGAACTCTGACACCATCTCTGTCCAATTCAAAAGTGGTGTCAGTACTCTGCAAGCTGAATAATACATTTAATGTCATACACTCCCTTCTGTCACAGTGTAGACTTTGACCTTTCCAGATTTCTTTCTTTTACATAGAACGACTTGCAGTATCATATGTTGGAATTGCTTTATTTGTTTGTTTTTCAGAATAGTGAAAAACATTTGTTTCTACTTGCATGGGCAAAACGATACACTCAGCCATATGATGAGTTATATTAAGAACTACTTATTGCATATAATCTTATTTCATGCACATGCCAAGCGAGAAAGAAACCCTCCATGTTTGTGTTATTAAAAAATTGCTTGAGTTCTGTGGCTCCCTTGTGAAACATTTTTAATTTGGCCATCAATAAAATAGATAAGGTCCCATTCCCACCCAAAGCAATAAAATGGCTATTTTGAAAAATTCTGCATATGGCTACACGTCACTGTTAAGATCAGAAGGTACAAAAAGCTCTGAAAATTACAAAAAGCGCTCTCATGAATCTGTCAAGCTGAATGGGTTTGTGGGTTGCTACTGTACAAAAAGCACTAATTATCAAACAGCAGGTAATCTGCACAAAAATATACCTGGAATATTTCTCATGGCAGTCAGATGTTTAGCCAGTGCATATCAGTACAGCTTGAGACCAAGCATTTTTTGTCTACTTATGCCAAGGGAGGATATTTCCCACTATATCTTTAAAATAACTTGGCCTTCTTTGTTCTCCTATAATAAGCCATTATTTCTGCAGCCGAAGCTCCTGAAAAACACGATTTCTGTGTCAGAGGGATAAAAATATCCCTGACACAACACTGGATTTCATTTAGAAAAGCATCAGAAGATTCACAGTTTGAGGTGGAATTTATTATTGATCATTTCAGCTCAACGCAAATTTGAAATTGTGCTCTGAAACAAATAATACACTTTTCTCAGCCAAATCCTTACAGCAGCATTAAGAAAAGATCAAAACATTTCTAAAATTAACCACTGGATTTAAAAATATTTCATGAATCCATTATTAGACATAAAGAGAAGAAAAGGGGCAGGAATCTGTTTTGGGTAAAAATGTGTAAAATTTGTACTTTTTGTCCGTTTGGTTTGTATTTCTTCAATATGATTGTGATTTGTGCTCTGAGAATGTTCAGCTGAAGCAGAAGACCCATTTTAATAAGCCCCACAGACACAAAGTTACAATATGTAATTAACCCCTGGAACATTATAAAACACTGATTTAAATCTGAAACAACCCCTTCTGAAGCAAAATCAACCTTTTTGAATTAAAATTAGCTTCTGTTTTATCCCAATTGCAGTGCCCGTAAAATCATCTGCAAAGCAAATGAACTCCAAATTGTTTTTTATGGAGTTTTTTTGGCATAATAAAAAGCTCAAAATTTTCCAACATTTAAAATCCAGACGCACAAAATGACTCATTTTAAATTTAGAGCTTTACATTGCCAAAACTAAGATCAGGATCCAGTCTGCACTTCTTCCACCTCATCCAGTGTCTTCTTGTCTTCTCCAAACTGTTACTGACAAAGCTCCCTTGACACCTGCAGCTCTGTATGAGATCTGACCAACATCAGTTTGGCAGAGCAGATCTGTTACCATTTGCCTGCTGAATGGGACAAGGCAGCTTCAAAACATGCATCTTTTTGATGAAGTCCTTTGAGGAAGCATCATCTGGGTATGCCGAAAACACTCAGACAAGAGCAAAATACACCCAAACAGAGTGGCTAGGAAAATTTTCACCCCAACCTAAAATGCTGTTTGAAAAGGCTGCGGAATCAAAAGAAGTACCCTAAAGATGAGAGGGGAGAGGCAGAGCTTAAGCATAGTCAGCAAATTATTGCTGTATCTCCCCAGCTTATGCCTTGTCTGGTTAAACACTGAAACTCCTACAATTACATTCCTGGCTTTGTCTTTGACAGTTTTAGTCTTGATGCTCGAATAGATCCCCGTCTGTCACTCTCAGCCTTCCACCTGCAGAATCCTAGAAACAGAATTACAGAATGGCTTAGGTTGGAAGGGACCTCAAAGGCCATCTAGTTCCAACCTCCCTGCCACAAGTAGGGTTACCATCTATTAAATCAGGCACTAGATCAGTCTGCCCAGGGCCCCATCCAACCTGTCTTTGAACACATTCAGAAGATACTGGGAGTTTTCAAAATCCTTCTTTAGCAAAAAGCCACTTTCATCAGGATTTCAGCCAATAAGCTGCACTATGAACTCCTGGTATCTCCCATTCTACCTCTTCTTGACAAGGGGCTAAAGCTTCAAAAGCAAGGCAGAGGGACACAAGTATGACAGCATTCTCAGTCTTCACAGATCTAACTACAGTAATTCATCTGCCAGTGACCTCATCACTGGAAATTATGAGCACTGTATTAAAAACCAACAAAAATCCTCACTAAGGATTTCAAGCTCTCTACAGTTGGGGTATTTTAAAAGAAGGATCATCTATATGGGTAGAGTAGTACTTTCCTGGGAAGTATCACTTTTGGTAGCAGGCACAGTTAGCAAGCTGCAGCTGGAACTTTCAGTCTTTGAACACCTCATTTATGACACAGTCTTTCTCTGGAATAAATCTTTTTGTGATGTTACAGCTGCTAAGGTTGTAATTCTACAGAACCAGCACATCACAGACTCCCTCTGAAATCACCAGCTATTTCAGAGGTATAAAAGAACACGTCAGATTTCAGTGGGAATTCAGCACGCCAGAAAGCTTGTGAGGAACATGCTTTTAACAAACTGGTTTTGAAAGAGTCTGCTTTTACAAAGGCTGCCTGTGAGCTGCTGGCTAAGCATCCAGGTGCTGGAGCAGATTCCAGATATAGCAGGTGTTAAATATTGCAACAGTGCTATATAAGATGGGGGAAGTAATAACTCCGAAGAGCAGAAAAGTTTGATTCTGTGCTTCAGAAAATTTTGGAGCATGGCTAAAGTGATTCTGGGATATATCAAGAGCAACTGACCCTGTGGGATTTTTTCTGATTAAGCCTATGAACACCTACATACAAAGACTGGTTATGAAACAGTGTACTCCATTAATACTCCTAATAGAAATGAAAACATGAGTGGCAAAACTGAGTAGTTGTGCAAAACCTGGTCATATGGAAACTTTAGCAGTACTTCTACTCCATACTCTCCTGGGAGGTTAATTCACATTATCATCTTTATTCTATAACTATATGTAGGCCATGAAATGTTTGCTATGAGCATATCAGGAAAAAAGTGCCCCAGTGCCACAAGGACATTCATAAACATCAAAATATACAGTTTTTTTCCTCCAAGTTTCTCCTCCAGCCTATTAGTCTCCCTTTTTATAAAACTATTACATGTTTGTGATGACTTTTTCCCTATTCTGTGCTCTTTTAGAAATAGAGGAGACATAAATACAAACCATATCTAAGATGCATGTGCACTGTTGATAGCATTCAACATAATGGCATGGAATATTTCTGCTTTTTTTCGCTATTAATTTCCTACTACTACCTACATCTGATTTCCTTTTTCTTTATTTATATATATTTTTTTCTCAGTAGTGAGATGTCAAGAATTTTTCACTATCTTTTCAATACCTTCTTATGCTTTAAGCAACCTTAGACCTTTCCTTTCATCTAGACACGCTGGTTTTGAGGATTTTTTCCTTCTGTACTTTTCCTTGCCAGCTGCCAAAGAAATGCTGTTTCTATGGAAAAAAATCACCTAGACCTCACTCGATTTTCACTGAAATCAAGGAAAAGGTGGATGTTAAACACAGTATGCTTTGGTAGTTAGCCTGTCAAACCAGGTGTCAAGCAGAAGGTAATCCTCCTATCTTTTGTCAGAAAGAAGATGACAGAGAAGCTGGCCTACAGCTGGGAATTTCAGATCAGGCAGAAGATGATACTAGAGTGATAACAGCAACAATAACCAAGTACAGTCATCTTTTTTGCATCTAAAAGTAAGTATCTTCCTAAGAGCCATTTAATAGATAATCCTAAAATCCTCAAAATCAGCATGCAGGTTTATTAATCCAGAGCAGGAAGGAGGAAGCTCCCAATCAAAAAAAAAAAAAAAAAAAGGAAAAGAAATGAACAAATGAACAAACAAATACAAATGACAACAAAAAAAACAACACTGAAATCATAATGCACAGACATATCTCTGAGTACATATGCACACACAAGGATATTCGTCTCCTCTCTACTCACAGAGCAAAACAACTTCACCTCTCACCCTATTTGAACCAACAGAAGCAAATCTGATCTGAAAAGTGTTCAGCAGTAGGAGTATAAAAATGATAATTGAAAGTTTATTACTTAATGCTTGGCAAAGCTATTTCCCATGGCAATTTGATAAATACCTTGACTTTTCTGCTCATCATAACCTCAGACATTTATTGCCTCATTTACTTTAACAAACGTTCAGTTATCTTCCAACTACCCAGACTATATTTAACAGACTGTACAGCAGGAATGTTGCCATGGTAGAAAAAAGCCAAGGGATGAGACTGGAAGTTCAGGGGGTGGGAGGGACAACAGCTTTGCAGAGCAGCGCAGTCATTTTATGCAAAAAAAAAGCACATTAATTTAAGCAGAAATAACACCTCAGCAGCCTTGGGGAAGCAGACTCATAGAACGGATTGGGTTGGAAGGGATCTGAAAGATCATTTCCAGCCCCCTTGTCATTGACAGGGTTGCTAACCACTAAATCAGGTAGCCCAATCCAACCTGGCCTTGAACACCACCAGGGATGAGGTATCGACAACTTCTCTGGGCAATTTGTTCCAGTGCCTCACTACTCTCCGAGAGAAGAATTTCTTCCTAAAATCTAACTAGAATTTCCCCTCTTTTAGATTAAACCATTCCCCATATTGGGAAATTTCTCCTCTGCCTTTCCCAGCCTTTCCCAGCTACAGGGAGAACAAGGACCCACAGCTTCAAAGAATACATAGAGGAGCTACAGGAAACCAAGACTGGGCAAGTAGCTTGGATTATTGAAAGTATTTATTGCTTTATTTACTGCAAACCAGTTCTTGCTTAGGCAAGGTCATCCTGGACAGCAGGGCTTCACAATCAAAAGGAAATAGGGAAGAAAAATGCAGTTGGTGAGTGGATTGCAAACTTCCACAGAAGTGGGAATTTTATGGCTAAAAGGATAAATAGTTCTTGTAGCAACCCACTCACTACCTGTCCTTCTGTGGGTTAACACGGTCTGACAAAGCTGCCAGTTTGTGCCCTCTCTGCTGCAATGAATTGCTCAGAGGCACACAGCTGTGGGAGCTTGTGGTGAAGGATGGGGCTCTGCTCCTGCTTTCTGGATGTTGGGGCAGCTACTGCATACTCTACATCTGGAGAGGTTTGGGTTTTCATGTAAAGAAGGAAAATGGAACAAATTCCCAAAACAATAGAAAAGAACCTGACATCTTTCAACAGAAAGCAGGTGATGCTCATGAAAACGGAAGAAAAAATGCACAGAAGAGGATGTCAGTGGAAAACATTACCAGTCCTGGTGTTTTCACTGTCTTCTTTGGCACTTAGATATCTCCAGCAGCTGAGGAAAGATCAAAGCACTCCAAATAGACCAATGGATCACAGTGTCTTATGGAGCCAGTATTAGAAGTTTGTTCTTTGGTCTGCATTTCTCTGATATGATTCTAATTAGCTGTATTATGATGGTAGCGCCTAGAGGCTCAATTATTTCATTTCACTGGGGATCATTGCTGTATTAATTTTTAATCAGTATGCTTTAAATATTTACCAAAGTTGTTAAGAACCTGCAATGAGATGCCAAGACCCTTTTTATCAATAGAGAGGATTCAACTGTCTTAGGCAAAGTCCTGCTTGTTTATCACTCAGCCAAAATTCAAAACTTAAAGGGAAGTACTAACCTGCTTTACTTTGTAAAGACTCTTCAGCTTGGAACTATTTGCAATGTGCTTTTTTAATGATTTCCTTTATTTACAAATTTAACCTAGAGACATTTTCTGCAAAATACTTAATTGGCTTAGTCATAAATTCTACATCCTAGATAAATTAAGAGGAGGGGTAATGGAAAAGGGACATGGAAAAAAGATGATTAATTTCAAAATATTTGCTTTGTTTTTTTTTTTCTTTTTTCTTTTTTCCTTTTTTTCCTTAAAATTCCAGGTCTCACATGCAAAACAATGTAGAAATGTTCATCTTCTATTACAGATGTTCATCTGGATAAGGTCCTCAGCAATCTCACCATCCTTGAAAATGGCCCTGCTTTAAGCAAGGACTTGAACGATTAGGGTTAGGGTTAGGAAGTCATCCTAAAGTAGTCTGTGATTCCAGGTATATTAATGATAAATTATTCTGGAGGATATACAATGGAATTATGAAGCATGGACTACAGCTCCAGGAACGAGTGCCACGTGGTCAGCCCTTGGAGGTTCAAGTTGTTCCCTCTCTTTAGAGATGCAAGCTGAAAAAGTAACAGATGTAAAGGTTCTCTATGACCGGGGACCCTGATCAGTGCCCCTGGCCATACTGTCCATGGATAATACCTGAAATAAATGCAATGTTAAGTCATTCCTCACAACTTAAGATTGGATTTTAAATCAGAATCGTTCTTGAATTTTGTCATTTCCCATGGCAGATTTACAGTAGAATAATCCTGGGAGGGTTGTATTTTTTGATTTTCCTTTTTCATTTTTAATTCTTGCACTCTCCTGGAGAAGCACGTAGCCCACGGCTTGGATAGGTACATTCTATGCTGGGTAAAAAAAAAAAAAACAAAAAAAAAAAACTATCAGGGTAAAAGAAGTGTTAGAGAGTGGTGATGAATGGAGCTAAATCCAGCTGATCTGGTCACTAGTGGCATTCATCAGGGGTCAGACCTGGGGCTGGCCCTATCTGGTATTTCTACTGATGATCTGGGTGAAGGCACTGAGTGCATCTTCGGTAAGTTTGCAGATGACAAGAAGCTGGGAGTGTTGAACTGCCTGAGGGTAAGAAGGCCCTACAGAGGGATCTGAACAGGCTTTATTGCTGGGCTGAGGCCAATGGAATGAAGTTCAAAAGATCAAGTGTTGTGTCATGCACTTTGCTCACAACAAAACCCATACAATGCTACAGACTTGCAGCAGAGCGTCTGGAATGCTGTGCAAAGGGAAAGGGTCTCGAGGTATTAGCTAACAGCTGGCTGAACATGAGCCAGCAGTGTGCCCAGGTGGCCAAGTAGGCCAGTGGCATCCTGATTTGTATTGGAAATAGTGTAGTCATAGAGACAAGGGAGGTGACTGTACCTCTGTACTCAGCTCAGCTGAAGCCATACCTCGAGTACTATGTTCAGTTTTAAGCCCCTCACTATAAGAAAAACATTGAAGCTCTGGGATGTGTCCAAAGGACAACAAATCTGAGAAAGGTCTGGAGCACAAGTCTATGGGGAGCAGTGAGGAAATTAGAATTGTTCAGTCTCAGAGGAGACCTTATTGCTCTCTACAACTACTGGAAAGGAAGTAACTAGTGACAGGATGAGAGGGAACAGCCTCCAGTAGAATCAGGTTGGATATTAAGAAAAATTTCTTCTCAGAAAGAGTGATGAGGTAGTGAAACAGGCTGCCCACGGAGGTGGTGGAGTCATGATCCCTGAAGGTTTTCAAGAAAAGGGTAGATGTGGCACTGAGAGACAGGGTTAGTGGGCGCAGTGGTGATGGGTTGATGGTTCGACTAGATGATCTTAGATGTCTTTTCCAGCCTTCATTATTCTGTGATTATCCCCTTCCCTCTGACAGCAAGAGAAGTGAAGAATGCGTTGTCTTTGTTTTGGAGTGAAAATAAACTTCTTACACTCAATTTTTCAAAGCAGATGATTTTGTCATTGCTGATGTGTTTCAGTATGTTTCAGTTCCAGTCTATTTTTTATCCTCACAGCAAAATTTCATCACAATCAACACCTTCTTGTACTATTACTACCATTTTTGACAAAAACAACATTTTCTGATATGAAAATATTCCATCACAATTTCTTCCTCCAGCTTGAGCTGTAATATTTGTTCAGCACAGTCTATTCCCTGCACAGCAGCTGTGATATCATTGTGCCACAGGCACTAAATGAATGTGAAAATAAACTCAGGACATCTAGCCTGAAGCAGTGGAGATGCAGAGAAGGCAATGGAGCTGTTCTCAGTTAAACTTACAAAGGGCCAAACTTGCACTATGATGTAGAAGATCTGTAGTGACATTTCAAAGCCACTTGCTTTCATCTATTAAAGCTTTCCTGTCTTGAACCTTTGCAGAAATGACTTCTCACCTTCCTAAAGCTCTGCCAAGTCAAATATTTCACTCACTACCTCCCTGGTTGCTTAAGTACCTCTGAACATATGCTACTTTGATACCAACATCCTCAATCTAATTTATTAGGCTTGCTTGGTTCACAGATGAAGAATTAGCTGATTTTGATAGGACTGGGTATTCAGTTGAAAAGTAATTTGTCATGATGCTAACCTCTTTTTTATCCTACTTGATATGGGTAAAACCAAAAACCTACTCCTTCTGCTAGAAGCTATTGTTCTTGTGATCTAAAAGACATCACTCAGTGCACCAAAGATTTACAAAGAAGACAGGCTAAATCCTTGCAATCTAATTACTGCCCTTCTTTTCTGCTAAAAAGACCTTCAGTACAATAAAAAAATACCCCAAAAATCACTTAATGTATGAGACAGGCAAAATATTTTGCTTAGATGACAATGGACATGAGTTGCAGCAAAGGTAAGGAAAATATTTTCACTGCACAAGTGGTTGTACACTCAAAAGTTGCCCAGAGAGGTGGTGGAATCTCCATACACCATATTTAAAATTCATCAGGAAGTGGCCTTGATCAACATGACAAACCTTCAAAAGCTTTGGGCAGGAGTGGGACCGGATTATTTCCAGAGGTCTCTTCCAATGAAAATTATTCTGTTAAATTATGACCATGTTTTGCAGTCCTGTGCAGTCATGTCATGCTGACAAGGAGCTTAATCTAATCATGATGCCTCTTAAAGCTGCCTGTAAGCATGCAGCATAAAGATGATCCTCCCAAGAGGCATAGCTAAATCAGGGCTTTTTAGACTGCACATCTGTGTTGTTACTACAAGAGGATAAACTGGAGAAGGACATCATAAAGGTCCATATTTGCTGGGCGTATGTAAAGACATCAAACGTAGAGGAAACCATCAACACAGATTTTGTAGCCCTGTCTTCAGGAGGAGGAATATTTCAAAGCAAGTAGTCAACATGTAACTCAGCAGTCACAACTGTAAGAAAAAAACTTTCAAGTGCTACAGAAGAGCTATCAGATCAACCTCCTTGATGTCCTTTCCTCATAGCCCAGGACTCCGCAAAGCTGAGATCACAGCCTAAGAACAATTAGACAAACAAAATGGGCTGTAGGTAGGATCTCAAGAGGGAGGTAGGTGGAAACTCTGCAGCAATCTGAGCTTTCATAGCAGGCTCCTGGCAAACACCTACGCAGAGCTACTCACGACTGTGAGACTCACAGCTTGTACCGACCCACCCAAATCATTCTTTGCTTGGGTGCAGAATGGTAACTGAAGCAGCGCATACACAGAGCAGCGGGAGGAGAGGAGCCCAGAGCAGGGATGAGCTACAGCACAGTATATTGTGGTATACCTCTCATTCCTTATCTCAAGTTGCCCAGGTCAATGATAATTTGTTGTGGTTGACAGTTTTGGTACAAGAGCAGGAGTGGGGAAGTGGAATTAAAAGACCCAGTGACACTGGTATAAGGTAGACTAGAGAGAGACTGTCATGATTGCAATCCTAAATTATTATCTCTGTAGCAATATGTGAATCAATGAATAGTCAGACAGGATCATCCTTGTATTAAAATCTTCTTCACAGTAAAATCATTTCCTCTATTTATATTTTTAACTTAATGAATACTGGGAGATAGTGAAAACTGAGTACACTGGCTAGTAGCTGCCATCTCCTTACTTGGTAGAACTTTGTTTGAAATCTGTAGGGCAGGATTTGTTAGTGCACATTTTCAGGAATCAAAACAGAGAGTAAATATGTTAAAAGTAAATGTACAGTTTTGTCCACCACTAACATCCATACACTAGCCTTTGCAACAGAGGGAACAACATTTTCCTGAGTAATCTCTAATAACTGTGTTGTGAGATAGCTGAACGTAGGCAAAGCGCTGAGTGTTATATCCTCCTTCTTTCCTAACTACAGCAGGGAGCCCAGTACTCACAGTTCTGTAATGAGAGGGAAGTTCCAGAATGCTTTATTCTGGCTTTTCCCCAGTGGAAACGTTCCAATGTGTATAAATAATTTAAAAAAAAAAAAAAAAAAAAAAGATTAGTCAGATCAATTTTTTCTTCAAGTGGGGGTTAAAGAATTCAGAGGGCATGCAAGAGACATTGGCTGCAACCCCACTCTCATTAGTGTTTAATTTTTAAAGTACAAAATAGGATAATTAAAATGAATCAAGAAAGACGCACTGTAAAACAGAAAGCCCTCTGCATCACTGGCAGAGCTCTCTCCTGGAAAATGGGAGATACAGTTCTGCTTTGGGAAGTCTTCATTTCACCTGAAAAGAGGATTTTAAATTCCTAAAATCTTACAGATGGCACTTGAGCCTTGATGTTACTTGACTCCACGTTGCAGCTGCAACAGCACTACAGGAAAATCAGAAATTTCAGAAAATCTCTTTGCTCACCTCTTCTTTAAGAGCTTATGAACACCTGCAGCTCCCATTAACTGCAATTTGTGGAAGCCCAGCTCATCTGGAAATCAGCCCTTATACCCACACCACAAAGTGCATTAAAATAGAGTACATGGATACTTTCACATCAGCAAGTCACCAATAATCTCAGTAACTAGCAATTACTGAAAACCACCTGTATGCTGCCCGCATGGAAGTTGTTAGTGAAGTATGCATGTGCCAACCTAAGCCTTTCAACATCTCATTTAGCTCATTACCCTGTCTGCACATCTGCTTTTTCAGATAGCTATTGAACAAATTATATTTGTGGTGCATTTTTTTTCAATAACCCACCAATTCAGAACTTGTTCTCTACCCACTGTATAATTTTTGTAGCAGGAAAAGATTGAAATGCCAATATAGCTGCTTTAGGAGCCATGCACCGTTATTAAGAGGACATCAATGTAACTGTTAGCTAGCAGTGATCATGGTTGTAGATTAACATTTCAATGAATTTTTTATAGTCTAAATTGTGGGAACGATAGAAGCTATTTTCTTTTGTTGTAAAAATCTTCCATTAGTAATTCACTCTCATTTAGTTAGTTGAACTGGCATGTGTTCTAAACACAGACACATACGAGCTATTTCTGCGTAGTGTATCACAATTTGTCTTGTTTAAAAGATTTTTAAAGGATTTTTTCAACAGAGCACATCCAACTTGTTCATTACAGCAGGTATGGAACCACCTAACAAATGTGTGGCCACATCAATTCGAACGTATGCAAGATTACCGCATATGCAGAGAGAACCAGTCTATTGTCTAAATTTCCATTTCAAATAGCATATACCTGAATGTGACAAATGCTGATATCGCTTTAAGGAGAGCTCTGCAACTTCATGTGTACAATAAAGCATTTCTTCTTCTGAGCTGAAACCATCTGTGATCTGGTCAAGAGGAAATAACATTACTCTTGGATTTAAGTGTACTGGTGCTTTCCTATCAACAGTAATCACTGGACATTAAATTGATAAGAGTTGTAGACTGTAGCAGAAAGAGTTGAATTTGTCTTTTCTCACGTAGAGCAAACATAATACCGCTCACTGATACATGAAAGCTTCTCAATATACTCATGATTTATGATATAAAACCTTCCTGCTCAGTAAATTACTCACATGGCATCCCAGTTGGAGAGCATTTATTTAAAAATATCTTTTCAGAATGGAGAAAGGACAAAGATTTTTAAAAGTGGAGAAGGATAAAGGAAAACTGAAAATGCAGAAGATGTCTGACATATGGCTGATTCCTCCACCCATGAATTTATATTTATAATCTGCAGTCAGCTATTGAATAATATTATCACAGATCAGATAGAAGCAGGATATGAATTTGACAATGTACACAGTCTCAAAATCCTCTGTTGCTCAAAAAAATAACTACATGAAGGATTATAAGAGAATCTTTTTGTTTCCTTCCTCTTAAGTTTTAAGTTTGCTTTTGTCACTGCTTCTTTATTTTACAGAGGTCGTCTGAAAATTTAACAAGCAGGAATCTGGTTCAATGGGGGGAAAAAAAAAAAAAAAAAAAGATTTCCAAGGTCAACACCTATCTAGGAAGAAAGACGTTAATTTTGGAGTATTTGTATTAAAAACCTTCCAGCGTTGATGTTCTATTTCATTTTTTCTTACTGCTGCACTAAGAACTGAAATAAATAACCTCACTGAATATCAAGTCAAAATAGTGTAGAGTTGCACAGGAAAAAATACATTAGGTGATCTAAATAAGAAATTAATTTTTTCTCCCTTCTTCTTCTTCTTTTTCAGTTCTGAGAACTTTTATGATTTTGTTACCACCAGAAGTAGGAATATTCTCAGGAAGATACATAACTTCTTTAGAGGACAAGGACAGCTCCAGTAACAAAGAGACGGAAGGCTTCATGTCCGGACTAGAGAAACTGGAATCATACAGTGAAGGTACTACACCACAACTGAAGATTATAAAGGAACTGACTGAAGTCATTTACATCTTTCCCTGACATCTGAACATGATTTTTTATATAGCAATATTTGCTAGTCAACCACTTAGAACTCCCAAGACCAGCAGCCAACAACTTTCATCAGACTTGATGAAATGAAAATGTTGCCTAAGCTGAGCAGCAGCAGGAAAATACAAAATCACAGCATCATAGAGTCACAGAATTGTAAGGGTTGGAAGGGACCTCCAGAGATCAAGTCCAGCCCCATTGCAAAGCAAGCCCCCTACAGGAGGCTGCGCAGTTAGGCATGCAGGTGGGTCTTGAATATCTCCAGAGAAGGAGAATCCACGACCTCCCTGGGCAGCTTGTTCCAGTGCTTTGTCACCCTCACTGTGAAGAAGTTCCTTCATATATTGGTGCAGAACTTCCTATGCTCCAGTTTATAGCTGTTTCCCCTTCTGTCCCCACAGACCGCTGAAAAGAGGTTGGCCATGTCTCTTTGATTCCCACACTTAAGACATTTATAAGCATTAATCACCTCTGAGTCTTCTTTACTCAAGGCTGAATAGATCCAGTTCACTCAGCCTTTCCTCATAAAAACTATTATCTTCCTTCAAACCTCGGTATATACAAAAATTGACCTTAGGAGCCATACTTCCTGGCCTGTATACATATATGGGACATACCTGGGACAACAGGATTCATTACAGGATGAGGAAAATGTTGTTTCTCTCTTTTACCTGTGCCAAAATCCTCTCTCTCTACCCCAAGGTTTTTTGATAAGTTAAAACAGAATCAGAAAACTTTAAGGTTAATTCTTCCTTTTTGCATCTTATTTTGTACACAATAAACTAAAGCCATAGATTGCATCTGATCTAACAGTCTCTAAACCAATAATCCACTTCAATCAGGATTTCAGTAAAGAAAGCTCAGTGTAGCCTGGACATCAGATAGAGGTGTCAGTCTGGTATACAAACATGGTCAGATATGTCTATGCATTTAACTAGCAAGATGAGAGCTGAAATATCTGGAAGATGCCTTGAATTTGAAGAGCCCAATGTAACTGAGTTTGAGGTAAATTCATAATTAAATTCTTAATGCTGCTGTACCCAGTCAACAACTGAACGTAAAGAACCAGCTCCCACCTCTCCTTCCCAGAGATTTTCACACTAAAACATAAGAAGCTTTTATATTTTGAAACATATAAAATTCCAGCTGAGCAAAGTGAGTGTATTATTATACTTTACTGCAGCAGGAAGTACACATGGGAGGTATCTACATGCTGTATTTTGTGAAGTCTGTCTTCATTCCTCTCTGCCTGTCAAAGCTCAGAGTGTTCTGTCATTAAAAAATGGTGGCTAAATGTTTCAGTAAGAAATAGCATTTTCTTTCTCAGTCTTAAGCAGGGAGAAGGAATATAGTTAGGTTCTTAAAGACTGAAAGCAGTTACGAAGATTTATCACCATCAAAAGATTTCTTTAGTCAGCAGACCACAGCCACTAGAAGGAAAGAAACCCTGTGGCTGAGGCTGATGCTTGATCAAAATATGTTTATTCTAGACTGAAAGAAGACATATGCTTACCAACATGTGTGCATGCACACACAGACACATGCACAGAATTATGCACACATGCTGAATTATATACTGCAAATACAGGACACTTCTATATTTAAATTCCCAGCTTGTTGCTTGGATGATTATATCTAATAGATAAATCTAAACCTCAAGAAGAACACATTCCTCTTGTTTAGGAACATGGCTAGCAATCCCTGCAACAGTCCTGATAACAGCAAGGCTTTGTTCTATATCTGAATACATCCTCTGCCACAGAGTGTCTGAAAATATCCTGAGCACTCATTCGAAGCATAGAGTGGTGGTGAATGAAGACTTTTATAAACATGCCAAAGGTATGTGAACACTGAAGAGCAGATCCTGAAATTTTAAGAGTGTGTTTTTGTCATTTGTACTGGAAATACTTCAAATTGCAGCCAGTCAGTATGCTGTTGTCTCATCTCTTACTTCACTGAGCTTTAGAATTTGCTGCTGAGGGAGCACCCTGGCTCAAACTCAAAACCAAAAAAGGCACCCTCAAATTTAATGGTGCTGACAAAGATGAACAATGTTGAAACAAGTTACAGGAGCGAGAACAGTCAGACATCAAAGTAAATTTCTGCTACAGCCTGGGCTTCTGAAACAAGCCCCATGAGAACTGAACTTGCTGCCTTTCTCTTCCAAGAATGGCTAAAAACCAAGAGAAATCCCAATACAATTATGATTCCTGCTACAGAATCACAGTTTTATGGATTCAGAAACTTTATTTTTTTAACATTTCCACTTTTGTTACTAGCCAATCATTTCACTGTCAACAATAAAAAAAAGAACACTCAAAGAAAATATTTCTTAGAGACTAGTGAGTTTCAAGGCAGCTCTTTTCTGCTTCTGGAAGGTCACCTTCTGGTATTCCACTGAAAAATTCCACTCTTATACGCATAAGAGCTTTTATCTCATAAAGTTCAAATGAATCAGAAGAGCTGTCTAACAAATTACGTCCTTCATCATCATTAGATGATCTCTGATGTGTCGTGTAGTTGTCCGATGCTACTGAAAACTAAAATGTTTCAGCTCTTCTTGGACAGAAAATGAAATACATGTATCTGGGGTTGGTGGTCTGATCTCTGAAGAGACGTGTTTGGGTATTCCGTATGAATTGGAGTTTGCAAGGTTTATACAAAGAAATATCACACTTTCATAATTCAGCTGAGAAGAAATGAATTTAAGATCTGTCCATGATGTGCCAGTCTCCTGTGGATTTTCCTAGACAGTCAAGGGTGATTGCTGTCACTCTTGGATGGCAGTAAGAATGCAGAAGGAATTCAACAGACAATTTCCAATCAAAGGAAAATATATTAAGGAAGGAAATTCCTATGAACCCCACAAAAATATTTCCCTCTATGAATTTTGACTCTGTTTTACTCATAATCACTTCAGCCAGTGTAACTCGTTAAAAGCCAGAAAGTTACTCTAACCATCATTTCTATTCAATGTGAACTTTGTGTTGAACTTAGACTTGAGCTCATTACCACTTGGATTACACCACCACTTGTATCTTGGCTAGATCCACAGCAAACTTGATCTGGTTTTTTTTGTTGTTGTTGGTTTTTTTTTGTTTTTTTTTCCAGTTTGGGCCCCTATATCCTTTCCAGAACTTAATTTCACATCCCTACTCTTGCATACATATTTATTCAATACAAAATAGCCTTGCACTATGCTCACATCTCACTGTGGAAGCATGACTGAAAGAACGTTATGCAATTTTGTGATACAAGAAATCCAATTTTTTTCTGTTGTGACATATTTTCTAAGTGACATAAATGAGTCATTTAGCTTTTTCATGGTTCTACTTCCATAAAAAAAAATAAATAAAAGGGGTTATGAATAGCACTCTTCACTCCACAAAGGCTGAAATGAAATGCTCAGGCATGAGAGCTATGAATCCCTGCAAAGTGCTTCATGTACTATTCTTCTTGGGCTAGTTCAAATAGAATCAATTAATTTCAGAATGGCTGAGGTTGTGCAGGAATCCCTGGGTCCATCTGGTCCAACCCCTGCTCAAAGAGGGACAACCAAAGAAGTATGCCAGGCTTCTTCTGTTATATCATCAAGGAGAAGATTCTACATCATCTCCAGGCAGCCTGTGGCAAGGCTCAGTCACCACAGAGTACAGAAGTGTTTGCACATATTCAGACAGAACCTCCTGTGTTTCATTTCTTACTGAGACTTGCTAAGGAGATATTCTATCCCAAGTCACTGGTTAATAAGTTAAATGATACTGGATGAAATACTTTTTTCTTCTTCCATTACACCAGGCAATCTGTGCTCCATCAGCTTGCTCATAGTACTGAACCATCTTCCACAAGTGCCAACCATCCATTCTCACTCTCACCCGTGTTTCCTTTAACTAATATTTAACACAATGGCTTTAGAACTGACAATCTGGGAATCTGGCAGATGTGCTTGGACAAGAAATACCAGCCCACATTTTTCTTGACTGCAATCTCATTATACTTTTTTCCTGGACCTGAACTCCCTCTTTAAACACTTCTGAACATGGCTGATAACAGGCAGATAAGGGTGTCTTTCAAAATATTTAATGCTCTAAGAAAGTATAGTATACAATACATACAGAGACAAATGTAGAATCATAGAATGGTTTGGATTAGAAGGAACCTTTAAGAACATCAAGTTCCAATCCCCTGCTATAGGCAGGGACACCTCCCTGTAGACCAGGTTGCTCAAAGCCCCATCCAGCCTGGCCTTCAATGCTTCCAGGGAGGGGGCATCCACAACCTCACTTGGCAACCTGTTCCAGTGTCTCACCACGCTCACAGTAAAGAATTTCTTCCTAATATCTAGTCTAAATCTACCCTCTTCCAGTTTAAAACTATTTCCCCTTATCCTGTCACTATCTGCCCTTATAAAAAGTTCCTCCCCAGCTTTTCTGTAGGTCCCCTTCGGGAACTGAAAGGCGCTATAAGGTCTCCTCAGAGCCTTCGCTTCTCCTGCCTGAAGAGCCCCAGCTCTCTCAGCCTGTCCTCGTAGACTGAAAGAGGTACATATTAAACACTGCAGACAGCATGATTGTCTATGATCTGGCCAGAGTTTATCAGTTCAGAGACAGATGGACACTGAGATCTTTATGCTATTCTCTGCTGCAGTTGTAGCTTTTAAATATTTTCCATCAGACGGCATAACCAAACAACAAGAAAAGTGACCCCCTTCCCCCCCCAAAAAAAAGGAAAGGCTATAGATAAAACAGTAAAAGACCATTTTAAATCTTAAATGTGTGGTTCTTCAGTAGGGTACATCCAACCTACTTCTGAAGAATTCAAGAATTTTTTTTTTTTTTTTAACATCTGACTGAAATGAATAATATCAAGATGGTTTTGGTAGACAAAAAGTCATTGGAACATTACTGGAATTTGGAACAAATTATGAAACTCATAGGTAACACAGATAGTTACCATTGCTGGAAAACAATAATGCAATGGGGTACAGGGAAACGTGGGGTGAAGTAGTCACAGTATATTTATTGATAACGCATGTTATGAAGATTACATCAAATATTTGTGAACTGGTGTTCAAAGTCAACATGAAAGATACAGCAACAATGAAACAGAGAGAAAGAGCCATCAGGAACACATTACCACGCAATGACAAAATATTTAAAGAATATGGGGATTTGGCTCCATATCTGAGTTTAGATGCCCGCATGTGCACCTAGGTTACCCACAGCTTTTAAAAGTTGGTGGAGCCTGGAGAGTTTCTAGGGTACTCTATAGCAGGAAAAACAGAAATGTAGCCAGTGAGCTGAACAGAAATTTATTATTATTATTATTATTATTTCAGATTAATGGAATTAAACATCCAAGTAAAAAGTTAGCAGGTAAAGTGCTGTTAAAGTTATATAAATCACAAACCATATTTGTTAACTGAGTCAACCCTAATACGGTAATTAACATAGAATTAGTCTCTCCTGAGGAGATATAAAACATACGAAATCAAGAAAATCTGGAATCCGGCCCAGAAAAAGGGTTATATAAATACGATGTACAGAACTATTTATTCAACATGTCTGCATTAACCTTTTGAGAAAAAAAAAAAAAATCAAAATGCTAAATTTTAAGTGCTAGAATAAACTAAAAATTTGAGGATTTTATTCCTAATCCCATAGAGCCGAACCTTAAGTACATCTTCAGAATGAGATAATTTCATATGCATGAAACATACAATGTTCACAGTACAGCCATCCTTTTTACGAGAGGGTACTGCCAGCTAGGAAGATCCTTAAATGAAAAACACAGAAACATGCTGTCAGCCTTATTTTAGTGGCAAGGAACAAACCTGGCAAGAGCATCTAGTGGCCAAATCACTGACTCAATGTCTCTATCACAAACTCCAGCTGAAAGTCAGAGATTAGAAACACGGTACTGGAAAAACAGAAGCAGTAAAAAAAACAGAAGCTGTAAGAAAAAAAAGTTCCAAAGGACGAGAACAAATCCATCAAGGAGAGAAATGAACAAAAGAAAGACTACACAGAGAATGAGTTTGGAACACACAATCTCAAACAAAGAACCTATTATCTCAACAGAAATTAAAACTAAGCAGGTGTTTGCGAGTGTCCCCTATCCATAGCTTCCAGGTACTTTACTGTCAGATAAGAGGAAGTTTAATTCTTACAATAGATGAGTGGTTGCATCCTTCACAAGGCAGCTGGTGACTTTTAATCCCAATATTTTATTAAGTCAAATCAGCATGGAGTCCATTAGACAACCCAGGTAGGAAGTATGAGAAAGCTATTAGATGGAGAAGCTGCCTTTTCATGCCAATAGCCTAAAAATCCCATTATCACTCTTAAATGTTAAATGCATACCTTCACCATAAAAACATCTATGCAAAACTATCAAGTAGAAATCCCAAAGATTCCTAAGTATGATAAATACATTTAAACAGCCACATTTGCATTTTAAAACTTGTAGACTTTGTAAAAGGAGGCACAGAAATTGGAGCTTTATTAGGCACGGAACAATTCCCATGTCATTTAGATTTCCTCTTAGCCCCCAGCAAGCAACTCTTCCCCCTGCTTATTTGTACAGCCTTGGCACTAGGGGTCCATCATTCCCAGCATTTAGCTCTCAAGGCTCTGACAGCCTAACATGTTTGGACTTATAAATAGAAAAAAAATTTGCGTCAGCCACTACACTATGTTAATTTTCTAATTTGCCATATTTTCATTACTCGTTACAAAACATCACTTCCCCCCCCTCACCAGGGAATCATCTCTTGTGTAAAGGAGATAAATGTGGTTAACAGTCTAATTAATCCTCACGTTAGATCATATTTTCTTAGAAGGAAATACTTAAATTTGTAGAAGGCAAAGAAAGAATACTAATTAAATGGAAGTTCCCCTTTTCCAAAAAGATAGGTCAATTTTCTGTCCACTCAAACCTTCCTCTTAATTGCAACATTTCAGATATTATTCCTTTCAACCATAGCATTTCCATTCCCATTTCTCTGGAGAAGATTGCAGAGCTGACAGTACTCTGTCTATTAAACCACTCCCAGCAAAATGCATTCTCAAGTGAACAGAAGCTCCCATGACTACTGCTATGACTGCAGAAACATCCCTTCACTCTTCCTGTTCTCACATCATCTGTCACGTTATAGGATTTATATGTAGCAAATAAACTTTGCAATACAAGTCATCATAGAATCACACAATTGTCTGAGTTGGAAGCAGCCCTTCAAGATCATCTAGTCCAACTCACCTGCAATGAAAAGGGACTTCTACAGCAAGATCAAATTGTTCAGATTCTGGTCCAGTATAGACGGGACAGGTGGTCTCAGCTTTTAGTAAATATTTTTTTGAGTTTTCCACCATATGTGACCTATTCTTATAACCTACATGCCTATTCTCATTCACTGGAGGACTGTCCAATAATCAGATAACTATCAGGGTATTTCACGGGGTAATGAAGCAGTAATTAATTTGCTAATAATTGTGCAGTGCTTTGAAGAGGTAAATAGCTGTATGTGCTGGGTACTATAATTAAAAAATGCCTGGATGCACAAAAGCTGAAAAAGAATTTCATGTCTGAAATGGTTACTGAGATATTCAGCCCCCCATCTGTGGCTCTTGCAGAAGTTACTGGTTGTCCAACAGTAAACACGAGAAGGCTTAATTCTGAAAAACTAGCAGGTGAAATCTTGGTCTAATTCAAGCCAATAAATACCTTGGCCTTATATCGGAGAATCCCTGTCTTCACACAAGAACTTTTGTAGCAGTATTTGTTTCATTTAGGCTCCAGCAGATTGTTTTAGGTAAGCACGCCCCACAAGAAGCATCTTATCTGCCTCAGTTACTGACTGTAATTACTGACTATGTCCATCTCAGGTGCTTTAGCAATACTGCAGGTGAAAGGTATGAAGAAATGTGTTTGGTTTCAATAACTTAAATATCAATAAATAGTGGAAACTCCTTATATTTTCTATATACTGTGCTGATAGTTATCAGTGAGTATGCTTAGAATGCACATAAAATTTAATTCTTGCTTCAGAGCAGGCCCTGAACCCTTTACTTTGTCTCATATTCAACAATATTATCAAAATCACTGACAGTTAATTGGCCACAGATTGCTGCCACCTCTCTCTGCATTGATCTACAGAATCCCTTGGGCACAAACCAGTCTGCCTTATCCCAGACCCATTATCAACTCTAATCACTAGCAGAGGAAGAACAGTGTTAATGTAGCTCAGAAACTACAGAAATTATAAGGAAACTATCTACTACAGTGTACTGGTTTGATGAAGTCCTAAGACTTATTTTCTATATGTGAAAGCAGTGAGCTCAACTAAAATGCTGTCTCAGTAGACAAGGAATAAGTAAAATTATCCTACTAATGAAACACCAAATGAAAGTCTATATGACTTGCCTTGTACATGCTTTCCCAGTGCAACGTGCAAAAGCTGGACTCACCAGATAGAAGAAGTTTTAAACGTGGATATTATTCGAAACATGTTTGTTTGTTTGTTTTTGTTGTTGTTTTTTTTCCAGACCAAACTGATACTGAGATCAACTTGGATGCACAGCAATTCAATCCCAGTTGCAGCCTAACCTAACTTTGGAGACACAATCCCCAAAGCAGAGGCAGTTCCAGTAAAAAGTGCAAAAATAGTGCCTAAATTTGAGCAAGCAAATCTGCAGGGAATGAGACTTAGCTATCCACAACATGCTCCAAATCACTGTGCCTGACTTTGTGCTATTACTTCATGTTGTCTCTCAGATACTGAGTTGGCGCTACTGATTGCTCCCAAAATGTGTTTCCTCACATTTCCAGTAAAATCAAATTTAAGCAACAGTTCCACCAGCTTTAAAAGCATGTAGAGATCTAGTTGATTTGTGGCAATCAAAGATCTGCAGCCTCCCCTTAGTCCCTCACATAAACCAGTGGGCTGAAAAATACCCTTTTTCACTGTAGGAGTCTTTTCTGGTGAGACAAGTATGTGTAATGCAGCCACACAGTTCAGGTGTGTGGAAGCCTCAAGGCTCTAATGCTCATCACAACAGTAGGAAGCTTGCTGCAGTAAGGAACAACTTCCATCTTGCACACAGCAAGGTAGGCACAAAAAAAGAGAAGCAACTTGCTTACTGAAAGCTGGGAGAAAGCCACTAACATCCAGGAAAATGAAATGGAACAAATACATTCTTTGCATGGAGAGATTTAGCCACAGGAGAATGAAGAAACTGAAATAAAAAAGGAAAATTCAACATTCCTCATCCTCCTTGTCAGCTATCATACAACAAAACGAACTAGTCAAGTGAGACAGCGTCCCAAGAAAGCACAACTCAGATGTACACCACAGGGTCCTTGGAGACACAGAATGGAAAGGCCCCTATTTTGCAAGAAACAACACTGCAGAAGCCCAAAATGAACAGAAGAAATGAGTTTATGCAAGTTTCCCACAGCTTTGCAAAGGCATCTGAAATACATAAACCAATCAGAAGGTCTTTTTCAATTAATTCTGTATTTTGAGTGTATCCTATTTCATTTATTTTTCAGTTTTGCATGGGAGGTTTCTCTCCTCAGCACAATACAACAACAAGCTTTTTTGGCAACTAGCTTTTCAATTTAACAAGGAGAGAAATTTCCAATTTAATAGGAGGGCTTTAAAAGGCCAGGGAAAGGGATCCTCAAACCATCTCACTTTGACGCTGATGATCTTAATGAACGCCCCGGGTCTGGAGCTACATCACAGACCAGTAAGACAGCAAGACCTAAGCTGCCAGATAAGGGAAGTCCAATTGGTAAATCCGCCTCAATGGGAGCCCAATTCAAATGCTTGCACACTAATGCAAAGAGCATGGGGAGCAGGCAAGCAGAGTTACAGACATGCTTGTGCCTACAGAGCTATGATGGCATTGACACCACTCAGATGTGGTGGGATGGCTTTCATGACTGAAATGTAGGAATAAGCAGGTATAAACTCCTCAGGAATGGCAGGCAGGGAAGAAAGGAAGGGGTGTTCCCTCTACATCAATAACCAATTGGAGTCCATAGATCTCCATCTGGGGATAATGAAGAGCTGACAGAGAGCTTATGGGTTAGGGTTAAAGGGAAGGCAAGGGTTCAGACTGCTGGATGTAAAAAGACAGGAGCAGCTTTGCATTCACAAAATATGGTCCTCAAGGGGGACTTCAACCACTCCATTATCTGTTGGAGGGACAACAGAGCAGGAAACCAGAAACTGAAGAGGTTCCTGGAATGTCTTGATAATTTCCTCTTCCAAGTGGTACAGAAATCCAAAAGAAGAGCTGCTGTGCTGGACCTTGTCCTCACCAGCGAGGGACTGGTAAGTTACATGAAGCAGTATTGGCTGCAGTGACCATGAAATGGTGGAATTCAAGATTCTTAGGGTACCAAACAGGCTGTGCAACAAGCTTGCTACTCTGAACTTCAGGAGAGCAGATTTCAAATTCCTCAGGGAACTGCTTGGCAGGGTGACATGGGATAAAACCCTGGAGGGAAGAGGGGCCAAAGAAAGCTGCTCAGTACTCAAGAGTTATCTCCTCTGTGCATCCCAATAAAAGGAAGGCAGGCAAGAATGCCAAGAGACCTCTGTGGGTCAACAAGGAGCTTCTTACTTAAGCACAAAGTCTATAGAGAGTGGAAGCAGGAATGGGAAGACAAAAAAGGTCTGAACAGCTAAGGGTAAGGTTAGGAAAGCCAAAACTCAGATAAAATTAAATCTAGCCAGAGAGATAAAGGGGAACAAGAAGAAATTCTACAGGTACATCAGTGATAAAAGGTAGGCCAGAGGTGACCCAGAGCAGTCTTCCAGTACCTGAAGGAAGCCTACAAGAAAGCTGGGGACTGACATTTTGTAAGGGTCTATAGTGACAGAATGAAGGGAAATGGCGTTAAACTGGAAGAGAGGAGATTCAGACTAGAAATTAGGAAGAAATTCTTTACTGTGAGGGTGGTGAGACACTGGAACAGGTTGCCAAAGGGAGGTTGTGGATGCCCCCTCCCCGGAAGCATTCAAAGTCAAGCTGGATGGGGCCTGATCTGGTGGGAGGTGTCCCTGCCCATAGCGGGGGGCTGGAAATAGATGCTCTTAAAGATCTCTTTCAATTCATTCTATGATTCTATAATTCTGCAGAAGACACAAGCTGTTTTAAAACAACATATGTTTGTGTTCACATTATCTTTCCAAGAGAGAATTGTCATCATCATCAACTTCAGTTTGCAAAGCTGGTTAACGTTTCACATTTCTGTGTATTAACCAATCTAATTAAGGATACTTTCTCTTGTATTAAAGGATCACTGTTTAAAAATAAAAATAAAAATAAAAAATTGCAGTTACATCACCTCCCAGAATTTTGTGTAGTTCCAGGAAATATGAAATGTTGTACTGTCATTAATGAATTTGCACAACCTGAATTACAGGTGAGATATTGGCTGAATGACAGACAGATGCTAAATTATCTATTCTGAACCCTAGGTATTGCTACAAATCAACAAACAAACAAACAAATAAATAAAAATAAAATCAAGTAAATAAAATTAAAATTAAACATATATTTAAAGTGAATCTTCACGAGAGATTCATTCTGCAAAATTATGTCTATATATATTATGTCTATCTTGCTTGTTCAGAAACTCCTACCACACCCCACAGGTATATAAAGATGAACTTACTAATACAGTAGTAGATAAATCTACTAATAATCAGATCCAAAACAGTGAATAACTGACTTCTCCATTTGACAGTAATCTTAAGAATGTGACCTTCCTTGAAAAAATAAACAAGACAAGCTACATTATTAGTTTGCTGCTGTGTATCTCTCTTATTCTGCATTTCAAGAAATATCACTCTCATCCCACATTACCTCCATTCCATTCTGGCAAAGCATCCTTCTTAGCAACATCACAGAGCATTAATTCTGCTAGAGATGCCAAATCACATAAACAAAGTGGTACAGAATATTGTTTACAACAGTGTAAGGAATCCCATAATGTTTTATTTTTCCTGTCTAAATTATATATATGTTTCCACTTCGGATTTCAGCCTTGGCAGGCTTAGAACTAAGCTTATAGGCTCAGCTAAGAGATCAGTTCCCACTCTCAAGAGATATCGTATAACTCCAAGTGCCACCAAACCAGTCAGGTGTTGCAAGATAGCTTCCAGATCACAACTACGTAGGTCAGGAAATGTAGCATGCTGACTATTAAAGGATATCACAGAGAAAAGAAAGATGTAGTCCTGAACCTTAAGGGAATGCACACCGCTTAGCTCTCACCATCTCCTGGCTGGCTTGTTGACTGATGACAAGAGCTACAGATGGAAAAGGTGGGAGGGAATAAAATGGAAAGCTGTCCAGCTCTTATACTTTCCAGACTGTCAACAGCTCTTCTCTGCTAGTTTTTATGAAGCTTTTCCAGTTTCCCTAGGAAGGATTATTCATAGCTTTAATTACTCTCAATTTCTAAGAAACAACTTTGAAACAGAAAACAAAGACACAAGAGCTCATCTCTGCTCAGTGAGGACCAATGTCATTGATTCCCACCAGCTTCGCAGGGACCTTAAAAGAACAATTTCAGTAACTTGGCACAATTTAGATAGCTTCTTTCAGGGTTGACTGTCCAAAGCCCACACATGAGCCAGATGGGGACACCTTTCTAAAAGACCCATATCCTTCCAAGGTAATGCATTTCTCTGATTTCCTCCAGTAATATTTCATCCCAGACTGAAATTCAGAAATTCATTTTGTGCACCCAGGGAAATCTCACTAGGCCTACATTTTAAATATGACATTGTTTTCCTGCCTTACCTCTTCCCGTCTGATCTTCAAATGCCAGCTATGTGCAAACTGAACTGAAAAGAAAGTAATAAAGTTTGACAGAGATCTGAAGCCTAAGATAGCATCTCACCAAGGCGCTAAGTCTCCTGAGCCCATTGTAACAAATAAATGGCATACTGTAAAACACAAATGAGCATCTCTGTGGCTGTGATTTCATTGCCTCAATGGGGGACCTGTGCCTGGAACAAGGCCAGCTATGTAATTCAATACTCAGGAAGAGCACACAAATGGACCTCAGAAGGATCGATTTTAATGTAATCCTATCTACTAATCAAAAGCGACTGAATAATTAACATTCACTACGAAATGTCTCCTCAAAGTTGTCATAGCTTATTGATAAAGATAGCTTTGTTTTAATTAAGATACAAAATGCCAATTCCAAGTCTAATTTTAGCTGCAAATAATCAGTTATTGATGATGCGTCTGCCTGAATTGTTTTGACCTGCTCCAGAATGCTGTGATTTTTATTCCAGATCAACCATTGTGGACTGCTTTTCTGTGCTGCAAGAAGACTACATTCTCATACTGCCTTCATCCCCCAGTCATGAGTCCTCCACAGTTTTTTATTTTCATAATATGAAATGCATTGCTGGCTCCATTCTAAACTTAACTCATGGCTCTTCATCCTCCACTGTCCATCCGTCTGCAAGACTGTATTCTGCTTTATGTATCATATGGCATGCTAAATGTAGCAAGCTAAGATGCACATGTCAAAAGTCCAAGTGATCCCTCAAAAACCCTAGCAAGGTGTGTCAAATACGGTAAGTGCATTATGTCCTCATATAGAGCAGAAAACACTATGTAGTCTAGGCTGGGTGAATTTTACAAGACATGCAAAACTAACTTGCTTAAGCCCACATTCAACGCATATCTGTATCTTCTGAACCCTGTGCACCACCCTCCACATTAGTGCCAAATACTATAATCTCTAAATGTAGCATATTGATGTTTGTGGTTGCACTTATCATTAAAAAGCACAAATCATACAAAGAGCTGTTCACAGTGGAACACTGCAAACTAATGGGACCCACAGGAAACATCATCCATCAGTAGAGCAGCACTTGCAGAATCTCTTGTCCACATGGCAACATTTCTCCCTAAGCCTCAGGAACTAACTACAGGCCAAAGCTTAGTTTCACACAGCAGACAAATCTCTTCTGATCTAGTGCTGTAACACATTAACTGGATGGACCAGGCTCTGAGCAACCTGATCTAACTATAGATGTTCCTATTTATTGCAGGGAAGCCGGACTAGATGGCCTTTAAAGGTCCCTTCCAACTCAAACAATTCTATGATTCTATGAACTACAGTTGGGCCGGACACCAACACGTGGAAAGGAATTTTCTCAGCTTCCAGTGCTGTGAGTTGTGAGTAAAATGCTGCAATTTCACTGCAAAACAAATACAACACACTCCAGATTCTGCGAGATCATGGGGCAAGCAAGGGGTATCAGGCCACATATGTAAATAGTTTCACCCTAATCTTAAATGCTGGAACTTAAATGCATTTACTAATTTGACTCAAAGTGCATTCTAATTCCAAACATTTATATTCAAGAAGATACAAACATCAAGACCAATAACTCTTCCACTCCACGTGATAAACTGCATGGCCCCACAACCTTGCAGTTCCTCAATTGATCTCCCACTCTTGTTGTTTGGATGGGATGTTTCCAAGGTGTGAATTGACTCAAAAGCTCACGCATTTTTTTGACTCAGCTGCCTCCATCTCCCTGCTGCAGAACTGTCAGTCTAAACTCACCCCTGCTCATTTCCAGGGCCTGCTGACAGCTCTTTTATTTGTACCTTGCAGAACAAAGTACATGGCCTCTTCCCCTCCCACCCACTTCTTTGCAATCAGCTGGTGCAAGTGTGACTCATCCGCTTCTAATACAGCCTTCAGAGACCCGTTCAAGGAGTTTATCTGCTCTCATGGTAGCTGTAGCTTTCATAATTAGTTGCAAATGCTTACAGAGGACAACGTTAAAGGCTGTCATTTTCTTTCTATAATTTCCCTGGATTAGATGAGGATGGGGCTCCTTCCAAAAGACTGATAGCAGAGGAACTAAGTCCTCTCAGGACTTACCCTCTACCTAATATAGAGAGCGTAGATGGTGAGAGAGCTGTAGAAGAAGAAAGTGATGGGAAAGATGCTGAGATTTTGGTGAAGAAAAGATTCCTCATAGGTTAGAAGAAAAAGGAATGCAGGTACAGAAAAGGAAGCCAGCAAATTAAAGGTAGAATGTATATAATCATAGAATCATAAAATCACAAAGGTTGGAAAAGGCCACTAAGATCATCTAGACCAACTGTAAACCCACCAAGACCATACGCATTAAAATGCCACATGATCCATCTTCTCATACTAGAAAACAAAGTAATCCCAAGCCCCCTAAGATGAAGGGGCTGCAGATACAATTAAAAATAGGAGATTTAGTTTTGAGTGACTTGAGTTGATCGCAAGAACTTGTTAAATTCTTAAATTGGAACAAGATACTGAGGATAGAGTACCCACATTCTGCTTCCCAGTGAGACAAACACCTAAGTCAAATAAAGTAAGGACTTTACTTTTAACATTTCATATGTGATTAGGAAGCATAAGGATAAATCCCCTTTAATATCACTTATCCAAACTGGGCAGGGAATCAGGAAGCATGAAAAATGCTTGTTAGGCTGCACCTGGAGCACTGTCAAGATCTGGTTCCCACAATCCAAAAAAGGCAGAGAGAGACTGGAGAGGGTCTAAAGGAGGGCCACAGAGATTGTGCAATCATTAATGTTGGAAAAGACCACTAAAATCATTTAATCCGGCCATCACTGCATCGCCATTCTGTCCACTACACCATGTCCCTAAGTGCTGCATCCAATCACAGGTTTGTAGAACTCCCCCCATGAGGAAAAAAAAAAAGCTGAAGGATTCAGGTCTTTTGACCCTGGTGTATAGAATGCTTGGGGGAGACCTCATCACAGTATTCCAGTACTTAAAGGGTGGCTACAAAGAAAACAGAGGCTCTCTTCATAAGGAGCCACATGGAGAAGACAAGGGGCAACTGTGAGTGAGCTGCACCAGAAAAGGTTGTGTATTGATGTAAGAAAGAATTTTTTTTACAGTGTGAGCAATGAATCACTGGAACTACCTCCCAATGGGCGTGGAAGAACCTTAATCACTGGATGTTTTCAAGATGCTATCGGGCAAGATGTTGGCTAACCTCATCTAGGCTCCCCTTTCTCACAAAAGTTTGGACCTGATGATCTTTTAATGTCTCTTCTGCCTAGGCTGTTCTATGGTTCTATGGCAAACAGAATTTAATTTTGAAGATAAGGAAGAGTGGAAAGAAAAAAGCTAACCTTTAAAAGCAGAGACAAACCAACACAGCTCTCTGTCTTGACTATTGGTTAGAGGAATAAAAGGAAGAACAAACTCAAAGATGCTGGGCTTAATGCTGAAATGTAACTGAAATGTGGCATGTTTTCATGCAGAGGCAACAAAAACAAAGAGATTGGAGCTGAGGGCAAGTTAGCAAGAAGTATAAAGCAGAACAAGTCCGTGAGGCTAGAGATGAGGAAATCAACTGTGTTACATGCTGAAACAACACTGATTTCAGGCCTTGTTTTTCATGGGGCATTGTATCTGGACTGGTCTTCATGAAGCAGCAATGATGCAGTGCAGTTGTGAAATTATTTCCCTTGTTTCTTTGGTAATCTGCAGTATATGGACAGGTAAATAGGAATGGACACCAACACTATGAAAATTTCATTATATTGAAAGATCCTTTATGTAGCTCTGCTTCCATCTTACCTGTGACCTAGGGTAGATCACAGAATCATTAAGGTTGGAAAAAAACACTAAGATCACCAAGTCCAGCCATCAACCCATCTCCACCACTAAACCATTCCCGTCAGTGCCACATTTACCCTTTTCTTGAACACCTCCAAAGACAGTGACTCCACCACCTCACTAAGTGTCCTGTTCCAATATCTCGGCACTCCTTCTGAGCATAAATTTTTCCTAGTATTCAATCTGAACTTCCCCTAGCCACTTTAGACCACTGTCTCATCCTAAGATGGTGGCAAGGATGAAAAAATGGGGACAAGGTGTGGAACTTTTTTCTAAGCTGAGAAGAGAAAAAAAAAGAAAGAAGTTTGCCTGCTAGGGCTTTGCTGCCTTTAACCTTCATGTTTTAAATGTGCAATCATGAACACTGCAGTTTTAAGAACCAGAGAAAGTTAATTAACATATTTTAAAATACATACATTACTGCAGAAGAAACACAGCACCAAAACCAGGATATATGAATGTCTTTTAACAAGGAATGCACCGTGACATTTAAGAAGTGAAGAAAACTACAGATACAGTTATCTATGCAATAAAGTCTAATGCTATGCATTCTCTGGCCTACCAATATCAGCGCCAAATAAAGAAAAGACCTACAATGGCTTCTATGTATGGATAGGGACTTATGAACCAAGAAATAGGTATCAGAGTTCACCCTTTGACTTCAGCGTACCGGAGACAAGTATTGAAAGCATATATGCAACAGCAATATCAATGAAAGAGAATTCAATAAGAAGTAAAAATAATCCTGCAATGAAAAATTACAGACTGCATTTACCGATGAGCAAGTTTTGTCATAATTGCCCTCAGACATTACTTGATGCAAAAAATGAATCTAATGGGAATATAGCCTTTTTTTTCAGCCTCTACACAGACACGAGAGACTTTAATTTCAAGCTGTAACTGTGGAAGTTTTTACTGTCTGTAAAATTGAACAGTATGGTTTCTTTTCACTTCCTTCTTTAAATTTTGCTAAGCTCTTCTTCTTTCCCTTCCTTCCCCTCCCCTTCTTTTTGGTAAGCTTCATGGCTTAAAAATATTTTTTAACCGACATTCAGTGTATTGCTTTTCACTTTCACAGAATTTTATCGTCCTCCTCCATTATTAAAAATTATGTAAAAAGAAAATGTAAATAATTTATCTGATTATTATCTTAGATACTCAGCAGCTAGTTGTGCAGTGCACTCCTGCACATAGTCTGGCATGTCAGCTACCTTTCTGACCGTAAGAACAGGTGTAAAAACCCCTCTACATTCAATTAACTTCATTAATTTCTATGATAGGAGCTTTAAATTCAATAACAGATTTTTCAGTTATGGAGTTCATAAAATCATAGAATCATAAAATCACGATCTGCATGATCATCTAGTCCAACTGTCCTCCCATTACCACTGCTACCACAAGCACTAAACCGTATCTTGCAGCTCCTCATCCAGACACCTCTTGAACACTGCCAGGGACGGCGACTCCACCACCTCCCTGGGCAGGCCATTCCAGTGCCAGACCACTCTCTGAGAAAAAAAGTTCTTCCTTATGTCTAACCTAAATCTCCTCTGGTACAACTTGCAGCCATTTTCTTGGGTCCTGTTTGTTGCCTGGGAGAAGAGGCCAAACCCCTCCTCACCACAACCTTTGTTCAGGAAGTTGTAGAGTGCAGTAAGGTCTCCCCTGAGCCTCCTCTTCTGCAGACTAAACAATCCCAGCTCCCTCAGCCACTCCTCATAAGACTTGTGCTCCAGACCCCTCACCAGTTTTGTTGCCCTTCTCTGGACACACTCCAGGGCCTCAATGTCTTTCCTGTAGTGAGGGGCCCAAAACTGAACACACTACTCAAGGTGCGGCCTCACCAGTGCTGAGTACAGGGGGATGATCACCTCCCTGCTCCTGCTGGCCACATTATTTCCTGCAGGCCAGGATGCCGTTGGCTCTCTTGGCCACCTGTGCACACTGTCGGCTCATGTTCAGCTGAGCATCAACCAACACCCCCAGGTCCCTTTCCTCTTCACAGTCATCCAGCCATTCATCTCCAAGCCTGTAGCACTGCATGGGGTTGTTGTGGCCAAAGTGCAGGACCCGGCACTTGGCCTTGTTGAACCTCATCCCATTCACCTCAGCCCAGTGATCCAGCTTATCTAGATCCCTCTGAAGGGCCTCCCTACCCTCAGGCAGATCCACACCACCTCCCAACTTGGTGTCATCTGCAAACTTACTGAGGGTGCACTCAATCCCCTCACTAGGTCATCAATAAAGATATTAAACAAGATAGGCCCCAGTACCGACCCCTGGGGGACACCACTTGAAACAGGTCACCAGCTGGACTTTACTCCATTAACCACTACCTGTTGGGCACGGCCCTCTAGTCAGTTCCTTATCCAAAGAAGGGTATACCTGTCCAGGCCACGGGCAGCCAGTTTCCCCAGAAGAATACTGCGAGAGACCGTGTAGAAAGCTTTGCTGAAGTCTAGATAGACTACATTAACAGCCTTTCCCTTGTCTACCAGTCTGGTCACCCAGTTGTAGAAGGAGATGAGGTTTGGTTAAGCACGACCAGCCTTTCATGAACCTGTGCTGGCTGGGCCAGATCCCCTGGACATCACACACGTGCTGTGTGATCTCACCCAAGATGATTTGCTACATGACTTTCCCTGGTAAAAGTTAAAGTGAAAGTTACTCAGGGTAACTTTCCCTGAGTTTTTCATATTCACAATTGAAATAACATTTTAATTCTTTGCAAATCCAAAGCATGGAAGTCTTTCTATCACTAATAGTTCTGGTCACCTGCTTCTGAAACTTTCTACTTAAAATATAGAATCCACAGAAGACAACCATCAGATTAAAATGCACTATTTTAGGAGATTCCATACAGTGCAATGTTTTGGACAACGTGCTGTGGGACATATAGCAAGAAATTGTCTGACTGTGTGAGTAGGTGTGTGTTTATATGTGTTCAGACTCAAAATGAAAACCCCATATTTCCCACAGAACTGCGTTTTTTAAAATATCTTGATGGATCTGAAAATTTGTGTTTCAATGAATCAGCATGTTTCATTTGTGTTGTCTTTTTGTTTTTGGTTTGTTTGTTTGGGGAAGGGTTTTTTTTTCAATTCTATATGAATGGGTTTCCAAGACAAATGAAGGTTGAAATAAAAGCAGGTACTTCAAGATAAAACTTCCCGAGTTTCCAAAAAGGTTAGAGTCCACTTAGTTTCCAGCTTATTCACAAACTAAGTTTTAGAAGATCAGTACTTTCCATATTATTATGTCAGATTTTTTTTTTTTAATTGTCAAACATTTCATTGAGGGAAAAAAAACACAATTCTTATTTTCAGAAATAATTCTCATTCCAGCTCTTATGCACCAAGTATTCTACTTGCTTACAAAGGATTTTACATGGAGAAAAGTTTTCTTAAGGTTCTCTCCCCAAGCATTGAGAATTAGAACATAGCAAGGGGTATTGAGACATTCAAATTATTTCCATTGTATGTTACCTTGTATTCATCAGCAGAGAATTTCTATTTCCTTCATATGGATTTGTTGTTTCCGCATGCTGAGCTTGATAATTTTACATTTCCTACAACTTTATTGCTTTGCTGATCATTCCTTTTTTTCTAGATCATTGATTTAATACATGCTCACAGTAGATTTGCTGAGACTTGTCAAGGATTCATAAACAAAATGAGATAAATAACGTTCCCAAAATTATAAGAAAGCCTTTTACATTCTCCCACAGCAGTTCCATTGCTCCAGACTAGAAGAGAGAAAAAAATAATATACGATTGGTTTAGATTCCTGCTGATAACCCACTCATCTGACCTGCAGACCCTGTGAGAGCAGCCACAGAATTCAATAGTTGTGTGTCATATTGCACAACAGCAGAGAGAGAACAACCATTTAAGTTTACTTCTCAACATATACTCAGCAATGTTTAATCTGTCCTAAGAGGACACTAAACAGGAGTGAAAATTTCTGGAATAAGCTTCCAAAATGCAGTATGCTCTACCAAAAAAAAAAAAAAAAAAAAAAAAAAAAAAAAAAAAAAAATAATAATAATAATAATAATAATAATAAAAAAAAAAAAAAAAAGAAACCCTGGAAGATCAGGTACCCTATTTGCATCATGCAGTGTAGTACTGCAACGAGACTATCTACTCACTGGCTGGAGAAAGGCTACAGCTTCCTCCAGCAGGTACAGCCCCTCACATTGGCATTTGCACCATCAGCTCAGCCTGCACCACATGCCACAATAAGGAGCCACAGATGGGACCAGAATGGCCCATCCACCTTCTGGAAAGGAGTTGCTCATTGTCACTCTAACAGAATTTGCAAGTACAAGATCTTAATGCACAGTTCTTTTCACAAGGCTGTTGCTGATATATTAGATGGGGCTTTGAGCAACCTGGTCTAGTGGAAAGTGTCCTTGCCCATGGCAGGGGGGTTGGAATAAGATGATTTTTAAAGTTCCTTCCAACTCAAACTGTTCTATCATACACAGAATCATAGAATGGCCAAGGTTGGAAGGGACCTCAAGGATCATGAATCTCCAGTCCCCCTGCCACATACAGGGCCACCAACCTCCCCATTTAGTACTAGACCAGGCTGCCCAGGGCCCCATCCAGTCTGGCCTTGAACATCTTTAGGGATGGGGCATCCACAACCTCTCTGGGAAGCCTGTTCCAGCACCTCACAGAATCACAGAATGGCCAGGGTTATACCTCATCCTTTTGGCAATCAAATCCCCACCATCCTTCTCCCCCTGCACAGGAAAAGCTATTAAGATATAAATAACATATTCACAATTAATAACGCTGCCTGCAAAGAACGGGTGAATAATGGAAATTTCCTCCACCAAAATATCTTTTTTTTTTTTTCCCTTAATGTACTACCATTACCTCTACAACCGCCAGATACATAAGTATCTCTTTAAGAGGAGCTGTGTGTTCCCATAAGTGCACCCACACAAAGAGCTAAATTACTTCTCTAAACAAAGGATACTGCATATCCGAACCACCGCAGAGGTGTGCATAAGCTGCCTCCAAACAATTTCTACAGGGAGCAAGGGAAACATGGCTGAAATAGGGCAGTGCTAGAGGACCCCACCATATGGGGTAGATTGCAGTGATGTTCTGGTGCAGCTGGGCACCAAGCTAAGGCAGTTACAGTGCTTCAACTATCCAAGCTGACTCACGGGCCTTTTCAATCTCAAAGTTCAAATTGATTTCTCCAAATAGGCTACATTTTTTTCCAAATAAACCATTCACTCCCTAACTACATCCTACCACTACGGTGTGTAATGTGAAGCAGTGCTTAGGCTTGTTTCAGCATTCTTTTTCTTCCTGTAGCACAGCAAGTAACTAGTTGTGAGAGAAGGGGTGTCTTGCCAGGCCAATAAGCAGAACGGTTTGGAAACCTGAATGGCAAAGGCAGGAGGCCTACATGTGACCTCTTCTGCAACAAGAAGATCACCATACCACATATTGCAGGAAACTTAAAAACAAGTAGCAAAGGCACCTGGAGAATAGGCCTATGGCCCAGGATGTCCACAGTGGGTTCCATCTTTTGAGAGTAAAAAACACTGGATACACCTGGTGGAATGACAGACACATACAGTGGAAATAGTTCTTCCTCAACTATTTGTCCAGGTTCTCCCTTAGATGTAAAGGTTGAGTGTGAACTTTCCATCCTAAAGTAGGTTTAAAAGCCTATCTGTGTAATGGCTTAGAAATAGCTTCTCCTCTGCCCTGTTTATGAGGAGAAGTTTGGCAACTTTAGATGAAGTTGAAACCGCCAAAGAAAACTGAAGCAAAGCAAATTCAATTCTACCCATGACCAGAACCTCATTTAGAAAGTGAACACTCATATGATATCGTCCTCCCATACATGAACTAGCAACAGTCTTTTTACTTGGAGACCCTTAAGTAAGAAGGTAAGGGGAGAATGGGGCTCTGTGCAAGTTTCTCACCAAGCGGGAAGAGCTGACTTGATTGCAGCTCAACAAGTAACCAGACTACATGACCAGACCCCAAATGCAAGGGGGCATTCATCTTCACCCCAGTGGTCTTGGCTGCACACACAGTGTCTCACAGGATAACCTGGAGTCAATAACCCTCTGGTTTTCCAGCCATGAACTCATGGAGAAGATGTTCTTCTCCAGTGCAAGTCGGAGCTCTACAGTGGGAGTAAATAGAGCTGCAGTACCTCCAGGTAGTTTAATGTCAAATGTGGGATGAAGACAGAAAAGAGAACTACTGATGAGATCATCATAACCTTTATCACAAGTGCACCATGGCTGTATAAGCATCTACATTTATAAAACATAATACAATGGAACTGTTCATAATCAAGATTCACTCCACCACTCATACTTCAGCTGACTTTAGATTGTGCGTCTGTCTTAAGACTAAGAAACACTGTTCCTTCTAGCCAGAATAGGCTACAGGGATTCTGTTGCCAACCATAACATATAAAAGTTTCTATAAAATTACAGTCACACATTAAGGCATATGTCTCACATTTAACAATGTTTTTCTTGTCAGCAAATCCAGCTAGACCATGCCAACATTTTGTTTCATTCATGCTGTCTTCAAACTCATCTGTTTGTGAGGGAGGAAAAATGAAGAGGAGAGAAAAGAAAGTGCAAGAGAGTTAGCAAAATATAAAAATAGAACAAAATTGGAGTTAATTTCACAGATAAGCCTCAAAAATGAAGGAGCACTGATAAAAATAAAAAATAAAAAATTGGGCAATAACAGCATTTCCTTTACTCCTCTCTCATGTTTTGAAGTCATCATCCTTGATTTCTTCTGGAAAATGAACAATGATTCTAAAATCTGCCCCCTTCACATCTACAATAATAAGTGGACTCCTTGACTTCTGCTAAGCCTCATTCTGCTGAAAGGTCTCGTCATTGTCACTGCTGAGGAAGTCACCTTGACAAGCATCAGCCACTCCTGAAGAACACACTCATGACAATAAAAATCAATCACACTGCAGACAGAAGGAAAAGAACAAAATGACAGCTAGCCCTTTGGAAATTATCTGAAAATCTGCATTAAGAAAAGCATTTCCTTACATGAAACACAGCTTATACAACTAAATAATTCATCATAATGAATTATTTAGAGAGATGTGGACCAAGTATGTTTACAAGTCCCAAGCTGTTTTTACAAAAGGGAAACATTTATATAATTGGTCCTCAAATTTTTTCTAAAATGTTCTTACAATGAGAGGCTTCTGATTATAAGTGACATTGCTCCTGAAAGCAAAAACTTTTTTAAACTGAGCTTGGGTGGGAAAAAGAGATAAGAGGGAAATGAATAAGCGATTATTTTCTAAAATAATCTTTTCTTGGTGATTATTGCCTCTGAGTGGATCATTCTTCCAAAAGTCATCCTTCAAGCCTTATCTCGGTGATGGTAAAAAGTCTCCAAACCAGCCATAACTGAATAACTGACATAAGGTATTATCTCCCAAAAGAGTCGTCTGCCATGTACAGAAGCAGAGCAAGCATAGCTCATTTCACTATAAACATCAGCACTTTCCTCCTGGCAAAGCTTTCCAAAACCCCCCAGAGGAAGTCACTTATGCCAAGGAATACACCCGCCCATGACAGCCCAAGGATGCATCTGAGAAGTTCATCTTCACCTCTATCACACTTTGCATGTCTCAGTGTCTGCCAGCTTCCTCTGGGCACCTCCATGGTCTGAAATCCTCATGGAAATGCTTTTTGCATGTGCTCTCAGATCTCTTCCATCTGTGAATATGATATTTCCATGAAAGATGCTGCTGACCATCCTGACCATTCCAAAGCTTTTACAGGCCATCTGCTTTTCATTATAGATGGGTAAAAAGCTGTACTGGAAAAAGCCAGTATGCACGAACCCATACATAAATGAGTCTGAACCCATGATTTGACCAGTCTGACCCTGATTTGAACAGGAGCTTGGAATAGAGACTTCATGAGATTCCTTGAAACCTGAATTATCCTATTAACTTATCCTATGAGTAAAAATGGCTTTTGCCTCCATTTCATTGAAGAATAAGTGGAATAGCACTCCCAGAAAGTAGTTTCTCATTTTTGATGCTCCCTTTATTCAGAATAACTTCAACCCAGAGAAGCCCAAGAGCAACTACAGCAGAATAAATAACCTCTGAGCTCTGAGCTTTTCCTGGCCTGTCTACAGCAGATCTTCCTGATACCAAGAAGCATTAGATGAGACACAAGACAAAATCATGTCCTTAGACTTAGTGCTTGTAATAATACACCGTGGAAGGAAAACAGGCAGAAGAAAAGCTTAGGTGCATCAAGGAAAGGGCTTACCTGTAAGTCGAATCTTTCAAACAATTCTGTTAGCTACAGTTCTCCAGTATACTGCCATTTACTGCTCTGAGCAAAGCATCTTTTTTGTATAGTAACCAGACACCTGACTTAGGGAAAGAAAGCAAGGCACGAATGAGAATACAGCCACCAGCCACTCCTCCCACCTGCAGTTGTGGTGAGCAAACCAGTCATTCTCTTCTGCCCTTCATGTCTCTGTCTTCAAAATAGTGAAGGATTCCCACCAAAATTGGGATTTATTACTCGTATTGCAAGAATTTCAAATTCTTGTTTCTTCCCTTCATTCTTTCAGCCCTATGTTGCTTTTGTGTCTGTTCTCCAGGGAAGATGCTTCATCACTTGTGTCCAATACAGTTAATTATCTCTTTTCACAGAGCACCTTTCTTATTCTGCAGTGTGTGCCCTGTCTTTGATCTAATATCTGACAATGTTCTGTGTTGCATGGCTGATGCTGGCATTAGTTGTCTCCTAATTAAATCTAACAAACCTACTTCATGGTCCCCCCTCACCACTGCATATATGCCACTCTACATTTATTGGCACAGAGACTTCAAAGTTCATAGCAGAAAAACAAGCACATGGTAAATCAGATTTCACCCCTGTAATGCCCAAGTTGACAGGATGGGTATGCTCCAAGTGACTGCAAAGACTAGCAGATAAATCGCTTTGAGCACAAACAACCCTTGTGTAGAGAACACTCCAAGGCACACAATTCAGCAGGGATTGCAGCATCTGCTGTTTATCCCCACAGCACCCACAGCAGGAGAATATGGTAGAAGAAGAGAGGACCCCCTGTCCCTGCTGCAGGTCATTCTCACCTTGTTGGTCACTGCCCACTCTAGCACAAACTGGCTTCAGTAGTCACCTTGCATAGCTTGTTTATGGCTCTGGGTAATGGTTAACTTGCTGAGGATACTAATTAACTTGCTACAGGAGGCCTAGCACACACCTGAGGCGGAGCTTGGCGGTGACTTGCGTGGGTCACCAGCCAGCACTGATCAGCAGCTGCTGAAAACAAAGGAAAGCATTTTGTCCCCACTGCCAGAACGCAATGTGTGTTCAGCCTGTGCTGCTGTAGGCAAGAGTTATGCTGTTGTGTATTTTTAGTTCATCTGGCAGCAACTATTTTTGCATTCCAATTTCTGATGCCGAGTTATCCTACCTTCTGTTTCACAATTAGAGTATTATTATTAGCTACACAAAACCAATGAGCTGCTTGGCACGGCAAGTTTAATAAAGCACTAATGTCACCCACTACCAATGCAAGTCACCTAAAGAAAACAAGGCTTAATCTACGGTGCTACTCAAAATTAGCAGGAGACTGCTGACCATTTCTCACTGTTTTTTCCTACAACAGTGTTTCTTCCCTCCACAGACAAAAGAACTGATGTAATTTAAATCTATTCCCAAATTCCCAACATCTTCCTCCCTTCCCCACCATCTTGGCACATTTGACATAACACTGTGGAATTGTTGTTTCTTTTCCTTTTGGGCCAATCTGCAGATGTTCACTCTTGCAAAAAAGACTAGCCTTCCTGACATAACTTCTCTGCACCTCATCCCTCTTCTGCTTCCTGGTGCCTGGACTTTGCTGCTCAGTTCCCCACACAGAGGCGAGGAATTCTGTGGTGGACATGACATCCTAAGTTGAAACAGGAGTGTGACTTTGATCCACCCAGGACAGTCAACAAAAGCCCTTCTACTGACACGGTTCAGGCTTCCATGCCTTTCTCAATCAACAATCTCTGTACACCCTTGTGCATTATCTTTTCTTCTGAAAAGCCTTTTGTGCATGGGGATAAATCCTGCTGTTTCTGAGGTCAGTGGCAAGCATCCCTTTGACTGCAGCAGTGAAAGGACTGGCTGGCTGTTGAGCAAGGCACTCTAGAACCTAACACAATGCAACTTTATATTCTGTAACATCTACCCTGGAAAACTGTACTCTCACACAGCTCAGCTTAAATGCAGCTGCAAAGGGAGAAGGAAAAAGAAAGAAAGCAATGAGAATACATGGACAGAAAATAGATGTTTTCAGCTGAGATTTTAAACCAAGAAGGAAGATAAAGAAAATAAATAAAGCTGCACTGCTGCATGGCATAGAATAGATTTGTGCAGTGTGGTGTAGCCTGTAAGCACCTGTAAGAAGTCTCCTGCAGCAGCAGATACTGCTCTGCTCTACTGAAATCCATCTGATTTGTCTCACAGAGACCCTCATGTCTTAAGGCATGGGAGAGTCGGGAGCTATGCCAGTACCTGCTGAACTCAGGTATTCAATCACATAGAGGGTGGGCAACTGCCACAGGTATCAGCAGCTAGCAAGCCTGTGCCATGTGCTTAAAATGTGTAGCTCAGATGTTAATTCTCTGTAGAAGCCAAAAAATCAGCCACAACACAGATTTTGTTAGATCATACAAATCCAGAAGAGGGTTACTCAAAGAGACTGTTCTTCCAAAATTTTCTCGTGCCCTATTCTCTTTTCCATCATCTCTAGAATAGAACAAAAGGGAAATTTCCTTACACAGACAAAATCATTTCACTGTGATTTCATGTAGACACCCTCAAAGCTGTTGCTCAGAAGCCAAGGGCATTTTTAGTGAGACCATAAGGCTACATAAGGCTACATACAAGAATCATCTGTCTGTAGTGAAGCCATGTCACAGCCACTGAGAAGCAAGAGGATAGAAGTGAACAGGAGAGGGAGATAATATAATAGGAATGGATATTTTCATACTGAAACACCATGGTTGTAGCAGACTCAGAGGGGAATTACTGGTCCTCTTTCTCTCTTTTTGAAATAATTTCAGGAAAAAAGGCTTCCTTTTCCTACTGTTCCATCTTTGAAACAGTGCTTTTGGTAGTAGGGGCTGATATATTGTATAAGATGTAAACATCTTCCCTCAAGCCACATCCTCCAAGTAATGCTCATGTTCACCGTAAGAAACTCATGGCACACTGCTTCTTAGCCTCGGAAATAATTGCAATGTTATCAACATATTAGGAGGCAAAACTGCGTGTTAAGAGATTCTGGCAGAGCCAGATTCTTTCCTAGTCACCAGATCTGGATAGAAACAGAACAGGAGAGATTCATTTGCCCATCAAACTGGACAAAGAAAAAGCCTGCTGCTCACCATGCTGCTCAGTGATGGCAGCACATGAGTTGTCTCTCCCAAGCCAAATTACATTAAGAAAGCCCCACTTGTTGTCGTGCTGCATGCTATGAATCCTTAAGAGCCACACTGCTACCAGGAAGACAGAATTTGAAATTTTCATGCCAAAGAGACAGATGCTGACTTCTTGTAGCACCACTGCTATGCGCTATCAGTACAGCTATGCAGTACAGCTATGCAGTAGACTGACATCTACAATTCTTCCTTTGAAGTCGAATAATATGTGTAGTATCTAGCTTAGAATTACTAGCACAACAACACATCATCAGTAGTTAGTTTTACCCTATCCATGAGAACACTACATAGATAAAAACTAGAACAAATGTAGATAAATATGTCTACTGAACACAAATCAGAAGGTACAAAAGCAGCAGTTTTATAAAGATGTATACCAGCAGGTCTTATCCTAAGGATGAGAAAACACAACACACATCACATCAAGGATATGAAAGGATATCACATCCATCTTATACTGCCTCAACTGCAGTAAGACAGTAAAACGGTATGACTCTGTTTGTCCACTTAGGATTTTTCTGTGGACTCCTGCAGAACTAGAATCACCCTTTTTCTGACACAACTATATAAACTTCAGTACTAATGTATCGCCATATCTGAGGTATGGGTGCTCCAGTCACACGAAAACCACACCATGGCATGTTTGATCTTGGGACAGACGTGGAAATGCCACCAGATTTCTTGGAGTTCTGTGAAGAACTGGAGAGAGCACCCCTCTCTGCAAGGGATTCTCTGCTGATTTGCATTAACACATGGATGCCAGCAGCATCTTAGGACAGAAAAGGAATTCTTTTTTTTTACACTTTGTTGGGATGCTTTATCTGCTGCAGACAGAGGAAAATTAAAACTTCTGGATAGATGCACAGAATCACAGAATCATAGAATTGCCCGAGTTGGAAGGGACCTTAAGGATCATGAATCTCCAACACCCCTGTCACAGGCAGGGAGACCAACTTCCATATTTAATACTAGACCAGGCTGCCCAGGGCCCCATCCAATCTGGCCTTGAACACCTCCAGGGATGGGGAATCCACAACCTCTCTGAGCAGCCTGTTCCAACACCTCACCACTCCCTCTGTGAAGAACTTCCCATGACATCCAACCTGAATCTTCCCTCCCTCAACTTAAAACCATTTCCCATTGTTCTGCTATTATCTACCCTTTCAAAGAGTTGGTTCCCCTCCTGTTTGTAGGCTCTCTTTAGGTACTGAAAAGCTGCAGTTAGATCACCCCGCAGCCTTTTTTTCTCCAGGCTGAACAAGTCCAGTTCCCTCAGCCTGTCTTCATAGGGGAGATGCATTAGCCCTCTAACCATCTTTGTGGGCCTCCTCTGGACCCTCTCCAACAGCTCTCTGCCTTTCTTGTACTAGGGGTCCCTGATCTGGATGCAGTTCTCCAGATGGGGCTTCACAAGGCAGAGTAGAGGGACAGTCACCTCCCTGTCCCTGCCACCCCTCTTCTGATGGATCCTTAACATTAACAACAGGAAAATATATATCTTTTTGGATTTAGATTTGGAAGGAGCCAACTTGTGACTCACTCACCTGACAAGCTGAGATTAGGCATGTCATGGTATTGACCTTCCAAAGCAGGATCAGCCCAGCAGCCACAGCTGCCGTGGGCAGCTTCAGCCCATTACCTCTGGGAGCAGTGTTAGCAAAGGTCATGCTGTGTCACAGCCCCTGGTTTTCTTGCAGCATGTAGGTGCCATGCCGGCCAGGGTGCAAAGATGGACTCATAGAATCATAGAATCATTAAGGTTGGAAAAGATCTCTAAGATCATCTAATCCAACCATCCACCTATTAACAACATGAGGGAGACAAGAGAAAATGCACAGGGAGATACCTGCACTATTCATGCTCTTGGACACGCTTCTGTCAAAGCCTTGTGGCTGTGCTGAAGGAAGCATGGACTCACAGCTCATCTCACCAATTTGGGGAAGGTTTTAGCTAATGAGCAAGGAAATGCTGAGCAAAGTAGCCAAGAGGTTGTTCTACTGAGTCAATAGACAAGAAAGGAGTTTCCAAGTGCTAAAGAAGGTATAGAATACAACAAAACAGAATAGCATAGTTCACTTGGAAGGGATCTACAAAGAGCGTGCCCAGCTGTCCTACCTTTTCAGGGCAAACCAGAAGTTAAGTATCTGATGAGTTGACACGAATGTCCATATTGCATGAGCACAGGCACAGTTTGGATTTGAGGACAACCTGCCAGTACCAGACTAAACACCAGATCAGTATTGGGGAAAAAAAAAAGTTTATTTCCTTATCAGCCCCACAGCTCCTCCTGATTTCAAGGGTACCAAACTGACAAAGTGTCCAATCTTTGATCTCACCCTCCCCTTACTCTCAGGAAAAACTTTTGTTTTCCATGGTTACGTGTCTGCTTCATTAAGCAGCAGATCTAGCCAATCTCCATACAGTGTAAAGGCAGACGATTACAGAATTGCAACAAGGAAAATCACAGTGTATGATTACTAAATGGAGTAATAAAAGGCAGTTTACGCATAGCCTCAAAATAAAATGAATAGCATTGTTAAATTGAATGCCAGGTACATCAGATCTTCTCTTGACTCAGATTACTGTATGGTAGAATCTGGAAAACAGCAGCTTCCTTATTTAAAAAAAAAAAAAAGAAAAAAAAAAAGAAAGCACTGGCTGCCGCATTTCAGAAATGCCTATTTCAACCTGTTGGCAAATGCTGACTTCTGAACAACTATAGTACAAGTCTCCCTTTGTTCCGAGCTCTAAGATACACAGCGGGTGACTAATGAGAATAAGGATCTGGATTTTAAAAGGTGCTTAATAATACCATTAGTTACATAAATAGCTTTTTCCCTTAGAAATGTGCTAGCAAGCAACGCTATGTGGTCATCAAGAGACCAGCTGTTAACAACTGTGCACAAAACAATAGAAAGACAGTTATTATACAAATCAGTATAATTGAACAAGACAAAAGGTAAAATAAAAAAGCTTTCCCATCTAAGCAAAGGGAGAAGGTGTTGGGATGGGAGACACCAAGCATTACAAATTGGTTATTTGATATGGAGAAAAATATTTATTGTTTACACTGATGTCAAATACGATGCCCCAACTTTCCATAAGCAAAAAGCAGTTTACAGTGCTTCTTCCAAAGAGGAGTTTTCTGACAATACACTGCTTTTAAAAAATGCACGTTTCCTGCATTTCCCAGAGCTATTTCTAGGAGAAGTTTTGCCTCCCTGTAGTAATCAGAAGTCCATGGATGAGTTCTGCCTTCCCCATAATCATCTCCCCAAAGCCAGCAAGCAGCAAAGTAAGAGACCCTGAATATTTGCAGGGTGTTAATATGTAATCCCCAAAGCCCTTTGACCTTCAGTCATTTGCTGTAGTGATGAGAGGATCACTGCTCCATGCCGTACTGAGGTGCCCCTTGATTATGCACTTCAGATTTCTGCAACACATATAAATACAGTTCTAATCCTGTCTCTGATGTCCATGTGCCAGAAATATGATCTTTTCAGGGGCATTTTCCTAGGTATTTTTGTTCTCTGCTATTGCCAAGGGGAAGTAGCAAAATTGAAATATTCTCTAGATTTCTGGCAGCACCAAACCTTATGCAGAAATACACTGTAATGTGGCTCTGCTGGTTCCACATCCTGACGACTGTGGTCTTACAGTTCCTGTATTGAATTAACACAAGAATCCAAAACCATCCCCTTCTGTTAAATCTCACATCCATGAGCACTGTTCTTAACAAGGGTCAAACAGCCCCTTGTAGACCTGTATTGATAAGGTCAGGTTTCTTAAGGAAATTATTTTGCTAATTGAAGCATCTGTTCCAAAGCCTTGCCTCTGTTTTCTTTTCCTATCCCTCATCCTGCCAATGGGATGTCATCCCTAGATGATTTTTACAACACTTTTGCATAAGAACACAAGGTCCTGCCTATCCAAATTCTTTGCCTTGCTGTAGCTTGCAGGAGGAAGTTGTTTATGATCAGAGAGAAAAGGTGGGTCCAATTCTTTCTGTACCTCTTTTGGAAATCACAGATTATTTTATAGTTCCACGTAGTTGTAGAGGGATCTGCAAGCAAGTAGCAAAACACAGGGCTATGACAAAAAAGCCCTGTAATTTTCAACTCAGGTTTCACATGAAAGACAGATGCCCCTTTACTATAATACCTGACATGCGGTCATATCCAGAGTGTCCCTATAGTATAAAGGAAGTAGAGTAATGACTGTATCATCTTGTAGGACAAGCTCAAAAGCCTTCTGTTAGAATGCTTATCATCATTTAAGCCAGGGGCATGCAGCCATGCAGACAGGGACGATGTGGAGAGGACAGGGGAACGTAAGGACATCAGACAGAGCGGAGGATTAGAGGAGGCAGAGACAGCAACAGCAGCTCTCCTTACTGCTGTCCAAAAAAGTGAGAGAGAGAATAATAATATAAATACTACTTACATGGAGGTGGAAAGAGCTCTCTCTCTGCGGTCATTACATAGCAAACACTTACTGCTGGTCTTAAACTTACTTCTTATTCTCTTCTCTTTCACACTCCCCAGGTGTGTACGCATTCATCTACAGACATTTTCCCTCACAAGGACACTCCAAAGCTTTGGATCACTTCATTTTTTAAAACAACAAGGACTTTCCCCACTCACCTCTGAATTAGAGCTGTTTTCCTGCCTTTTTGTGTGCATTTCGCTTTCTCATACAGAGATGAAGTGAGTATCTCACTGCTTGGCCATCACACCCACATCTTTAAGATATATTTTTCTTCTTAGAGGGTATAAAGACTTTAGAGCAGCGTTTTTACAAATACGTATGTGTGTATATATATGTGCAGATCTGGTTGTATTGTTGCAATGATTCAGTCTGGCTTTAAAGCACTTAAGGTGAACCTGCTGGACTACAGCGAGGCTGCTGGTCTTGGCTATCGCACACCTCTCTGGCTTGCAGCTCTGCTGAACACGATGAGAGAGCTTTATCTGTGGAGTGGGCAGAGACAGAAGTGTGTTGTCGCATGACATTTTTTTTTTAAAGGGTTATTAATTACCATGTCAACCTTTGCTGTGCGGCTGCTGCCCACTTTTATTTTGGAAGCACAGCCGTTCAGCACTCTTAATCACATCGGGTGCCCCAGTCACTTCGTTTCCAAACAACCTTTTAAAATATTATTCCTTATTCCTCATCTATTGCGATGCAGGAGAGGGAGAGGGTACAGTATGGCAGAGATGGGAAATAGGAGCCGGAAAACATGCTTGCCTTGAATTGTCATCACACTGCCGTTGGAAGCCGGAAAACTAGCAACAAACATTTGCACGCAAACACACAGCAGGCACACAGCACATCGATCGCGGGGAGTTTGCCAGCAGGCTCTTACCTGGGTTGTGTGGGATCCCTCCGCTCCCTCTCCCCTATTTCTGCCCCCCGTAGGGAGCAGCGGGGCCGGTGCTGTGGTGGGGTGACGGTGCAGGTAGGGGCAGGCAGGCGGCTGGCTGCAGCCTCGGCTGCCGGGCTCTGGCTCCTGCCAGGGCTGCTGCTGCTGCTCCTGATGATGCTGAGGAGGAGGAGAGCGGGTGAGGAGGAGGAGGATGCTGGCGATGATGCTGTTGCTATGGTTACCCAACTCCACAGCGGCAGCACCACTCGGCGCAACAGCTGCCCCGGCACCCTGAACTCCTTGTCACCCAAAGGGATAGAAGGACACGGATGTGAAATATCACCCCACAGCCCCAGCAGAGGGACAGGGAGGGAGGGGAGCATGCAGGGCACTTGCTCTCTGGAGAAATGTCGGGGCTCAGGGATGCCACGCTGTGTCCAAAATGGGTGCACGGAAATGAAGTTTATCTCTGTGAAGGTCAAACAGCAGCTTTTGGGAGGCCAGGGGGTTATTTTGGGGGTGCTTTGCATTTTTGTAGGGAAGGGAACAAGTAGTACAGTGGAAGAGGGAATAATTTTCAAAGTTCCTGTTCTGATGCAAGTCGGAACTTTTTATTATTTAAAATGAAGGTCAATCCTTTTTCTTTAAAACAAGACTTAAAAATAGGACTTAAAAATAGGATTTTATCCTAGCACAAGCTGGAAAACAGGAAGTTCCATATGAATATGAGGGAAAACTTCTTTACTTTGCAGGTGACAAAGCACTGGAACAGGCTGCCCAGAGAGGCTGTGGAGTCTCCTTCTCTGCAGTGATTTAAAGCCATCTAGGCGCTCTGCTGTGCAACCTACCAAAGGGAACCTGTTGTAGCAGGGGGTTGGACTGAATGATCTCCAGAAACCCCTTCCAAACCCTATAATTCTGTGATTGCACTCTTGCATAGGGAAATCCACTTATGAGCCAACTCTTTGGGTGAGAAAGAGCTGCTTCTTACCATAAAACACAGAAGAAATATCTCCAAAAGGAGCCCTCTTACACAGCCCAGGACATTTATAATTCATGCCTAATTACATGGAGCAAACAAGCTGAACTTTGCCTACCTCTAGGGATCTGAAAATAAGATGGGAAAAATCCAAGGTAGATGGGCTGCCACATGATCAAAATGTGGAGTCCTAACTGAGAGAGACATGTGAAACTGAGGCATTCAGTTGCCATTTAACTATGAAATACGCATGTCACGAGGCTCTGATTTTGCACTGGAACATCACAAGATGCATCAAGGTCACAACAATCAAATAAATGTCACTTCCGCCCAGACGTGTCAGTGCAATGCTGCATACTGCTCATAAGCCATGACAGTTCTTTCCTGAGCTGGTACTATTTGCAGGACACTGTGATACCCTGTCTAAAAGCTACAAAAATAGAAAAATCACTGGTGGAACCTTTTTAAAGGGAGATGCTACCTACTGCCAAAGCTCTCTTTACAGCTTGGATGCTACAGAGGGCATTAACCTTTGAGCTTGAGGCAGCAAGGAGATGCACTGGAAAGTATTTTCTATTAAATTAGTGGCTGCAGGATGTGTCCTGGCAGCACTTCTCCCTGAAGTATTCTAGAACATGGTGTGTGCACATCATGTTCATTTGAAGAGTCATAATATAGTTCAAATAAAGGCATTTTCTATATATTTAATTGCTACAGAATCACTCATCTGAGGAGCAGCAGCTAGCATATATGAAATCCACTTTCTTTGGGATAACTTCTCATTTCTCATCTTCATGTATCTTATAAGACTACTTACTATATAAACCACTGTCCCTATAAGGTTTTTATCTAATACATCTTTAGGCAACAATTCTGATCCCCACTCAAAGACTATAAGGAACAGTAGTCTCAAAGGGCTTTTCTACCACTCAAAAAATGGAAGAAGAAATGTTATCTGTTTTAAGCCTTAAAAAGGGTGCTCATGTAAAATTAGATAGTATTGTGAACCATTTCTCAGAAGCTGAAAAATAGTATTTGGAGTATATATGGCTAAGGGGCTTCCCTGCTGTGATTTGGGGTGCAAGGGGAGATGATCTCACTGCATAACTAACTGTAAGCAAATCCAAATAATCATCCCCTTAGCTGACAGCAAAATGCCTGGTTCTTATGAAAAGATCACTAAAACCTCAGACTTTATTTCTGCTAAGTCAGGAAGTGTATTGCAAAATGTAACCACTGAGATATACATGTAATCATCTTGAAAGCAAGTATTTTTTACCTTTGCTTATAAGAGCTTTTTCTTGAAAGCCACATCTCTGAGTTACAAAAGGACATATGAGAAAAACTAGTCAGTCCCTTTGTCTTCTGATGCTTTAGATCAGTATGGTTGTGTTACACCACTGACAATCTATCCACCTTAAATCTCTTGTTGGCTCTGGTCTGCAACAAGGAGGAAATATCCACCCCTAAGGACATGCAGAGCTCACTAAAACACATGGCTCCTTTACCTCACCGCCTGGTAACTGCAGAGTGCACACTTTCAGCTGTGTCAAGGGAGTACAGTATGGATGTAAAGCTTCAACATTATATATATATATATATAGTTCTCAGTCATGCAAGAAAGTCTGGTATGGTGGGAGTAGTGACTTGCACCAGTTCAATAGGGAACTGAGTCATGTACAATATGTAAATTGTTGATTTCAGAAGTAGCTACAGTTCTCTAAAGAAGGACCTATCCCCCCCATCTGTGACACAGCCTAGAGAAACGCCTGCATTTTCAGTCATAACTTTCATTTTTAAGGGTAGAGACTGTCACAGTTTCAAACCAGGAATTACAGACCTCTGAGGACACTGATGGTAATACACACCTATGTTGAAGCATCACAATCATGTCCCCAGCCAAAAGAGGTAAAATTCTGTAACAAATCAGGTTAGATCATAAAATCGTTAAGGTTGGAAAAGATCACTAAATCATCTAGTCCAACAGCCAACCCATCCCCATCTAACTAACTTTGTCCCTTAGTGCAACACCTACCCTTTTCTTGAACACTTCCAGGGATGGTGACTCCATCATTTTCTTGGGCAGCCTGTTCCAATGCATTACTACTCTTTCAGAGGAAAAAAAAATATCCTAATATCCAACCTGAATTTTCCCTTTTGTTACTTTTTCTCTCCTCTGACATTATGACAGATCCTCAAGGCTGACTAACTAAGCTGTACTTATCTCAACCACTCTGAAATAAAGGCAGTCCCAACCCTAAATCTTATTTGGAAAAGTTGCCTCAGCAAAACCAACCACCTGAGGTCTGATGTCTGTCGATGAAGGCCAAATCAAAATGTTGGCATCAACACTTGATGTCACAGAGCCTGCACAGCAGCAAATGTCATATTCTGGATTCCTTGTGTAGATAACCTTAGATCTAAAAAATAACCTGGAACTGATATTCCCATTAGGTAAAAATATACTTAACAGATATTCAATGGAGTAATCTATGCTGCAAGGCCCAAGGTGAGTTGCAAATAATTTCTATACACTTTAGACTCCTCTTTGCTCCACTATCTTCTACTACCTGAGCTGTAACATTATAGTTAGTTTATCCATTCATCCATTCTGGTAAGAACAGGTTAATATAAAATTAATTGAAGTAGATCAATAACATAAACTTCTCCTAGCAGCTAAATGTCAGTATATAAAACCTTACAAGATGAGACATGGGTGTGCAGATTAAACAAATACAAAGTACAAGGAGGCAAGGGCATCTTGGGCAACTCACCCCACATGGCAGGGAAAACTACAATATTAAGCTTCCACCTGAAGCACCCAACTGGTTGCAGGCACAGACTCCATACTGGTTGCAACACTTTTCCTCAAGTGTGACACAGCCTAGAAAGGAAAGCCTTTAACACTGCATTGTTGAAGTGCAACATCAATACCATGGGTGGCAAGCAGATGATAGGCCCAAATGCATGCTTCAGGCAAGCAGCAGGATACTCAACAGCTCAGTAGTTAATGCACAGAAAAAGCTGTTCATGTAATTAATTGAGATGCTCAATTTACCTCTTGGTTTTGATGCAGAGTTTCTATGGTGATGAAGCTTTCAACTTTTTACCATTTCAAGAAAACATAAAGTCCAAGAAGAAGGTGCCTGGTCCAAGAATAGACAGCACTTTCAAATCTCTGGGTTTTGATTTCTGCTGGATCCTCTAGACCCTCTTGGAGCATCTGGATGACAAAGACCCTTTTAAGAAGGCTTGCTATAGCATTTTTTGAAACACTGACACAACAGGCAACACAGCCTCACATAATCTGTTTTCATGCTATGTAATAAAGGAGCAGTTACGCAAACAGAGAAGGAGAAAAACAGGATAAGAGATCAGAGGAAATCTTTCATGCTGCTGTTCAATAAAATGTGTCCAGATTGGCTAAGATGTATCTAAATTTGTTTCGTTGTAGCTGCTGTAAGAGCTAATAAATATAACTAATTCTAGAGGAGTATCAACGTGTAAACATGTTTTTAAAATCATGCAGCATTTTTATATATCATACAGGAGAATAAAGGGCAAAGACTATAGCACTAGAAGAATAATAATCCCTTGCTCAGTAAAGTATACTTCATCATGGAGGCATTCAAGGCCAGGCTGGATGTGCCTCTGGGCAGCCTGGTCTGGTGGTTGGCGAGCCTGCACTTAGCAGGGGGGTTGAAAGTAGATGGTCATTATGGTCCTTTTCAACCCAGGCCATTCTATGATTCTATGATTCTATGATTCTATGACTTTACTTAGTGCTGATTTTACACAAAATCTGTACCATACAATATATGCAATTATCATGAACACTCGGCTTGCTTATAGCTGCATCCCAGAAAATCTTCAAGAATATACACTTATACTTTTCATTACAAATCTTTACACTTATCCCATTATCAATCCACAGAGTCCTCATTCAGTTGCCACCCATTCAATACTTTGTTTCATTCTGCCATTCAATTAGAGCCCATCATCTTATTTACTGCAGCAACCTTGCTAAGTCAACAGCCTAGAAAAAATTCCATTTACCCAACAGTGCTTCTGTTACCTGGCAGGCAATTGGAAAGTTTGGAATACAGTTATCTCATTCACAGCTCTTGAAGACTGCATAATAGATAGAAAACCCAGAGTAAATAAATTAATCACATTTAAAATGCTTAACATGATATAAAAAGCTGACAGGACTTGAACTACAGCAGCATTAGGAACACAAAAACAACTTCCGAATTGTCTTAGAACAAAGTTCTGGAAAAATAACACATCTTCCCATGCTGCGCCATAGGAATGAAAGATAAACACATGCTGTACATGCACATTGTTAAAGAGTGAACAGAATCATCTATCTACTTAAGTACAGTTATTTAGAGGCCTCTGCAAAATCGGGACATTAATGTGCAGGTATGTTTGTTAGCTGACTCGTGGCACCTGAATATAGACATCAGCAAAAAAATAAGCCCGAACATGGAAGACCATTACCATTCAGCTTCATGCCCATGAGGAAATGTGAGTAATCCAGGGTTGAAAATCATATAAGAAACATCCTCACAGGTTGTAGTAGTACCTCAGAATCACAGTCATTAATTTCTGAACACCTCTACGAGAAAGATGACTGCCATTACCACTTAGTTGATGCATGGGAAAGCACAACATGGACTTTCTCAGAGCACCCCCACACACAGCTGAGACCTTCTGGACGTCAGTACTGAAGTCTCCAAATGCTGGAGTGAAATGCTATCTATCTATCTATCTATCTATCTATCTATCTATCTATCTATCTATCTATCTATTTATTCTGCTCCCAAGCACCAGTGCAAGTCTTCCAAAGAAAAGCCATTTCATTTTCTCCTTGATTCATTTATGAAAACATCTGAAGTTTTAGCTACAGTTTTCCAAAATGAATTCAGTGCAAGGCAGATTGCCCTGCATACAATTTCAGCCCAGGCAATTAAAACACAACAAAATTATATGATAAGTAATGCTGGACAACCCTAACACTCATTGGTATCACTCCAGCCTAAAATACACATTAATTTTCTAAAAAGCCAGATGAGCTTGTTTGTTTAAGGCTCTTCCTTGGTGGTTTTCACCTTGTTTTATATATACGTCTTTTAAATGCAAAATACCAGTTGGCAGGCAGTATGTTAGTACACTGATATCAATATTAATTCAATAAGCTTAACATTGCAGCCCTCCAAGTAGAAAAAAAAAACATTATTCTCATTCATCTCTAGATAAACCACTGCACAGATAAACTAATTGTGGAAGAGGAAATTTCTGTTACAGGTAGAAAAAGGACCAGGTAGCAAAGAATCTAAGAAATGGAATGTTATTCAGTCACAGGATGGCAAGCTGCTGCACAGAACCCAAGCGAGTGGCAAACAAGCACTTTCAACAGTGGTGGAGTTCTGCACTTGAGATCTGAACAATTAAAGTTTAAATTGCTTTAAGCACTGGTCTCTAGCTTTCAACAAATGTATTGCTTTCTAGGTCAGCAACACTCCAAATTCCATTTAAACAGTGGTAAGATGGAAGTTCCTACTGTCCTTCTTGGATCAAGGTAGAATAGCAATGTTATGAAGAAAGACCAAACTCTAAACAATTCTAACAGGTGTGGGTAGAGAGAGCAACCTAAGATATTGTTATCCAGACTGATGACTGATGACTTCAACTTTCAACCACATCTTTACAGTGACCATTATGACAAAAATAGGAGAAGCTATTTTCCAGTGTTCCAGTCAGTCAACTCTGTTAATGCTAGAATCTGCTAGTCCAAACTTCCTTACCTAGTATTCAAAATGGCTTTCAGCATTCATAGCATCAAATGGTGGAAGGAGCTCAGTGTAACAACTTTTGGGGTGTATCTACTTTGCAGACTGTTTTCAACAACTGGCAAAGGTAGCGCAAATGTAATGTAAATGCAGAAGTACATTGCTTAAGTGAATTTACTTCTATTTCTACAAGAAGAAAGAAATACATAACTACTGATTTTCTCTCTTCATCTTGTATTCATTTCTCCTCTCTTGAGTTATGAGGAGGAATGAAGCCTCAGGTTCTACCATGCAAAGCAAGTTAGTAAGTTTTTAACTTCAATAGAGTACTCTAGGGAATGACAAAGAGGAGCAATGAACTCGTAACCAAAAAAGCATTAAGATGATGTATACCATAAAGCTGAGTTTAGATCAAACTGATCAAACTAAACCTTTCACTACCATTAATGGTGGAGAGACTTCTTTCACTGAACAAATGACTCAAATTTCATGAGATCTTACTTCAAAAAATAAGAATAATAGAAAAATAATAGTGTTTCTGGTGTTAAATTGGATTATATTTCCGCTCTTCCTTGTCCCTGAATGAACTCAGGCAAATGTCTGGCCACTGTTTCCACAGCCATAGCAAGTGCATGCACCACATAGTCTAAGGAATTATCAGATGTTAGGGATAAGATTCCAGGAGAGTTTTGTGACAATTTTGTAGATAAAGTAGTCACTGATTCATTTCAGGAGAGCTTTTCCCTTGATGTCTACTTTTGTCTTCTTTGTTATTTCCATTGTAAAAATTATCTGGAAAATCAAAGGAAATACTAGGATGTTTTGGGTGGACAGAAAATAAACAGTTTGTGTAGAACGGTGGGACTTTAGTACCACTGGACTTCTTGAAGTGCCTTAGAGCTTTTGAACTTGATTATTTAAATTGAGAAATGGAGGCAGTAAATTGCCTTAAGTTCAGAGGACGTATTCTGAGTCTCAGTCTTACTAACATCTGAAATCCCATAGACCATGGTACACAGTGCTAAAGGACTAATTCTCATCTGCATCCTGGGTGGCTGGAAAAATGGAACAAGATAAACCAAAATTACCTGTAACTTGTAGAACTTAACTTCTCTTTGCATTCAAGACTTAAAAGTGGTTATAAAAACACTAAGGTGTGCTTCACCTTAAAGATAATCTGAATATTAAGGATTTACAGAGGAGGCTACGCAAGCTATATGGTCTTCTTTAGTCCATGACAATTTGAAAAAAGATGAAAGATACTACCTCATGTAAGAAATCACAGAACCATATCTTAGTATCTGTGTAGACATCTGCTGATATCATCTTATAGCTTGTTATTTATTGAAGAGAGAATGAGAACTACTCTAAGTACAGGATCAGAGAGCAACTAGAGGGCTTCATGGATTTGCTGTAGCATAGGATTTATCTTGAAGTCCATGGGTACAAAATTCAAATACATTCAATACCCTTAAGTTGACAATATGCCTCTGTAGATCATATCACAACATGAATCAGTGATAATACATGCCTTCAACAGGTTTACCTCAGTGAGAAGGACAAAGGCTGAAGAGCTGAGGAGATGGGGCTAATCCAGGGTGATGGCATTCTAGCACCCTCTCATTGAATATCTTTAACATTGAGGCTGTACAGCCTGGATATTGATACCAATGTGTTATTCTTTATGAACAGCTGTAGTACACTTCATACAGCTTGACATGGCCAGAATCCAGGGGATTACTGCAGAGGCTGGACACATGACAGAAGAAGAGGAGCTTTGCCTTCTCTAATTCCCAGATTGGTGGCAGGGGGAGAAAGAGAAACATGTTTTTGTTCCCACTGCCATATCTCACCTCAGCTAGAAAAAAATCCAACCTTCACTAAGAATAACAGAGCTTTTCTCAGACTCAAAGTTTCATCTTCAGAGCATACGTCATGCTCTTCCCCATCACAGAGGTTCAAGTAGGATGCTTTCTACACACCATAGCAGAAAGCATAGGTGGGAGCATGAGACACCCAGCAGTACTCTGCTCCCAGCAACACAGACATAGTTCAGTCCTGGAAACCATACCATAGCCCGAGGAGAAAGCATCTTGTTTACATATAGATCCAGCAAGCAGTCAATGAAGAGAACTGCAAAATATGGTTGATGCAAACACTGCTGTATCCTTGGAGTTACTCATTTGCTACAGGAGACTGGGAAGGAAGAAACCCTGGAAACCACAGAGACCACAGCTTACAGCCGGAGGATCAGCTCTGCAGAAGAGGCCCAGGGGGCTTTGGTGGACAGTAAAATGAATGTAAGACTTGACAGGCAAATACAATCAGCCTGCTGGATTGAAACAACAAAAGCACTGCTTGCAGACCTAGGGGAAGGATTATCTGCCTCTCCTCAGCACTCTTCAGACTTCACCACCCTAGTTTTTGTCCCCACAGCACAATAAGAGCATGGACAAACTGGAGCAAGTGTGATATAGGGCCAGCAACACAGTGGGATCTGAAGCACTTGCCCAGTAAGGACAGAAAAAGGATAAGAATGTGGTTAGCCTGGAGAAGAGATGGCTTTGGAAGCACTATCAAGGGGCTCATCATCCCCCCACTATCTACAAGGAAACCAAATAGCAAGGATTGAACCCGTAACAAGAAATAACAGGTATAAGTTTAAATAAGAGAGATTCAAGCATTTTCTCTACAAGGGCAGTCAGCCAGTGCAACTTGCTGTCCAGAGAGATTGTGCATGTTTCATCCCTGGAGGTTTTCTAAACTGGGCCAGACAAACTTTAAGCAATCTTAGCTGACTTCACAGCTGACCACATTCAGCAGGGAGATGACCTCTTACATTACGTTAGGATACTTATTAGTTGACTCACTGCAGAATTCTCTTTCCCTGTTTTCCAAATCTTCTCTTAGTGACCTGTATTACAGTCACTGTGAAAGGGAAAAACAGAGACAACATGCATGCATACTTCTCAATGACGACAGTCATTCTGGCTAACAGATTGGCACAGCAGGTATATGTCAAAGCAATATAAAGGAGAACTACATAACGCTAAAGATAATCACTGAATTTATCAGAGCATTACATCATGATCGTTTTTTTTTTCTCTCCTTCTTTTTCCAGTCACAAACACAGCAATAGCATTGGCTTCATTACCCAGCTCTGCAATTAAATGGGGCAAGAGAGAGATTTCAATATAAAGGGGAAAGTAAACAATTCCTTCTACCTTGAAAGCCTACACGACCCAGTTCACTGCCAACACCCAGATACGAGAGCATGAAAGAAGATAAAGGAGGGAGAAATGAAGCTGAAAAGCAGGTAAGGTGTTTGTGGTAGATTGTCTCTTGAGAACTGAACTGTTGCTTTGTCCAGTTCCCATGAAAGAACATGAGGCATGTTTGCCCCGCTGCACGGGGCAAGGAATATTAATATCCCCTCTATGCTTGAATGAGGAGTCAGCACTGTCTCCTGCTATCTACATAAAAAGCCCAAACCAGCGTATTCTGTTTGTGTTTTAGCACAGCAAAACAGACGAGATCTTATGCTTGAGTGACCGTAACACAAATCCAGGACAAGCCCCGCTTTCTAACAAAAATTGCAACATATTCCATGTTGCACATCACTGGCTGTAAAGGGGCAAAAAACTTGTGAGAACTTACTCAAACCCTGATTATGTTGCACAGGCTCCTCCTTTCCTTTCCAAGCAGAAACAAACTCATTAATGTGACCAGATATCTCACATACATATATTTTTGCTTGAAACAAAATTGGGATCATTTTTGGTGTACTGTGTTTTATAACCAAATAGTGCCATTACTCACTTCAGGGTGAACGTCAATACATTTGTTGCTGAGCTACAGCTGTAACATGAGGGACAAGCAGGGTCAGGGTGGATGCAGAGTAATGATGTGCCACCCAAAAAGCAGTTGGAAGTGATTTACACCTTGAGCAAATAGAGCGAAATGGGAGACTGACAAATCTAGGACTATATGCATTAGAATTGCTCCAGGAACTTCCCTCAGTGCAGGGGCAGGAAAACACTGATGGGGCCATTTAGACCATCTGCATGAAGACAACTAACCAGCTCAGGTAAAATACACAATCTTCCAGAAGCTACAGAAACAAAATAGAAGCTGTAGTTTTCCAGTTCCTTATGTTTTTAATATATTATACATAATATATTAAAAAAGCTGTATATTTTTATACATATTTCTATACACACAGAAAATACAGTTCAGTCCATAATCATGTATTGATATACAAGTCTATGTGTGTGTGCCCTTCTATACAGACAGACAAACACAAATTTGGGTCTTGCACAATTGCATTAGTTCTATACAGTTTTAGTACACATTTACTACACAGTGCCATGTCATGCTTCCAGCACTAGGTAATACTTCTGCACTTGGTATTTCTCTTCCAATTGGATTTGGAGATCTAAAAAAATTTTGAGGAATGACCTAAGGCAGAATGGTTTTCCAAACTATTTTCAAATTTGTATTTTTGATGTTCTAAATGTAACAAATAATTACTTTTAAGTTCCTATTTCAATCACAAGGAAATAGATATCTAAAAATGCCTTTTTCCCCTCCTTATTTTGCACACATAAAATATTTTGTCAGCTTTGTCTTTTAAAAGACTCAGAAATTTGAGATGATTGGAGCTGTTCATCAGTTTTCCTGCTTGACTTTTTCTCCTTTTCCTTTGATATGACTAACCCACCATTTCAACCTTTATTCCAATTCCTTTTTTTTTTTTTTTCTTTCCTGTTCTTATAAAAGGCCTTGAACATGTACAAGCACCAGAGGATACAGTGTCCTGAACACTAGAGGGCAGATTAGAAACAAACCATCAAGTTTACAGCTCATTCAGCGCCAACACATGATTTGTACTCTCTCTCCCTGTAATTAATTGAGTGTATTCTAACTTGAAGTATCTACATCAATGGTCATAATTCTATAGTCATAATTACATAGAATTTTGTTCTCCCTTAAGCATTCTTTGAGAACCAAAGTAGGAAAGCTAATGAAAAGAATCTGGATTTCCAGGCTGAAGGACAGTCATTATGCTTCCTATTGCCATGAAAACCATTCATGGCAATAATTCTAGAGACATCAGGAGCTCTGTTGTAGACCAAACTAGAAGGATCTTTCATACCTTTGTATGCATACTGATACTGCAAGCACACCTGAGTTACATCCATCAAGACATCCAGAGCTAAAGTTTACATATTAAACATGAATCATAGAATCATTGAGGTTGGAAAAGACCATTAAAACCATCTAGTCCAATCCTCAGCTCCTCACCAAGGAGACTCTCACTTGCTTGGCATCCATTTCACATTACACTTCCTTGCTCCAGCCAGAAACCACAGTGTTACACCCCCTGCAAACACAGATGTATCCTACAACCTCATGCACTGAGTTTCTTACATTTGAGAGAGAAGATGAGATTTCTATTGCCCCTACCTGTTAGCAGTTTCTGATGTAGATGCAGAAGTCACATGCATATCAGAAGCTATAAGCACATTTATGCACATTGCAAGGTTTATCTCCCTATTGCTACCAGAAGCAGGCATCCCACAGTAATTTGAGACAATTCACCCTCATTGCAGGATAGCCTGGACAAATACTCTTTCTAAAAAGTCAACCAGAACCTCACAGAAAGCTCAGAATCACACCTGAGATAAAGCAATCATGCTCTTTTGCACATTCTTAACATGTCTCTTCTCACCAGCAGAAGTCTAGCAGGCTGCTATAATTCAGGATGTCTCAGTATGCACCTCCTTGTGCAGCACTGCTCTCTCAGCATAAATGCAAATACAGGCACTGCAGTGTCTCACACACACACAACATTTAGTGCTATGCAGAATGTACCTCGATGTTTGGGGAAGCCGTTTTCTTCCAAATGCTGAAAAAATAAATCTGCTATTCTTCAAGCCACAATTTTTTTCTGGTAAACCTCAGACCAGGATCTCCCAGAATATGTTTTTGTGGATTTATGCAGGCAGAGAAAACAAAAATAGCCAGTCACTTCTGGCTGACGGTATAGGCACAGACATACAGCTGCATTAGTGTGGCTCAGAGCCTGAACTAATAAATCTCAAGGGCTCTCTGGACTCAGTAACTTGGGGTAAAGCCACATGTATCCTTGTTATACAGTCTTCAGCTCAGAGCTGGCTCTCATCAGCCAGCAACACAGGCAACAATCTTAGTGCTTCCCTGCTGTTCTAGGCCTACTAGGAAAGCCAAAACTCTTCTCTTTGGCCCTTTAGCCATTGAGAAAAAACATAACATCAGCGTGATAAGTCTTCAGACAGGCTGAAAAGGTCACATCAACTGCCATTTCCCCCTTGATAAAACATTAGTGGCACTTGCAGTCCTTCAGAAATCATTCAGAGGAGCCTTATATTCAGAGGAGCCTTATATCATTCAGAGAACCAGATAATATGGTCATCTCTGTGGTGTGTAAGCCTTGGTGGGAAAAATCCCTGTTGTGGGCCTGGAGCCCCTCTTGCCCTCCCAGTCCTCAAGCCTGAGGTCCCTCTGCTGCTTCTCCCTCACTTTGAGGCTTCCTCACTCTGTACCTGCTTTACCTGTGTTGAAATCTGTCTTCCCCATCCAACAAACAGCCCCTCATCTTGGCCCATCTCCACAGAGCTTCCTTTGTGTGGATGTAAGAACTCACACCCATGAGCCTCACAGTAAGGACAAAGCCAACACTAACTCATGGTGCTTGCCAAGCCTCTGAGAGTAAAATGTACACATGACAAAGTTTTATATATTTGTTTCAGTACAAGTAAGAAATTATACATACAGTTGTAAAAAAGTCAGACATGGAATTTTGGCCACAATTTCATTTACCTATGTAGGCACCTATCCCAGAGTCCTGAGGGAGCTGACTGATGTAGTCACTAAGCCACTCTCAGTGATATTTGAAAAGTTGTGGTGGTCAGGTGAAGTCCCTGGTGCCTGGAAAAAAGACAGTACAGCATCAATTTTTTATGAAGAGAACTACTGACCTACCAGCTTCACCTTTGTGCCAGGGAAGATCATGGAACAGCTCCTCCTGGAAGCTATGCTAAGGCATATGGAAGAGAGGGAGGTAATATGAGACAATCAGCATGGCTTCACCAAGGGCAAACCCTGTTTGACCAACCTAATGGCCTTCTATTATATTGTAACTGCATCTACCTGGATTTCATTAAGACCTTTGACATGGTATTCCACAGCATCTTCCTCTCCAAATTGGAAAGATATGTATTTAATGGGTGGATTGTGATGGATTAGGTACTGACTGCAAGATTGTATGGAGTACATGTATGGAGAACAGTGGTCGATGTCTCAGTGTCTGGATGGTGATCGGAGATGAGTGGTGTCCCTCAGGGTTCAGTACTGGCACCAATGCTCTTTAATATCTTCATCAGTGACATTATCAGTGGAATTGAGGGCACCCTCAGCAAGTTTACAGGTTACACCAAGATGTGTGGAGCAGTTGACATGCCCGATGGATGGGATGCCATCCAGAGAGACCTAGACAGGCTTGAACAGTGGGCCCAGGTGAACATCATGAGGTTGAACAAAGCCAAGTGAAAGATCTTGCACCTCAGTCAAGACAACATCCACTATCAGTACAAGCTGGGGGACAGTCCTGTCGAAAAGGAACTGGGGTACTGGTGGATGGGAAGCTGGACATGAGCCAGCAATGTGCCCTTGCAGCTCAAAGCCAATGATATGGCTGCATTAAAAGAGGCATGGCCAGCATGTCGAGGGAGGTGAGCCTCCCCTTCTGCTCTGTGCTGGTGAGGCCTCACCTGGAGTATTGTGTCCAGATGTGGAGTCCTCAATACAGGAGAGACATGGACCTGTTGGAGGGTGTCCAGAGGAAGGCCACAGAAATATTTCAAGGGATGAAACAACTCTCCTATGAGAACAGGCTGAAAGAGCTGGGGATGTTCATCCTGAAGAAGAGGTGTCCTGATAGTGGCTTTTAAGTGTCTAAAGGGGGACAATAGGAAAGAAGGGGATAGACTCTTTAGCAGGGTCTGCTGTAATAGGACAAGGGGAAATGGTTTCAAACTTAAAGAATGGAGAGTTAGATTGGACATAAGGAAGAAGTTTTTTACAATAAAGGTGGTGAGGTAATGACACAGGTTGCCCAGAGATGTGGTGGATGCCACATCCCTGGAGACTTTCAAGGCAAGGCTAGATGGGGCTTTGAGCAACCTGATCTAGCTGTAGGCACCCTTGTTCATTGCAGGTGGTTTTTAAGGGTCCCTTCCTACTCAAACTATTCTATACTTTCCAAAAGAAATGAACTTAAATGGAAACAGGCACAAAAAATGTCAGCTGAGATCACTGAGGGACAAGAATTCACAAAAATCTTGATTTGGCATAGAAGTACAAAGGACAAGAAAGAATACAGTTTCTTAAGCTTGTAAAGGATAAATGTCAAGATAGTCAAAGAGTTAGCTAACTTAAAGCATGATACTAATACATGATCAATTGGATGTAAAATGTTCAGAAATACATTTAGGTTGGAAATTACAAGATGATTTCCAGCAATCCAACATCAGTGGTTTTTCCCAGGCAAGATTTATATGAATTGTCATGGGTTGAAGAGAGGAAAAAAACTGCTTCTCTTAATTCCACTATACATTGTCATCTGATCTCAGAGAAGGTTGTTTGATTGAATATTACTGCTGCAGGAAAATAGGAAAGTGCTAACAGCCATCTCTCTTTGAGGAATCATATCATAGCAGCTCTAGGTTTTGCTGTACTGGTGCAATAGTTAGTATTATTGTTTATAGCCACCAAAGGAATCTCATGGTTGTGCATCCCATACTGATGTTGAACCTGACATTATCAAACTCAAGTGCAATTTTTGACTCTAGCCAAAAAAGAAGTTTTCGGGTGTCACCAATAGACAGTTTTGGCACCTAATTCACATTAATTTAAATGGGAGTGAAACAACAAGAAAACTTGAAAAAATGGGCCCCAGATTTTTTTGTCATACTTCAATCTCTAGTCAGTGTATAACAGGAAAACTGTGCTGCTGTTCGCTGACATTTCTCTAGATTTAGACAGTTGTGAACTGCATGGTTCATTGAGGATACATTACTCTTAGTATGTACTTGCAAAACAAATCAGCCTTGTGTGGACTTCTGCTCTTGTGAGATAAATAACATTAGGATCTGAGAATACATAAGTAATTAATAGTAAATAATCCTAGCAAATATGAATCCTCCACCCTCATTTGTTAAAGACAGCTGTTCAAAAATGTCTCTAAATCTCAGTAAGAAATAATATGGAGGGAAAAAAAAAAAAACAGCACATCAATTTGTCCTTGTTTTGTAATACTCAAGCAGATTTTGTCCATCTATTAATTCTGCATGCATTACACACTCAGGCTAGGTACTAACTGCACATTAGTACTTATCTAGGAGAAAGGAGGTCAGTGCTAGAAGTGTCCTGGATGGAAAACTGCTTGACTTTCAATTTAATCAAATAATGAAAGAATTAAAAGAAATAATGAACCTACAATGAAGGAAGGAAATGTTATGTAATCAGGTCCATTTAGATAAATGGCTCTTAAATTCCTGCTTATTTAACATACTATGCTTCTCCTACTGAATAATATATAGTCTATTGAACATTTTAACTCAGTGCTGAATGTTACATGTTAAATATTGAGCATATAGCAAGGAAAACAATTGTGCAGGCATACAGATTTGGGCTTCTAGCTTAGTGGTTCAGAGGGAAAAAGGGGAGCACGGTCCCGAGGCAGGGAACCCCAGTGGAAGACAAGAGGGAAACAAGAAAAAGGCAGGTGATTGTGACTGGCTTTTCCTACAGATTTAGTGAATCTACACTGATGCATATCATAAAATTAAGACAAACAAAAAAATCATCTTTTCCACTCTGCAGAATATTTTTCATGGAACAGTTGCAGAAGGAGTTGTAAAAGACTGATAAATCACATCAGTCACACTGATTGCATAATGTTAGGATGTATTGCAGTATTGCTCATTCCTTTGATTATTTATTTAACCTTTTCAATGGAAAAAAATGGTCTTTTTACAGACTATTATCCTTTGGAAGGCAGAACTTCAGCAAGTTGAAAGAATTATGATAAGACAAACTACATAGAATTGATCCAATTATTTTATCACAATATTTTTATTTCATTAATGTTCACCTCCTGTGACCCCAAAAGTAAGCAGGCATTCAGAAGGTATTCAAGAACACAGCAAGGTATTCAAGAACTCAGCAGCACAACACTACCAGCATTTGACAGGACAAGAGGAAAAGGTCATAGGACAAGGGCAAATGGTTTCAAACTTAAAGAATGGAGAGTTAGATTGTATATAAGGAAGAAGCTTTTTACAGTAAGGATGGTGAGGCACTGGCACAGATTGCCAAGAGACGTGGTGGATGCCCCAACCCTGAAAACTCTCAAGGTCAATCTGGACTGGATGCAGCTCTGAGCAAGCTGATCTAGCTGTAGGTGTCCCTATTTGTTGCAGAGGTGTTGGACTAAGTGACATTTAAGGGCTCCTTCCAACTCAAAAGATTCTGTGGCTCTCTGATAGTTTGTTAATTATACAAGAAAGTCAAAGAAACTGGGTGGCATATGTGGTACAATAAACCAAGGAAATTTTTCTGAAATGCTTACATTAAAAATGTATATGCTTGAATATCAAACTCATAGTACACTCCTCTAGTTACACATTTTGAAACTTTCCATAATCTCTACTGTTCCAAATAACTTCTGGTCTTAACTTTCTCAAGCTAGAATTGCAGTACTTACTCAGTGAAGTGACCTGCAGTTGTGTTTGTTTGTGGTGCAATGCACCACAGTTGTGATTTTTACTGAATTATTTAAGAAAGATTTAGATGTTGGTAAAGGCTGAAACAGTACTCTTACCATTCCTTTTATAAGTACAAGAAAGACAGGGAGCTGTTGGAGAGGGTCCAGAGGAGGGCCACAAAGATGATCAGGGGACTGGAGCACCTCCCCTATGAGGACAGGCTGAAAGAGCTGGGCTTGTTCAGCCTGGAGAAAAGAAGGCTGCAGGGTGAGCTCATTGCAGCCTTTCAGTACCTAAAAGGAGTCTACAAACAGGAGGGGAATCAACTCTTTGAAAGGGTAGATAACAGCAGGACAAGGGGAAATGGTTTTAAGTTGAGGGAGAGAAGATTTAGGTTGGATGTCAGGGGGAAATTCTTTACAGAGAGAGTGGTGAGGTGCTGGAACAGGCTGCCCAGGGAGGTTGTGGATGCCCCGTCCCTGGAGGTGTTCAAGGCCAGATTGGATGGGGCCCTGGGCAGTCTGGTCTAGCATTAGGTGGAATGGTTGGTGGCCCTGCGTGTGGCAGGGGGTTGGAGATTCATGATCCTTGAGGTCCCTTCCAACCCTGGCAATTCTGTGATTCTGTGATTCTGTGATAAGTCCGTTAAAAAGGGAACATGCACTTTGCTATTGAGAAAAGACATATTGAGGAAATTTTCTTCTCTGTTATATTTTAATGAAGTCGAAACTGAAAAATACACTACCTAAGAAATGCATTGTCCATCCAGAAACACAACATAATGCATCTTGCGTTTTCCTTCTTCTTTATGCTTTCCTAGAAAAAAAGGTTGTCTATGTACTTGGACAATTTTTAGCCTATAACTGATAGTTTTAAGTGTTGTGTGAAGGGGGAAAAAAAGAAACCAAAAACCAAATCAAAACAAGAAAGCCAAAGCCTAATCTCTCTGAAAATATATGCATCAACCAAGCTTAGAGCTGTTCTTTTACTGTCCCACAGAATGCAGACAATACCAAACATAAGGGGCCAGCTAGGTTAATTGGAAATCTGAGCTCTCAGAGTGATCATTGATATTTTCATAAAGACAACACACATAGAAGTAAAGGTGGGTCAGCAAGATTAATGACAGTAAATTAGATACACACACACACACACAAAAAAATTGCATTAGGCTGTCAGGATATGAGGTTTGTTGGTTTTTTGTTTGCTTGTTTTTTGCTTTTTCCTGACTGAAAGAGACATAGATATTTGCAGATCATTTGAAATTTTTTCCTTGATGCAGACAAATGCTTATGTTATTGTTCAGAACATAGCTCCTGAGTTTGCAAGCAATTGTAACAACAACAACAAAGACATCTAGGGATACAGGCAAGAAGTTGTGATGGAAAGACCACTACAGCACTGACAACATTTTTCTAAGTGGAAGAAACTTGAGAGAAGCTTGCGTTGTTCTCTAAATATATCAGGCCTGAATATGCACGGGGAAAACGCTTTAGAATGCCCACCAGAGGGAAAAAAAAAAAACCTTCAAGTTCATGCTGCCTTCATTTTGTACAGTTTCTTGCCATAACATTTTATGAACAGAAACATTTTCTTGACAGCAAAAGCATTCTTATAGAAAACATTTAGACAAGTGCTTAACTTGGGGTGCCTACTTAATTCACATTGTTTGCAGAACTGTATTTGCACTCTTAGCTGAAAGCCTAAAACACTTTAGCCTGGTTGCCCAAATTAACGTCCTGGATCAGAGAAGAGGTACATTTATCACGGCATGTTTTGTCTCCCTATTATTTGATGTTCCAAAGAACGTCACACATAAAATCTACAGGGGAAAAGTTTGATCAATCTCACTTGATTTCTATCAGCTTTCCAGGTGCCAAAGCACTGGATTTATGATTCACTCCAAAACATTTACCACCACCACCACTGAGTCCCTTGTTATCCATATACAAACATCTAATCCCTTTCTAATTCTCTTTCACTGTTACTCTCAGGAGTTTGTACAGCTTAATCATGAATTGTGTGGAAAATAACAGCTCCCTTGGTTGAATTTGAACTTCTTGCTAGTTTCATTGATTGCACATTGGTCCAAATGTTCAGGTGTGGGAAAAACACAGAAGGTCTGCATTTACTTCCTCTAGACTACTAAATACTTCTGTTGTTGTTTTATAGTACTAAACTTCATAGCCTTTCTTAAGAGTAGACATCTTCCAGCACTCTTACAGAATCATCATACATCTTTGCATTTATTTTATGTCTGAAATGCCCTTTCTAAGATAAGGCATCAATTCTGCACGTGCTATCTCAAGATGCACCATTTTCCTCAGTAGTCTCCAGTACAGTCCCTATATATCATAATATGTTTTCTGCTATTCTCTTTAAAATTTTACATAACAAAAGCAGACTTGAGCTTGTTTTTTTTGTTGTTGTTGTTGTTGTTGTTTTTGTTGTTGTTCTGTGTTGGGTGTTTTTTTTGGGGGGGGGCGGGGGTTGGTTCAATGAAATTATTTCAAAGCAGGTAAAGGTATAAAACTAGTCACATGAAAATAAGGATGACAATCCAACTCTGGAACAAATGATTATTTGACATGTCTTGGAAGAACATAAAACTGATTGTTTATTCAGTTGAATATAAATAAAAGGGGGTTGATTTTTCTTCCCAGTATTCTCATCTTTGTGCTATAGGAGTTATCTGTGATTTCATCTTGTTTTTCTCATTTTAGGAGGAAAGGAAGATTTTCTCAAGACAATAGCTTGTAGCATGATTTTTAAACAGTAGGTCAAGTTTCTGAAGTGCACTTAAAAGGCGACTCTGTTTAAAATTCAGTTTTGTTTTGTTTTGTTTTAATTTAGCACACTGAGTTCTACTGCTTTTGCACATACACACTGCCACTTTTTATACTTTCAGAACCACATTGTGTCTTTTGAAACATATTCCCTCTTCTATATGAAAGCCTGACCTTGGCAAAAGAAAGAATCAATAAATCTGTCTGTTATCAATGTACTCATGAATATGAATAATGGAAGCCAGTGGAAGAAAAAGTGTTGCTGTTGCTGTTTTTTTTTTTTTTTTTCCCCCTCTCTTCTAATCTCTTTCACTTGGGATTGTATTTTGGAGAATGCCTTCAGGCCTTTGTATAGTTGAATATGACAACAGTTTTTTGAAATCATGGGAGACAGGTTTTCTCAGCAGGGCAGCTACACTTCTCCCCCCAGCTTAAGATGGGAGATGTGAGTGTGTGGCCTTCCAAAATCTGGCCATTAATGAACATCCCTCAATGAGTGAACAAAATGTAGAGTTACAGTTTTGCTAATTGCTTGGTGGCATTGCTCCTGGGGAATGAACAACAAATGTGGAGAGTTAACCATACTTAACAAGCTTGATAGGCCCCGTGAGAGGAACGCCCTAGAAAAATGCCCACAGAAAGAGAGGAAGGTGCATAGCAAAGGCTGACTACCAGTGGCAGAGCATATAGTTTGTCTTGACTTCTGTTTTTATTTCCACTGTAATTTTAAATTTGATTTGATTTGTTCAAATTTAAAGTTCCTGAAACAGCCAGAGCTGTGGGTGGTTTGAATAGCATGGATGGGTTAGAGATCCTTCTGGGGATGTGAAAGGATTTATTTGTGGAAAAGAAAGAAAGAAATGAAGGACTAGTCAAACATGAACCTCAAAATATACCAAGTATTCAGTGTCTGTATTGCAGTTCTGCAGTAACGTGGTGATACCTTCTGCTAGGCTATAGCAATATTGGGATATGGAGTTTCCTCTGTGTCTCAAAATTAATTCCCAGAAAAAATTTCAAGAGATACCTAACACTCCACAATAATTACAACAGTGACTGAAGTTCAGAGCCCAAGCATGGTCTGTTCCAGAGTAAGGCAAAAGATTGTTAATAACAAAAAATAGACTAATGGAGGAGTCTTAGATGAGCTAGGCCTTGGGGTATGCCAAAAATCTCTGCAACAGGACGTTTGAAGCAATAAATATTACTGCATGCTCAGCAGAATTTATCCAACTAGGAAAAGATAAACCTTCCAACAGGTATGCAAGCTCACTAGAAGGGATTATTAAGAGATACAGAGGTAATGCTAATTCTTGCTCTAAGCCAGCAGAACTAAACTGTGATTACTGAAGTCCTGTCTTAAAACTGGACAAAAGCATACAGAAGCAAGATGAATAAATCTTTATTGGAAAAATAAAATTAAAAAGAAAAAAAAAAAAAGAAAATTTAATCCCTTTTCCTAGGTTTTTTTTTTTCTTTTTTTTTTTTTTCAGCACATTCAAATAGCAAATACATCTATTTGCTATACACTGCAAAATATAACCTGTGCATCAGACTGTCCCTGGAAAGCTGCAAAGTACCACTACTTTTCTAAGCCTACAGGCACCATAAAAGAACAAAATTGATAATCAGTATGCTCTTCCTTAAAAAACTATTTTTCAACTGCTTGTTAGAAAGAAAAGTACATAGATTCATGGAATCCTTAGAGTTGGAATAGACCTTTAAAGGCAATTTCATCCAGCTCCCTTGCAATGAACAGGGATGTGCACAGCTAGACCAGGTTGCCCAGGGCCAGATCCAGCCTCGCCTTGGAATTCTCCAGGGACGTGGCATCAACCACATCTCTGGGCAACCTGTTCCAGTGCCTCACCACCTTCACTATAAAATTTTTTTCCTTATATCCAACCTGTATCTACCCTCTTTAAGCTTGAAGCCATTTCCCCTTTTTCTGTCACCACAGACTTTGCTAAACAGTCTGTCCCCTTCCTTCATATAGTACCCCTTTAGATACTTATAGTCTGCTCTCAGGTCATCTCTCAGCCTTCTCTTCTTCAGGCTGAACAGCCCCAGCTCTCTCAGCCTGTCCTCACAGGAGAGGCGTCCCATCCCTTGGAGTATTTCTGTAGCCCTCCTCTGGATACAATCACAACAGGTCAATGTCTCTACTGTACTGAGGACTCCATATCTGGACGTAGTACTCCAGGTGAGGTCTCACCAGCGCAGAATAGAGGGGTAGGATCACCTCCCTCAACCTGCTGCCCACGCTTCTTTTGATGCAGCCATGGATACAGTTGGCTTTCTGGGCTGCAAACACACTGCTGGCTCATGTCCAGCTTGCCATTCACCAGTATCCCCAGGTCTTTTTCATCAGGGCTGTGCTTTCATACTCCAGTTTGTATTGGTAGTAGAAGTTGTCTCAACCTAAGTGCAAGATCTTACATTTGAATTTGTTGAAGATCATGAGGTCCACTTCTCAAGCCTGTCTATGTCTCTCTGGATGACATCCCATTCTTCTGGTGTGTCACCTGCACCCTACAGCTTGGTGTCATCAGCAAACTTGCTGAAGGCATACGTAACCCCACTATCAGTGTCACTGATGAAGATATTAAAGAGCTCCATCCAAACACTGAGGCACTGACCACCACTCTCTGGACTCCATCCTGCAGCCAATTCTTCATCCATTGAACAGTCAACCCATCAAATTCACATCTTTCCAATTTGGAGCGAAGGATGCTGAGGAATACTATGACAAAGGCCTGAAGTCAAGACAGATTACATCAGTGGCTCTTCCCTTGTCCATTGATGCAGTTACATCATCACAAAAAGCCACTAGTTTGGTCAAACAGGATTTGCTCTTGGTGAAGCCCTATTGGTTTTCCCATATCATCTCCTGTCTTACATCTCACATGCCTTAGCAATAATCCATCATAATTGAACAGTGACGCAGATGTGCAACTTCACACTGAAAGCCAAGATCTCAATTAGTTGCTACCATGGCGTATGACATTACTGAGATGATCAGGACTGAGAGACAATAAATTAACACAGACAACTGTAAGCCTTTGGGTCTCGGATCTCATTGGGAATATAAAACATCAGTAAAAACTGAAATGAAGTTGGGGGGGAGGAGGGGGACACAGAAAACTCCCTCAGAGACCTTCAAAGGCAACATATTTCATCAGCAGATATGAAGACAAGGAGGTTTGCCTAGTGTAAGCTAGCCAAAGCCACAGGATATTGTCACAATCAAACCACAGTAACCACATACCATGAGAATTAAAACAATTAAATTAAATGAACTTCTATATGTATATAGTGCATTTATAAGAACATGAAGAAAAGGAGTCAATATATCTTGAAGTTAGTAAAAATGAGCTCAAGCTCATTTCTAGACACACACACAAAAAATAATAAAATAAACAGGATATTTGTCTCCTTTTTGCCCATATCTAAAGTGGTAGGTTCTCTGCCTTGTCACAGTAGAATCCAAAGCAAAATGCATCATTCCTCATGCTAAAATAGAGATTCCCACCTCTCCTTTGTCGTCTGGGCTGTATTAATGTCATTAGCTTCTTAGATTACTTGGGCTATTAATTGCACCTTTAATTCAGTAAGTATATTCATTCTCTATACATGTTTTAGAAATTTCTCATAGAGAGAAAATGCACAAATGTTTTTTGAGGCAAAACAAACCTGTAGCAATGGTGTCAGAGAACTGTGGCAGAAAAGGCTGCCAGAAATAAGACAAAAGCAAAAGTTAAGAGATTTTGTATAAAAGTTTCAAAACTCATAACTTCAGAGGAGCATTTCAATATAAACTTAATTTTTACATTCCCGTTAGGGATCCTAGTTTTCACAATAACAAAAATGACAATTTACTCTTTTTTACAAGAGTGTCACAATCAATACCTTCCCCTACTGACTTCAAAAATATCCATCAATATTTCTGCTTCCCAAACTTTTTTCATAAATATATATCCTATGAATATCTCAATGTGAACAAGTGTAACTTCTTTATTTTTTTTAATACTTTTAATGATACATTATAAAAGAGGGCAACAAAAAAACATAGTAAGACTAGTGGGCCATTTTACTTGTTTTTTTTTCTTTGTGAAACTAATGCATCAATGTCTGGTTTGACAGGAGTAGGTTCAATTCCTAGAGATTTCTCAAGCTGTTAGTCAGAGATTTCTGATGAAATTTTACTCTTCCTGTGCTTCATCCTTGAAAACAGTTGTTAACAAATTTATGTGCTGCCAAAAGGCAATGACGTGAATAAGGTGTGATGGCAAGGGATATTTTTCTCTGGTATGATAGATCTTACAAAAATCTAGTAAAGAGACACGACCAAAGTCTACTTTGAGTTGAATGTCTGGTTATGACTCCATACGTTCCATTGGAAAATTCACAATAATGTATTTATGTCAACTGAAAACAGTCACAAATATACAAAAAAAAAAAAAAAAAAAAAAAAAAAAGAGTATTTGTTTCAGAAATCACGAGGCGTTTTCTCAAATTCCTTTATCACAGCTGATAGCACAGCTGCGTATTTTTTTGCAGCTCACAGGACTGTGATTAGTCAATGTATCAAAATGCATACAATTTTTTGCCATAACTTGAGTTGCCATAATTTAAGTTTCATTTTTAACACTGTTATGAGTTGAAACATAGCACAGATAAGTTGATTTTCACCTTGAATATACATTTAACTCAGTCAAATCAAAGCACGATTTGTGATATCTTCAGAGCCACCAGTAGTATCTTTGCTTGGACTTATCTTTGCTGAGCTAACTTAAAACAATCTTTCTGCATTCTTCACAAGTCAGCAGAGACTTCCCTCACATCACTATCAGCACAACACAACATTAACCACAGATAAGAATAACAGCGATTGTAAACACACTCTCATTACTAAAACATGATTGTCCTGACCATCTCTGAGACAAAAGCTTGCTTTCAGAGTAATGACTGAGCATGTAACACTGCCAACTGCAGAGGAAACCATTCAGTATAGACCAGTCTCTGGCCATAGTTAAATTGCAAAATGAGCTTTGCTTCAACGTGACTAAGCCTGTGGCATCTTTGATTATGATCCACGTAAGATAGTTTGTGCCAGCCAGTGTATATGGGCTATAAAAAGAAGAGTTATTAAGCTGTTCTTGAGTTGCAGTCTCAACACTTGGCTAAATCTTCAGGGACTTTAATACAGCAGTAATATTTTGTTTGCAGATGCATTCAAAGAATCAGTATAGGTCTTTAATGTAGGCGTCTCATTTAACAGAGGAATTTTTGGGGGGGGAGATCATCTTGGATGTGTCTGTAGATGAGTTCATTATCTGAAATCTTTTACAGCCCCATCATCATTACTTTAAACTTCAGTTTTCTTTGACATACAGTCTGGAAAGAAGTAGAGACAGAAAGGTCTTTTTTCCTGAGATATAGGATGCTTACCTTCCAAGACTGATTAGAAGATCCTCACTCTGCACCTACTAATCTCCATAATCTCTAAACAATGTTTTGACTTGATTTGATGGGAAATATATATTGGAAAATTCTGTGTTGATTACACTGGGATTTCTCTAGGAGTTTTTGATTTGTTTGTTTTAGTGTTTTTAACTATAAACATTGTTTCATAGCTTTTATTGAAATCTCGTCTTCAACCTTCTTTTCAAGGTGATTTTTTGGGAAAAATGAAAATAATAAAAGTACACTAAGAAACAATGTTGGTTTTTTTCCCTCTGATTTTTTTTTTTTTTTCTTTTGGTACACACTACTCTATATTAAATTATTAGCAATGAATACACATATCATGGCCAGATATAGAGCTTTTGCTAAGTTATGACCAAGGTTCTTCTAAGTTGACCTCCGGTTACTTTTTCTTTGATCACTAGGAATTTAACTGTTATTCTGCCTGCAACAGGAGGTTTAACCTAGGAAGATCTTAAACCTAAATGAAAGCCTCTAGGTCCTTAGACTAGACAGTTTCATTTGATAAAAACTTTGTCATAGCTCATAGCTAAACCTCATCCCCTAGCTCCCCTTATCACTCTCTCTCTTACTAGAAACAACCTTTTCCCTGCCTTAATGAATGCAGTCTTGCTTTGCTCATCGTCTGCTTGGAGTGATGTTTCAAAGGACACTTTCCTAGTACACCACGTGGTTATTTTCTGCTTTAGTAAGACTATACTAAGACACATGGAAAATGAAGAAGAGGTGATTGGTGGTAACCAAAATAGCTTCATCAGGCTCAAGTCATGCCTGACAAACTCGGTGGTCTTTTATGATGGGATTACAGTGTCAGTGGAGAAAGGAGGAGCAGCTGACATCATCTACCCGGACTTGCACAAAGCATTTGAACTGTCTCTCATGATAATCTGGTCACAAAGCTGGAGAAAAATGGATTTGATAAATGGACCACTGGATAAGGAACTGGCTGGATAGTCGCACTCAGAGTTGCAGTCAACAACTCAGTGTCCAAGTGGAGACCAGTGGTAAGTGGATTGTTGCTGGGACCAGTGTTATTTAACATCTTTGTGGGCAACATGGACAGTGGGATCGAGTGCAACCTCAGCAATCTGCAAGTGACACCAAGCTGAGTGGTGCAGCTGATACACCAGAAGACTTAAAGTTTCCTTTTGACTCAAACCACTCTGTGCATCCAAACTTTTTCAGGCATGCTCATTCATATGTGGGCAGGAGACAGAAGTTTCCTTCTCAAAGGGAAAAGCTAACCAGGTCTGTTGTTTCTGATGAGGTAATAAATCTCGGATACAGAATACCTCACTTTCCCTGCTATACTTATTTAGAGCATTGACTACAGAAGAATGTCAATAAGCACTCCTGTTTGTGTAAAAAAAAAAAGAAAAAAAGAAAAAAGAAAAAAAAAAGAAAGAAAGAAAGAAAGAAAAAGAAACTGCACCAAAAACACTCTGTTATAATATATCTCCTAGGTCCAAGGGAACAAAGTAGAGCAAATGAAATGTAATGTGCTCCCCATATTCTTTCCCTAACAAAGTTCTACAGTCAACACTTGCTACCATTTTATGCAAACACTGAATCAAACAAGGGTGGAATTAAATCATGCATTTTCACTTCTTCACCCACTAAAGATACTTTTGTAAACAGAATCCTTCCAAGTATATCACTGAAAGCCAGACAGCATCTACCCCACGCTGAGTCTATGTAATCAAGTCTCCATTGAAAACACAAATATAGTGCTGGCTGAGTAACTGATAGGGAAATTAGTTCCTGAGCTAAGCCCTGCTAGAAAGAATTGGCAATGTAAAAGACTATAGATTGTTCTTATACGAAACCAAAGACAAGAAAAAAAAAAAAAAGAAAGCTCTCTGTTCAGGAATTACAGCTTCATTCTACTCTTTAGTAAATACAGATGCAAGCAATCACAACTTGATTTTACTGTCTTTGCCAGGGAAGGCAAGAAGCCATATTCAGTATTTTGAAAGGCTAGAACTTTTTGTACAGAGGATTTTCATTCACAGAGATGAGGCAGATTCTGAACCACTAGACTGACTGAAAATATATCAGCCTTTAAAAAATCTTCAAGAACCACGTCACCAAGAGCTCCAGATCTTTAGATATGTGCTGTTCTCATCTTGCGAACTCTAGTGAACTCATTCTCCAAGCTTTTGGCTCACTATTATAGCTGCCAAAGTATTTCAGAGCATTTTGCTGAAAGCAGAATGAAAATTGAGCTATAATTCATGGTTGTATAGATCATAACACTGGTTCATAACCAAATAATTCCTCCACTAAATACTTCTTTTTTTCAAGCAGGTATGCCATCTTTATCAATTCTATCCTTAGAGGAGTAAAGTAGGTAGGAAAAAGAGCAATTCAGATTTATTATGTGATTAGATAACTACGTGGATAAGCATAGTTGATTTACTGGTTCATTCAGTAGAGTGGACACCTCTATGGCCAGAAGAGAACATTTGGTTCACTTGCATGTTGTATATAGGAAGCATTATCAATCTTAGTCACTTAACTATCAATATACTTTCTTCCACTAGATGCAGCTGAGGGGAGGAGAGGAAGAAGGAAGTTCAGGTACAGGAAAAGAAATACCTGTTTATATACAAGAATATACTCCAGAGAGTAAAACTGATGCAGCTATTTATATATAAGGGAAAGTATTCAAAAACTATTTCAAACTGCCATGACATTTCAAAACTTTAGCAATAAAAGGAATAAGGATTTTGGAGATGCTCCTTTCACTCAATGGATTACTTGATCCATTCCTTGAGAGCTCAACAAGTCAATAACCTATTCCCCTGGAATCAAATTTCTCAGCTAAAGAAAGGAATGAAGCTGAGATCTTAGTAATGCCTCCTTCTCACTCATATATATATATATATATATAATTTTTTTTAAAATGCTCTATGTGTATCAGAATAGTACATTTCCAGCTAAGCGTATGTGGGAGGTTAGCACAGACCTACACCTCTCCTCAGGAATTGTCATGGAATCACAGAATTGCAGGGACTGGATGAGATGTCAAGAGATCATCAACTCCAAACCCTTTGCTAAAGCAAGTTCGCTACAATAGGTCACAGAGGTAGGCATCCAGATGGGTCTTGGATATCTCCATATCTCCCTAGGAGACTCTGGGCAACCTGTTCCAGTGCTCAGTCACCCTTACTATAAGGAGGTTTTTTTGCACGTTTGTATGGAACTTCCTATGTTCAAGTTTTAGCCCATTACTCATTGTTCTCTTGCTATGCACTACCAAGAAGAGCCTGGCCTCATCCATCCCTCTGCCTCCCACCTCCCTTCAGATATTTAATCAGATCCCCTTAGTCTACTTTTCCCCAGGCTGAAAAGATCCAGGTTACTCAGCCTTTCTTCATATGGGAGATGCTCCAGGCTCTGTATCATCTTTGTGGCCCTTTGCTGCACCTCTTCTAGGAGATCCCTGCCTTTTTTGAACTGGGGAGCCCAGAACTGGTCACAGTACACTCAGAGCTCCTCTCCAGCAAGTCTCCTAACCTGTACCAATGCATGCAGTTATTCCTCCCCAGGTACAAGAGTACACCCGCTCTTGTTAAACCTCATCAGGTTCCTCCTTGCCCAACTCTCCACTCTGCCCAGGTGTTGTTGAATGGTAGCACAGCCTTCAGGTGTGTCAGCCACTTCTCACAGCTTTGTATCATCAACAAACTTGCTGAGGGTGAACTCTATCCCTTCATCCAGATAACTGATGAAGATGTTGAACAAGACCAGACCCAACAGTGAGCCCTGGGGAACACAGCAAGTTACAGGCCTCCAACTAGCATGTGCTACTCATGACAATCCTCTGAGCTCTGCCAGTCAGCCCATTCTCCATCCACCTCACTATCCACTCATTTATCCCACACTTACTAAGTTTCATAACAAGCACGTTGTGGGAGACGATGTCAAATGTTGTGCTGAAGTCAACATACGCAACATTCACTCCCATTTACAAGAAAGGGAGCAAGGAGGACCCCAGGAACTACAGGCTGGTGAGTCTCACCTCTGTGCCTGGGAAGATCATGGAACAGATCATCCTGGAAGACATGCTTGATCACATGAGGAAAGGGTGTGTGATCCGTAACAGCCAGCACGGCTTCACCAGGGGAAGGTCATGCTTGACCAATCTGGTGGCCTTTTATGATGGAGGGACGGCATCGGTGGACAAGGGAAAGGCAACCGATGTCATTTACCTGGACTTGAGCAAGGCCTTTGACATGGTCCCCCACCACATCCTTATCTCCAAACTGGAGGGATGTGGATTTGATGGGTGGACCACTCGATGGATAAGAAACTGGTTGAAAGGCCACAGACAGAGGGTGGTCATCAATGGCTCTATGTCCAGGTGGAGGCCACTAACAAGTGGCGTCCCCCAGGGGTCTGTCTTGGGACCGGTGCTCTTTAACATCTTTATCAATGACATCGATGACGGAATTGAGTGCACCCTTAGCAAGTTTACTGACAACACCAAGCTGAGTGGTGCAGTCAACACGGTTGAAGGAATGGATGCCATTCAGAGGGACCTCAACAGGCTAGAAAGGTGGGCCCAGGTGAACCTGATGAGGTTCAACACGGCAAAGTGCAGAGTTTTGCACTTGGGCCGGAGGAATCCCAGGCATCCATACAGACTGTAAGGAGCGGTCCTTGAGAGCAGCCCTGTGGAGAAGGACTTGGGGGTCTTGATGGATGAAAAACTTAACATGAGCCAGCAGTGTGCTCCTGCAGCTCAGAAAGCAAATGATATCCTGGGCTCCATCAAAAGAGGGGTGGCCAGAAGGATCAGGGAGGTGATTGACCCCCTCTACCCCCATCTGGAGTACTGTGTCCAGGCCCCCAGTACAAGAAAGACAGAGAGCTGTTGGAGAAAGTCCAGAGGAGGCCCACAAAGATGGTTAGAGGGCTAATGCATCTCCCCTATGAAGACAGGCTGAGGGAACTGGACTTGTTCAGCCTGGAGGAAAAAAGGCTGCGTGGTGACCTCACTGCAGCCTTTCAGTACCTAAAGGGAGCCTACAAACAGGAGGGGAATCCACTCTTTGAAAGGGTGAGTGACAGCAGGACAAGGGGAAATGGTTTGAAGTCGAGTGAGGGGAGATTTAGGTTGGACGTCAGGGGGAAATTCTTCACAGAGAGAGTGGTGAGGTACTGGAACAGGCTGCCCAGAGAGGTTGTGGATGCCCCATCCCTGGAGATGTTCAAGGCCAGATTGGATGGGGCCCTGGGCAGCCTGGTCTAGCATTAAATGAGGAGGTTGGTGGCCCTGCGTGTGGCAGGGGGGTTGGAGTTTCATGATCCTTAAGGTCCCTTCCAACCCTGGCCATTCTGTGATTCTGTGATTCTGTGAACATCCACTGTTCTTCCCCATCAACCCAGCCTGGAATGACATCATAGAAGGCTATCAGGTTGCTCAAGCGTGACTTTTCAAATTTTAAAACTTGTAAACCTTGGTGGGAAGTAATTCTCTGTTCCCCAAAAAAGTATTTCTGTATTTCTGCAGTTCTTAACTAATGAAGAATTTTTTTATCCTCTCTCACCTTGGTAGTTTTGACCATGTAGGTCACTAAAATGGATGGAAAAGAGCAAAACTTCACCAATGCTTGCTCTCATAGTATGTATTTGAATGGTACTGGAAGCCCTTTAGTGCTCTCTCTGAAATAGAAAATATTTATTTCTTCCTGTTTCCCAGTAGTTTCAAAAACAACCTAATGGGATGAGCTAAATGAGCTGCTCTCCTTTGTCCCCATCACCTTGGCCATCATCTGGCCTTTAGTACAAAGAAATTAATGGAGAATGGAAGGAGAGAACAGAACATCAGTACACATTTTCTGTCTTATATCTCTTCCTACCCCCTAAGAATACAGCTCCTGAAAGGTACTAAGGTGCTGATTTAAAACACCTACAGCTCAAAATATTTTTCCTTCCATGAAACAACTCTCTTGGGTAGTAAAAACACAATCTTTTTTTACTATACCGAAATGAAAGGCATCAAGAATTCAGTTAGGAAAAATACTGCTGTTCTTGCACAAAGAACTTATTTGTTTACAGGGTTTTTTTTTTTTCCTTTTCTGTTTGGTTGGTTGTTGTTGTGTATTTTTGGTTTGTTTGGCACCAAGACTGGACAGAGGCATTAGATACCAAAGAGACATGCTGGGCAGAATAATTTGGAGCAGACAAGTTTGCATGATGCCAAAGCAAGATCAGACAACTTCAATGAAGAGAAATCCACTGAGGGTTTCCAAAGGCACAGTAACTATTGCGGCTCAAGAAGTCATTGAAGGTGGAAAAAAAAAAAAAAGTAGAAGGCTGCAAGAGACACAAGGGGGAAACACTATGAGGATTCTCACCTCTTTTTTTTCACTCCCCCTATAGCATCCACTTCAATTCCTCAGCCAGCAAGACCTGTGGATTGGCAGGTACTTCAAACATGTGGCATGAAAAAGTAGGGCTGACGAATGCCATCTGGCACCCACTGAATAAAAACGGTTCTGAATGAGTCATTCGTGAAAGAGAGTTGAACACTGAAGGTGTATCTATAATCTCCTCTGAACTTTCTCTTGAGCAAGCTCATGGTGTAAGAATCCCTTGTGGTAAAAAGGGTTTCTTCTCATTTCCCTCTGTGGCAGTTAGTCACTACCAGCATAGAAGGATTTGATCCTTTAGGAGTTACAGCACTTTTACAAGTAAGGTGCAAAACCACCACTGCATCAGGGGGAAATTCCCCTCATTATCAAAGGTAAGCAGTTTTGAAGTGCTGGGTCCGTGCCAGAGCACACACTTTGGCAAGGCAAAGATGCCTCTTAGGAAACATTCTTTATAGGAGCTCCAAAATAAAACCTGTGCCGAGGGAAAACACAAGTCCTAGCATCTTCCACCAGCTGCTGTTAACAATTCTCCGCATTTCACAAACAATTAAGCAAAGCTTTCTGTTTCAGGGTGAGCTTCCTGCTTAAGCAGAGTGTAAGTTAAAGAAATTCAAGCTGAACATAAACTATATTTTCTGTATTAGAAAAAGGTAAGCATTGAAGCCATTAGTATGGGTATATTCATCACTGAATGCACTAATTGTGTCAGTCATCACATCTCTTTCCCTAAGCCAGCAGAAATTACTGGCCGTAACTTGGAAGTCCTTTGGCCTCCTTCAAACTGGTGATTTGATAGGAATATATCATTTCCATCCAACCTCATAGGAAATGTGTCTGGGGAAATTCTTTGGTTATATATTAATCTCTTCATTGTAAATAGGTGATAAATTCTTTAACAAAAGCACTATTTGCATCAAGAAGAATTCATCGTATAAAACAGTGCAGGAAAGTCTTGAATTTTTCCAACTTGAACAAAATGGCTCTTGGTTTTCTACTACAAGCCTGTGAATAGGTCAGTTTTTTTTCTGGTTTGCTTTTGAACGACTTCTGAACATTCAGGAGGCCCAACATCCATTAAAACAGAGATCCACAGCCAAAAATATTGTAAACAAGGACACTTGACTGAAATGGATCCATTTACACAGAAAGGATCATCTCTAACAAACAGGCTCAGAACATAGTGATGAGTATGATGCATAGCAGATGCAAATCACTTCCTTGATGAAAAGTTAAGGCCAATCCACATGAGATATGATGGTTAGCAAAGGGGTGGTAAGGATTTTGCCTTCACTCAGTAGGAATAGTACTGCAATAGTTTCTACCAGGGTGCCTTTTGCTAGAAAAGTAACTAGAAAAAGAATATATCCTTATACCTACTTACACAAATGTGTACAGGGGAATAGGGGCCTAGAGTGCATCTTCTCCAGGGCTGTGAAATCAGAGGTTTGTGAAAAGCCAGCTGAGTGAGAAAAAGCCATTAAAATAATCTGAGGTAGGCTTGATTTCTGCTGCCTTCTGCCAAGCAGGAAATCCTATGTAAATGTAAATTAACGTCAAGCTGCTAGCTTATACTTGAAGGAATTAAATCTTGAGGTTTAACAAGTGTTTGGATGGAAAAACAAGATGTTAAAACTTTGGGGAAAAAAAAAAGACTAAGAGGAACTGAAAGCCCATGGAGACCATCAAATTGCACATAGTTTAACTATGTGGCTGTCAGCCCCACACACTAATTATCATGTACCTGGAAGCCAAAGCAGGAATGTCAGCTGGCGAAAGGCAAAAAAAAACCTATAAACGTATAGACAGCAATGAACTAAAAATGGGACAGTGAAAAAAAATAAATGAAAAAATAAATGAAAAAAAGGACAATTATTTGAAAAAATATTCCAGAAGGATGACGGGTGTCAGACTGACCAAGACAAACTCAAAACAAAGCCTAAGTCCTGGTCATTAACAGTGAACATCTCACATTCACATCTTGCAAAAAGGACTCTCTGTTCCAAATGAAGAACAGAACTTAGGAAAAGATAAATGATTTTCAGGAGACAGGCCTGACAAAGAGAATCACAGAATCGTAGGGGTTGAAAGACCCTCTAGAGATTGTCAAGTCCAACTCCCTGCTAAAGCAGGTTCCCTGCAGTAAGAAAGCACCCAGGTGGGTTTTGAATATCTCCAGTGGAGGAGACTCCACAACTTTTCTGAGCAGCCTGTTCCAGTGCTCTCTCATCCTCAGACAAAACAGAATTGTGGGAATAAGACTTCTTTTTCATGGAATAGAACGAGTGTGGAAAAGGTAGGACACTATGAGGTCCTATGAAGTCTAGTCTGAAAGTCAGTAGGGATGATAGGAGAGCATGAGCTCCTTCAGTGTTACTCACAGAGCCTTACCTGCTTATACAGCAGAAGCAGCTGAATTGCCCCCAGATGAATACAGTTCCCAGTTTCCTGCATGCCTTATTTTTCTCTTAAACACTTACTAGTGGAACTTTCACTGCCAGCTCCTTCACAGGAGGCTAAAGCCTAGACTGACATGAGATAAAGTGGGAGCACTGAGAGCATGATAAACAAGTGCTGGAAGGCAGAAGGAAAGGAATGTAATGAAATTCAACATAGCAAAGTGCAAGATTTTGTACTTGGGTCAGAGTAATTCCAGATATGTATACAGACTCAGAGAAGAACTCCTTGAGAGTAGCCCTGCAGAGAAGGACCTGGGGGTCCTGGTGGGTGAAAATCTGAACATGAGCCAAGATTTCTGAGTCGATAACATTGTCTATATTAGTCTACTAAGACACTCTGCACCTCCTTACAGACCTTGCTTTATATGATATTGTTTAAGACACCAGTTTGCAGCAGTAATACTAATTCATATATTTGCCTTTTTATTACTTTTTTTCAGTCCTTGAGAGGAGTTTCCATAGCAGTACTGCAATACAATCACACAATCTCATAAAAATATGGTCTCGCTATGCAGAAATAAAGACTATCGGGACTGTCACTGTTCTGACAATGGCACTAGCAAGTTTGGGCTTCATTTATATTATTGCAGATTTGCTTTCTGGATGGGGAACACAACCACCATTACAAATGAAACCTCCAAAGTCTGAACAAGCCCTTGGCAGTGGTTTTAGCTCTACGTATTTTATTTCAACATGAACACTTTAATATAATCTCCTTCTCTTCTTTTTACCTGGCTGGACTTCAAGAGGAGTGGGGCAGCCACTTAGCAAATGAAATATTTCCAAATGGAAAGAGAGAGGGAACAAGAAATCTGTTATCAGAGACAGCTCTGCATTGCCTTAGTGATTAAAAAACTAATGACCCCATAGCTGGCGCCAAAAGACTTTATTGTTCTCTTCTATAATAAATCAGCCCAGCCAAATTCAGTCCCACTGATTATTATGCCTACAACATACAGCAGTGAGTGCCTTATGAAATTACTGGCCACAGAAGGTAATCAGTCTCTCTTTCAAGCCTCACAATGATGGACCTTGTAAAGCTTCCTTTCAGATATAGCATATTATGTGCTTATAGATTTGGGTTAGCAGGCAGGTCCTGAACGAAGCGTGGCATCATCGTGGCAGGACTGTAAAACAGGAATAGGTTCAACAGGCGGTATGAGCTGCAAAGTGGTGTTTGTAATGCTGACAGTAACAGGTAGAGAAATCTTTGCTGAATCTTTGTCTACTGTCATTTAAACTTTCATCTTGAATTGTTTACTCTGCCAGTATTCCCAGCTATTGGTATTGTCCAACTTCAGCCACCTCGTCAGCGACTCTGCAGTGCTTCTATCATTTTTCCATTCAGTGGTATGTGCCAAGTGAAATCACCCTCCAGCAATCTTGCACTAGCCAAATCACATTTGCCAGATTCACCCCCTTCCAAGAAGGCCCAGCTAGCTCTGCTGCAGCCTTTCTGATGTGGAGTTGCCTGCAGTTCCCCTGCTGTGAACATCAGACATTGATACTATATGAATGGCTTCCAAGTAGAAATATATTTTCAGTCTTATTGCAACTCTTTGCTATGGACTAAAATCTTCCGCTAAGATGTTCTGTCTTCACTTAGTAGCCATATATTAAAATAAATATCTTCATATCTTTCTGAAAATCTACCTCTCACCCGCAAAAAATAAAGCACAAGAAAACACAGACTTTGTATTTTCCCTAGGAACATTTCTTTGCTTCTGTAAGTATTATTCAAAAAGAAAGAAGTGTTGCATTTTTGTCAAAATGTCTGCGAGAGAAAAGGGAGAGGTGCAGAGAAAAAAAGTGGAACTTATCTATCAACACCATCTCTTCAATCTACTCCTTTATGATATTTTTGCTATCACAGACCACTCTTCAAGGAAACACTTCCTAAAAAAAAAATGTGTTTCATTGGGTTCTCGGGAAAGGGCAACTGAGCAGAAAACAAATTTCACAGTGACCTACACAGCCATGCCAAAATCTGGAGCTTAATGAGCTGCTGTAAAAGTTCCCTGAAGACTGTACTGGTCACAGTGCCCAGAACTCCAATTTCAGAAATAACAGCCATGTCTCATGCCCTTGACCTCAAATTCAGCCTAGAGATGAGGGTGAGGGACAGTGATCACTCCTTCCCTCACACCATGACTTCCAGGAGCAACCCTACTGTCACCTCTTACCCCACCTGAACTTGCAAGTAGCTCACTGCATGCACTTTTGCCCTCCATTTAAGCTTTCAGAGTGACCCAGATAAAGAAATAAGCTGCACATTAATTAAATCCACATCTGCTACAGCAAATACTGCTGCTGCCAGCACTGCAGAGAACTGATATAAAAAGACCCCAGACCATTAGAGAGAAATTCACTTGGTTTTCTTCCAGTGCTGCTGACTTGAGCTTTCTCCTCTATTCTTGATCTCTATCTATCTCATGACCCCATGGCTCCAGGATTTCCAACTCATTTTCAGCCTAATTCTCTCCTTTTTATCCAATGCCTGCCATATTTATGCCTGCCTCCCAAGTACAGATAGAAAACACTTCTCATCCCCCCTCCATGAGCCCCTCTATGTGCATTCAAACTTGGTTGGCAAAGTTTGTTGTATTGTATGCCATCCCATTTCCTTGGGTAAGAGCTGTGTTAGTACTTAAAAACAAGACCATAGCACGGGCTCGAAAGTTAACTGCAATCTTTCATACCTTTCAATTATTATGCTCTGGCATAATTAGGGTATCAATTAGCAGCCTTTCAGACAGGTTTAGGAAGAGCAGGAACCATTTCCTGAAGGCATGTGGCCTGAAGAAAGGGGAGGACAGGGAGTTCAGTTGCAAGCAAGAAACAAGCAGTGCCTCATCATTTGGCTATGGAACCAGAGAACAGTGCCTGGACTGTTTTATTTATCAGCACAGCAGCATCTTTGTAGTCTAGTTTCTTCTATTCCCATTGCAAAACACCCTGATAACTTTACAATGGGCCCATTGGCTGCTAGGTATGGTTTTATTCTTCTGTTGCAACAGGTTCTCTTTTCCCTTGGCTATTGCACCAATTCTTCATTGAATCACAGAATCACACAGAATTACAGAACAGCCCAGGTTGGAAGGGTCCTCAAGGATCATAAATCTCCAACCCCCCCTGCAACATGCAGGGCCACCAACCTCCTCATTTAATGCTAGACCAGGCTGCCCAGGGCCTTGAACACCTCCATGGATGGGGTATCCACCACCTCTCTGGGCAGCCTGTTCCAGCACCTCACCAATCTCTCTGTAAAGAACTTCCCCCTGACATCCAACCTAAATCTCCCCTCTCTCGACTTCTCAACAGTTTTCTCCATCCTTCTTTCATTAGTTGGCATCATCATCTAATATGTGTACTGTAGATGCTGGTTTAGGATGTTATGCATGAAATTAACATTGGAATCATAAGAACCCATAATAATGTTTATTAATCAATTGTGCTTCTTCTTTCCCAGCCACGGTGGAATGTTTTCCTTCCTTACTTTCAAAATATTAGGCATATCCAAATTTTTCAATTTCCTCTTTTTGCAACATCCAGCAAGGGCCCACCTCAAGCATTTGGCAGCTCATCTCTATCTCTATGGCTACTGCACCCTTTGCTTCTTTCAGAGGTCTTTGTTCTTGTGTCATTACACTTGGAATAACCTTTTAAGAAAGAAACATCTCTCATATCCTGATCTTAATATTTGTCATCTGAGCTCTTTAATGCCTTTTATTGTCTTTCTTCTGCCTGCATCGCACTTTTATCTTCTCCTTCATGGACCTGCACAGATCTGTGTCTGTAGACCTGAGCCAGCCTTTCTTCACTACTCTTTCCTGAATCATCCTCATTAAATCTTCCTCTTTTCTTTATCACAGTGAATTCCTGCCAGCATGTGCCTATTTATCCTCTTCATTAAAAACATAGGAAATCTCACAAAAACACACATGCTATCCTATAGCCTGAAATTGAAATTTGAAATTCAAATCCAGACATATAGCAGACTTGATGACTTTGTGTCCAAAGAGGCCCATGTTTTATTTTAAAATAAACAGATGCTCATGCTTCTAAATAAACATCCTGAAGTATTTTGACCTTCAGAAAGTTGTCTTAGCTGCTTTAGAAACAAATTCACATATGAGCATTTTCTAGGCTCCTTTGTAATGGCAACTCAGCCGTATATTTTTTTCCTTTATAACTCATAAAGCAGCATTTCAAACTTTTCATGTTGTTTGTCTGTTTGTTTTCATTTCACATTAGACTGGAAATTTATACAATAGTGTAAGGATTGTTTATGAAGACATGGAGTGACGAAGACAAAGCTACTTTCTAATAAATTACATCACAGTATTTAATGATGCTAAATGTATTTTTGTTTGTTTGTTTGTTTGTTCAAAAACAGAGGGAGAGTAGGGAACATGCAGTTTGATACAATCATCTGATACACTCACATTTTACAATAAGGATGGCGAACAGGTTGTCCAAAGAAGTGGTGGATGCCCCATCAAGGTCAGGCTGGAAGGGGTTCTGTGCAGCCTGACCTAGTTGTAGGTGTGCCTGTTCATTGCAGGGGAGTTGGAGTAGGTGATCTAAGTGCCCCTTTCAACTCAAATAATCATTTGATTCTATGCTTCTACAGTTTCAAAAGATTCGCAGTCTTCATTCTTCCTAACACTGTTCTTGTTTTCTATGAAAGAGACAAGTTCTCCCGTGATGAATTCAGCATTAAGTTTACATTCAGCTATTGCTTGATTATAATCAAACATTAATTACAGTAGTGATTAGTTATATTGGCACTAGTAACTAATGGAGATACGGAGGTATTGCAGTCATCTCAGTTTCCTGAGGAAATCTCCAACAAAGGGTTATAAAGAAACATGTGGGATACTTTTTTTTTTTTCTGCTGCAATGAATTCTGTTATGTATAAATGTCAGTCTTGTCTTTTCAGAAAAGACAAAAAATTATTCCATCAAAAATCATTCATTCTGTCCAGATTTACAATGTCTCATTATTTCTACTTTTGAAGCAATAACACACGCTACCCTTACCTATTTAAGCAGCAATCAGCATCACTATATATTAACCTATACAGTACCCAATATATTTAATAGAGGAAAAGAAATGGTCAGACCTAGCAACATTGCTAGAGACAGATGGTTCAGTTCAAATGAGCAAAAGGCCATGCATGAAGTCTTGTTTCTTAGAGCAGTAGAAACTGTATGCCTTCAGAATTAATTAGGTTGCAACACCCAATGGGATACTGAAGGACACAACATGGACAAGTTTATACAGTGGACTGCAGTTGGAGACACATTTGCATGAAACCTGTGTGCATCTGCAGCCTTTTCAAAGTGCCACCAAATCTACGCACCTGTAGCACTTGACACCATCTGATCAGAGCAGTCCTTTCTTAGCACTTAAGTAATTCTGTACATCCCTTTAAAAATGTAGTTATTCTGAAGGTTTTCTACCTATTTTCAGTCTTTGTGGATGACAGTGGTGCAGTAACATCCTTAGCAGGGACAACCTGTCAGGCACACACCCACAGCCATTCTAATTCGGGTGTCATGAGGAGCTACATCAAATGCTGTGCCTATTTTAGGGATGTACAGTCCCTCCACCACTCTACCCCTCTTAGACTCATCTGCTCACCGTGCCAAAGCTCCTGCTCTGACTCAGGCTTTTAATAGCTATATAGCACAACCCAGTGAAAGCTGCTTGACGCCATATTGCTTCTCTCTTCCTAATCAGTGCTTCTCTAATTTAAAGATCGCTCAAAACTGAAAAATAAATAAATAAATATTAACAGTTCTCCCTGTTCTCCAACAAGTAAGCTTACTCATCACACAGTGGCTTAGGAATCACCTGTGGACAAGCACAGCTAGTGCTGCAAAGATGCTGACAGTAATGCAGTTGAACATTCCCTTTGAACAAAACTTGGCTGTTGGCATGCAATCTGTTTTGAGAGAGTACCAAGAGGACAGCTCTGACAAATGCCTTGAAATTCAGTGCCCGTGGCCCTGCCCTTGCCATGCTGCCATGTGTAGCACAGAATGGTGACAGTTCAAATGGCTGGCTGGCAGATACATTCACAATACATTAACATTTTGCTAGGATCCTGCCAAGTGTATCTCTCGTCTCAGCGGGAAACAACCAACTGCTTGAGCTACATTTGGATTGGGCAGCTGCTTCATCAAAATATCCCATCTGTGGATGCTTCTGCAGGGTGTACAACACAGTAAAAACCTCCTTTGACCCTTTCCAAATGTTTCTTTAGTGTTATAAAAGTCTAGCTTAATCCACATTTTTTCAGTTCATGAGCATCTTGTTAACAGAAACCAAAGATTCTTATTTTTCCCAGCTACAGCAGAGTGAACAGACTCTGTTTATCAGTCTTGGGGCAGCACCACCAAGACATAGCTCATTCTTTCATTTTGGCCTCAGAAGCATTTAGGGATCTCATTATAGGAAGGTCAGATTACCTTGACACATCCAAAGGTACCAGCCCAACCACCATGTGCATTCTAGGAGAACCTGCAGGGTAGCCCCTAACTTACCTGAAGATTGAATTATCTCACCTTTGTCAAAAACATAATTCTTTAGCTGTTGAAAAACTCCTGCATTCCTCATAGAGTTACTGACATGTCATCAGATGTGTGTGAGGTCAGACAAGGGCAGAAGCAGACAGACAATATGACTTTCAATGAGGAAGTGCTTCCTCCAGGTTCCCTCATAAAAAATAAAAATAAAAATCCAGGGTATTTATTAACTCATCAGCTCTCTGCTCATCCATAGACATTCTATTTCCCATTCCACAGATCAGTGACCTCTAGTCCTGTTAATCCCTTGTTGATTCAGGACAGCAATGAAAAAGACTTGCATTTTACCCCAATGTAGTAGTACAAAGCTTCTTGACAGCAAACTAGAATGGTGCAAATCCATAAAACTTGGTGTCTGAATCTGAAATTCAGAAATAGAACTGTAGGTAATGAAGCATCTGTTTTCCCTTGAGCAAATGGTGTTACTTTGCTTACCATTGGCTGCCTTGGAGTTGATTCAATCTTTGTATTAATTAGTGGGTGGTGATGCATGAGAATACATAGGAAAATATGGGATCTCAGCATGATGTAAAAGGTAGGGAATAAGGGGTGGATACTCTCATGGTTTTGTCTGGGATAGAGTTAATTTTCTTTGTAGAGATTTGTATGATTAACTGTTTGGTAATACAATTTTGATGAAAACAGTGCTAATAGCACATTGAGGTTTTACTGGTTGCTGAGCAGTGCTTACAATTAGTCAATATCACTTCAGCTCCTCACACCACCTTGCCAATGTGGAGATAGGGGTGCACAAGGAGCTGAGTCAGCACAGAACCAGGACAACTTACCTAAACTGGCCAAGGGGATGTCCTATACTTATTGTGTCATGCTCAGCAATAAGAGCTGGGGGAAAGAAGGAGGAAATGGGGACATTTGGAGTTGAGGTGTTTGCCTTCCCAAGAAACCATTGTGTGTGGAGAACTCTGCTCTCCTGCAAGTGGCTGAACATCTGCCAGCTGGTGGAAAGGAGTGAACAAGTTCCTCGTTTTGCTTTCTTTGTGGCTTTTTCTAGATCGAAATATCTACAGGAACAATCAAATAATAGGATAGTAAGTTGCTGTACACCTCAGGGTTCAGAGCTCACAGATAAAGAACAGGGGAGTTAATGGCCTTAAGTTGTGCCAGGTGAGTTTCAAGTTGGATATTAAGAAAAACTTATTCTAAGAAAAGCGTGGTGAGGTATTGCAACAGGCTGCCCAGGACGGTGTTGGAGGTTTTCAAGAAACACATAGATGCAGCACCGAGAGACATAGTTTAGTGGGCATGGTGGTGACGGTTGGACTAGATGATCTTAGTGGTCTTTCCCAATCGTAATGATTCCATGATTAAGGTTGTGAAGAAAAGGAAACAAAGCAAAGTAAAAAAAACGTCACTGTGAAATTGGATTGCTGTTGTACCAGGCAGGCAGCATGAGTTGCTGCTTAACGTGATGCAGCATGAGCTGCCTCCTACCTTATGCCTGTTAAACCAAGAACACTGAGAAGAGGAGGGAGGGACACATTCAGAGATCAGTCCTCAGTTGGAGACAAATTGCTTTCGGGGTTTGTACAGTATAATTTCAGGGAACAAATCAGACGTCTTCTTAGACAATCAATACAGTAACTCCTACCATAAATCCGGGTCAGCAGAACAATAACAATTTACGCACACAGCTATCAGATCTATAGTATTTACTCCAAGTATAGCAGAAAGAACATTTTGGCTTGCAGTCAACAAAACAGACTGTACAGGGGAAAAGGAGCAAGTTGAATGCAACCTTTTCAACTGGAAACTAATCCTGAGCACTTGAAGGCTCTCTTGATTTTAGGGCATACTGAAATGAACAGAAGAAACTCAACATGTTACAGATCCGCTTCTGAATCAATCTGCTGGTGAATCAGCAAACTGATAACAGTAAGAATGGATCATAAAGCAGTCTACATCCACAGAAGGAGAAGGCAAACTAGTCTTACTGACCAGATATTGTTCACCCCACATGCAATAGAAAATCAACTTTAAATCTATTCTAAAACACTTCACTATATAATCTGCTGCAGCCTGGTGACAGATCTAGTAGAGGCATTCACATTATAATTTGTAAGAGTCCAGTTTTCCTGTTTGCTGATGGCCCTGAAATCCTTGGTTAAAGGATTCAGCAGCTTCTGAGCCAAGACCAAGCACGGTGCAGAACAGCTATGTGACCCTGGTTCTCTTTCCATAATAAAATTATTGTTGGGAGATGTTGGTGAGCACATCTATCCCCATGGCGAGGACACTCACGAGTTAAAGCCACACAAGACCAGAAAAATGAAAACAAAGAGAAAAGGAGTGGCAGAGATACATTAGCTAACAGCTTCAGCATTCAAGTGGGAAAAATGTTGACACACAAAAAAGGTATGAGACCCTAATTAAAAAAGCAGAAAATCAGAAAATGGCAGCTCAGCAGCATCACGGATCAGCCTGTTCCAGGGAGCAATGGAGATGAGCCCTTCCCAGTCTGATTGATGACTGCCTTGCCAGCAGACACTGCGGTGAGCATATTAATGCCTGATGCGCTAGATCATTAAACCTGGCTATCTATTGTGTGCACCAGCCAGCAAAGAATTGCTGTGTGCTCTTAAGATGCATACGTGCTGCTTGGAGTGTTTCAACACTAAAGATGCCTGGATCAAGCAAGCTAGAACAATAGAATTTTTGTCCACCCAGAAAACTGTTCAGACAGACAAGTCAAAGTGTATGAGGAACAGCTAAGGTCAATTGGTTTGTTCAGCACAATCTGACGAAGTCCAAGGAGCATTTGGACAATGCTCTCAGTTGTATAGTCTGATTTTTGTGTGGTCCTGTGTTGCCCAGATTTGGACTATGATCCCTACGGGTCCCTTTCAACTCCATACATTCTTATATTCTATGGTAAGCCAATTGCAACCACTCATTTCTATGTTCTGACCAAGAGGTAGGCTGACATAAGTCCTAACTGAAATAAATCCAAAAGAGGTGGAAGCATCAAAGTTCTGTATCACTACTGCTATTTTCCTCCTGGCATCACATTTCTCTTGCTGCTGCTGCTCAGGTATAGTCTGAGAATCATGTATTCCATTGGTTCGAAAGATCACTGAGAAGTAAATAATATTCTTTGTTTCCAGCACAGATAGACAGCCTCCAACAATTTGCAGGATAATGTCATTTTTCTGTTGTGGTAGAATCTAACCACTTGTAGTTGCAACTCAAAAATTTGAGAAAACACAGATCATGATGTTTTGGAATAGTCACTGTTATGATAACATTTGAAGAAATACGTGGCAACACCTAGGAATGTCAGAGTGAGCACTGAAATCTAAAAAGCACATAATAATAAAAACACTGAGATTTAAGTGGTTAAAACTGCACTGAAGCATCAGTATTGAAATGTGTAGCAAAAATTATACAAAAACCAACTCATATTTCTTTTTATTTTGCACTAAAATAAAAGTGCCAACGACTGATACAAAGAAAAATCATCTTTTTCAGTCAAGATTTATAGATTGCCACCTGGCTTTTAATTTATCTCCTTTCTCTAATTAACAGACTGTGTCACTGGAAGAGAGGAACATTAATGACACAAGACAACAGTGTCATCTCCTGCTACAGAATAAATCTTGAAGAAAGAAAAATATCAAAGAGGTTGTTCAAAATAAATCAAAAGCCTTGGCCAAGTTGGCTGGCTGCATGGCAGATATTTATTGCCTCACACAATCCTTACAGAGGGATAACAACTGGCACCAATTGGTTAGAAATAAATTAAGAAAGGTACTTCCAGCAAAAGAAACAAATAACAGCGTTCAATATATTTTGCTGGTTAAGGTAGAAACAGACTCTAGAGCAGAGGGAACACAAAACAGGGATGTGTTTAAATCACAACGTTCAGCTCTGAATTCTACTCTCAGTCAACACTAGTGTCAATTAAATATATATGTATATAGAGCTATTTCATTTTTATTGCATTTCATATTTTATCTTATTCAGGAAATGCACTTTATCATTTTTAAGGGCCAGTTCTGTTTGGAAGCATTTGTTCTCAGCTTCAGATTATTCAGCAATTTTTGGGCTGCAGCTGGAGCCACATTAGACATGAACCCCCAGTCATTACCACCACTGTAAAGCAGAAGATAGTGATATTATTTCCATGCACAGCAAAGTTCTTCTGATCTGAGGCCCAGACAGGTGATGCTAAGTAGCCTTTTTGGATAACTCCTAGCTCCTCTTCTTAACTAGGAGTCATGAACTCACAATATTCTGACTTAGGTAGAAATGTCTCCTACTGCAGGTACAATCATCTCCAACTAACGCCTTTTGCCAAGCACATGTTCTCACCGCTCAGCAGAGCCAAATATCACCCAAGCATTCACATGCTTTTAAAGTTTAGTGTATTTGGATTAGCAAAGGCTGTGTTTTTAACCTTTACATCAGTAATTAACGGAATTCTGCAATCTGCTCTGCTAAAAATGTAATTTATAGTGAAAAAAACTTTTTTCTTTTTTGAGGGAAACTAAGTGCAAGAGTAACAAATATGGCCATGTAGCTACTCTCAAGCAAAAGCTAAGAAAGATTTACCAAGTTTAGCAAAGGTCGTAGATCTCCCACAGCATACATTTATGGTTTCCAAGGTAAGGCCAGAGGGAACAACACAATACAATCTTCTACTCTGAGCTACTCCATGACAACTTTAGATCCTTTCACTCAGTGCAGCAGGGAAGATTCTTCTTCCTTAGTATGTTCCTACATTTAAGTTATTTAAAGTGCCATTGAACGAGGTCAAGTATGTTAGTAAGATGTATGGTAGTCACCCCATTTAAGATTGCATCTGGGCCAGCTGAAACACATTGTGTGTCTGCTGTTTTGTGCAAAAGGCTTTATAAAATAAATGATCATGATCCTTTCCACTCAGTTTATGTGATGGGTTTCAGGAACAATAAAGGTAAAACAATATCTTCAAGCAATAGTACAAGAGTTCAGCTTCATTTTCACAAGACAATGAAAACACCATCTGCTTTGATAGAGCAGAGTGAAGCTTCTGATTTTTCCACTCTCAGCACCCAGTATCTCTCACAACTGCAAGAGCAATCCTTGCTGCTTCTGATATCCCTCTTCCTGCTGTGCAGTCTCAAACTAATGGTGATGCTTTCAGAAATCAGATCAGATCTCACAGAAGAGGAATATATATTGCTATTATTACTTTCCTATATATTTTCAGGGTAGGCTTTATACAGTTATGATAAGATCATCTTCAAAAAAATTAATAATAAATTATTTTAGTAAATGTTTATTCTTAAAGGGAAAAAAAGTGCATTTTAATATTTTTTTTTAATGTTGATTCTTCTACCTACATCAGGAAGGGGTTTGAAGGCATTCAGCTCAAAGAAAAGCGAGACAAACAAAAGCAACCAATATGAAAATAAATGATATAACATACAGGGACATGGTTAAATGCATGTAATGGGAACCTGTACTACATCCCTCTGCTGGTGCAGATTTTATGAGTCTGGGACTGTGGCATGCAGGCTCTTGTTCATTACTGGCAAAAATACACAGCTAATGTTGACACAGGTAATGTGTTGGGGGAAAAAAAAAAAAAAGTGTTTTATAGCTGAGAATCTTCTCTATCAAATAGTGTTGTTCTGCTCTTTGTATCTGCTGTAGTTTCCACAGAAATAAATAGAAGACACTACTTTTGGAACAACATACATAAAAGAAGCTACAAGGAAATAGTTTCATTTTAGGGTTATTCATCTGAAATATTAAAAATACATGGAGTTAAATTATTCTGGAATTTTTTCCTGTCTCTACTCATCTCTCTCATCTCTTTAAGGATTATATTTAAAAGATTTCCTGCAGTGATAAGGATTAAATATGCTAAATCAAAAACAAGTTTTGTCTTCACACCTCTGTTTCTGCAGTCTTATAACTTAAGAAAAATAACAAACGTTGTGAAATAAAAAAAAAAAAAAGAAAGAAAAAGAAAATGACAAGTAGGTAACGGCATTACAGTGAAATGTCTTTGAATTTCAGTAGAACAACTGTTAAATGAAGCTAAACTATGCATTTCAATGATGCCAACTTTCAGTGATTTGAAAAGATGTGAAAATAAAAACAAAACAATAACGAATGAGTGTCTAAAACTGTGAAGGTTAAGGATGAAATGCATTTTGTGTGTAAGTGTATCAGGTGTCCATCAGTTTAAGTTCTAGGCTGTCTACCTTTGGTAGCTTGGCAAATCTAATCTGTGGAACTGGGACAGAACAGTAAGCTCAATTATTACCCACCAGTGATCCACATAGATCTACATAATCACAGCACTGTGACAGTTGGGTACAGACAGGATTTACCATGTATTAGAAATATTCTGAAAGCATAAAGCAGGAGAATGGCTCTCAAAGTGAGTACGTGCATCTATAGCCACCTGACCTGGGGGTCAGCTGAGATGGAAGTTCTCAACAACTTCATAATAATGATCACCACACTTATTGAGGCTGCACTATGCAGAAGGCAGCTCAAATTTCATTTAAAAAGCAATAAATTACTGTTGATTTATAATGGAGGAAAAAAAAAAAAAAAAAAAAAGCAAGGAAAAGCTAAAACCTTTCATTTGCATATGGTTATATGAATAAATTACCATAAGGTAATCAGTCTGTGTGAAACTCATCACTGTGGTAAAGGCACCAGTACAGGCTTTACTTCTATTTAAAAGGAGGTGGGGTGGGAAGATTTTTATTTTAATTTTATTAAAGAAAAGATGACTTAATAGTGCTTTTAAGTAGCTTGACCTTAATACTACTTCCACACAGCTATCTAATCTGTTCCAGACTGTGTTTTATAGGAAATATCTCAATAATGGAAAACAGTACCCACATTTCCATTAGTGCTCTGAAGATCTAATGCATAATCAATATGATGTACAGTAAAAGAAAAGCCAATAATTAACTAATACGTTAATGAAACAAATTAGCTAAAAAGATGGAGATTGCACTTGGTCATTTATTATGTCTGATTAAATTCCCGTGAATCACATGGGGCATCCTTCAGAGTGGCTCTAAAAAGAAAAAATTAATATACTGAAAAAACCACAGAAGGGATAGGAAGACTTAATAGCCCTTTGTCAGTCATTCAGGACTCAAATTCAGGTTTATGTGAGAAAAGGAAAGTTTTGGGTTTTGTTGTTGTTGTTTGTTTGTTTGTTTGTTTCCCTTTGTCTGAGGAAGAAAAAACTTTATTGGCTGATGGAGGAAGTTGTGGTTAATGGTTTAGATGCAGACCACAACAGAAGGAAGATATCTGGGAGATCCTTGTGGCACAGCAACTGCAATCAGGATACAACTTAGCAGGACACAATACTCATTATATTGTATCTGAAAGCAGGAAAAAAAAAGAAAAGAAAAAAAAAAAAAAAAACCTTATTTTTCTCTGCCTGTAAGAAAACTGAAAGTGATTTTTCATTTGTGGGACCCCTTTGAATGTAATTCAGCTGTAGTTATTTATCTCTAGAGAAATAGTAGGGATTTTTACTGCCTTTTTTTTATCCCCATACCAAAAGCTTGAATGCAATATAGCCTAAACTGCCAAAGAAGTATTTTTGCAGGGGAAAATCTTGTAAATACAAAATAGTAATAATATGTGTTGTTCTTTCAAATCTCTTTTATTGCAACATGTTCTGATTTGTCTAGAGAGTAGAACTTGAGAAATGTAGTCTTGGCTGTGTTGTACCTTAATAATTAATTAGATATTAATTAATAATCAGTTAGAACCTCAAATTCAGAAATGGATTATGTACCAGTCTAACATACCCCAATATCATGGGACCTCCCATCTGTGTGGGATACAGATCATCTCCAACATGAGGTTGTGTCATTATGTGCTCGTGTTGCAAGAATAATAATCTACGTGGCTCATCACAAAGAAATAGCAGTTTTTTTTGACAGCTTCAGTTTTAAAAAAAGAAAAGCTGCTAACAAAGTTGCAGAACAGATTAGTCACCTTGATGTAGAGCCTATTCATCTTTTCTGTTGCAATTATAAAATCTGTTCCTTTCTTGAACCAAAGCAAAAATCCTTCTCACAGGTAAAAAAAACCACAGGATTTAACAATATGAGAAAATTCATTTCTTATTGCCATCTGCCTCGGGGATGCGAATAGGAAGGGGACTGACACTGTATATACTCTGCCTTGGTAATTTAGATAATCCTGCTGTGATCTAGTCCCACATCTGAAGCAGTGACTGTCAGCATTTCCTTTGCAATAATGCACATAAAAAGAGGGTGAACAAAAGAAATACAAAGCCAAGAGGAAAAAGACAACACAGGAATTTCAGTTGTAAGACTGCACACCAGCTTAATGATCACATTCAATCTCTTCTGTTTTTATGTTCACAGTGGTTTTCTACCTTCAAAGGTAGAGGGACGGAATGATGTGTCCAGTGCTGTGTGCAAAAGCCAATGCACTTAGAAAATGAGTCTTTGACTCTTCTCTGTAGTAGGCTTCCTTTATGCCCTCTGGCATGTCACTCACTGCCTCTGGATGCAACTTCACATAACAAAAATGGAAAACCTGACCACAGAGAGACAGTGATTCCATAGCACTGAAGATGGTGGGATGCTCATATACCTGAGCCTTTCAACTGCAGTGGTTGCTGCTGTGAGAAAATACTGACAGGATACTATTGTTGTCGCTTTCTAGATCTAACCTTCCCTCTGCCCATTTCTGGACCTGCAAGGACCCTGGCATTACTTTGACTATTTTACGTAGATTGTTCCAAAAGTAATAACTCCTATTTATTTTCATGGAAATAACAGCGGATACAAAGAGCATAAGTGCTTTAACAATTTGTTAGAACAAATTCTCAGCTGCAAAATACTATTTTTCAATAGAGGCACCACCATTAGCAATGCACTTCGGCTAGTGATGAACAAAAGCCTGCATGCTGCTCTCACAAAAATCTGCACCAGCAAAGGTGGACTCACTGTCAGTATTCCCACTGCTGAAACACACCACCCACCGCCTCTCTGTGCTCATATCCTCTGTTTGGTCTCCATAAAAGTTCATTGATGAATGTCAACATGTGTCATTTTTTTCCACGTGGAGGAATTCAGTTCCACACCTTTGTTTCATACGCACTTCCATGTCAAATGCCATTCTGTCAGACTGCCCCTCTGCTACCATCTGTCACACAGAAACAACATGTAATGGCATACTGGTGGGAAGGTTCAACCTCTACTGCCATACCACCGTCATCTGCCTTTGATGTTGTGGGCAAACAATCTAATAGGAGGCATTTCTTTCAGAGCAACTCTTGCAAAAAATGACTTCCACAAATAAAAACAATTGTCCATCCCAATTCTCAACTTTTGCACAGCAGGTTCCTCTCCAGACCTGTTACACTCTACTCTAAACACCACAATTAAAGCTCCTCTTTCCCCTGAAGTGGGTCTGTGATGCCAAAAATCAGCCGAGAAGAAGGGAGAGGCATGGGAAGGATTTACCTTTGTGCACCAACAATTACTTAAGTAACTTGACTGTGCACGACTTAAAGTGGTTTGAGCTGATCTTAATTGTGGAGTGCCTGGCTGAGCCAAAGAGGTGAGAGGCTCTCTGAGGATACACAGCATAGCTGTCATTTCATCATCAACAGATGCAGTAAGACAGGAAGAGAAAGTCAGCAAGGAGGAAGCTATCTACAAGATTTCTTGCCTTGGTGATTGGTACACTGGATTAGCGAAGAAAGAGGGAAATTGAGGCCAGGTTGGAAGGGCAAATCACCATGACTCCAAATACTTCAAAAAACTTAAATGATTTTAACACATACTCTGAGGAATCAGAATATTTTTCTTTGAAAGACAAAGAGCAGTTCTTTAAGTGCTATTTAAGATACTTTAACTGTGCTGAAAATATTTACAGCTCCTATATTACTGCATATATTAATTGCCCTTGTAGCTTTACTGTCTGATAAAAATGTTTAATACTGATGGAGCCAAGGAGAGCAGATAATGTTGAAGTTCTAATTAAATATAATCAAAATTAATCTAACCGACTCCGTTTTCAGAAAACCTCAGGAAGCTTCCCCATTAAAACAAAGTCTCTCTCAAGCAGGTTGTGCTGGACAACAGGAGCTGCAACATCACTGATCGCTGCCTGCACTTCAGTTGTTAACGCTTTGCTGTCTTTGCCAATTGGCACCTATCCACTTCCTTCCAACAGACACCAACATTTGGGCACTTTGTTTCTTTGTTTCCCTCTTCCCACCACTGCTCCAACCACTCTACTCTTGCCACACCACTCTCACCTTCTCCACTGCTGGCATTTTGCTGGAGACAAAAATGAAAGTATTTTATGTACTGATGTTTCGGTTAATTCCTTCCAAGTAATATAAGTTGGCTTCTATACCATGAAAATTTTGAAGACTAAAACAAATTTTGTGTTCCAACAACAAAAGACGTATTATTGAGTGACCCTCAGTTTATCTGCATTGATGTTGCATTATGTTTTTTTAATCTGTACTCAAATAGCAAGGAGGCACTGCATATGGCCCTAATTTCAGACTAGTGCTAATAAAAACAGGAGTCACAGTAATATCTAGAGTTTTTCCACTGGCTGTAATTTTGCTGTAGTTAAAAAAAAATAATAATGTCTGAAGATGGTGCAGAAGGAGATAGGAATTTAATTTTCTCCTTTTGTGATTCATATTATCTTCTTTTGCCTTTAGTATTGCTCCCCTCCAATGATACCAGGGACAAGCTTAACTGATTTTCTTTATGGCTACCACTTAGTGACATGTAAGTACTATTTTCTTCACCCATCAAAAATATCAAATGCAAAACAAGTAACAACACGAAACATGAATGAATGAGCAGAAATGTAGGCCCCACTGTTATCAAACTGTACAATTTTGCTGACAAGATATACACTGGATATCTCCCAGCTCCAGTAAAAGCATTGTCTGAACATCATACTGACCTCCCACCCCATGACCTGAGGGACAAGTTCCATGAAAACCACTTTCAGACTTATAGGTAAAATCATACTAGTTTCAGGGTCTCAGCATGCACTGGATTTCAACTTAATTCCAGGCATCTATACAGTCTGGAAGGAGCGGTCCTTGAGAGCAGCATGTGGAGAAGGACCTCGGGGTCCTGATGGATGAAAAACTTAACATGAGCCAGCAGTGTGCTCTTGCAGCTTGGAAAGCAAGTGGCATCCTGTGCTCCATCAGAAGAGGGGTGGCCAGCAGGGACAGGGAGGTGCTCTTGTGCAAGAACTACTCTGCTCTTGTGAGGCCCCATCTGGAATACTGTGTCCAGGTCTGGAGCTCCCAGTGCAAAAAAGACAGAGAGCTGTTGGAAAGGGTCCAGAGGAGGCCCACAAAGATGATCAGGGGACTGGAGCACCTCCCCTATAAAGACAGGCTGAGGGAGCTTGGCTTGTTCAGCCTGGAGAAAAGAAGACTGAGTGGTGACCTCATGGCAGCCTTTCAGTACCTAAAGAGAGCCTATAAACAGGAGGGGAATCAACTCTTTGAAAGGGTTGATAACAGCAGGACAAAGGGAAATGGTTTTAAGTCGAGGGAGGGAAGATTTAGGTTGGATGTCTGTAGGAAGTTCTTTACAGAGAGAGTGGTGAGGTGCTGGAACAGGCTGTCCAGAGAGGTTGTGGATGCCCCGTCCCTGGAGGTGTTCAAGGCCAGATTAGATGGGGCCCTGGGCAGCTTGGTCTGGTATTAAATGGGGAGGTTGGTGGCCATGCATGTGGCAGGGGGGTTGGAGATTCATGATCCTTGAGATCCCTTCCAACCCAGGCCATTCTGTGATTTTGCATGATTCTGTGATTAATTGGAGATATTTTGCAACTGCAGGGAAGCTGCAGGGAGGTTGGACTTGATCCCTCAAGGTCTCTTCCAATCTCTACAATTCTGTGATATTTTAGATTTATTGTAGCACTTCAGACACTTCAGAGAATCACTGGATATACTGAGCTGGAAGAGACTCAGAAGGATCACAGAGTCTAAAATTACAGAATCATAGACCCATCATGAATACATACAGGAATTTGCTCATGACCATCAGGGGTATGTGCATTCCCCAAATCCTCCTATAGCCCCATGAATGACAAGATCCACATTTCCTAGACACTATACAGCTGCATATAGTATAGATATACGAACACAAGAAAAACCCTAACTTCTCTTCTAGTTCTCTTCTAGGGCACAATTTACATTGCTCCAAAGAGCCCAAACCAGATTTGGGGATTGTGACTAAAGAGCTCGTTTCCCTCCTTGATTAAAGAGTGAGGTTAAGTGGCTTACTGAGATGTTGATCTCAACAAGGCAAGCATTCCAGGGAAAGAAGAGAGGGAAGAAAGCAAATCATCCTGAATTAATTCTATCTTCTGTCTGTATGTTTGTCTTACACTCACAATTTACAGCTTTGCACAAGACAGCTTCTTGTAACAACCAAGAGTATGCCTTAAGGTGGAAGCTCTTAGATTTACACTGTTGCAGACTACAACAGAAAGTGACTACACTAAGTCCTTTTTTTACAGACATTTTTTCCTAGATTTTGATAGACTTCGTATTTGTAATAATATTTTGCTGTCTGCACCACCTTGCATCTCAGCAGGGCAGAACACTTTGCAAACATTTAATTAAGATTTATGAATTCCCTCCAAGGTTGGCAGGTAAATGCTTTTAATGACATCAGATATTTAAAGTGACTTACAGGCACAGACGCACAAAAATTGATCATGAGGTTAAGGGAAGAAGGGCGATCACAATTTGGAAGTGTCATTGCCACTTTTACCAGGGGACTCTGACTTTGGAGAGCCTTGAGCAGACAGCATTGTGCTGGGCAGCAATAGAGCTGACAGCTAGAAAGGAAGGTGAAATCGTGTTATGGCAATCTTCCCAGGACTTCAGGTGACAGAACGTGGAGAGTGTAGCCATTGGCTTCGTTCAGAGGTGGACAGAAAGGCATAAGATTATTCTCAATCTCTCTGAAGAGACTATGGGCAATTAAAGTTTGTTCTGTTCTTGTATTCAGAATGGTGTCCTGAAACAGAGCAGCAAGGTCAAACCTTTACCCAAATAAGCCAGCAAAGCTGGCCATGTAGCAGGCAGCTGACATTATTTGCAATTCTGTGACTTCCCCTGGGCTGCCATAATCTCCTGGTCCGACACCTGTCTCACTATATTACAGAGGTACACACATCCTTGGACAGGTGGATGGAGGAAATAAAAGCAAGGAAGTTCACACAAAGACTGTATGTATGTTTCATAGGGAGGTCTCAGTCACCTAGATAATGAAATCAAAACTCATCTGAGGATTTAGCCATAGGCTGCATTCAGCCTAAAGAAAGCTGCTAAAATCCTACCTGAACCTATTGCTTTTCTTCTGATTCAAAGATTTCTGGTAGCCCTCTATCTCCCTGAAGTGGTTTTGTTGAAACACAGGACTTGGCTGCTCTAAATATCTTTGACTGATATCTTTAGGTTTGTTTGCTGTATTTGATTGACACAATGTCAGAGCTGGAAGTTTGATAGATGGCAAAGCATCTCCTACCTAGTGCTTAACAAACTTCTCTTCTGAGCTTAGGCCAGACTGTTTTAATCATACCACCCAGGATATCTCTCCATCACATGCTATTATCCACCCTTTCAACATTTGGCATTATTTTCCCTGCCATGTATGCATGCTGCTGCAATGTAGGACATACATAAAATTAGTAAGATCTGTACAGATACTGATAAGTTCAATATTAGTTGAATGCTAGATTAAAAAAAAAACCAAAACAAAACAAACAAACAAAAAAATCCCTTTGCAGAGTGAACAACAAAAACCAAGGGAGAGATAAGAAAGACCTGCCAGATAAATATAGCTGGCATATATCCACCCATTTGAGGCAACAGTGGAAAGGAATTCACTAAACCACTTAATCCATCTCTTCAAGTATTCTGTTTGCATATGTAATTGAGATATTTTGATCAATCACTATTCAAAAGATTTCTTAAAGAAAGAAGTACTGCAGAATTCGATGCATATTTAGGACTGTTTTATTCTGTGGTTACAGGGAAATGTTGTTGAAGCTGTAAATTATCTCTACCTCTGTAATCAAGGCTTACGTTAGTAGGGTGTACTGGAGCAATTTGGCTAACATACTGCATTTGGAGAAGATCAACAAGAGCCAGGTAAAGAGCTCCAAGAACTGGATTTTCTGTCATTCCTTAGGAGTCTGCTCCATCACATCTCTATTTTGCAAATGTCTATGCTGGCATTTCTAAATAAGATTTATGGTGGCATGCTGAACGTAAGAGAAGATTGCTTAAAATAACTATCAAGTACTTATCACTGACTAGCTTTTCAGAGACCAAGAGGCTTCTTTTTGAGACTAAACACCTAAAACACCATTGAAATTCAAAGTATTCAAACTAAAATACCTTTTTCAACAGTATTATGTCTAAAGGACTCAAATATATTGTGTAGGATCATACACTGAGAATGCAACTATAGCTAGTTCTCTTGTGCACCATGTACCTGATTCTAATTATTTCAATGGCTTTGCGAAAAACATTGCCTTAGTAAATATGTCAACATCCAGCACTGCAGCAACTACAATGCTTTCCACTGGAGACACTTATATACACAGCAGCAAACACACATTTAAAAAAAAAAAAAAGCTACAAAGAATAAATGTCCACTTCTGAAAACATTTCACATGGTACTACTGAGAGAAAACAGCTACTTTTTCTTTGTTTACTCTTGAGAAGCAATACAAGAGTACAACCCACTTGCTTGTGAGAATGAGCACCAGCTATCTCCATTCCTACCTCACTGCACTTGAAGCTCATTGTTGGTGTAAAGATGAGTAGTATGAACTGTTTAGCAGGACACCACATTCTCTGGGAATAATTTTCAGGAAACATATATTGTCTGGTATCCACTAGGTTAGGTTGGGACCAGAAGAAATGTCAAGATGCTCTACAGAAGCAATTATTATAAGAGTTTAGATCTCTCTTTCTGTGTATACAAATATTGGAGTCCATTTCAGACATGGGGAACTGTGTGTGGGATTATCTATACCAGGTTGTGGAAGACTTACAAGCAATCTGTCACAGTCTTGCAAGATTATCAACTAACTTCTGCAGATGTGAATAATTCAGGATGGCTAGGGGCTTCCAAGGTCCATAAGTTATGGATGATGTTTCTCTCTGCATTTACAAGGGATCCAGCACCCTGATGAAATTGGTAGAAGAAACCACAGGGACAATTGACAAATACATCATCCCATTAGCAAACAAAACTGCCCTTATCTCCAACAGAAGCTATGTCTAGCACAGCTTTGGGTGTTACTCTAAAAGCAGTAATCACCAGCTACTCAAATTAACCCAGTGCCCAGCCTCTCATTTATACCTGTGACACCTCACATATCTGAGCATGGTCTACATACGTTGCAGAGATATTACATCCCATCACTCCTCATCATACTCAGTGTAGTGTCTTAATGCATGAGATTAGATGTCATGACAGTACTAAGCATTAACACATAATTTGCCCTGGAACAACAGGAAGTGTCCCATCCTGCTACTGTGCCAATGATGCCCTTCCCATGGCCACCTACTGGGCGAGACACTGGGTCTGGAGTCATCAAATGGAGGACTGAAGCATTTAGGGAGATGTTTGGATAGGAAGTCTAGGAGGTAAGAATGGAAAGGGAGAGCCTTGTGCATTGTGAACCTTCTCTTTGTGCAATCAGCTAGGGTTTTGCTGGCATCCACATCACCTAATCCATTAACATGGATGAAAATATCACACAGAAGGAGAAAGCAAAAAGATTTTTCACCAAGCAGTTAAACCCAAAGTTTAACCCTGTCCTGCTGGAAACATTAACAGACTTGGAGTCATAAGAGAATTTGCAATGACAAATTACAATCACTCAAAGACATTTTAATTTGCCTATATCTGACAAGGATAAGAAAGAAATAAGGCAGACATAGGGACAATCTGTCTTTTCTGGACATCAGCCTGAAAAAGGTTTCTTATAATCTCCATATCCTGAAGAAGTGAAATAAATCTGAGGGAGAGCAGACAAGACACAACAACCTAGCCTACCATAGGTTCATTTTCTTTCTGCATCATCTGTTTGAAACAGCATTATGGAGGCTCAATGTCACCTATCAGCTCCTCCTACACACTTTTCCTTCCTGGAAAAGTGCCCAAACAAAAATCCCTGTAAATTTTATCCAACTTGTTCAATGCCAGCAGCATCAGACAGTTATCTTGCTTTCAAGCAAAAAGGAAATGGAAAGGCAGTACTGATGGAAGCAAGAGTATCATCCTTTCAGTTCCTAAAGTGATACTATAAAAATGAAGGGACAGACATTTCACAGGATCTGTTGTGATAGAACAAGGGGAAATGGATTCAAACTAAAGGAGGAAAGCTTTAAATTGGACATAAGGAAAATGTTTCTTACACAATAAGGGTGGTGAGGGACTGGCACAGTTTGTCCAGCCTGATCTAGCTGTGCATGTCCCTGTTCATTGCAGGGCAGTTGGACTAGACAACCTTTAATGGTCCCTTTCAATTCAAATGATATTATGATTCTGTGATCATGGAGGTTTAAGTGTGTTTGAGGCTGGGGCAGGATGAAGTGAGGATTCACAAAACATAAAGAAAAATCCCAGAATCCATAGATAGAATCCATAGAATTCAGATTCAGCATTTCTCATGTCAGCTAGGGCTCCAGTTCTTTTGGCATATGGTAATAATCATAGAATGGCTTGGGTTGGATGAGATCTCAAAGATCACTGAATTTCAACTCCCCTGCCATGGGCATGGCTGCCAACCATTGAATAGGTCTCTATATCAGGCTGCCCAGGGCCCCGTCCAACACCTTGAACACCTCTAGGGATGAAGCATTCATAACCTCTCTGTGCAGCCTATGCCACCACCTTATCACTATCTCCATGAAAAATTTCCCCGTACCAAAATTGGAGTAATCCCAGGGAGTTATTGAAGTTTTCTCTCAGATGTCCATACACAGAAACTGGATTTATTTTCTTCAGGCACCTTGTGCTCGCTGCCTTATGACCTAGCAAATGGTAAACCAGACTTCCAGTGATGGCGATACAAATTTCTTTCCTCATAAAACTGAAGACTTTCTGCACGCTTTTCTCAATCATGCCATAAATCCCTCTTCACACTAATTTATTTCAGTGTGCCCTGTCAATACACATGAAGACAGCTTCACAAAAGAATGTGCAACCACTCTTATGTTCTGAAATGGCATAAAAAAGATTTAGTGTAAACAGAAATGAGGTCTGAGGGGATAGGACCAGTGGGAAGTCTGGTTCTGTGACTAAATTAATATGACAGCCACTCCGAAACTTGTCCTAGCAAGATGATGAGGTACCCTGAAAGTCTCCATGACAACACAGCCTGGCCTTGTGTTACAAGATGCTTATGCAAGAAAGTGTCTGAAAGTGCAGTGCCTGGGGAAGGCAGTTCAACAAAAAACAGCATTTCAGCTTCTTCCCTCACCTTTGTTATATATTTTTTTTCAGCAATATCAGATATTCAAGACAAAAGGATTTCTTACATGATTTTCCCTATTTATATCATTGCTTGTTATTTTGATTATAAAGACGTACACAGAAATATTAAATAACAAAAATCTGATGCATTTTCCTTCAGTTGAAGTGCTAAAAGCAAACTGTTCAATAAACTCTTTCATTTCTAGCAGAGCTGTTCCTGCTGATAGTCACTGCAACAGTGCACAGTCGCAGTAAACTTCAAAACCATCTTGCTCCCAGTGCAAAATTCAAGCTATCAAAATCATGTACAACGTTATTTATTAGAAAATTTTCCTGTGGAAAAAAGGAAAACATAATTTTACATCATACAGGCTGTCACTGATCTCAGCATTCAGTTGCCTAAATGGAGATGCAAGATGCCATCTCAGATGCCCCAGTCTTTCCCACACCAGCAGAGACAAGGGCACCTGCAAGTCTTGTGTCACATCTATCAGCTCCATGTGAACGACTCAGAAACCAGAGCATAATGCTTAGGTTAAGGGTCTAAAAGCAACTGGTATCTGGCACTACTGGAGTCAACAGCTTTTACAAAGGCCGGGATTTAACCCCAGAGACCTTATCTGGTTCAATCCAGAGGAAAAACAATTTAAAAATAAACAATGTTTATTATAATAATACAAAACCAAGATCAATTAATCAAGTTATCATAGAATCATTTGCATTGGAAGAGCCCTTCAAAAGTCATCTAGTTCAAATGCACTGCAATGAACAGGGATACCTACAGCTAGATAAGGTTTTTCAGATCCTTAGCTTAGACCAGATCTCTATGAAGAGCAGAAACTTTTCATAGAATCAAAGTATCACAGAACTGCAGGGATTGGAAGGGACCTCAACACATCATCGAGTCCAACCCCTCTACTAAAGCAGATAGATAGATAGTTCAGACAGGTAAGTGTCCAGGTGGGACCAGTGTTCCAGCGTTCTGTCAACTTTACCATAAAGAAGTTCTTTTGCATGTTAGTACGACACTTCCTATGTTCAAATTTTAGGCCATTGCACCTTATCCTATCTCAACACATCACTGAGAAGAGCCTGGCCTCATCCACGTGCATCCCACCTCTCCCCTCAGTCTTCTTTTCCCCAGGCTGAACAGACACGTTACTCAGCCTTTCCTCATACAGTAGATGCTCCAGGCCCATAATCTCTTTGTGGCCCTCCACTGGACTCTTTCCAGGAGATCTGTCTTTTCTGTACCAGGTAGCCCAGAACAGAATACCGTACTCCAGGTGAGGCCTTACCAGGGCAGTGTAGAGGAAGAGGATCACTTCCCTTCATCTGCAGGCCACACTCCTTTTAACAAGGATGTTGTGGGAGATGCTATCAAACACCTTGCTGAAGTCAACGTACACAACATCCGCTGTTCTCCCCTCATCTACCCAGCCTGTGATGACATCACAGAAGGCCATCAAGTTGGTCAAACATGACTTTCCCCTTGATGAATCCATGTTGCCTACTTCTGATAACTTTCTTCTCTTCCAGTTGTTTGCAGGTAAGTTTTCTGACTTCAAGGTCCATTCCACTGGTTTCAGAGTTACCACAAAGTTGCACAAGGTCTGAATTAAGCCCACCATTGAAAAAAAGGAGATGCATCTCTCTGGCACGAAGACTGTTCACAGCAAAGATTTAGTTTCTACTAGCATCGCAGAAAAACAAGTGGAGCAAAGTATTAAAAGATGTCTCATTATGCTAACATGGCTGGAGAATTAGGTTGCAAACAAATAAGCCAAGCAGGGATTATATAAGACTTAATATAATCTTTTATCAGAGCCGAGAAGTCCCTAATTAAACTATGGAAAATACTACTTAATGAGCCTGTAAATAAATATCAGCAGGAGAGACAGCAGAGCTATAAAACACCTGCCAGGGAAGGCCTGAACTCCAGAGGAGAGTTAAGAAGAGCAAAGCAAAGATCAGAATTACTGGAGCACCCTAGCCTACCTCAGTAATGAACATACCAAAGGAAAACACCTACAGCCTTCTACCTTTCTTCACTAGCACTTTAATCTCTTTGTTAATTTCAGGGGAACTTAACATTAGTAAACATTCAAAACATGCAACAGTGCAAATTTCCTTTGAAGCTTCTCCTTTCACATACTACATTTTCCTGTGTTTGAACCACAATGAGTTCTGTCTGGCATTGCCTCTGATTAGAGGGTGTGTGCAATATCCTGCCAAGTCAGGGCAAGTGCATATTTAAGAGACCATGGCAAAAGTTACCTGAGTTCATGTTAGAAAGGAGGTCATCCAGAACGACTGAACCATTCCAGTCAAGCCAGATAAACAGCATGCAAAATCTCTGGTGGAGGCCAAGACTTCACAATGAGTCAAACAGGATGTGAAGTTTAGTCATTCTGCTCCAGGGAAGGTAGGCATCTGCTTTCCCTGGGAGCAGAGCCAGTCTCTTGCTTGTGGAACACCCCTCCACAATAAAACATGGTATTTTAATGGTGTGTTATGGATGCCACCCATGTCTGTGCCCACATCCTTTTACTTTGTAAGCTCTGCCAAGACAACTATCCTGTACAATAAACAAAGTACCTGTCTACAATATTTGTCCCTTCTGGATTCTTTTCAAGAGGAGGGTGGCACTGAGGGACATGGTTTGTGGGCATAGCAGTGACTGGTTGACAATTGGACTAAATGGTCTTAATGGTCTTTTTCAAACTTAGTGACTCTAAGAATATGCTTCTGCCTTTATTTCAAGGTATGCCTCACGGTTTTCCAAACATCACTCCAGGAAATTCAAATAAGCTACATGTTAGGAAGCCAATACATCCACAGTTTGATGCTTAGAGCTCCCCTGTGCCTTCATTACTTACCTCCCCTTCAGCATGTTGACGCTCAGTCCTCTGCTTGAAGGACTTCCTCTCTTTCAACACCCCTTGGTCATACACAATAAACACACTGAGCCTGTGAATAACTGACTTTGTTCCATTTTACCTGGTCTGAATGCTGTTCCATAAAATTTTTTGCAGTGTGACTTAATCATACACTGTAGATACATCTTGAAGGCACAAACTCCCCTGTGACCTACAGTTTCCTAAATAGATCTCTCCTCCTCCAGTTCTGACCATCTTAGATCTTCTACTTCCAGCTTGCTCTCAACCCTTTTTTTCCCATTTTTTTTCCCTCATTTTTATATGCCTAACAGTCAAATTCATCTGTACAGCTAAATCTGTTAACTGATCCAAACCAGCAAATTCTGAGTACAAAAGACTCATCTCTTAAAATCAATACCACTACAAAAATTGCTGCTGCTCTTGAAGCCGTCGCTATAGAGAGGTGGGATTTGTTTCCTTTTTGTTCTAACCCAGAAAGAAAATAACAGAATAGTCTGTTAGAAAGCTTAACATCGTTTCTACAAATAGCTTAATACCTTTGTGTACAAGCTCATAATTTACAGGAAAACTTTGCACAAGTCACTGAGCTGGAAAGCCAAGCTGAGGATCAGCAAGTAAACAAACAGATTACTCTTTTAATTTTGTTTGGATAATTTGTTTCAATGCAGCTTCTACTATATCATCCATCATTATGGGTACTAATATACCAAGATTCTCAAGAAAAGCTTTGAAGCTAGCATCCAAATTTCCACACACATCACAGCAGAAATAATTTTTGGAAACTCCATGCAACTTGGATTTCCCCTATTTTATCACTAAATAACAACAACTTTTCGCTCAACCTGATAACTAAAACAATATGATAGTGAGAACAGAATGTAATCACCATGGGGAAGACGAAACTACTAATGAAATTCTGGTATCTCACTTTCTTTGCAGTTGGTCTTTGACAGATGATCTTGATACTTCCTTCAAAAAGGAGTATTCAATGCATTTCAATCACAGGAAGAAAACGACCGAAGTCTCACACAATTATGAACTAACCTCAAGACTGACTGACAGCCAGGAGGTTTCAAGTCTCTCTTTGTAAAGAGAATAATGTTGATCTGTAACATTTGTTTCCAACATTTACTGCACATCATTATCCTATTTCAATGCAAAATAACATTCTCTTTCTTACCAAGTCTGCTTTTTTTCATCTTTATTCTTCGCGCAAATAACTTACCCGTTTCAGCAAGCTCTCTCCTCTGAATAGTAGCTTCTTAAAGATATACACCTTAATAGGCAGAGTGTTTATAGGAGAAGCTCTACACAGTTTAGATTATGTTAAGTGGTGGGAAGGACTGAGATCCCAAACATATGAATACATATTCATCTACACCCACAGCATCACTGACAGTGTTACGTGAGCTTTCTGCAAGTGACAGCTGATGCTAAAGCATAGAGTTTGTATGTATAGTATTAAAGGTTAGTTTTGCTTCTTCTTCTGAACGCAAACGTGTTCTCATAAGGAGCAGAAATATCTTAGAGATATATAGACATTTAATGTGGTGGTGTTCGCAACAGCAGAGTGAAAGGGATAATAGCCAAATAAAATTTTATTCAAGTACTGCAGAGAACAACATACTGCAATAATGGGGTTTTGCTACAACATATATCTGACCATAGTGGCTGACAGCCTGAGTTAAAGCAGGAAAAATAGCATTCAAGTACAATGTTCATTCCACGTTTTTCTTGCATGGGTTTTTTTGTTTGTTTGTTTGTTTTTCCCCTGGAACAGAGCTGTTTTGTTTCTGTTTGTATTTCAGGCCTCATGTCTGAAAAACTGAGCCTAAAAACTGAAGGCAGTAGAGTAGAAGTAATTAAGTCCTCTGGAATAAAATAAATAATAATAATCAGGGCTTTGTGTTCCTTGCAGTCATATTTTGTACATTTTCACTTGCACCATACAATCATACTGGGAATAAAATAAGCATAAGGCTTGCTTACTGCACCTGTATACAGAGTAGAGAGCTGCTGCCTCTCCTAAAAGCAAAGCGCTGCTTTTTGCCAGATGAAGTCCTTTCTAACTCAGAAATCTTCCATTTATGGACAAAAATAGCACCATGGTGGCAGGACTGCATCTTCAGCCCTGAAACAAGGCAGCACTTGACACAGACCCACTGGTGTTAATGAGGTGATGTGCAAATACCAGTTGTATCAGCTACTTGGTTCTGCGCAATGCAACTTTTCCTGATGCACCCTCTTGCCCTCTACGCATCAAATTCTATGGCAACCACAGATAAGGACTTCCCATTTGCTGTGTTTCTCTTGCCTATTTGATCTCAGGTGCTGAGCTTTTCCTTTCAGCTCCTGGCTGTGAGAAAAGATCATGTTTCCAAAGGATCACATTTCATACTTTTTTTTTTTTTTTGGTAACGTTTAGCTCTTCTTTCTGTTTTTACTTGTGGAACAATTTCTTAATGTTTGCATACTGTCCCTTTTATGCCTGCCCTACCTTCACAGCTTTAATCACATAGAAGCAGATCGGTTTGGGTTTATTTTTATTTTTTTTTCCAGATGAGAAGGACAGACTTTCAAGATAAACCCATTCTTTTATACCTTCCCGCAGGTTTTCATTTCTTCCTTGTTGCCCTCCTCCTAGCTCATGTCAGAGGGCTTTATCAATAAGACCTTTCACTGGTTAAAAACCAACAACAGAAATCCTCCTAATCTTCAGCATTTCTTTGCCAAAGTGCATTATCATTTAGGTTGTACATTTTACTTCCCTCTGAGGTGCCACCGTTCTTTTCTTCCAAGTGTATTCATACAGGCAATTATTTATACTGTCATAGGTAGAAACTCCACATCCCTTTAATAAGACCCAAAAGTGAACACAATATTCAAGATGTGATCCCACAAGTGCCACGTGCAAGGAGAAAATACCTCCATAGATTTGCTGCCACACTATTTCTTATGGAGGCCACTATGCTCTCAGCCTTCTTGGCCAGTTGGGCACACTGCTGGCTGGTGTTCATGGCTTTTATCTGATTAAGATTTTGTTTTGTTTTCTGAAAGCTAGGTACACTGATATGAAATGGAGGTCTGTGTCAGATATGGCCACACTTGAGAAGTCTGAAGCAGAACAAATAGGGAGCAGATTAGATAAGATGTACGGGGCAGTGAGAGCTGACATCTGACCTTGTGGAGAATCTCAGCATTGATGTTACTCTCTCAGAAATTATATAAAAGATAATAGCCAGAAATATAAGGTAAAGTAGCATTAAAATATCAGTAGTATCTCACTATTGAATGTAGTATATCACGAACTGCTGTTCACGGAGCAGAGAGTGGAAGTGTGAATGATCCCTTTTATAAAGCACTTGGTAAACTATTCCAAATTCTAACCTTGCAAAGGCTGCAATTATGTATTTTAGAAAGCAGATGGCTAGGAGGGGATGTGGTAAAGAATATAAGATAATGAATGCTCCAGAGAAGATTCTGTCTCATGAGTCCAAATAGATGTTCAAGGAAATTAAGAGGTGAGGAATGAAAGACAGATCAAAGGAATGTCATTTCTAACTCACCATGTGATTAAACTGGAATTAATTGCCAAAGGATGTGGCTGAGGCCAAGAAAAATAGCAGGATTCTAAATGTGATAAAGCATCTACATAAATATCAGAAATACTTGCAGTTATTTTTACTGATGGCTAAAATTTTTAATTAAAATAATTCACCCTCACAAAACACTGAGAAAGGATGTTAAATCTCAATCTGTAAGACTTCAGAGAATCTCCAAATATTAAGGGCTCTGGATGAGTTCCAGCTTACAGAGCAGATCATTCACATCTTCCAATTGTTAATTCCAACCCATTGATTTTACCTTATGGATTCAAATGAGTGAGGTTAGACCTCTGCTACTTTAGGGCTAATTGACATTTCTCAATCCTATACAATGGTGACATTCTGCCCAGAAATAGTATTCCTCCCCTGTTGTGGTGGGAAGCATTGGTTCTGGAGGATACGTTAACACTTATTACCTAAAAACATCTTCCAGAACAACTCTATATGACCATTTATAGGCCAACGTGCAGGGTAGAAAATAAGTTATATTCAATTATCTCCCATTGCTCTCTCTGATACTGCCACTGACTTGATGTTAAAAAAATTAAAAAATGAAAAAAAAAAAAAAATCAGAATATCTTACAATAGGGACATAACTACATATGGAAATAAAACGTGACATATAGGAACCAGGGAGTTCAGACAGATATATTGTCTCTTACTGGATCAGTTCACAGGAACTCCAAAAATTATTTCCATCTCACATGTGCTTTTGACCTGGAGATGCTAACCTAAATGAAGTTACTCCTATCCTCAGTTAAGTGCTGAGGCTAATGACTTTAGCAGTCAGATCAATAATCCTTTGAAACAAATTGAAGTGAATTTAGGGCAGAGGAAAAAGTAATACACAAGGTGCTTCCCCCAGGCTTTCAGTATCTTTTCCAAACAATTACAGCATAGGTATTGCAAAGTTTACCTTGATCATGTTGCTCTGCCAGCATGATTCAGCCAAGAAGAAAAACGCTTCTAGGCATGACAAAATGAGCCTCCTCCCGTTTCATCTGACTGCTTAGGATGACAATTAGCTCAGGCTGATGGTAACCCCAAAATGATGACAAATCAATTGCACACCCAAAGATAGAGCAAAAAAGACTTCTCTTTTTAGGAGAACAAATTCATATACCTAGGTTATTGCAACAATTAGAAAATCATGCAACATGCACAAACACATACAGAGCAAACTTCAGTTTTTACATTTGAAATTGACTGATATTCTAATTGCTATTAAAGACCATGCTGTTTTCAAGTTGCATGTTTTGTTGGCAGCTCTGGTTGGCTAGTTTTATCACATTTTGGCCAGGCCTTCTGTATGTCAGGGGGTTGCATTTGTGACAGAAGCAATAAAGACAGAAAAGTATGTGTTGGTCTCTCCAAAAGTAATGCCTCCTATTCCTTTCCATGGAAACTGTGTATAACCAATACTGAGAACACAACATCACTATTTGATAAAGAAAATTCTCAGCTAAAAACCACTATTTTTCAACACAGACACCATGTATGGGAATTGCTGAATCACAGCCTGAACCTCTGATTGACCACCTGAGGTAAGCAATGAGTCAGCCACAGAAGCACAGGTGAAGGTAATTCACCTTTGCTATCAGAAGGGGTGGAGCCTGGCTCCACCTCTCCTAGATCCCACTTAAGTGCTGACTGCCACTAAGGAAGGATCTCTTCCTGGAGATCATTCCTCATGGAGAATGTTGTGAGCTTACAACATTGGTAAGCCTTTTTTATTTATTATCTTCCTGTTGCAATAGTCTTAGCCTAATTTTCTTGTATATTTCTTAATTATAATACCTGTTTATTCATTGGTTATACACACCATCATTAAGCTGTGTATTTTTGTCAGTGATGAGTAAGAGCCTGCATGCTCTGTAGAAGTCTGCACCAGTGGAGGTGCTCCAGTCACTGTCAGCACTGCTGAAACACACCACCCACCACCTCTCTGTGCTCACATCCCATCTTTGGTCTCCATAAACATTCAGCAAACATCGAGTATCAGTAGGTGCCACTGTTTCCATATGGAGGAATTCAGTGACACACCTTTGCTTTATCCCCACTTCTGTGTCAGACACCATTCTGTTAAACTGCCCCTCTGCTGCCATCTGTCATATAGCAACAACAGAACAATGTAACAGAACAATGGTGAGAAGATTCAGCCTCTGCTGCCATTCCACCAACATTGGTCTCTGATACTGTGGACCAGCACAGTAAGATATGAGGCATTACTTTCAGAACAGCCCTTGTATATTAATGTCATAGCAACACAGGGGAGAGTGCAGCATGTTACACTGCAGCAATTGAAATGGGAGGCTCCTCACACACACCTAAGAGTAACTTTCAGACAATATGTGACTTCATCACACTGATTTATTTTAAGATGTTCAGTTGATTAACCCAATTAACCCATTTAAATCAGTATCTAACTTCCATCAAATTTGCAGAGATAGCTCAGATCTTTTTGATGCTTTGTTTTTAGAGGAAATAATTACTTCAAATCTGAAGTATATCACCACCTATTGACAAACTGTGCCCTCTGACCCACAGAGAAAAGTTGACCTTTTACATCCATTGACTGCTTTGTGGGTCTGTGCTAGGGACCTCGGTGTAGATCAGAGACACTGATTTATGATCATCTGTCTGATGTCTTATTGCATCTGTAATTATACATGAGCTATTTTAAGCTCATTCACCCATATTTTCCTGAAATCTCTTTTATTGCAAGAGTTCATCCTCGTTCACTTCTTTGCCAGTCTTCAGGTATTGGTACCTGTGTCATGCAGATGAATTCATATGTGTATACATACATCCACGCATCAGAGCATCTACAGATATGCAGCAAACAACTAATCTAAACATACCATAGTCTTAATCCTTGCAACCCAGCAATGGTGCTTTCAAAACGCTGGATCAAACTAAGTGACCCAAGCATTCCCTTTCCACTATGCATTTCTGTATTAACACCACATGCTTGATGTTTAATTTCTGTTGCTATATACAGTTTTACAATATATCCAGACATTATTTCCTTGAGAGGTCAGAATAGCTGAGGGACATAACAGAGAGGTCCCCCAAGACAATAATATATGTTCCAGTATTACCAAAGAGAAAGGAAAAGGGACACATAAACGCTCTATACCTATTTTCTGTACTCAGTTTTCTGAGTTATGTCTTTTATCCAGAAGTTCTATGAATAAACTATTAACCACCACATGATAGACTTCCAAAATCAGTTCCCTTGCCCTGTTGTGTTGATCTTAATCCATATCTTCTCCCTTCAGTATTCCCGAAGGGATTTGATCCTTGAAGTACTAATAGCTATTCCCTTAGAGCTATTGGAACAGGCTGCCCAGGGAATTGGTGAAGCTGCCATTCCTGGAGGTTTTCATGAAAAGGGTAGATGTGTCACTGAGGAAACATGGGTTGATGGTTAACTAGATGATCTGTGTAGTCTTCTGCAACATTAGTGACTATGTGATAAAGTAATACACTTCACTTTGAGATCTGAATAGGTAAGGGTTGAGAATCCACAAGAGATTCTGTGAACTTAGTGATGATATCAAACTCCTTTCCTCCCCCCTCCAGCGTTTAATTATTTTTTGTTTCCTCTTTTAGGTATTCAGAGAACCGAAGGTTGAAACAAAATCTTTCCTTTTTTACTTAGAATGTGAGATTTGCTAGTAACCCAAACAATTACACACTCTCATTTTTGACCTTAAAACATATCATTACTTAAAGCAAAGTGGAACCACTTCAATAACTTAGTAAAAGGAAGCTTTTGTGAATGTGCTCAAATCCAGTTTTTAAGTTATTTGCCTTAATTTGGGAGCACGATTCTATATTTGCTTTGGCAAAGGATGTAGTTATGTCTCCCAGATATCCACAATTGCCTTAACTACTGATCCAGTGGATGAAAAATTTCCAGAATTGTTCCTTCTGTGCCCTTCTCAAGGACAGCTCTTGAAAGAGATGCTTGGAACCTTTCAATCACTAAAAAAAAAAAAAAAAAAAGCCACTACTAGAGATTTTTGTCTGGATAGAGACATGAGCTCATCAGGACTTTCAAGACTGAGGTGTTTCTATTCTTGAATAATTTGAGAGAGATGAAGGTCTGAGGAAACTGCCCCTAAAATGTCAGGGCCTCCAGAATAATAGTCAAGTAGATACTTAATGGGCACCCCCACAAAAATAAGCACTTGGCAATGCTTACTTACCAAAGTCCTTGTATCTCTTTGTCCCTCTGCTCATCACTGGACTTTCAGAGATGGTTTCTGTACCTATATAATTAATTTCAAGTCGTGCAGTTTTAACAAAAATTGGTCGTTCTACTAGCTGACTCACACCTGAGGAGAATGAGATCATTCTGTCATTCCTAGTTGCTCTAATTAAGAGCAGCTTGTGCTGCTTTCTATTTGTTATGGTCTTTACTGGCTAGTAATTATTCCATGTGATTGTCCTGTGAAAATGAGAATGAAGGTAACTTCTCAGCTATGCACAAGGAAAGCTGGATATGGAGTCTTCTCAAGGTTTTTCTTGCAAGCATGTTTAATACATATTTGTCAGAGTTATTCTAGCTGGACTCATCTTATGCTTCCCCAATGATTATTTCCATCCCACCTTTGTCCCAGAACTGCACTGATTTAACCTACAGTTGTTGCTTTCTAATTTTAACCATGTTAAGAATTTTTTCCTTCTATATAAGTTCTTCCTGAAAATAACAAACAACAACAGAAAAACCCTCTCCCAAGAGGCATTTCCACTATTTTGGAAGATTTCAGCCATTGAAAGCAAGTGCTGCAAGAAATACTGCTGTCGTCTTGTGAGAAGGTTCTGGCTCTGATTTTTCTTTCTTTTTTTTTTTCCTTTTTCTTTTCCCTGCAGTAATGCTTGTCTGCAAATCCTGGGAAAATTCACTTGGGTGATTCATGCTTACTAGTTAATCCTAGCCAAAATTTTCCATGACACTTCCTATACTTTAAGGTACAAAAATAGTCATGGCTTAGTCTCTGCACACAGTGAAAACCCTCTCCTCAGCTCACCTCCTTTCTACTCATTGGTTACTACAGCTATTCTGATTACCAGGCTGCAGCTAACCTGGCCATATTGCTCCCAGTTTACTCCCTTTGAGCTTTCATCTTCCTTTATGCATTAGAAAGAAGATCTTGATAAGCTATCCCCATCTTGATAAGCTATTCCCCATTCTATTTAGTACCTGAAAATAGTACCAATTTCCGCTGTCCTTCCACCAGTCTTATCACTAAGGAATTCAGTGAGACAGTATTGCTCCCAGATTCCACCCAGTGGTGTGATTTTCTTCAACAAATGCTGCCAGAGTAGGGACCTCACTTTACAAAATACCCACTGGGAGCACACTGGGACCCTTCTGCTCCACATTGGTGCTGTGCCCAGTTGCGCTTAACCTGGGTCAGGCATGAGTGAACTCATCCCATTCAAAATCTGCCATTATGCTGCTGGTTCCTAGCCTCTGCAATCCCCTTCAGAGTTGTAATAACACAGAAGTTCACAACTGTTACTCACCTTTTATTAGCATGCATCAAGACCAATAGATAAACTAAAATGTATTATTTAAAAGATAAGCAATCTTATTACCAAAATACTTGTTTTTCCTTTATAAGTTGTTTGATTTGCCCTAGGAAACACATTTTAAGATTCTAATGATATATATGCATGTTATGAGCTGTCTATCTCAAAGCTTGAAATGAAGAAACTTGCCTTATCAAAGACATATTTTCTGTTCACAGCAAATATCCTTATATCTCAAATCACTTTCTGAACATTGAGAAGCCAATATTCAGAGTAACACAGAGACAGACTCAATCCAACAGTGCAAAAAGTTCATCCATCCTCTCTCTAAGGAATCTGTGTAGAGCCAGAGTTCTCCAGACGGCACTCAGATCCCAGGATGGGACAGAATATTCTGAAGAAGCTTCTCTCTTTCTATACAAGAAACATTTGTTGAGCAGATAAAGGCAGTGCTTTCAGTCTGGCCTCCGCAGTCTACCAGTAAGAATCTTTGAGAAAGCCATTAATATTTATGGATGGCAAAGAGATCTAGGCATATAGTCCTAACAAATGCAGGACAAAGGCAATTTGTTGTGGTTTTTGGGTTGGGGTACATACATATATATATAATTAGGGGTTTTTTTTTTTGTGGGTATAACTATTTTTGATTGTTTCCCTTACTCTGTAGCAATACACTCTCACACTGTAATCCCTGTATGACCGTTTCCTTCCTCTCTTTTTGTCATTTCTGGATTTCATGAGCAAGATCTGAATTGAGATGCTTTTCCATATTTTTAATTTAAAATTCATTTACTATGCAGTAGTTGAAAATACACTTCGGTGGTAGCTTGGCTCATATGCCTTTATGATGTTATATAAATCAGTAAGTATTTTCTGGTTTTGATTGTCATATTAAGCTTCCTACATGATCACAAATAAAAGGGGAAGGAAATGTTCCTAGAGGAAATTACATGCTCTGCACCCATAAGACTTGGATTTACAGTTGAGCTTTCTTTCTAGGTCTAGTGATTTTTGTATGAAGGTTGATACTTTTGACTTCTACATTACCACTGTAAACAAGTTATATGAAGGAACAGCACGCAGATAAGTTTTCTCATTCCAGTGCATCCTACTGTGATCGAAATTAATGAATGAGTGAGATCACGGTTTAAATATGGTTCAGATTAGTCATGAGCTAAATTGGTTCCTAATAAATACTTCCCAGTAGCCTGTGTGAAAGGTACATAATGCTCATCCAGACCTCCTAAATAGGCCTAATTATCACTTTTCTTTTTTTCTCAGAAATAATAGGTAGGAGAAGAAACTTTTGCTTGCACAAAGTCCCTCAAAGTCTCTGTATGTGTGTCATGATGTGTAGTGACAGCTGATATGCTGCAACTGCCCTATAACAGAGTGGCACTGCATTTAGTCTTGTCATCACTTGTCAGGAACATGAACTCATTAAAAACTAATAATACAATAGGCCACGATATGTAGCTATTAGCTTTGACTGAAATAGAAACAACATTTTCTTTATCATAGACATACTTGAAAGATTTCCATCAGAGCCAGGCAAAAGCCAAAAAAAAAAAGAAAAAAAATAACATTACTTCCTTGGAGTGTCATTCTCTACTTTTTCTTTCTTAGTTCTTCTTAATTGTCTTATTAATTAGTTCTTTATTAAAGCTAAAATAGAATGTTGGGTCTAAAATCCAAACTCATGATGATAGGTAAAACACAGCCTGACGAAAGAGGTGGGCCAGAATCACTCTCCTGGAGTATCTTAGGGTTCTATATTATCACTAGATGTGTTGTTCTCTGGAGCTACCTCCATGAACTGAGACAAGTAACTGAAACTAGATTTCAAAATTTCAGATGGCTACAGAGCAGAATCTAAACATGGCATATGTATCAGTTTTGAATACCTTCTTCAATAGCTAACTGTTCCTCCCATAGAATCATAGAATTATTAAGGTTGGAAAATACCACTGAGACAATCTAGCCAAACCATCACCCTGTCACCACCATGCCTACTAAGCCATGTCCTTCAGTGCCACATCTCCATGTTTATTGAACACTTCCAGGGATGGTGACTCCACCACCTCCCTGGGCAGTCTGTTCCAAAGCCTCATCAATATTTCTGAAAATAAATAGTTCCTAATATCCAACCTGAACCTTCCCTGATGCAACTTCAGGCCATTCCCTCTTATTGTATCACTGCTACCTGGGAGAAGAGGCCAGTGCCCCACCTCTCTACAACATGCATTCAGAGGGTTTTAGATATGTTTCCCCTGAGTCTCCTCTTTTCCAGACTAAACAATCCCAGTTCCCTCAGCTGCTCCCCATAAGACTTGTGTTCTAGACCCTTCATTGCTTCGTTGCCCATCTTTAGGACAAACTTCAGGGCCTCAGTGTCTTTCCTGCAGTGAGCAGCCCAAAGCTGAACACAGTACTTGAGGTGCAGCCTCACCAGTACAGAGTACAGGGGGATTGTAGGACTTGGACTTGCTAGTTACACTATTTCTTTAGCCACAGTAAGATAAAGTGATCTGATTTGTGATATTGCTTCACAGGAGCAGCAAAGGATGCAGAAACCAAAAGCCCATAAAAAGAAATATGTGACACTGCACAGGGTGTCATCTTTTCTGATCTCATCTTCTGATGGCCAAGCGTAGTGAGCCCTAAAGAAAGCAGCTCTGTGCAGTAGGGAAACATCACAAGTTAATAGAAGTGTGGGGACAATGGTACATGAGGAGCATGTGGAGAGTGCAGGATTAATTGCATTTTAATTCAATACAGTTAATTTTGTATGCTTTTAAATTTTGTTACAGTCATACTGGCAACACCACGTTCAGACTTCAGTAAATCATTTGAATGCAAGTAGTTATACCATGGATGTGTTCCTTTCTCAGCTATTCCATTTTCAGCTTTGAGGTCTCCACTGAATTCAGTAGAGCTATTTCATATTTCCTGTTCAGTACAGTTCACCTATGGTCAGTGAGGAGAACCCAAACTGTTGTTCTGCTGCTGAGTTCTGATGTTGCAGCACAGTCCATCTTCTCCGTAATTCTGCCCACGGCTGTCATTTGCAGCCCCAAGATTACTCATAGAAAACCTATAGTCATAGGCTCTACTTGTGAAACTAATGATATGTTAATCAATACTGTTCTTTGCAGCATTGTTTAGAATGCATGGCAGGGCATAAATAAAATAAAGTTATTTAATACAGTTTCCTCCCATGGTGTTCAAGAGGTACCTATTTTGAAGAATGTCAGGAGCTGGAATTTCTGACTATAATGTCCCATTATGGACAGTTTTGATCTAATCTTGCTAATAATACTTGCTATGCCAGTATCTTGCTCGGTCTCACAGAAATTGGAGCAGTGAGGTTTTAAAGTAACCTGAAACAAAGCAGCATAGCACAAATGGTGAAAGACTTGCAAGGGATGAAATGGAAAGGAGCTTAATGAGACTTAGCTTATCCAGCCTGAACAAAGTGGAGAGGTGAAGGGAAAATGAAAACCTGTGACTTTTTCCAATTAGATAAAGACAAGAACAATCTATTACAGGCTTCTCTGAAATGTATTCAAAAAGGTTAGGACCTTGCATTTACAATGAGAAAAAAAAATAGGATGATTTTCCTCTGAAAGCCATTTAACCCCCAATAAAATATCCAAAGTAGTTCTCAAGCTATTCTTACTACTGAGTATTCCAAACAGAATAGTGTAGGATTAAAAATACCCTCAAGGAGGTCAGTCTCATAGTGTGGAAGAAAACACAGGGTGATTCTTCCTTTTGGCCACTACAAAGGATTTAATTCTGGTCTTCCACAGCTGACAGTACAAAAAATTTATCAGCTCAAGATAAAAGTCTGAGATTATTAATAAACTCATGTTCTTTACAATCAAAACCAAAGCGATGTACAAAACATACAGGGAAAAACCTTCATACTTGATGACTCAGGTAAGGAGAGCAGAGCAAGCACCTACCTTCCTTCAGAGACAGAAAATTAAGTAGTTTTAGAATTACAGGATTGTTAAGATTGAAAAAGACCACTACAATCATCTAGTCTAACCATTAACCCATCACCAAGAAGAGACTCTACTGGGAAGATGGAAGAACTCCTCCAGTCCTAGCTATTAACAGCACTGATCAGGGTTTCCCTTACAAATTCTCCTAAATAATTAGTCAGAAACAGAGAAGGAACAACAGTGTGATGCCTGGCTCCTGGACTGATGGATGCAGCTGAGCTATTGAATGGAAAGGAGAGATCTGTGTTCCCAGGTGAGGAAGAGTACATGCTTTCTCTGTAAGTTGCTCAAATTATGCCTTAATTGCCATACCTGGAAAGAAGCCTTCTGATACTCTGTGATCACCTGTAAATTTTGACAAAGAGCTGCAAATTACTGTCATTAAGCTCCTGCTGAAAAGGTCACCAGCTAGCTTGGTACTGTAATATCCCCCGTTTCCTTCATTCACTTTTCTTTGTTCTGAAGCTTACATAAAACATACAGTATAACACTGTATTCCTATTTCATCCAGAGATTATTTTTGCTGACCAACACCTTCTCTGAATCAGACTCAAAGTCTCAAGTTATAGTCCTACACTAGCTTAATGTTTTACACATCTCTGAAGATGGTGAAGTGGAGCTCTTGGCTGTCATAGTTCATATCCTGGAGAATAAAGTTAAATGGATGACAGTTTAATATAATGGGCTTGGCTAGGACATTGCCTTCTCTGTCACCTTCTCCACAGAGGTGGTCATTTGGGTTAAGATGCAGAATAGACAAGTGTAAAATGTAATGTGAAACTGCCCAACATATATCCTGACTTCACTGGAGCACTGCAATATGAGAGTTGCTATTTCATTCTTTCTCGCATTAACCTGACTGTGTCACACAATGCACTTGGGATTCACGTTCCAGTTCTACCTAAGCCATTCTTTTGGGAAGCCTTAATGACTGTTGACAAGACCCAAATTAAGAAGTTGCTTACCCATTCAGCTGCCACCTATATCAAAGCCACAGTCATAGAATCACAGAATCATTAAGGTTGGAAAAGTCCAGTGAGGTCATCAAGGCAACCCATCACCACCATGCCCATTAAACTATGTCTCTCAGTACCACATCTACCCTTTCCAGTCAGAGGGTTATTGAATCAGTGCAGTACATGTTACTCTTCTACTTTAATTTAGAAAGAAGAGTAGCTAGAATGAAGACATATCTTCAGGTTGCTATTTGCATGGGAAAGAGAGAGAGCACATCTGCAGGTGGAATATTCATCCATGTTCCCGTGGGTTTTTTGGGGGGAAAAATATTTTGCTTCTCTTTCTAGAAGGCCTGGTGTGGTTCAAGTTAAATTAAATGGATTCATCAGTGCTAAAACACTCCATTAATAGACTCATAGAATAGAATCACAGAATCATTTAAGTTGGAATAGACATTTAAAGGCTATCTATTTCAACTACCCCACAAGTAGAGACAAGTACAGCTAGATTAGATTGCTCAGAGCCTCGTCCAGCCTGAACTTGAATGTATTCAAGAACAGGGCATCTACAAGATCTCTGGACAGCCTGTTCCAGTGTTTCATACAGATGCATTCAACTTTGCCATGGAAGAGCTAGAAGACTGATACAATGGAGACTGGAGGAGTAACAATCCTGCTCTTCCCAGCCAAATGCACCCACAAACACAATTGGATCTGTTTGCCAAAAGCCTTATGGCATCAAACCCCGTGCATCACTGATAAAGGCATTGATACACTGTAGATCAGCAATAGATTGTATAATTGGATGTTTATTGAACAAATGCATCAAAGTGATGAAGATGGAGTGAAATTCACATTTTTAAATGAACTGGATATGTAAAATCCAGTACAAATATATTCATCCATCCAGTAGAAGAAAAGCACAATACTGGGGCCTTTATTGTTCTTTCATTTTTAAAAGAAACAGGATCCCAGTGACTTTCGGTACAAGATAACATATAAGGCAGATATTTTTTCAGGCTTCACAATGCCTATGCATACTTTGGTTTTGTTCCAATATTAATATTAAAGCAGCTATAAAAGGTGACATACAAGACATTAAATAATTCAACCACAACATGATTTTTTGCATTTCTTCCTTAGGACAGAGAGACATCTGATCATAATCTTAAAGCAAGTTTTTATCATGAGAATTCTTTATTTGCTGAACTATTTAGGAAGTCTAATTATCTGACTATATTAAAGAACAAAACTAACTCTCTGAATAAACTTAATGTCTTTGGTTGGATCTGATATTCTGTGTATTAAAAACAAAAACAACAACAACATCAGCAACTCTGTAATGGAGATCAGTTATGGCACAGCAGGAAAAGAATGTAATAGATGCAATAACAGGAATCAAAAGAATCATACGAGACCAACAACAAAGATGAAAATTAATTATTTCTATTGATTTGCTGCCTGACTTGTGTACGTTATTCTCCAAACTAGAACAGACAATGACTGCATTAAAAATAAAGTAATAAATCAAAACAAACAAACAAAAAAATCAACCAAATGTATGGGTTGGTGTCCTGGCAAAGGGCAGGTATCCTTCTGTGACACAACCTGTGTTATAGCTTTCTGAAGATTTATTCAGGATTTACCACTTCCTAGCAGGCTGATCTGCTTTTTATAAGACATACAGCCACAGATGCACAAAACACTACTGTGCCCAACACAGCCATTTGGACACTTTTTGTGGAGAAGTACGTTCATCAGCCAGCAACTGGTTAGAGTAGCCCCATGGATGATTCAGCCCAAATCATTCTGCTGTGTGTGGAGCCCTTGTACCATGAAGCTACCTCAGATCTTTGCTCAGATATGAATAGAGGACAATACCCAGACTATGTCATGCAAACAAATTTTCTGCCCACTGAAGATTAGTGAAGAGAAACAAAGGCAGAGGTGGTGAAGATATAGAATCATAGAATCATAGAATCAAGAAGGCTGGAAAATACCACTATGATCATCTAGCCCAGCCGTCAACCCATCACCACCATGCCCATTAAACATGATCCTCAGGGCCACATCTGCCCTTTTCTTGAACACCTCCAGGGGCATTGACTCCACACCTCCCTGAGCAGCCTGTTCCAGTGCCTCACCACTCTTTCTGGAGGAAATCTTTCCTAATACCTAATCTGAACCTCCCCTAGTGCAACTTCAGGCCATTTCCTCTTATTCTATCAGTGTTACCTGGGAGAAGACCACTCACAGCTTCATTGTCCTTCTTTGGAAAAACTGCAGGGCCTCAATATCTTTCTTGCAGTGATGGCAAAGTATCTAGTATTGTGCACGTATAATGATAGACTTCATCTCTCCTCCAAGGGAAACAGCCCTTTTCTAGAACACGGGTGGAAAGGAAACCTACAACCCTCACAGAAAAAAACCTTGTTCTTGATGTTCACACACCCATTAAGGAGTACCACCATGCTCCCAAATGTTGCCAGCACACCAGGACCTCTGTCTGATCAGCCTGCTCAATACTAGCAGCAATATGCAGAGACTCACACTGTGCCTGTCTTCTACACAAAGACAACACCACTCTATCAATCCTATAAAATCACAGGAGCTTCACTGGGAATTGTACAGAGAAAGAGCTAGGACGTCAGGGGATTGCAGAAAGAGCGAGAACTGTAATAATTGGTTTAATCCACCCAAGCAACAGGCTGCCAGCTGGCACTTCTAGCATTAAGTTTATTAACTGTCAGCATCTGACGGATTAAGCAGCGCAGGTCAGTGATAGGTTTCTGCTGTATGAGGCAGTTCTACACTGGTGAAGGGCATTCAGTCCATAAGCAAAAACCTTTCTCTGTACTCTGATCTCTGTTTGCAGTGAAATAACAACAAAGTGGTTTTCAATATACACCAGGGTAACTGACAACAGAGTTTGACCTGACTTCAGCAGGAAGGGATGCTATCCACAAGGATGGAGGGCTCATTCTGTCATTTTGTACTGCTGCTAATGCAGGAAGGTTCTTGATCTATGACCAGGGTTCCTACTAGGGCTATGATGGTATGAAATATTAATTATAAAACCCATCTATACGAAAAGACAAGCCTAAAAAAACAAGCTGAAGCACTTGTCAATGACTTTCTTATATTTAGGATATCAACAGTCTGAAACACTAAAATATAAGTATTCTGCATAGAATCCCAAAGTTAAAGTTCACCTGCTACAGAACTTCCAGAAATGCTAGATCTGATAACTGTAATTCAGGACCATAGTTAAACATGTATACCTTGCAGTGTTGGAACAGTTAGCTAGCGGTCTGATTACAGCTAATAAAATTGGTTTGTTTCTCTTCAAAAAGGTTAGAAATAAATGTAGCTGAATTAAGGACTTAGTCTGTGTATAGACATAATGGAGTGATAGGTGGATGAGTTGCCCAGTGCTTTGTTTTTTCCTATTCTTTAACTCAAACTTCAGCCATATACTTGAGCAAGCACAGACTGATTCAGTAGAACAATCCCTGTGCAAGGTCATTGCCAGTTGAGTGCTCCAGGAGGCACAAGTGATGTGGAGTTATGGAGAGTGTGCAACGAACTTTATGAAAACCTATTAAAGTTTTCTTATTGTTGTTGATTACTTCTTTTTATATATTGAAAACCACAACAGTTCTAGGAGTTATTTTCTACCCCATCTGTCTGTTGTTTACTGAAAAAAATGAGGTTATGACATAGATATTTTCAAGCCTGGGAATTTGATTCTGAGGCTTGTTATACAAGGGCAGGCTTTGAGCCTTATGTTACATTTCTAATAGAAAAAAATTAACTCACATACTCCAAGCCAGGAAATAATTTCATGCAGACAAGAGAAAATCACCTGTCTCTATTTAAATTTGCTTTGTCCCGTTCCCATTCTGTCTGACTTTCCCCTTCAGCTGTCTTTCTTCAAGTCCTTCTGCATAGTTCAGTCTCGTGACTCCTTGTATTGGGCTCTTTGGGCTTTCCTCCCAGGCTTGTTGGACTTGCAACCCCACTCTGTCAGTTTTAGCCAGAATCTCCTCTCCTCCATCTTGGTGCCTGCTTCTGCAGGCACCATGAGCACAAATGATAGGTTTGCTGCTGTCAACACTCATTCTCTGTCAACTCCCTCTGCTGTCAACACTCTTTATCTTCTGCTTGCTAGAGATGAGAGGGATGGGATCAGCTCCAAATTCAAGTACTTACATCTAGATGTAGGTGTTTAAGCTCCCATTAAGTCAACGGGGAACCTAGAGAGCAGTTCAGCTCTCCTCACCATTTGGTAGCTTTGCTCTCCTCCGGGTTTGTTTGGAGCCTAAAGTGCATGTGAACATTCATACACTTCATGTATATATTGACTTAGTTTGCAATATTTCAGGTCCTTGGAAAGCATGGATTTTATGTAGGAAAAGTTCTGTCCACTTTGTGTAAGGTGCATACTGCCACCACTGCATACCAGCAGGTTAGGAGTTGGTGGACCATCCTCAATGGAGCACCCTGAGAGATTTTTCTTTTCCATTTTCCATAAGATTTACACACTTGTACATTCACAAGCCAGCAGCAGAAGAAGCATCTCTTATTAACAGTAGCTACTCTGCACATTAGAGCTGCTTGAAGAAAAAGGCTACTTTATTTTCCTTCACCTGGCTAAAAAACACTATTTCTTCAGTTTTCTGTTTTCAGGATGACTGAAATTGGTTAACACTCAGGGAAACATACACACACCCTTCAGTCTTAGGCCCACACCTTGCAAGAAAAGTTTCAGCCAGGATAATTAAAGTTTGGCAAAGTTACAAGTAAGAAATGAGGGCAAATATTGCATAATCTTAACCGTATCTGGTTTTTCTAGCTCAGCTCATGATAGCAGTACCTGTTTCTCAACTAGCACTAAACAGTTTCCTCCTCTTTGTTTTCCAAAGCTTCCCTAGAATAGAGTCCTATTCTGTGCTCTTATAGTCCACTGATAAAGCACAAATTAGTTTTTCTTGCTCAAATTAATGACGCCAGAGTCTTTTCTCCGTTCAGCCAGTGTGCTTCCATGCTTCTGACCTCCTCCCATGACACCCTTGTGTGACTTGAAGAACTGTTTTCCCAAATCCTTGCCTCTTTCAGATCATTTCATGCAATCTACATTATCTTCTTTTCCCCTTCTGCTTTCCCACCCTGAATACACACCTACTTTTTTTTTCTTTTTTTCTTTTTTTTTTTTTTGTGCTCTACAATGATAATGTATTTTTAGGTCAGAGTCTGCTGCTTTCTTCTGTTATTTCCACAGCTTTCTGGTGCAGTCATGGCACAGGACTCATATTCTTAATACCAAAGGACAGATCCAAGAAAAAGACATGAAATACTTGCACAGAAAATGGCTACAGCAGATGTAAGTAAATGTTTCAGCTAAGACCTTCCACTCAACAAAAATCTGTTATTTTCCTTGTTATCTGCTAGGTCAAAATATAGTTTTCTAACCCTTTCAATTAAAATGCAGCAAGGCCTGATAATGAATCACTGAGTCTCTCCATAGAAACTAATCACCTTTCACAGTGCATCTCTTCTTATTGACATTCACCTTGGCTCTGGAGTGACTCACCAGCTGCTGAGCTATGAACTTCGAAATGTTTACTTTCACACTACACAGTTCAGCCTCCATTCCTAATGAAGAATGAGGACAAGTCCAGGAGAAGAACTGCTCCATGCCAGATATGCCTCACCCTCAATCATCACAACAATCTGTTAGGAAATTCTACAGTTTTACACGATACATTGAATAGCACTATGAATTAATCATTTTCAAGACTGCCATAGATGAGATAACAAATGAAAGGTATGCCATGCTGCCCTGCCCACTGAAGCCTATAGTCAAAGGCAAAACTGGCAGAGATATTTGCTTTGGTCTCAGTTTCACAGGACAAGAGGTAATCGCCTTAAGTTGTACCAGAGGGATTACGATTAGGAAAAAATTCTTCTCAGAAAGAGTGGTGAGGTATTGGAACAGGCGGCCCAGAGAGGTGGTGGAGTTACTGTCCCTGGAGGTGTTCAAGAAAAGGGCAGATGTGGCACTGAGGGACATGATTTAGTGGACATGGTGGTGATGAGTTGATGGTTGGATGAGATTATATTAGTATTTTCCATCCTTAATGATTGTACAATTCTATGATTCTCTACTCTTTGAGAGCGCGTGCAGCTGGACCTCCTCTGGACCCAATCTCTCAGCAAGCAGTGCTTTGTGGTCAAAGACCACAATCCTATAGCTTGCAAGTTCAGCAGTTCTGGGCAGAACAGCAGACTTCATAATTTGACTTTCCAACAACTAAAATAAGAAAAAAAAAATGGGGAAGAGATTCTATAGGTAAGAAGAGTAGCAGCCATTTACTTTTCAGTGACCTCTGGTAGACTTATGAAAGTATCAAATTTAAGCAGCTTTTTATTTGAAAAAGAAATGATAGAATTAAAAGTACTTAATTATTAGAACATAGGCAGAAATTTCAAAAATCATATTGTCTGACTACAGTGATGCCTTCTTCAGGCATCACTTCAGGAGACAATTGTTTAAGATTGCTTAAATATCCTGAATGACAACACTTCTCATCTAGTGATCCATACATTTTTTTCAAATTATAACCCTGTCATAGGCAAAAAATAGCTTGAATTGTGAAAACTGACGGACAGCAGATAATTGGGTGTATACATGTTTGTGGGAAATGTCTGAAATTGAACTTTTGAACTCTCAAATAGCAGCCTGTTATTTGCTAGCTGCAACCAGCAAAGACTGGCTGTAAATTTTGAAGACTTCTGGTCTAAACAGAAATGACACATCCTGAATCCTCCTGTTAATGAAGAGACATGAAACAGGACCATCAGAGAGGAGGCTGTTCACATGCTGTGCTGCTACACATAGACTGTTCAGATGGGAAAACTGTAGGCTTGCAGTCTGGCAAGAAAAGAAGACATACTTGAAAAGAAGTGATCTTGGGAAGGAAAAGGAGAAACAGAAAGGAAGAAGTAAAGATTCTGCATGGAGTAAACATCCTGGGAGTGGGGAGAAGGTATGGGAGATGGAGGAGATGCACAAAGATACACACAGGGACCTCAACCTGTAGTGCCAAGCCTTGTAATCAAGAGTAGTGCTACAGCAAGGACCAGCACAACTCTATTCCAAGTATCCCAGACCAGCAGGAAAAAGGAATCATGTCCTGGTGAACATGAATGAGGGGGTTGAAACTAGATGATCGTTATGGTCTTTTTTCAACCCAGGCCATTATATGATTCTATGATAATCAGGAGAGTACAAACTCCTGCCTCCTTGATTGTTAAATGTGAATAAATGCTAGACTGGTACCTAAGTATTACATTGTTCTACATCCAAGGAAGTAAACAAAACTGTAATGCTGTTGTTCATAAAATATACTTAGAATCTGAGGTGCAGTCTGCGTACCTTCTGCTAGGAACCTGTTTCCTCATAATAGTCATTCAATATATTGAAGAAACGAGACTCTTTTGGGTACCTTACCTCTGTTTTTTGTTGTTGTTGTGGTTCGTTTGCTTGTTTGTTTGTTTTGTTATTCACTGAGGGGGTGGGGTGGGGGGGCGTAGTTATTACTCTTGAATTTTAGGGGCCTGCACAATTTTTTCTTCACTTATTGGACCTTGTTTCCAGCAGCTCTGGTCTTGAGATGAATGGATCATCTACTGCTGCTCCCAGTAGAAAAGGCTTACATACAAGCTGTCCACGGTTATAACTGGCTTAAGCTTGAGCAACAATACCAAAGCATACAGAGGCCTTGAAAACTTCAACCGTGGAAATATTTGCCAACTATAAATAGAAGATTGCCAAACAGATAAAAGCAATCTTTTCTCAAAATGCTTGGTGGTGTTCTTACACAAGTTCTACAGCTGTTACATAAAAAAATGGACAGAAACTTTTGCTGCTAACCCTCCGGACTGAAGGTTCTTTAGTAACTCACACACAGTCTTATTGACCTTGCTCTTATTTCTCAGCTTTGTTCCAGAGTTGTTGATAAAAACAGCAACCAGAAGAGTCTATACAGCGTGAGATGAGTGGGCCAGCACACTGAATCTGGTCTAGACTAAGATTCCTTTGATAGATGAATGAGCAGCAGACAAATAAAAAAGCCTATGTAATATCATACAACAAGGCCTTGCCTTCCTCTGTCTCTAATTCAGCATGTCTCTCACTCAGCATGCCCTCCCTTACAAAAGACAAGCTGGTGATAGCTGCTCTCTTGAACTTGTTCTTCACCATATTACCTGATGACATCTCAAGTCCAGTAAGCAGAGGCAGAACAGAAATCCCATCTGTTCAATATGACATTTCTTCGCCACTTAATGATTTTCTTGGATCTCTTAGAACCATCCCAAGAAGACAAATGTAAATATGAATGCTTATTGACTACAATCCTGTAGTAAGACAGTTTTCAATTCTGAAGGCAAGGAACTGTGCCTCTCTTCCACTATTGAAACAGATACATAATGTCCCAGAATGCTTACTGCTGTGATAACTCCAGCCTGGTTCTTAATACCTTCACCATAAAAACAGCAGAATGTAGTTTGTTTGGCAATTTGTTTTCCACATGTGAATGAATGAAGTCTGGGCAAAAAGAGTTTATCAGGCTTTGCTGTTTTTATGTCTTTCTTCTGTTCTGTTAGTATGACATGGAGAATGTGACTAAATTAATTACATTTACTGAGCCCTTAGCCAGTTCCAAAAGCTGAGAATGCCATGCTGTGTCCATACATTGCATTTTCATGGCACTTTTCATTTGTGAGGTTTCTCCACAATAAAATGTCACAGCTCCAGATCCCTGAAGCTATCTCCAGCACTGTGTACTCTGTAGCTAGCTTATTCATCACAAATACACTCTACTGAACACAGCACAAAATTTACTTGCATCATAAAAAAAGGAAAAAAACACAAGAACACAAGAAACAGCAGTACAATGGGACAAGCACAATTTTTTCTAAATCTCATTTTCATTCTGGATATTAGCTTGGAAAAGCTATTCATGTGCGAAAGTGGATGCTATAAAATCCATTCTGAAGTCCCACTGCCGAGGTTTCATACTAGTTTTGCTTTCCTTCATGAACTAACTAGGCAAGGAATCACAGTTCAAGAAATAATCATGGAAAAAAAAAAAAAAAGATATTTTGATTATATTAATTAATTATATTTGAGTAACATTGTTAGAGGGCATGGTGGTGATGGGTTGTCGTTTGGACCTTAGTGGTCTTTTCCAACCTTAATGTTTCTATGATTCTATGATTTTATTAATTTCTCATGTTTTCAGTAAATATCAAACAGGAAACTGTTGCGGAGATGAAAGAGCAAGCCTGTTTCTTCATTAATACTGAGAACGTGGGTCTGTAGGGAAGATTAATATTTGTCATACAACATGGCCAGTGTAACAAACCAACGTCTGGAATTAGATATTTAATTGCACGAATGCAACTCAACTTCTTAAACACTTAGCTGATAATTTTGACAGATACCATCCTGAAAACTCGTCATTTTTCCTTCGGAGCTCATTATCATAACCAAACATCTCTTAAGGCATTCTGCGTGCAGCTTTGCAGCACTCTGCTAGCACACTTTGCAGAACAGGAGATTCATCTCACGGTATGTTATAAACTGGAGAGATTGCCTTGTATAGGTACTTTGTAGTGCTTTAGTACATTGACTGTCCTGCACTGCTGTTAGAGTTCTGAAAGCTTTCAGAAATAAAATTCCCATTTTGTTTTAGCAAGGTAGAAGAAGACAGAAGGCTATATGAGGTGTCTGCATATGTACAATGAAGTTCTACAGTAAAATGAAGATGACAAAAAAAAAAAAAAAAAAAAAAAAGAGTCACTGTTCTTCTCATCCATTATTTAAAGGATTCTGAGTTCCAGAATAATCAGTGCTCCATAATGACTTCACATATAGCCAGCACCAATTGCCAGTGAACAGTGTAGGAAAAAACCCAGTTCTTTGCTACAGATTACACAATGAATATATGATGGGATTCCTGCAGAGGCAATTTCATGTGAAATTTAGGACTAATTTCCAAATCATACAAATTGCTGGAGCAAACAAAGCCAGAACACTCACCTCCAGGACAGAAAGATATCCACCTGCTTTAACATACTTTATAGATTTTTTTCCCTAAAGAAAAGATTTGTGCTGCTTCTCCGCATAATTCTTGAAGGACTTTAAGGAAAATTTTGAAAACAGAAGAGTTTGGGTTCATGATGTTAAGTATATTCAATGGCCATCTCTCTCTTCCTATGAGACCTCTGAGCAAGAAATCAAGGTTTCTGAATTCTAACAGTGTATCAAAGCTATTCAGGGAACAATCTGGAAAAAAAGGCAGTATTACTTATTTGCCTCACAGGCTTCTTGCAAACAGAGCAGAATGTCAAACATTTCCTTTCTAAATCTCATGCTAAAGGTCAAGTGCAGTAAATTGCTGCAGTTGCTCAGAAGTGCGTGGAACTAAAGCAGTTTTAACTACAGATCTAACTTGCACTTATGTACTAGATGACTGAATTGTTGCTTTTTAGTATTACTGAGATGTTCTTTATCCCGCAGAGGCCTTGCAGTTCAGACCAAGTATGTTTAGTTTAAATTTACATATTTGCTCTAAAAGGGTCCTTGTTCTTTTAATTGCAAAAGAAATGTCATTTTTTGAATAAGAAAAATTGCCAGGGGAAGAGAGGAAGGGAAGACTGGAGGGGAGAGATTATTTAAAACAAAATAAAAGCAACAAGAAATCTCAGAACCATAGAATAATAAGATAGCCTCACTTGGAAGGGACCCACAAGGATCACAGAATCCAAGTCCTGGCTCCATACAAGACCACCCCACATCCAAACCCAATGTCTGAGAGCACTGTCCAAACATTCCTTGGCCTCCAGCAGCTTAGGGTCTGACCACTGCCCTGGGCAGCCCATTCCATGTCCACCACCCTCTGGTGCAGACCCTGTCCCTGACCCCCAGCTGCCCTCCCCTGACACAGCTCCATGCCGTTCCCTCGGGCCCTGTCGCTGTCACACAGCACAGAGCTCAGCGCTGCCCTCCGCTCCCTGTGAGGAGCTGCAGCCATCAGGCCTCCCCTCAGCTCCTCTGCTCTGGGCTGAGCAAACCAAGGGACCTCAGCTGCTCTTCATACATCTTCCCCTCTACACCCTTTACCATCTCTGTAGTGCTCCTCTGTACCCTAATAATTTTATGTCTTTTTTTTTTTTTTTTTTTTTGTACTGCAGTACCCAAAACAGTGGATGGGGACTGACTTCAGAGTTGTTCTAAGGTCACAAGGAGTGGTGGCCTGTGGAGGTCATCATTGAAGAAATGGGCTGCAGCCCTGGAAAATATCTTGCCAAAAAATGTGAACACAAGTAGTTTGCACAGTCTCTTGGCAGACTTGGAAAGGAGATTGGTTGAGATTATCTGCTAAACAGACATGCTGAAGCAGACCAAGGTCTCCCCAAATTAAAATACTCAGAAACTGAGAAAAACCTTCAATGTGTAGTATTCCTTTGCTTCTTTCTTTCTTTCTTTCTTTCTTTCTTTCTTTCTTTCTTTCTTTCTTTCTTTCTTTCTTTCTTTCTTTCTTTCTTTCTTTCTTTCTTTCTTTCTTTCTTTCTTTCTTTCTTTCTTTCTTTCTTTCTTTCTTTCTTTCTTTTTTCTCTTCCTTGTTCTTCTTTTTTTCCTGGGCTTCTTTTTTTTTATGGCTATAATTGGAGAGAAGTACTGCACAGATGGTGCAAGATAACCCTCAAGCTCATCTATTATGGCCCTGCTGGGGCCAAGGAGGCAGGGCTAATAAGGGATGAAAAGAAACTACTTCAGAGGGTACCGTGTGTAGTGTGCTGTGATCCCAGAAGCTACTGAAAGATTACTGGAAAGACAACAAATCTTAAATAAAGAACTCCACTGCCACTACAGAAGCTCTGTTCAAAAACCAATTTTCATTCTCTCTATCTCACTCTGAGTTTTCTCGAGTTTAAAATTTTCATTACCCTCATTCTGTTGTTTTAGTACAATCTCGCTTTTGAGACTCTAATCACTGTTGGAAATTTTGTGTGGGGGAGTGTTGTACCTTCAGGGAAACTTAGAGGAAAATCCATCTGTGAGTTCTGCCCTTCGTGCTCAGTGTGCAAACAACAGGCAGTTGCTTCCAGGCTCTGTTTCTAGCAGGTTGAACCCACCAGATTGTTTTCCAGATGTGTAGATAGGAGAAGCCAAAAATTTCAGCCATATTCACTCACCAGAGGAGCAGAGGCATAGATTATCATGTACAGCTCTGAGTAACTAACACCTTTCCATAACCTCCAAAACTTTTTTGGCCCTAGTTTTTGAAAAATCATTTTGGACATCTCTGGCTGCAGATTAAAGTGAGGGGCATGGTTCCATCAGCTGAGACTGCTGATTTTTCTACAGTGTTTATTAAATCTGATGGCTGACTGTATCTTATCATGAACAGGTTCACAGCTGTAAGTTTAAGCCAGGATCTATTCATTAGTAGATGACTGCAGAAGAGCAGCCCTACCTCGGGAGCAGTTTGTACCACAGAGCATCCTGTCCAAGGTAACCATTTTGGAGAACAGTGAGCATCTTTGCTCTGGGGACCCCGTGTCCACACTTCTCCTCCAAGGAGCACCAGCAAGGCTGCCCATACACGGCACTGGTGCCATATGAAAGGTCCCTACTGGAAATTGCTTTGAGACTGTTTGCTAATGACTGCAATCAGTTCTGTGAAGAAGGAATCAGGCTGCCCAGATCCAGAAGGATCCTCCAGTTCAGCAGCTCTGGCTCTGAAAATATGAACTTAACTTTATGATTCTCACTTTATCAGAGGGATGAGATCAAAACATTCTTAGCATTGCAGCAGCAATGTCTATATTTTCTCAGCATATAACACATATAATGCTTGCAGACTTGTTACTATAGTCTGCAATGAGAAAAATTAAAAGCAAACTTACAATGCTTTTGAAATCATAGAATTATAGAATCATAGAATGGCCTGGGTTGAAAAGGTCCACTATGATCATCCAGTTTCAACCCTCCTGTTATGTACAGGGTCACCAACCACCAGACCAGGCTGCCCAGAGCCACATCCAGCCTGGCCTTGAATGCTTCTGGGGATGGGGCATCCACAACTTCCTTGGGCAACCTGTTCCAGTGTGTCACCACCCTCTGTGTGAAAAACTTCCTCCTAATATCTAATCTAAATCTCCCATCTTATTTTAAAACCATTCCCCCTTGTCCTGTCACTATCCACCCTCATAAACAGCCATTCCTCCTCTTGTTTATATGCTCCCTTCAGTACTTCAAGGCTGCAATGAAGTCTCCCTGGAGCCTTGTCTTCTCCAACCTAAACAATCCCATTTCCCTCAACCTTTCCTGAGTGGGCAGGGTAGTACTTGTAACTTGTGTGACTAAAAAGCACATATCATTTTGAAAAATACTTGGAGAATATTCTTTATGCTGTCCTCGTGAAAGGAAGATCATTTTGGTATAGGAGCTTTCTAATCAACAGATATGTAAGCTCTTTGTAGTGAGAATCTTACTAGTTCAAATAGCACTAGTGTTTGTTTATCAGTTCATTATCAGTCTTTCTTTCTAAAGAAACATCTGAAGGTCTGGCATGAACACAGTGACACCCAAAAGAGACTGTAATGTGCTTAGCATATTACAGTAGGGCAAGGAACTGGAATCTCTATAGGACATCTGCTTTCTAGCTCCTCTAAATGAAGATGCAGAATCCACATGCACACATACTCTCAGCATCATATAATTTCATTCATTTTCTTTTCTAATTTCAGGAAGATCAACAAAAGTTGTCCAGGAAATAAAATAATAATAATTAAAAAAAAAAAAAAAAAAAAAAAAAACAGCAAATGAGATTTTTTAGAAATCTCATCAAAATTGCAAAATTGGTGTTAAACTGCAATGTAGCTTCTTAGATACTGTAACAAAAAAAAAAAAAAAAAAAAGGAAAAAAAAAAAAAGAAAAATAACCTTAAATTCCAAACAGCAACAAAATCAACAGAACTGGAAGGAACAAGCAGAGTCACCAAAGCTTACTCCTTGGATGGGAGATAGGTAGCCTTTGGATAGATGTTAGCTACAAAAGAATCTACAGAACCATGAAATTCTTCCTAGTTGTGCAAACTGTGTCACCAGTAGACAGCAGAAAGGGAAATCAGGGGCATGATTTTGATCCTCAGGGTTGAAAAGTATTAGAAATAAAAGGAATAATTTAGAAACAAACCACAGTTATTCAGTCTGGATAAAACCTGTCTTATATCTGAAAATGAAACTTTCCAAGTAGTTTCCAGGACCATGCTGTTGTTGCTAGGTAGACATTTAAAAATTGCTTGAATCTAACAGCATTTGATGTGGGAAAGCCATACAGAAGCAGGAGGTCTTTGAATGGCAGATACTATGCCTGTGTGAGCTAACATTTCTCTTCTATTCTTTCCATGAGCATACAGACCTAATGCAAAGGGTGATCTTCCCAACAGTCAGTAGTAGTGCTGAGAACAAAAAGGAATCTTCTTTTCATCTAGATGAAAAGAAGGTGTCTGGCTGATCTGAAAGAGCCTTTTTACAATGGTAGGTATGGTGCAGAGATTCTCCAGGTGACGTAGCTGCCAAGGGAACACACACAGATACACACACTGTGAGCTATGCAGAAGCTGATTATTCAGGACCAAAACTATCAGTTTACTGCTGCCCTCTTAGCAATAGCATGCTACTCTTTCTGTTTTGAGTCTAAGCATTGAGATTAAGAACATCAGTTTGAAAACAGGATTATTTAGTTCTGCTGTGCAGCAATAAGAGCCAGGAGAGCTCCTGCCTGAGAACACAGGATCAGAACAAGTTGGATATCTCAAGACTTGTGTTATTTCCCCTCTCCGGGTGACTGCATTTTCCCTGAACCATGAGCAGGACAATATACCCTTCACAGAAATCATCAAAGGAAATGCACTGAATGAGAAATTGAATGGGTATTTCTCAAACTGCAAGAGCTGCAGCCCCCCACTATCACCATGGGGCTACCCAAAGCATATCAGACACAACACAGCATAGACCAAACCAAACTCTTCCAGTATGGATGTGCTTGTGCCCCAATGAGCTCAGCTGGAGCCCTGGTCTTTAACCAGCCCTAAAGAGGGTAAATCAGCAAGTGGCTGTTGCAGTGAAGATATCTGTTTCACAAAGAACCTATCTAGGGTCACAAAGTTATGGTAGCATGTCACATATAAAGGCTAAGCTAAATGGTAATTCCTTCTTCCTTTTCTTTTGGTTGTGAGCTTTTTTTTAATGGTGGGATGGTAGGAGCACAGAGGATGAGGAGGTGTGCAGGAAATGATTGTAACCTGTCTTCAGCCTTCTAAAACTTCTGGAACAAATGCACATTTCATAAGCACCTACAAGATTATAAGTCACAGCAACATCTGCTTCACGTAGCAGCAAGGACAAGTAGCCCATGCAAATTTGACAACCATAAATTGTGTTGAACTAATCTAATCTCCGCTTTTAGCAAGGTAGCAGGCTTTAAGAATAAAGGAAATGTAGTGGTCACAAATCTCACCATTACTAAGGTTTTCAAAATATCCACATGTGCCATTTTCAGAAACAGGCTGCAGCAGTAAATGGTCAAGATGAAACAATGATAGACTGGATGCAAAGCTGGTTTGATAATGTATTGGAGAGACTATACGCAGAGCTTTGTCAGAGTGGAAGGATGTAGAAAATGGAATTCAGCCAGATCTGTTTTGGAACCAGTTCTGGTATGTGTTTTCATTACCAAATTAGATGGTGAGAGTGTGGTTATTAAATTTTCAGATGACATAAAGCTTGGAGGCAATGTAAGTATGGGAGGACAGGATTTGAATTCAGAATGATTTCCAAAAATTGTATAACCTAACTGGGAAATAGAAAGCTGCATTTCAGCAGGGACGAGTGCAAGGTTAGAAAATTAAAATTATGTGTGTATGCCAATATCAAAATTTGCCAATATCACCATAGTGAATCATGTTACCACAGTGGACTGCAAGCCATATTGTGTCATGATGATGTGAAAAAGCACAAATCACCACCAAAGCAGCATGAACAATGTATAGCTTTCAAGACATGCGTTAGTCCTTCAGTTTGGCATTGGAACAACTTCAGGCACCTCATTCTATTCAGTTTTGAAAGTGACAACTTCATAAAGGCAGGCAGCAATAATGCAGAGAACAGCGGTATCAAAGATGAAGAAAACGTGGCTTGAAAACAGAAAAACTGAAAGATTTCATGCTTGTTTAATTTTAACAAGCCTTATAAGAAGCTTTTAAACAAGCTTCAGGTGCATAGAAGAGTTAATGCAAACAGGAATAAAACAACCTGTTTTCTAAGTCTCTGGGGAATGGAACAAAAGCATGCTTAGATTGCAGGAAGATGTTTCAATTTAAACTTCAACAGTGACACTTGCAAAGTAATGGAACAATTCCTCTTTAAGATATAACTTGGTGCTAACAGCCTAACTGCAGCTGAACCAGTACCTTTGATGTGAGAGTCATCACAACTTTCTGAGTACAAGCCCTCCTAAAGTTCATGCACCAGATGAGAGAGTGTAGGATCACTTTGGGAGTCAGCTGCAGTGAGCTCCATGCTGGCTCTATCAGTCTGACAAAAAAAAAAAAAAAACAACAGTGAGTTTCAAGACAAGGACTAAGTGTGGGCTGTTCCATCTGGACTTTGCTTGCTGCATCACTCTTTTCCACACCTGCTATTTTCTTCCTTCCTGAACTGCTCAAGGAAAGTTTGTTTGCATGCAATGAGAATGACAACACATTTTACAGTTTCCCTAGGGTGGTGGAAAAATAAAAAGCTTCTTGACAGCTGCTGAGATCTTTAACAAACAGACACATAAGAACTTCATGGATCACACATGGTATTTATTTAAGCACATTTACTACCTGTCTCTCAGCTCACGGGCAGAACTCTCTGAGAAGTCTAGTACATTTCTTTGCACTGTTTAGAATGATCTTCATTAGATATGTTATTTAGACTTGTTTTGTAATTTGGTGTGCTGAAAGACATGGCATGACTGATTGCTTATGACAGCATGCTTTGCATCTCCTGTGGTACCATTACCCAAATGCAGGGAACCCTGAATCTGATGCCTCTAGCAGGGACTGATCATATGCAATCAATAATTAAGCCAATTGATTCATGACGGACCTGAACCTCTTTAACTCCTGCCAAATCACCAGAAAAAAAAATGATAATTTTTGATCACAGAATCACAGAATTGTAGGAGTTGGAAGGAAGTTCTAGAGATCATCCAATCTAACCCCCTGCTAGAACAGGTTCCCTACTTCAGGTTACACAGGAGAGTGTCCAGGTGGGTTTTGAATATCTCCAGAGAAGGAGACTCCACAACCTCTTTGGGCAGCCTGTTCCAGTGCTCTGTCACCCTCTCAGTAAAGAAGTTTTTCCTCAAGTACGTAAGGAACTTCCTGTGTTCCAGTTTCTGCCCATCGCCCCTTGTTCTGTCACTGGACACCACTGAAGAGCCTGGCCTTATCCACTTGACATCTGTTATTTATAAGCACTGATAAGATTCCTCTCAGTCTCCTTCAGACTGAAAAGTCCCAGGTGTCTCAGACTTTCCTCATAAAGGAGATGTTTCAGGCTCCTCATCATCTTTGTGACCCTTTGTCTCCAGCAGTTCCCTGTCTTTCTTGAACTGGGAAGCCCAGAATTGGACACAGTGTTCCAGGGCAGAATAGAGAGGAAGGATCACCTCCCTCAACCTGCTGGCCACTTTCTTTTTAATGCACTCCAGGATACCATTGGCCTTTTTGGGCACAAGGGCACACTGCTGGCTCACAGCCAACCTATTGTCCAAGAGGACACACAGATCCTTCTCTGCACAGCTTCTTTCCAGTAAGTCATCCCCTAACCAGTACTAATGCATGCGGTTATTTCTCCCCAGGTTTAGGACTCTATTTGGACTTGCTCTTTTTGAAAGTCATTAGGTCATTGATGAAGATGCTGAACAAGACCATGCCTAGCACCTATCTCCTGGGGAAAACTGCTAGTTACAGGCCTCCAGATAGCTCTGCATCACTGATCACAACCCTCTGAGCTCTGCCAGTCAGACATTGTTCCATCCACATCACTGTCGACTCATCTATCCCACACTTCCTAAGCTTCATTACAGGGATTTTGTGGGAGACAGTTAGACTGCTTACTTCTGAGACAAGACAACTGACCACAGAGGAAGGCAGAAAGCGGCACTGGGGTAGGTCCACCTAAGAGAAACAGTGGTCAGTGATGATGGCCTCTTTGATGGATACCTTCCCAGACGAGGGAATTCATAGAAAACATCTGAGGACATACCCCCTAACAACTACACCTTCAGAAACTAGCATCCTTTTTTCAGATGTCAAGTGCATTTGCATTGTGTATAGGACATGATTTGCAGTGCCTTTTGTCTTCTGGGATCTGCCAAGAGGCATTTCTTTTTCTGTCTGTTAATGTGAAATATAACTGACTGATCAACCACAAAACTTTTCAAAGACTTGGAAAACTGGAGGGTGCTATATTCCACTCAAAAGGAATTCAGAGACACTTTTCTTTTTGTGCTTCTGGAAGTCTTCTGCTGACTCCAAAAAAGAATGAGAACAGTAACTACCATTTTTGTTGGTTTTTATTACCACCACGACACCAGCACCAAATGCAAGAGCCCTTTGTTCAGTTCTCCTGGTTTAGTGACCTTCAATTTTTCCAGCATTGCTCTTATCGCTTGAAAACCGAGAAGCTGAAGTTCATGCTGAGGCACAAGATTTATTATTTTAGATTTGCAGCAGCTATAGATTGTAGCCATGTACTTTCAAAGGGAGAAAAAGTCTTTGTAAGCTTCATTTTGCATAAAACAAGGTGGAGTGTTACCATCACACCTTTGGATGAGCTAGACTGGGGGTTTTACAGACTTCAGATGGTGGAAAATCTGTCATATTCTCAGGTGAACTCTTCAGCATTAAAAATATGCAGTTTATCTGTAGTCTGAAGTACTAGTCTGTGACCATCACACATTTGTACGTTAAATGAAAGAGCTCTCTGCCCTTACATATATTATTATTCTGAAATTCTATTTGGAGACTTTTTCACTCACTGCTTTTATACGTCATTACTGTTCTGTTGCAAAGAAAATTCTATGCAGTTTCAGGGTACAGTGCTCTCCACTGCCAGGCTGTTTGCAGTATGGTATGGAATGAAGGGAAGTAAACTTACAACTCCCATCAATATTGAATGTCAGCTTCAACAAATGCTCCCCCACAAAGTATGGGGGGTCCAGACATACATCTCATATCCAAGCAGTTTGCTCTTTGCTGATATTAACACTTGAGGTTTTAATGAGCAGATGAAAATGAGAGTGCTTAGCAACAATACAGATAGTACAACAAATAAAGGATAAGCAGTTTGAGATTAGATTTTAATACCATCTTAATGACAACATCAAGATCTAGTTATTGCTCTGTGCAACTAAGCCACTAACACAGATGCTGGAATACTACACACTTACACATTACTGGGGTTTCCATTTTGGAAAATTAGATTTTGAAAGCCACCAGGACACAAAGGGAGGTGAAGAGGCATCAGACAGCATGATACAGAGGGAGAATTTCTTCTTGCTGCATGACATTCAGTCTATCCAAGCAGCTCACTTGCAGTGATCTCATGAAGTTTCTCTTGACCATTACAGACTGAAGAACTATAGCAAAAGTACTGACACTATTTGTTAAAGATTCCATGTTCTCGTAGGCCTTAAACCCCTTTTTGTCTCAATTTATTACCAGGAGGAACAGTTATATGGTTAATGGATGTAATCATGCTTTAGAATTCACAGCATTTTTTGAGGAAAAGGACTAGATAAACTGTGACTGGCTTTGGAAGGAGCTCGACTCCTCAATATGAAACTTGTAGGATCCTCTGACATTGGCTGGACTGGATGACCTTGGAGGTCTCTTACAGCCTCGGTGATTCTATGATTCTATGACTCTATTTGAAATGTTGTTGGCCAAAAACAAAAATTAAAGTTGTGAGATGCTGCAAATTCCCCATGTGAGATGAAGTCTGCTTCCATTTGGGAATGGCTGACCAGGAAGCAGAAGGGAAAGGAAATAAATCTTCAAAACCAAACCCTGTGCAGTGCAGAAGAGGATCTAAATGGTGCAGTACAAGATAGAATCTAAATGGTTTGAAAGAGGATATGAGAAAGTGTACCTCTTACCACATGGCTAAAGATGCTGCCCTGGCAGGATTCAGTGTGTAAGATGTAAGTCTCTAGAAAAGAAATAAAACCCAAGTTTTTATTTAAAACCCAGTGCCTTTAGTGTTGCCACCTTGATTCACTCTCCATCTCACCTAAGACCAGCTTTAGGAGCTACTTCACATACAGTCTCCTATCATGCTGAAAATCTCCTTTGAAAAGTAAACAGGTTTCTGATTCTTTATGCTGCCACAGAAGACCCAAACAAGAAAGGCAATATAATCCCTTTAATCTTTTCTTTCCCGTGCCACATAACTTGCCTCCAAACCTTTTAAAAATAATTGCCTGCAGGAAAACAAAGAAACAAGCTGCTGTGGCATTATTGCATGCCCATCATTAGCATGCATTAATTTACTGCAATGTGATATACTACACCTATACCAAATCTGGTTACTAAATCACGTAAAGGTGATTCTGGCTTGAAAGCTTCACAACACAGAGATCAGGGCCAGACCCAATGTCAGAGCACTGTACAAATCAGTCCATACCAAGAATATTGTTGTGTTTTGTTACTCAGTACAATTTCAGCATCTGTTCTGGTCCCGTGTTCTCCCGCTGACCAAGAAGAAAATGCCTGAACTTAATGGTCCGTATATCAGTGTCTCACACACCAACAGTCCCTCTGTCCACAAATCCTGGAAGCCCATGCTCAGACCCCAGAAAGCCCAACTCTGCCCTTCTTTCCTGGAAAGACACAAAGTTGCAGCTTTCTGCACACTGGCCAAATGAAAAATAAAAGAGAAAAAGGGCAAATAAAGGCATTTATAAGGGAATGAGATGCTTTTGAGGAGGCAACAATGAAAAAGGAAGATAAGGACAGAGGCAATAGCAGATAGAAAGCACCCAACAAGAGCAAAGGGTAGGTGGGGAGAAAATGCTGATGAGAAACTAAGGGAAGAGAAAGTAAAATGAAAGAGAAAGGAGTCTTAGCAAATTTCCATAATACAACACTGATGAAGCCTTTTATAACTGTAAACGAGAATGCTCAGAAATATTCCCTTACAGAAAGTTTGCATACTCATATTTTAATATCTCTGAACACTTTTCCAGACGTGGTAGAGGTGGAAACCTTCTGCTGGGGCTGCATGCAATAAAGGTGGGCTACCCACATCCCATGGAGCAGTATCACTGAGGCTTATTGCTCTGTATAACTCCACAGGGATTGATACACCAGTCAAAGCCCCGTGCTGCTTCACAGGAGAGCCAAAGTTCCATACCAAACCTGCTGCTCAAGAGAAGCATGATAAGATACTCATTATGTTCTGCCAAAGCAGTGAAGACATCACTTTTACCTTCTGCAACCTGGACATAGGTTGCTTCTATCCAGAAGCCTGAGGTGATTCTACAAGTGCAAAACAGTGAAGTACCATGAAAAGTAAAGAAATTCTGAGCCATGTGAAGCAAATCTAAATCCACAAGTCTGAACGGCATTAAACGCTGACATAAATCTCAGCCTGCACTTGTTCAAGCGCAGACTCAAGCACTGACTCGGTGTGCATACATGTTATTCCTATTTACAGACCACAAAGTGTTTACCTGACTCTATCCTCCCCGACTCAATACTGTTCATTTTCTCTGACTGAACGTTTGGCTGCAACATTTCATGAGATAGATTTATACAGCCATAAATAATGAAATGATTGTAGCTGTCCTCGAAACAATTGCTGAAAGATATACACCATCACTCAATACTAACGTCAAAAAAAGACTGTCAGAAAAATCACCTTACAGCATAGAGGAAACTTTTGAGCTTCACAGAGTGATTTCACCACATTTTTCCATCTGAAAGACATTTTGCTTGTGCAGATGATTTGCACAGCATAAACCCATGTCAGTCAGCTGAAGGGCTGACCCCAGTCATCTATTCTGCCAGTACTCTATGAAACGACAAGAAATAGTCTCTGATCTCCTCGGAACCTCCACTACAGACTTCAGGGGGAGGACTTTCTAGTGGATTCCCTTCAAAATTGCAGGAACAGTAGTTGTATCCCCAGTCCAGGTTGACCAGCTCCCCAAATCGTGGTGGAAGGGATCGCAGATGGTTGTTTCCCAGCCAAAGCGTGCGTAGATTCCTTAAAAGACAGACATCCTCAGGCAGGTTTTCCAGTGAGTTGAAAAGCAGCAGCAACGTTTCCAGTTTCTCCAGCTGCCGGATGCTGGAGGGGATGGTGCGTATTTTGTTGTCGCTCAGGTCCAGGAAGGTGAGGCTCCTCAGCTGGCAGAGGGCTGCGGGCAGATGGGTGAGGCTGTTGTTGGCCAGGTGGAGGCTGTGCAGCCGCTGCAGGGCCCCCATCTCTGGGGGTAGGGTGTTCAGGTGGTTGTTGCTCAGTGTCAGCCTCTCCAAGTGCCTCAAGGTGCCGATTTCGGCAGGGATTTTCTTCAGGTTATTGGAGTCCATGTAGAGGAGGGTAAGGTTCTTCAAGCGGCTGATCTCGCGGGGCAGCAGCTCCATGCGGTACCTCAGGCAGCTCTCTCGTTCTGGGCTCATCTCCAGGGCCTGCAGCTGGTCCAGGCCAAAGACCTGCACAGGGACTGATGCCAGATCTCTGCCTGAAATCTTTAGTTTCTTCTTCCCTTTGTACTTTGGATCGTTTTCTGTGAGATATCTCCAATGTAAGTCAGGACCCGTAGAGGTGCATCTGAAGGACGTGGCTGGGTTCATTCTCCCAGCAGAAACTGCTTGAACCAAGAGCACAGTGGTGACTGATTATTTGTTGCTTGCACCACAGGCAACCACTGAGGTTCTTGGCTGACTGAGGCTCTCTGTCAGCTTTCCTCTCTGCTAGGCACGTTAACAATACACATGCAGAGTGTTTGGGTTGCTCAGATACTTCCCACCGAGTAAACATTTGCCCTTCTCACATGGCCAGGTGCTTCCTTTTCAGCACTGCAGTGCACACAAAACCCACCTAAAGGATGTTTTCTCTTGTTTCAGGCAGTCAGCTGGTGGCAGTGATCTGCCGGTACTCAGAAAGTGAAGGTGTTTAGAAAGTGAAGCAGTGGGTGGGCAAACATAAAGTGGTTTTGTTTGTGGAATTCATGCTGGTCAGTCCCAGGGGACTGCAATTGAAGATAAAGCATGTGGTAAATGAGGCAAGAAGACAGACTCATAGCTGGTGCCTGGGAGCTGGAAGCCAAGAAGAGGGCCTGCCCTCAGGGCAGTTGTGCCTTTAACATTAAGCAAACACAATAAAGCACTGGTTTTGAAATCTGAAAGTCCTCCTCCCTCCTGCTGAGCGTATGACCGTCTGTGCCACAGATACAGGATCTCGTGCTGAACTTTCTCTGGCATATTTAAGAAGAATTTTTTATTCCTCACAACATAGCTTTCGTAGAAGATGAGAAATACCAGGTTTATCCTAAGCCACTCAGCACAGCATGCTGTGTACAGAGAAGGGCATTTTCCCAGAAGGAGACAATTGTGGGTTTGAAGCCTCAGGCTGAGAAAGCCACCTCTTTTATTTCATCCTCTAATCCATAAGATTCTCGGCTAAAAAGTGCTTAGACTGAGAATTTAAAATGTTTTTCATGAAGAAATTTCTTCACATTCTCCTACAGGCTATTAAAGGCAGAAAACAATGCCTTATAAGCGTGGCCTGAAAAGATCTACCAGGTCAGGTCTGGTGAAGAGTGATGCTCCAGTTCTCCACCCAACTCCAATTTCCCATCCATCAGATCTCCTCAGCCCTGTGTGGTGCTGAGCTTGCAGGGGGCCTGTATCCCAGCACTGAGGAACTGCATGGCAGTACAGATGGGTGGGCAGAGTTGGAAGTCCTCTAGCCAGAAGATGATGAACAGAGGATTTCAGGATCATAATTCAATCTCTGAATTTACAATTTAGGTTCTCCTGTTTTTTAATGGATTTTGCCCTGAGATACAGATTTTCGGTGCTGTTACAAACCAACCCTTGGCTTGGATTCAGCATGCAAATGCCTTAATCCTACTGAAATCAAGCTCTGGATTTCATTCAGATTCATCTTCAGCATAAAACCATGATACTAGTCTGGTGTCTGTCAGTGCTAAGAGGTTGTTATATATGTTACATATGTCCAGGTAGAGGCCAGTAACGAGCGGCGTCCCCCAGGGGTCTGTCTTGGGACCAGTGCTCTTTAACATCTTTATCAATGACATCGATGACGGAATCGAGTGCACCCTCAGCAAGTTTGCTGACAACACCAAGCTGAGTGGTGCAGTTGACACGGTTGAAGGAAGGGATGCCATTCAGAGGGACCTCGAGAGGCTAGAAAGGTGGGCCTGGGTGAACCTAACGAGGTTCAACACGGCAAAGTGCAAGGTTTGGCACTTGGGCCAGAGGAATCCCAGGCATCCCTACAGACTGGAAGGAGCGGTCCTTGAGAGCAGCCCTGCAGAGAAGGACTTGGGGGTCTTGATGGATGAAAAGCTTAACATGAGCCAGCAGTGTGCTCTTGTAGCTCGGAAGGCAAATGGGATCCTGGGCTCCATCAAAGAGGGGTGGCCAACAGGGACAGGGAGGTGATTGTTCCCCTCTACTCTGCTCTTGTGAGGCCCCATCTGGAGTACTGCATCCAAGTGTGGAGCACCCAGTACAAAAAAGACAGGGAACTGTTGGAGAAGGTCCAGAGGAGAGCCACAAAGATGATCAGGGGACTGGAGCACCTCCCCTGTGAGGACAGGCTGAGGGAGCTGGACTTGTTCAGCCTGGAGAAAAGAAGGCTGCGGGGTGACCTCATTGCAGCATTTCAGTATCTAAAGGGAGCCTACAAACAGGAGGGGAATCAACTCTTTGAAATGGTAGATAACAGCAGGTTGAGGGGAAATGGTTTTAAGTTGAGGGAGGGAAGATTTAGGTTGAATGTCAGAGGGAAGTTCTTTACAGAGAGAGTGGTGAGGTGCTGGAACAGGCTGCCCAGAGAGGTTGTGGATGCCCCGTCCCTGGAGGTGTTCAAGGCTGGATTGGATGGGGCCCTGGGCAGCCTGGTCTAGTATTAAATGGGGAGCTTGGTGGCCCTGCATGTGGCAGGGGGGAGTGGAGATTCATGATCCCTGAGGTCCCTTCCAACCCTGGCCATTCTGTGATTCTGTTTTTGAATTATAAGCACCTGGGATGCCAGTACTTTCTTGATGGAGACAGCAAGCTATTGAGCTGGGACTATTACAGCTGAATGGATAACAATGTAAGCAAATCCTGTGGACACAAAGTGGTTATTCCTGTTCTTTAGGATCACCATTTATGTCAATGAGATCTGAAAGCTATGCTACCTTCATTAAGAAGTGGTGTACGTTTTACATAAAGAAGGGTCAACAGAGGAAATCTAATACCTTTCCACAAGTAGGAATTGGTACAGTAGCTTGGAAATATATGTATATATCAGAGATGATTATAATAACAAAGGACAAGTGAGATTTTTTCACTTGCAAGGGAAGGCTTCTGACCAGAAATAACAGACCTCATAATTAACCATAAAAATAACACTGAAACACAATTCCCACCAAGAGAGTGCTGAAAAAGTTCCTGCAATGAGATGCATTTCAGACTTGAACAAAAGCCATCCCAATGTGTTTCTAAATATACATTGTCAGCTATGTCTGTCCTGTGAAATACAATGAAATGCTGTGTGTGCTGCTTTCTGCTTAAACACTCTTCTCTCTCCGCATCAAAATCCAAGCCTTTCAGACAGCACATCACGCTGACCAAAGCTGTGCTTAGAGTGAAAGGCTTTTCTGATGCTGGGCACTGCTATCCATATTGAACTCGCTAAAAGTATGACCCTAGGCTTTTCTTTAAAAGGCAGCAAGTTCTTTTCTGCTCCATCTTGCAAGACATCCTTTTTCCTAATGCTGATCACTGTCTCATCAGGAGTGTCAGTGTATGATTAATGCCTCCCTGTCACACTGTTCCCTTGTCCTTTCTACATGCAGTTCATGGTCCAATAAATAAAATTGCAAGAAGGAGCCCATACTTTCAACATGTGATCTATCTAGAGACCTAGAATCCTAGAATATCTAGGATATTCTCATTCTCAGTTCATACAAACTCCAATAAGAATATTGCCAGAGTCAACAGTTCTAAATCAAGGTGCATGATGAATTCATAATTTAGCCTGAAAATCTGTTTGGAAACCAACCTGGATAATGAAAAGTTCATCATCTCTTTAGGCTTTTCTTATCAGTTGTGCATATTTCACAAGTCAAGACACAAAAATCCATTTCTGATTTCTAGGTTTAAACTAGATTGATGAGGGCAAGCATTCTTCCATTTCTTAACTCAGCTTCACCAGTACAAGGTGATGAAATGAAAGCCCAGGCTCTGATGGACTCTTCTTAACCTACAAGAAGTGCCAAACTTAGGATGCGGGAAGCAACTAGATAGCTGATGCAAAGATTCTCCCCCTAAGCAGAGATGGCTTTGCAGGGTCATCAAGGAGGACTCCTCATGTTAGGATGCTCACCCTGTGCAGGACTGCCACAAAGCAGCATCCTTTACCCTCAGCAGCATTGAAATATATCTGACAGATCGAAAGAGGTGATAGTGGATTTTTTTAGTAACTCAATGTTTTATTTTCTGTTATTTCCTGGCAAAAGGACAGTACATGTGTCTCGCTCCGATTTATAGGAGGGAGAGGAGGTTCTTTTAATATCTATATCCCCGGCGTGAGATTAAGAAACAACGGTTCAAATGTTGGTCCGACCAGTTTATTACAGATGTTAATTAGGGAGATGGTGAAGGGGAGGACGGACGCTATTATGAATTAGGGTAATGGGGAAGGGAAGGAGGGCAATAGAAAAGGTAAGAAAGAAGAAGCAAGCAGTCTTTATAGGAAGCAAGAGGGACATAGTCACCACCATGGATCCAGCTAGGTTTGTAGTTCAGTCATTGATCTTCAATAGCAGTGGGTCATCAGGTGTTGTTGTTCTGTTGACAATGACGATGGAAACGACAACGACCATGGTGATGATGGCTCCTTTTCAATGCTTTCAAAGTGGTTGAGTCAGCTGTCTTTGGAGTGACAGCTCAAATCCAAAGTGGTTGAGTCAGCTCTCCTTGGAGTGGCAGCTTCTGGCTCTGGGATCTCAGCAGAAATTCCTTTGTTCCCACCTTCCAGGCCGTGCCAGCAGATAAGAGGGAGCAGGGATGCCCATCTGCATCCTGTTTTTCACAGGACACGATGGTACCATTCCCCAGTTTTCCCATACCAGGCTGGAGCTATTTAGTCACAGGCCAGATCTTCCGCCAGTAAACACTCCTGAGCACTCTCTTCCAGAGGTAAGCAACTCTGGAGGAAGGGGCTTTCAAATGTTCCCAGAGGGATGTCAATTGTCACACGGTAGCACCCATCACTTGCCTCCTCAACAAATCAATCAGAGTCTTATCACAAGAAATACCTCACGAAGCAAGCTTTGAGCCAAAAAACAAAGAAGGATTCTCACAACATGTTGATACCATAACATTGTCCATCTCCCTGTGCCATTCCCATAGTACTGAACACTTCATTGTCTGTAACACATCCATCTCCATATCAACCCAGTAGCAACATGAGTCGGTGTAATGGTGAAAGACACTTATCAGAAACTCTTCTGTCAACACCAGGCTAGTTCAAGTAATGCAGCCCAGAGTGCTTCAGCTGATTACTTTAGGATGCTTATCCAGGGTCCAAACCTCTCACTGGAATCACCTAAATGCAGGTGTCACAGCCTAGCTCTGAGCATGAGATTCAGGAACCTAGACATAAACATCTCACATCATTTGAGGTATACATAATCTCCCTCAGGGAAACTCACTGAAGATACTCCCAGGTCTTATGTTGTACCTGGAAGTCTTTTAGACCAAAGAAGAAGAAGAAAGAAGAAGTTTTTTACTATAAGAATACTGAGGTACTGGCATAGGTTGCCCAGAGATGTAGTGGATGTCCCATCCTTGGACACATTCAGTGTCAGGCTGGACAGGGCTCTGAGCACCCTGATCTAGCTGTAGGTGTCCCTGTTCATTGCAAGGGAGTTGGAATAGATGTTCTTCAGGGGTCCCTTCCAACTCAAATGAATCCATGAAATACGCTCTCAATGTCTCTGGTGCCCAACATTCTCAGATGATGATACCCAGATATGCATCAGCATCGCATCCTGTTTCAGAAGCTGCCAAAAAGCAGCCTGTAGCAGCTTAAGGCTTGGACAGTTTTCGCATTAAAAGATCAAAATTTCTCCATATTTTTATTTTCTTTTAATTTTAATTGTATTTTTTCTTAATAGTCCAGAAAGTAAAAGATGTGCTCATCTCTCTGACAGTTCTGTACTCAGAGCATGGACCCGAGGCTTAGCAGCTGCTACATTTTTATTGCATTTCTGGAAAAACACACACATTTGTTTCAGTCCTGAGCAGTACCATTTTGCTTTGATTACACATTTCTCGATAAACATGTGGAACTGAGTTCAACCTTAGACAGTTTAATTATCCCATATTAACGAGAGGTGTGAAAAGGACAGCTCAGAAAAACAACATCACAAGGCTGTAATGAGATGAGCCTCTCCAAAGCAGCAGAGAAGGAGAATAATTTATTCCTTGCTACAGCTCCAAAAAAAGCTAATTTAGAGCAGTTCAGAATACAAGTGTAAATTGTTAAATAATGTAACACAAAAAACTATTTTCCCGAAATTAATCTCTTTAAAATTTAAAATTATTTATTTGACAGGCAAAATATATAATGGAATAATAGTTTGTTTGCTATAACTGTAATAATTTACACAATTGATTAAAAAAAAAAAAACAAAAAACACTCCAGCAGTATCATAAGATGTGTGTATCATTAGCACCATGGTTACATATAGACAATGCATTCTCTGCCTCTCTAATTCCATCTTATCAGTATATTCCCTCTTATCACATGGCTGGCCAAAAAAAAATCATACTAAAATAACAGTGGATTCCTGGGATTAAGTCTCAGACACTGAATAAACTTCATTGTGATGTACCAAATGCTTTGTTTCTGAGACAGGAACATTGAGATGCAAAAGCCACATCCTCATCTTGTTCAAGAGTGGTTAGTAAGCAGCCACACACATTACCTCTGCCCTATCTTTCACCTCCTGCATCCATTGCTGCCTTGCAAGCTGTTTGGCAGACAGTACTGGGTGGCTATAAGCACCCCTGCAGATCTGAGTCTGCAGCAAGTGTCTCATACTCCTCACTACTGACAGACTGTGCTTGGTAAATGTCATGTAGAGGAAACAAGATTTAAGAAAAAGCAGGGAAATGGCATCCACTGAACTCAGAACACAAAGGTAGGAATAGACTGAACAGGTAACAATAAAATAGAGAATATGCTATAGCAAAGGGAGGTAGGCTGTCTCCCCTTTTCTGGTTACAGCTGCCCACTGCAAATTTTTAATTTCTATTGAAGATGTCGGTGTGTCTTGTTTTCCTAACGCAGAGCACTGCTGGCAGTGGCTTTGAGAGACTTGCAGATGAAATGAGTTATCAAAGAAAATAAAAATAAAAAAGGACAAAACAACAAAAACTCCAGAATCTCCTATCTCCTTTATCTAAATTCCAATGTACCATTTTGGAAAGATGAAAGACCCTGGAATTTGTTCAATAGAGCATAATTATATATTTACCTATCACATGGTATACTTGAGTGTATTAATGTCTGTGCCATGCATGGTTTATGCAAATATGCACGATGCAGAGTTTGAGGAGTTTCACATCACAGAATCATAGAATCATAGAATCATTAAGATTGAAAAAGACCTCTAAAATCATCTAGTCCAATCATCAGCTTATCAGTCTTCACACCATTAATGTACTAATATGGGACAATATATGCCTGACCTCCATAAAACCTTCTCATTGCCATGATATTTATTCAAAATGATGGCTCATACTATGTTGAGAGGTCTCTCCCGAGTAAGAAGCTTATTCTACATCACCACTAGAGGAATAAAATCTCATTCATCCTGGACTAGAAAAAATGATGATGTTAAATACTATGTGATCAACATGCTTGCATAAAACTGAACTATAGAAAGCATTACAGTAACATATACTATTGAGGGTTACTAAAAAGCAGTATGCTTTTCATTTCATGATATTTTCACTTTGCTAGGTCTTTCCACAGACAGAATCACAGTAAAATCCAATAGAAGAATTTACTTGCATAGGAAATAGCAAAAATTGTCACCACTGAGATCTACATAGAAAAGGCTTTGTTTAATCTTCTGGGTAAGAAAAAGGCTCCAAGGCTTGCAAATAGTCAGCTTTGGGCTTATAGCTACAGTGTCTGATTTTGGGATGGTTATAGACAGCTGTGCCTTCTGCTTGGCTTAGCTAGTTTGGAAGCACCATGCCACATGGTGAACATGCCAGCAGGGCAAGGGGCCACATTTATCTCTCCAAAAGATCAGATGAGATTTCAAAACAGATTCAGCACTTGGTGTCTGTATCACTCTGGTCCCTCAATACAAACTGCTTATTCAGAAGAGTTTTGGAAATCTGGCTCTTCCATGTGTCTCTGTCAGAAAGTTAGATTGAAAAGTGATCAGTTGTGAATGTCTTCTCAGCCTCTGTCCCTTATTTATTTTCTCAGTGAATTCCCAACATGATTTTGGCAATTAGCTGATAGGCAAAATGGCCTATGTCTGAGTTTTGGCTTTCACTCTCAAACACAATTTCCTCAGAGTTTCTGAACACCTGTCTGTTCTGACTTTTCATCAGAGATGAAAACCAGCCTCTAATCTCTCACGTCCCTCTAAAACACAACTTTTCCAAGTTATTGGAGACTTATGATATGGTGTATCGTTCAGAACAGTGAAGTCCGATGACACTTTGCTTCCTGAGATTTTTAACAGTAGAAGACATTCTGTGTTGCACTGGCAGAATTCTCGGGTGAAGAAGTGATAGATAGCTATGTGTGCATTGACAATGACAAGTGGAATTGGCAGCCCTGAGCTGATGGAGAATAATATTGTGGCTTTTTCAGAGGCATCTCCCTGACAGAAGGAAGATAAGCTCCATCTGATATGAACATACCCTTCAGCTACTGAGGTTATTGCACAAGGAACAGTGATCCAGGCCTCACTGTGAGATTTCACATGGTCCAAAAAAATTGGCTTCTATAGAATTCCAATTCTTTTGCGGACAGAATAATAAATATAAAAGAGATCTTCTAGGGAACACCTTGCCTGTCTATAACTGTATGTCCATTGTGAGCTGAGTGTATTGGAGATCTCTTCCCCAGTTTTGGCATGACCTTATCTTCCTGTCCTCTGTGTGGATGGCAGCTAGTACCACAGTCCTGTGATTACACAGTTAATGCCCCATGCTGCACAGTGCAGGATTTAATTTCAGTTTCAAGGCTAAAGCTTTGGAAAGAATTAACCACAAAAAGGAAAAAAAAAAATTGGTATCAGAATGGTTTTGCATAAACTGCTACACAATGCATCAATGTTATATGCTCTTCAAAAGAAAAAAAAAAAACCCACATTTTTAATGTTTTAATATGCCTTTGTGTTAGAGAAAAAAGAACAAATTCACATGTCACATCAAAGATAATAATAATAATTATTATAATTCATAAAAATAATCTGACCGACCGGCAGCATTTGTTGGCTTTAGAAGGCCTCCCATGAAAGAAACAAAGTTGAAGACATCTGAGAGCTCTTGGCAGGCTGTATGAATTCAAGTTTTAAAAACAAGTCTGGAGATACTCCCTGTATCCTAGGGCCCTTTGACATTGGCGGGCCTGGCAGCCAGGCTTGCATAGTAAGCGCACTGAGCGGGGTCACACTGTCCATTGGCCCCTGGAGGTCCCTGTGGGCCCATGAGACCAGGTACCCCAGCTTCACCTTGAGGGCCAGGTGATCCTGGTATTCCATCTTTGGCATAACCAGGCTCCCCTGGGAGGCCTAAAATAAAAACAAAATGCCCTTGGTGAGCGGCACCTTCAGAGTGCAGTACTTAGTAGTACAGCATCACAGGAGATGGCTTTACTGCCTATACCGGGATGTAGGCATCACCTTCCACAGATTTGGGTCTGGCTGACATATTTCTATGAGAATATGGCAAACATCACTCCTCTGAATGCAAGATTTCCATCCTGTATGCATAATTGGATTAAACAACTGTACTATGTTCTCACTGTGCTGTTGAAGTTGTGCAGCTGCAGAGGTAATGACATATAGTCCTCACAGGGAGGTGGCAAGAATGGGAAAACTTGAGGCAAGAGTCATTTGTGGGAAATAACTCATTGTATGAAGTATAGTGGATTCACTGTTATTTTAAAGCAACGCAGGACCAGCATGCCTGATGCAGCCTATGGAGTAATGAATTTTTTTCCATAATTTTCTCTCCCACCAAAGCAGGGTGAAGGTAAAGCTGATCGATGGCTCCTAATTACAAATTAGAAACAAAATTTATTTGCTTCTTGTTTATCAGCAAAGATAAAGCTTGAGCTGTATGCCTGAGACAGAGGCGTTACATACAATCTTTTATAACAGGCTGAAGCTGCCTGGATCTCTGCGTTCAGCTTGGTCACAAGAAGATTCTGGAAGTGCAGATAAGGCACCACACTGTGTATCTAGTAAATAAAGCCTCACTTTGGACTTGTCCCAAAGGTCAGTTAACCTAACTGTTACTGACATGGGTCATTGTGTTTGCCAATCAGGCTGAAGAACTAAGGTGGCCAGATATGATGCTAGTGTTTTATTTCTTCCCTTTGGGCCACTGGCTATAGAAATAGTGTAATGTCATTATTTATGTCAACGTGATTATTTATCTAATATAGAAGAGACCTTTGCCTTTGTAAATGTTCTGAGTTTTATATATATATATACTTTTGTGTGTGTGTGTGTGTAACTTTCTGAAAAAACATACCTGGAATTCCTGGAGGACCTATTTCACCTCGCTGGCCAATGCCAGCATCTCCTTTCTCACCCTTCTCTCCTCTTTCTCCTGTAGAGAGGGGAAAAAGACAACAATTAATTGATAAGCATTATCTATAGAACAAACTACCACAGGTCTTTTATCCACTCTTAAACCAGTGTATTTGCTAAAAAAAAATAGTTCCTAATTGTTGTCGCTCCTCTGAGAAAGGGAATAAGTGGGAATGAAGATGTAACCCACTTCAATTCTGACCAAAGGTAAAACACACACTCTGCAGTTGCTGGTCATGTTCACAAAATCTACTTTAAAAGACTGAGGCTGCTTTTAGCAAGAGTTTTGAGTACTACTTTGATGCTATTAAGAGAAGAGGTGAATACCAAGATTTTAAGCAATTTCAGCTTATTGCTTATGTCACTGCAACATCTTAATAAAATCTGCCCAAGGCAAGTAAGACTATGATGCAAACTCAGGTCTTAGGTATTCCCAGGACACTCAGATATTTGGCAAGCTATGGGATGGTTGTGTTGAGATCATCAAGGCTTTCAGGAATTACAATTCTTAGGGAGAAAAAACGCCGATAAAAAGCTTAATCAATTTGAAATATTAATTTTTCCTTTTAAAATTAATAGAACAAAATCCTTTTCAGTTTGCTTCATTTTTTAGCATTTCACCAGAACTACTTCTCACACCACTCCTCAGGATATTCTTTCTGGTACTCAGTGCCTGCGCTAAAGAACAGAATCATAGAATAGCTTGGGTTGGAAGGGACCTCAAGGATCATCAAGCTCCAACCCCCATACTGTGCTGGACATATCTCTTTAATGGATTTCCCAAACACACCAGGATTGCTCACCCTTGGGACCAATGGGTCCGGGTGGTCCTTCAGATCCAGTCTGTCCAGGTCGGCCAGGCTCTCCTGGAGGGCCAGTTCTTCCTGGTAGTCCTTCTTTCCCAGGGGGACCAGGAGGTCCTGGTCTGCCATGGGATGCTTTTACATGTGCAGGTGGTATCTGAGCCAAGTGATAGGCTAACTTTGCTGCAAAGAGAGGGGAATGGAGTTTATCAGACAAGAATATCAGTGCTCCAAATGATGGAGAGCTGGAAACATTGATCTAGTAAAGTCCAAATAGGGAACTGATGAAATTTTCAGGACCATTCATTTGTTGTTGCCACATAACCCTTTCCCAAACATCACGATAGTACCATACCCATTGTAAATGATTTCAGCCTAATTTCTCCATAGTTTCATACTGCTCTTGAATATCATGCGTAATCCTAAACACTTATCTCTGCTCCTTGTTCAAGGAGGATCTGAATGTCCTTTCTTTAACAGTACAGCTGGTGGATTTCTGTAGAACTCAGATCATAGCTGATCTGAAAAGAAGAATGTTTCCACTGCTATGCAGTGAGATGCTACGTGGCAGCTCTTTAGGGAGAAAGCTTTCTTTTCTTGTTCTGGGCTGTTACACAAATGGACTGAAAGTCAATGTACTTATCAGCCAATGTACCCTGCCTGGGAAATCAGAAATTGCAACTAAGGCAGCTCCCTGTGTCAACATATCATCTGAATTCCATGCAGCCATATTGCTCATAGCTCTCAGATTCAAACTCTGAGCAGCCTTGAGGGCTCTTTAGACACACTTAGCATCACAAAAACATCCAACAGAATGAAGGGAAAAGGGTTTTCTATGTTCTCTTCAGTGACGCAAACTCTTGACTGCTATTAGAATGGGGTGGAAATCAAATTCTGAGAACATGTAAATAAACTCCTTCAAACAAATCACCTAATTTCACCATGATCTCTAGAATGGAGGAAAATGTGCTTGGATATGTTTCAGCTGCTCCGAGAGCTGTGCGTAGAGAAGCACTACAGCTCTGCAGTTCGCTGTAGATCTAGGTCAATACTGGCCTGCAATTCAAATACTTTGAGAAAAACAGCAACCTACATCCACTCTACATGCTCTCCTTTTACTGGTGGGCATCAAATGTCATTTTACAGAAATGTGCCTTCCAGTAGACTTGTTGCAACAATGCCTTCCATAAGCAGGAGAGTTTCACGTGTTAGCTACAACACCACAGCTGTAGAAAGTTATCTTTCATGCTCTCAGATCTATCTGCTATCTTCTCAGAGCTGATTACTTACCATCTAGCTGCTTAGCTAACTCCTCTTGGATGAGTCTTCTCAGAGTCTCTAGAGACGGAGGTTCCCCCTAGGGAGTAATAATTGTAGTAGTAACACAATATAATAATCACAGCCTGGGGATGTGAAAGTGAAACTTCAGATGAAGGGATTAGAGGATTGCATTTCTTCACCCAATGCACACACAAAGCTGCAGAGACTTGCAAGAAGAAGAACATAACGGGATTCAAATCATCCATAATTCCCATGCTGTTGGCAAGCTGTGGACTCAATGGTGTAAGGAGGGAGCTTGGTTGGAGACTAAATCATAAAGTCATAGAATCATAGAATGGCTTAGATTGGAAGGGTCCTTAAAGATCATCAAACTCCAATCCCTTGCCATGGGCAGGGTTGCCACAGGCTGCCCAGGGCCCCCACTCAATCTGGCCTTGATAAAATCTCTCTGTACACTAATAGGATGAGTAATAGAAATTGGATCAGGAGACTTCTGCTCCACATGACCACTGTGGAAAGCCTGACTCTTTATTCAGCACTGCAAGTTTCCTCCAGGATAATTAAGGTGAATACCCAGAGTAGGTCCAGGTACTGATACTGGATGTATGGCATGCTGACAGGCCTTATCTCAGCAGAACAACAGCCAATCTACCCATTTACCCATTCTTCCAAGCACACACAAGGTTCTGCCTGGCTGCAAACTGTTGAAAGGAGGCAGGGAGACAGGGCTGCCCGGTCCTGGTCCATCCTCTATGGATTAGTGTCCTTTGTCACCTCTCTCAACTCCTTTGTGTGACAGTACATCTTAAGCAGATGTACTACCCACTAAAAGTTATGTAACATTGTGTGTCCACTTGAAAAACAGATGAAAGCATTTTTGGTGGACTAGAAGAATATTTTTGGCTGAGACCTTCCAAGAACATAAAAAGAATAGTTTTAGGGAAATTAGACACGTCTTTGCATATTTCACAAACTCAAAAGAATTATTTTAGCTCTGTTTCAAAAATAATTTTGAACCAACAAGATCAAATATTTTCCTTTGTACAGTGATATGTTTCACTTGAAAAGTACTTTCCTTTTTTTTTTTAATTAAAATTGCTCTTTCCATCTGTTTGAAAATATTTCTCATCAGCCTGCATTCTTCTATGAATTTACATGAAAGTGTTTTTTTTTTCCCTCAGACTTAATACTTCTAACATATAATAATGCATACTGTCTCCCCTGTTTACAAAACCTTAATAAAGTCTTCTGAATCAGAAGTTATTATCCAGTAACAAATTTAGATTTTATTAAATAGCCAAGAGACATTTCAATTTTAACCAGTAAAATTGCTAATAAGGATGGAGTTGTCCATTTGCTGCCTTCTTCCCACAGCAAATTTTGTGTAAGGAAAATATGTGTTTGATGGTGACAAAAGCAGCAATTTTGTCATTACTACTAACCATTTGTGATGGCTCTTAGTGTATATCCCAATAAGCAAACATCATTGTGGAACATAATTTGAAGGCTTACATATTATCTTTTGACATTTTAACTCTATTAGTTGCATTAAGTCTCCACAATCATCACTGGATAGCATCAAATCTTTGTTTTGCTGAGACACACACACACAAAAGATGTTTTGTCTAAAGTTTACCCAGCATTTACATTACTGGAGATTACTTTACTAGTTATTACCCCCCTGCAGTAATCTCAGATTCAGTCTCAGGATGGACATATCAGCTTCACTAATGTCAGGTCAGTCGTTGTTCTCATTCTTGTACATACATTACCCTCAGGCGCTTTCAATAGACAGATTGTTTCCCATTAGAAAAAAAGAAAAGAGAAGAATATTAAACGAAATAGGATTTCATGAATTCTGATGAGCTGACTCCAGAATTTCCAGGAATAGAGCAGTGACCTTTCCATGGCTCAGCACTTTGTCTCTCATAGCAACCGGCAGCAGAGGAAGACATAAGAGCTCCGTATGAAACACTACGCATTAACACCCAAATAGCAAGAAGCTTTTTTGGACTCCAGGTATGCATGGACATAGCTGCATGACCTGATTTAGGCTGTTATGGGAGTCAGAGACTGGCCTCCTTGGCTGTCGGTCTGAATTGTTCAGTTCTTGAAGTTTAATCCAATACCCTCAGAAAAAATAGCTCTGCTTTTTATGTATCAAGAGATGGGAGATAAAAATGCTGTCTCCCTATTGCAGCACATACTTGCTCTGGCTTCTTCCAGCCCTACCACAACCTTAGAAGCTTTTCTGATCTCCCACTATGGCAGTAAAATTACTGTACAAAGCCTTTATCTGGCAGCCTTACCCGTGGTCCTGGAAATCCTGGCTGTCCTGGGGGACCAGGAGGCCCAACTTGCCCATTGTCTCCTGGTGGTCCGTGGGGTCCCATCAGACCTGGATGGCCTTTATGACCAGGTATCCCAGGCTCACCTGGAGGGCCCTTTTCTCCCGGAGGACCTTTTTCGCCTTTGATGCCAGGCTCTCCCTAAGCAAAAAAAATAAAAAAATAAAAAAAATCTGACCTTACCACCACAAAATAAAAGGCAAACTTCTGATTTCCATGCACTGCAAAACACAAACAGCTGAGCTGGCAGTTCTTGAATACAACATCTGGTGAATTACAAATGATCCACAAATTATTACTGACACTGAATGATTAAAGAGAGGGCTGGGAGGAAAGGGGGAGAGTATAAGATCTCTACAGGCCACACCTCACTTTTAAATGATCCCTTCCCCAGCCCCTACCTCAAAACAGATCTCTACTTCAATGTAAGGAGCCATAGAATCATAGAATGGCTTGGTTTGGAAGGGACCTCAAAGATCTAGTTCCAACCCCCCCTGCCAAAGTCAGGGCTGCCAAAAACTAAATCATACACTAGACCAGATTGCCCAGGGCCCCATGCAACCTGGCTTTGAACACATGCAGGGATGTGGCATCCATAAAGAAAGAACTAATAATACTCTCCAACCTACCCTCTCTCCTTTGGATCCAGTTTCACCTGGTTTCCCTGGTGCACCCTGCAACAAAACAAAGGTTAGCACGAAAGAGTCATAATAAGTAATAAAGAGCATGTATTCACAATGATTACTGAGATCTGGAGAAAATATATTTCCCTGTTGGTCCTACAGATCTCTGAGATCTCTGTTTGTTTTCAAATATCAAAAAATCAAGCAAAAAGAAACCCAAACATTTTGATATAACCCAGGTGGCATCCCTGTTTGTTTTTTTTCCTGAGACACCAGCACTGTTTCAAAACAACTTGGAATCCATCTTACCTCCTTTCCTGGAGGGCCTTTTTCTCCTGGATCACCCTGAGAGGTACAGAGAGTGAATTTAGCACCATATTGCAGACTTGGAAGACAGAGCCTACCTTTTATCCATGAGTTTTGCTTTGTGTCTAGAGCACAATTTTTCTGCCACACAGAAGTGAGTTTGGAATATTTAACATTAGCCTACTGCTATAGGTCATTCCTGGAAAGGCACATCCTCTGATTTGTAGTTTTTTAAAAGTCTGTACACAGTGTAAATGTTTATAAATAGAAGGAAAGCCTATCTAAAGAACCAGCTGAGATTACTTTTATTGAAAGCGTGTTCCTGCTTTCAAAAACTGTATTCCTTTTTCTTACAGATATTTCACAAAGCTTCATAACCTTTACTTCGACTGGTTTAATCATGGAGTCATAGAATTATAGAATCATTACAGTTGGAAAAAAACACTAAGACTATCTATTCCAGCCTATTTAGCTTAGGAAGTTCTAGTGTTATAGCCATAATAGTCTAAAGATGTAAAGGAAGCATATTTGTTAAGTAGAGGTGTTATCCTGTATGACAGTAGCTGGATACAGGATATTGAGCCATGGATAAAGAAACTCTGAGCCTGAAAACTTGCCCATATTTTAGAGGTACATAAAATAGCCACAGCCTTAAACAAGCACTCCATCAGGATTTTTTTTTTCGATACTCTGCATTTATGATGTGCCAATAAGGCAGAACAATCTCTGCATTTCAGCATTTCAGCGAAAAAAAAAAAAAAAGTCACTGCAGTCCTGAAGCACACTGCAAAAATTCTATCTACTTGCCTATACTATGAATGGAAGGATGTATTTACAATTCACAGATGTGATCATATCTCTAATGCATGTATGCATACAGTGCTTTTTCCATAACCTGAAAATACACAGAATAGCTTCCACTGCACCGGAACACATCTATGTATGCATGAGCAGTGTATCTAATCACAGATGTGTGATCACATCAGCTCCAATTAGGCAGCATCAGACCCACTTGAATGTTCCTTAGGGCCACTTCAGCTTTAAATGGCCGCCGCATTTGCTGCATTAAATTAATTTTCCAGAGAAATATGTCCTTCTCCTCATCACAAGATTCCCTTTTCAATCCTTAAATTAAAAAAAAAAAAAAAAAAGGAAGAAAAAAAAATGATTCATCCTGTAGAAGACTCATTTCTGCTAGGTTGACATGAAAACAATTACAATCTAATTTTGTCGCACCAGAGTTAGAAATGAAAATGAAAACATTTACCTAACATTCAATCTTTTCCATCCTTCAAGTAGAATTTAACATATTTTTCTTGCCTTGGTAGGGCTAAAGATATGGAATTTCAAAGCTGTGATATTTTCACGTGAATAGGTATTATTTTAGATCACTTTGGGAGCTATCTGAATATTTTAATTGAGATGTACCTCTGTTGAAGGTAACAAAAGAATTTTCCTGGGAACAGCAAATATCAAGAATAACTCTAATACTATCAGCACTTAAAAATTCCCTATTTAGCCATTCTGGGATACATGCAGAGACAAAGTCTGAGTAACCCCATGCCCATGTAAAGAGCAGTGATGAACGAGCCCAATTAATGCACATAAAACCAGTACTGACTGACAAGAACCAGTTCCTCAAATGGGGTCACAGGTGTTTTCCCGTAAGAGTAATGCTAGTCTCTGCAGTGCAGTTTTCTTCTGAAGCGACGCATATGGCTTCTGGATTTGTGATATCTCCTGCCTATGTTTTCTACCTAATTGAAGATGACTGTCTTACCTTCATTGTCCAACACATAAAAGCAGACAATTAGCAGCTCTCATCCATCCCCAACCATACTTACAGGTGGTCCTCGGGGTCCTATGAAGCCAGGGAGTCCTGGGCTGCCATTTTCTCCTTTATTTCCTTTAGGACCCTTTGGACAGAAAGGAGGGAGACACCTAGCAGTCCCTTCTCCAACATCTCTTTTCCAGAGCATGCATTTACTTATACACTGGAATGGGGAAATCTCTCACTGTAGCAGCAAGACTCCCAAAACCGACAAGAAAAGGCAAAACGAAGAAAAGCAGATTTGCAGATACCAGGTCTGCATTATTAACAAGCTGTGTGGGGTCCCTGTGAAAGGTTGATAAGGAAGTGACAGTTATGGAAGTGACAGGAGGTGTGTTCAGCAGCTACTTCTGCTGCGATATGACTTATAATGTGTTGGTGTGCCTGTGGAAATGCTGTGATGCACAACAGCAGGGAAGCAGTGCAGATGGTCATATAGTTCAAATCTGAGAATACATTTAACAGACAACAGTTACTGAGCTGCTCCTTTGCTCTTCTTTTCAGCTTCAATTTAAGAAACGTCTGCCTTTTACTTATCTCTTGTGATGTTCTGCCAAACTGTCCTTTCTTCTTACAGATCAGGGCAGCTTAAATGTCAATTCGGGAAACAGATCCATTTCATATATACTTCTGATTTTTTGTAAGGCTTTTTTTCTTTTAACCTTTTCTTTCACAACTTTGTTTGACACCTTCTAATTCATAATGCAACTTTTCATCTTAGAATAAAACTTGCCTTTGTTTTAAGTTTGCTTTGTGCCAACAAGTAACCAAGCACATGGCTTTCAAGTAGGCAGACTCGAAGTACATGATGCAATGATGAGAAAAATCTGGAGATTTCAGGGGGTTTGTTGTATTGCTGTACACTGGCTTAAGCATGAGCACTGCTGAGCAGTATGGGCACTGTCAAATAAAAGGAGCAGGTTCCTGGCAAGTGTTGTGACTACAACTCAGCAATGATACAGCAACTCATGTGGTGGAAAAGAAATCCTCATTGTCACAATCATCTTTCTCACTTCTCTTTTTCTTCAAACAGAAATATAATACATTGGCTTGTCACACAACATTGCAAAGGAAATCATTGCATTTCCAGACAAGGCTGGAAATAAATGGACTAGTGTACAGTACATGGAAGCACTTCTCATAATAACCTTTATGAAGGAGAGAGGATTCATTTTAATGACAGAAGAATTCTGATGAGAAGACTGTCTGTTCTGCTGACCAATACTGTCATTGTTTCCCCTTTCTCATCCATCTGACTTTATCCTTTTTCAATCTCTTATGTTATTTTTGGAGTATAAATCTTCTGAAGCAGAGAGTGCTTTAGTTCTGTGTTTGTGCAGGAAGGTGCCTGACAAAACTGTGGGTCACTACCTGACTCTCTAAGGAGGTAATGGAATAATGTGATGATGACCAAAAGCTAGTCCTTGTTTGGCACTCACAGAGCATTCCAGAACCCCAGCAACCTTGGACAAAACATGAGCAGCAACCTATACAGCCAAAAAGCAGTAAAAGGCAAAAGGCATAAGGAGGGGAGGTGGGCATGATGAGAAGAAATGAAGATTGAATGGGCAACAGAGGCTATCCATATGGTAAGAAGCAATGGCAGTGGTCTAGGCAAGGTAATGAGTTGCAGCAAGGACAAAAAAAAAGCAGTAGCAATGATTTTGGACTGCAAAAAGGCTGGTAGACTGCATCACTTCTATCCCACCTGTAATCTGCATGCTGTCACCAACCCATGCATAAAAGGTATTGTTTACTTCTCTGTGAAATGTTAGGAGAAGACATCCTGGCAGCAAAGAATCATATGATCATAGAATGGTTTGGGTTAGAAGGGACCTTTAAGATCATCTGGTTCCAACTTTCCTGCTATAGGCAGGGACACCTTCCACTAGACCAGGTTGTTCACAGCCCCATCCAGCCTGGCCTTCAATGCTTCCAGGAAGGGGGCATCCACAACCTCACTGGGCAACCTGTTCCAGTGTGTCACCACCCTCACAGTAAAGAATGCCTTCCTAATATATAATCTAAATCTAACTTCTGTCAACTTAAAACCATTTCCCCTCATCCTGTCACTACCTACCCTTATCAAAAGTCCCTTCCCAGCTTTCCTGTAGGTCCCCTGCAGGTACTGGAAAGCCGCTATGAAGTCTCCTCAGAGCCGTCTCTTCTCCAGACTGAAAAGCTCCAGCTCTCTCAGCCTGTCCATACAGGGGAGGTGCTCCAGCCCTCTCATCATCTTCACAGAAACGTCCTCAGGCCAAATGTCAGCAAGAATGCTGAGATTGCTTTCAGGTAGTGCAAGGGCAGAGTACTACAAAGATGAGTGAAGTCCCACTGCAATATTTTTCAGATTCCTTTTGTTATGTCTTTGTTTCTTTTAGAATTTGCCAGACCAACAAGATGTAATGTCTAGGTGGGCAAAGGGAAAGAAAAGCCCTGAACTGCAAAAGGTGCTGCTGGACAGAAAGGTTCACTTGCATGGATATGCTGAATCCTGAACAATTTTCAGCAGCATAACAGAGAAAAACTCTTCTTTCTGTGCTCCTTACAGCACTTCATTACCATTCTATTCTTCCACACAGGATGGCCCCGGGGGATTCATTCTGCTCCATGATCTTGGTTTACTGCCCACTACCTGCTCTTCCCCCATGTGCCTGGGGAGAATTTCTCTACTGCTGCTATTCTTTCATGGCAGCCTGCCAACTCCCTGAAGCCCTCTCCTTTCTTGTGACAGCCCTCCACTGGCTGCAGTGTCTCTGCTTGACAAAATTAAATCAACTGGTAAAGATGAGGCATGCCAATCTTTTCTCCACGCCAGGTAATCAATCATTTCCTTTTTTTTTCTTTTTTCTTCTTTTTTTTAAATGACCCAGCTAGCAGCTCAATTCCAGGAATGTAGCCAAAACCCCTCTGATATTATGGCTAGTCAATGATTTTCAGGTCACTGACCTCTACCTTCAGACATGGCAACTTGACAGACCGTAAGCAGCTACACATAAACCACCCCATCTGTACTTCATCAGTCACCTCTCCCTGACATAACTGCTGGATGAATTTCCCTTTGTGGTACTTACTGGGTTACCTGCTGGGCCAGGTTCTCCTGCAGATCCAGGCAATCCATTCTTGCCCTAAGGTGAAAAGCAAAAAGATCAGTGAAACAAAATATATTATGATCAATAGAAGTATCCACCTGCTGCTATACCAGCAAGGATTTCTTTAACATTTTCCAACCTTCCCTCTTGGCAGATAACAGAGTAAGGATTTCCTATTTTTTATTAACCCCACAAATTCTGCATCTATGACTGCATGGCTGACCACATCTCTGGATAAAAAGTCAGAGATGAGGACGCAGACCCCCTAATGTGAACAGGGGCAAACTAGCACTCCTTCTCTGTCTCTTCACCCTTATTCTTTTCACATGAATCCTGTACAGACAGAGCTACCCACTATGGCAGCTCCATTAGTCAGTGTTTGACAAACTCTTGGCAACTCCATGATCAACATGAAAACAATCTGCACTCGCCAACAGATACCTCCAGATCACCCCAAGCCTTCTCATGTTCAAAAAATTCCTGTTTCCAATGACTAAGATAGGTTCTGCAAACCACTTTTCAGATGTGTTCACCATTGCACTGGATTGATAGTATAGACCAGCCTTTTTACTGTCTATATTCAAAATCATACCTCATGCTCTTTGATAAAGAAGAAACAACAAAAGAAACTGATACTTTGTCCTTGGCCATACAAAAATCCATGTAGTTCTCCTCTAAAGAAGAATGTTTTGGAATGGTGATAACTTCCATTTTCTCAAACATTTTTATGCATTTCTGGTGTTGTGAAGGGGCATGACCCATTAGTGAATGATGCTAGCAGTGCAGAAATAATGAGGTAAATTATCAGGTAGACAGAGGAGCTTTCCATATGTTCCTACAGTGTAATATAACCCCCTACCCTTCCAGCTCCAAGAGATCTGTCATTCCAGCTCCTGGAATTGCTGGCTGAATCAGCACTTTGCCCTGATTATGGAGCATGTTGTAGAATGTTTCACTAGCATATCTTCCCAGAAGGAAAAGAAATCACTCTTATTATAACACATTAAAGATGTGCTCATGTTCAGCAACTGAGATATGCATTCAAATTTGGAAAGGATTGAATTTTAAAAGAGAATTGAAAAGCCTATTAAATTAATACAAGTAATTTCTCAGCCATTCCAGATGATACTTTCAGAAATGTTAACTGAATTGCCATTTCTCCACCATTTGTCCACTGAAGATGTAATCAAGCTCTACAAGTGTTCAATTAAATAAATGTGTTTTTTTTCTCAAAACTATGCTTTTTTTTTTTTTTTTTTTTTTTTTTTATCAGTATAAATTATAGAGAGGATGACAACGATGAATAGTATCACAAACAGGATCCCAGGTATCCCAATATTGTTACCTGCAACTACTGTCTGCCTTTGAAAACCACGTGCAGAGGCCATGTGATAAGGACTGATATTCCAGTGGCAAGTCTGGAATACAAGCACTTCTGACACTGCAATCTTGGTAGAAATCATTAAACTATCTTTCCCACACAAGTCAGAAACTAACATTACTTTGTGCTCCATATTAGTCCTCATCAGTTTCCATCAATCTAGTTCTAATTTGTTTTTCCCAAATTTAGGTAGTATTTCATCAAACATCACCTGAATATTGCATAGCATTCTTCTTCCAGACCACAGGTCTAGACTGCAGAACATCCCCACTAAATACAGTATACCTCCAGAAACTGCTTATCAGGAGAAAAACTCACCGGCTGCCCTCTGAGCCCTCGAGGGCCCTGTGGTCCTATGGGGCCAGTATCACCCTAAAATGAAGAAAAGTATTTTGGTGAGTAGGAAAGATCTGATAGGGAGACAAACAAGCCATCATTTTAAACTGCTCCTATTAAATTAAACTGTTCACGTATTAAGGAAAAACAAGAAAAGCTTCACTGTCCCCTTCCAGTTATGTATGACTAGCCTCTTGAATTTCAAACATTTATCACCCAGTGCAGATCACAAGCAGAACCCATTAGATCATCTGATGTTAAATCTGGATTCCTTAGGGACTGGAAGTCCTTCACTCTCCCTTAAGCAAACCTTAAGATGTTCCTACCTTCCCTGAGGGGTTCCCCTAGGCCTATCTTCCATTTTACTTTGTAGGGTACTATTGACAACACAACAGCTTTTCCGTGTTATTAGGGGTACAAGGGAGAAACAACTTCCCCAGATATCATGACACTGGCATATCAGCCACTCAGTACATTACTGAGCAGCTGCTGCAGAATGCTGCTTCAATTGTGCTCTCCAGAGACTTTGCTATGTGACTGCATTTGACGCTAATAATGTCAAAGGATCTGTCTGTACCATCTCTCTTTGCTCTGAGCAGAAGCATCTTATTCCACAAGTATGTCATAGATTGTGCTTCAGCTATGCATGCAGTAAGGTACACCTTTTGCAGAGCAAGTGGAATGAACCCTGTCCCAGTGGGATCTTCAGAATGAAACACAGTTTGGAGAGGAGTGGCAAAAAGCAGGTCTGTGGCTACACAGCACAGCCTGTGATTCAGACAGTATAGCTCTCCCTCCTTTTCCAGAGATATCCCTGATATTTACGTGTCAGCAGCTGAGTGGTGAGAAAGGCCCTCAAATCTGTCGGTACTCTAATCAGCTTCATACAAATCACTCTCTGCACTGCTGCAGTAATTTACCCTTTATTTCAGTTTCTGCAGTTGTTTTTAGTGAGGGGTCACCATGAATGATTTTTTTTCATTTGTCAGGGAGAAGATGAATGTCTGCTCAAAATAGTACACTTACGTCCTTTCCTGGTGGCCCCTCACGCCCAGCAGGACCTGTCGCACCTGGTTCCCCCTGCAATTCAGCAAAAAAGGAAGAGATATCAGCTCAAGGTCAATGGCAGACCAGTAACACCACTGCAAGTGGTGTGCGGTTTCAACTGAGCTCAGTGAGGAATTTCTAAAGACAATAAAAGCCTAGTATATCATATGTGACACACAGCTTTTAAAAATAATTCAGAAGCATCTTCTGATAGTGATGCACAGGGCAGTACAGTGCTTTCCAGCAGAATATTTATTGCTGCTAGTATAGTAACTGAAACCCACCAACACACTCATGGTATAGAAACTACTGTAATGAAGAAAAGATGAGCTCAAGTACTGGATTGCTCAGCTAAGGTACTCCAAGCAAAGTATTTTCCTTCCCCGTGGAGAGTCAGTATTAATTAAGTAGAAAAAAATTCAGTTTTGTATTCCACTGTCTACATTAAGGAACATTTTGTACTGCATTGCTCAGAAATGAGAACTTTACATGCAGGACTTGAGTTTTGAGCTTCATTATGAATAGGCAACTAAGCCAAATGGCTAAAGTCATTTCTGCACTCATTTCTTTATGTTTTGTTCTGAACATATTCTGCATGTCTTAGGCATTTCTGGAGGAGAAGTGATACACATTCAATGGCTGAAGTAAGGTTCCTCACCTTCTATATAAGTAGTTTTACAAGTAGGATGTTGTGTGGAGGCCTCCTGTGAAAATTTCTCACACAGGTCTATTTCAAAGGCAGTTTCAGAGGACTCAGATCTACCAGTTGCCTCACCTTATCTGGGAGCAGAACTTCAATTCACACCACCCTTCTACAAAGGACCATCATGCATGCAGTGCAGGTTGCTTACCCGTGGACCTGGGGGACCTGTATCTCCCCTCTGTCCTTTGAAACCCTGAAAAAGAGAATTAAATAATTGCCCATTACACTAACACTTGAAGCAGTGAGAATGCTCTATCTTGACCATGAACTTAATAACCTTCCCAAAAGTCCTCCTCCTCAGGGCCATTCTTTATCCACTCACTGCCCAGCCTAAATTTGTGCTTGGGATTGCCCCAACCCAGCTGCAGGACCTTGCCCTTGGCATTGCTGAACTTCTTGAGATTCTCATGGGCACCTCTCAAACCTTTCAAGGTGCCTCTGGATGGCAACCCATCTCTGCAGCAAGTGAACAACACCACACAGCTTCGTGTCATCCACAAGCTTACTGAAGGTGTACTCAATCTTACTGTCCACATCACCAGCAACGGATGTTCACAACATTAAGAGTTATCATCCTCTGTCAAAAGCTTCCTAGCTACAGTACAGAAGAGTTACAGGACTGAACCTACCGGTAAGCCTCTGGCACCCTCCTGGCCTGGGAGGCCTGGTTCTCCAGGTTTTCCCTATGGGAAACAAGGCAGAGACATTTCCACATCTGCACTGTCATGAACATACACTTTGAACTTCAAAATCAATCCAAAACACCTTTGGATTGATGCACCTTCACAATGTTTTTCTTTCAGAGGGATAATGCACACAACTGCAGCAATACCTGGTCAGCACGTAAAAAATCAGTATGTGCACACAGAAACCAGCTGTTTTGTTGGAAGCAGTTGGAAGCTTGTTTGTTGCAGCTGTTGTGACAAGCATTTCTCCATTCCCCGAAATGACTGGGGACTTGGCTTTTTACAGAAGGACTAAGTCCCATTTGACAAGGTACAGAAAGAGGCTGGCAATGCCAGACAATGAAAGCACATTCTTCTTCTAAGAAACACAGTAGTAAGGGATAACATTCACTGCCCAGTTTATTAACATTTCCTTTTGGCTATCAACTTCATGGCTCAGCTTTTTTTTTTTTTTTTTTTTTTTTGCCTTCAATAAATGCAAGCATAGACGAAGTAGAGAACATCAAATATAAACCTCTCTAATCCTGGACAACAGAACCATTACAGAGCAACTCAGAAAAGGCTTTCTTTTAAGACACCTCCTCTAAACTTTTTATGCTCCATAATCTTCTACCTAAAAATGCAATCCTTAGATTTAATGTTACAAGAGAATCTTCTTTCTTTGTAATATTTGCAGTACTTGTAAAATGGAATCACTACGTTTTGGAGTATTTATAGTAGTTGTAAAAGAACCCAGTTTCTTTTCAAGAATCCCAGAGAGTGAATCTTATAAATTGCTTGAGACAATACAGCCCCTCTGGTGTTATAAAAAGATGTGCCAGCAGATTTCCTGCCCCCATTGAGCCCACAGATAAGCAGCTACAAAAGTAATAACTGGATGTGGTCTGTGATTGCCTGTGTGAAGCACCTTTAAATTACATTACCGGTTCTCCAAGAGATCCTGGCTTGCCATCTTTGCCATCATTCCCAGCAATGCCCTATTAATGAAATGCATAACGAGGTATAACAAGGAGTTTATAGGAGAGATTGGTATTCTTGTGTCAGTATGAAAACTCCAAATAGCACCTCTGCTTCATTGTGACTGTATTTAATTTTGCCCAATGCGCCAGAAATTCTGTTATTTCTATAGCTCAGACATAAACTTTATCTGTAGGGAAACACTTTGTGCTTTTTCCCTATTCAGTATGGCAGTTCTAAGGGGCTTCTTCCTTCTCAGCAAGGCAAGCATGTTAACAGTCTTAAAAGGTTTCTAAAGACAACTGTTATAAATCATTATAATACCATTATAATGGCATTCACCTAAACTACTTTACACTGCAAATAACTCTAGCCCTACTCCATTAAGGAAAAAAAAAAAAACAACTAAATTTTGTACTAATGCCTTTTCCAGAAGAAAAGTGTTTATGCCCCAGATGCACTTGAGTCAGTGCAAAGGAATCATTTCAGCTATGGATTGAGAGAATTGTGGTATTCCAGACTATGAATTCTTATTCCCTTACACTGGTGTTATTACATTAGTTCTGTGTCCTGTATAAGAGTATTTATGCCAAAAATAAAAATAATTAAAAATAAAAATAAAAAGAATTTTAAAAAATGAACAGGCAGATGAGGAACAAGCCTGTTTCAGATAGTTTAACGCTTAGATTTGAAGTGATCAAATCATTATGTCCTGGGACAAGGACATAGCACCAACATTACAGGTATCCCTTTAAAGATCATGCAGTTTTCAGAGCACCTCAGGAATCTGTTTGGTTCACGTCCACATATGCTTATAAACATTTCTATGTATTGAAAGAGAAGGAGCTGAACTGCACTCACAGGAAGTCCGGGAACACCTGGTGGGCCCTGTGGACCTGGAGGGCCATCTTTACCCTGGAAAGAAAGTAGAAACACCAAGGTTCAGATGAGTTTCTCAGATGCTTCTCATATAAAGATCAAATGCAATGTTTGACATGTCACACTGTGAGAATCTGGTCTTGCAGCTCATCTCATGCTGTGTTCGGGTTTTCTTGACTTCATTTCTGCTTAAACTTGAAAGTTTTTACAGAAAACATACAGTATTATTTATAAGTTGTTAAAGTCAAAGAAACCACTAAAATCACCAGTATTTTATTCCTCAGTTTAGTTATATTTAGCACTGAGTGCTTAGCTTCTGTCATGAAGTGTCCATCCAGAAAACAGAAAGTCTATATTTTATATCTCTCGAATCAGCAGATATAAGAAGTGCCTTGTTGACTGTCCCAAGAGAGAAATCTCCTCTTATTCATAGAATCATATAATTGTTTGAGTTGGAAGGGTCCCTTAAAGGATATCTACTCCAACTCCTCTGTAATGAACAGGGACACCTACAGCTAGATCAGGTTGCTCAGATCCCCATCCAGCCTGACCTTGAATGTCTCCAGGGATAGGAGACAGGTCTCACAAAAGCATATGAGGTCCTTTAAATTATTTCAACCTTAACCATCCGTTTGAAAGTTCAGCCAGCTTGTCCATGCAATCTGTGTCCTCTCTGATGGCAGTGCTGACTAATTTCACAGCAGCCACCAGAAAGACAGTTGTTGGGTCCCTTATGATTGAAACAGATGTGCAAAAGGTGTCTTGCTCACCCTGCTCCAGAAATTAATCACAGAATTACAAAGTCCTAAATCGTAATATTTTTTTTTTTAACTTTTCACACTTAGGTAAGCATCAATCAGATTCCAATCAGACTATCCTTCTCTCCTACAGTTTTCTGATGCATTACCATAAAATAGGATCTGAATGACCTTCAAATGAAACAGCAGCAGCAAAATTCTTCATGCATTTCTTGAAGTTTGCCCCCATACAAGTGTTTGCAGTGGTGCCAAGGAATGGTCCAAATGTGTGGGACCCGAGCTATCTGTGGCATTCTTTAAATGCCGAGGCATTCTTTAAAATGTTGCTGGTTTTGTTTTGACAATCCTCAGGCATAATTCAAGTGTTACCCTGGGTCAAGCACCAGCCTAACAAATTAAGTTATTATGCCACAGGGGCTAAAAGATGTTAATAGCAAAGATAGATGCACGAGATATACAACTACTTCCTTAGATGGTAGGCCAAGAGTGCACTGAAGAAGTTCCATATACTGGATATTTCATTCTGGCTAATTTGAAGCAACAGGAACACAGTAATCTGTTGTTATTTGTGTGGGTCCTACTTGCAGGTATAGAGTTGTTTCAGAATGGACGATGTGGGAAGCTTTCAAAAGACATTACTTCAGTTCCAGCTCAGCTTTATTCACAGGGAAAAAGCTAGGTTAAGCTAGTGATGAAACACATAGCCGAGAGCTTACTATGTCTCCTGGGTTTCCTGCTGGTCCTATTGGTCCTGGTGCCCCATCTGGTCCCTAAACAAAACAAAGCAGAAATAACATGAATAATTAACACATTTTGTACATTTGTCAGTGCTCCCTACCACCCTAGAACCACAGGTCCATGCAGACAGAGGAAAAAGGCACATCAGGAAAAAGAATCCATTGGAACATTGCAACTTGCTCTCCTTTGACAAGATCAGTTTTATTTTTCACATTTCAGTTGACTCCATTCACACTCTCTTTGTGACTCCCATGAGGATGTCATGGGACAGCTTTAAGAATTTTATTCCTACCAAAATAAACCTACGGCTGCAGCAGTAAATGTTCCCATATTATCAGTTTCTCTTAAAAATATGCTTCTTAAAATGAACTTGCAGTAGTGCAAATGACCCACAAAAAGGTCCCCATGTATTGTCCTGGTGGCTAAGCACTCAGCAGCCTCCAGGCATTACTACTATCTGAAAGCAGAATTTTAACATGGTCTTTTCCCTTCCAGTACCTCCTTTCCTTTAGGAGTTACAATGTAAACTCAGCTTTAAAGAGACCATGCTGATTCCCATAAAAGACAAATGCTGAAAACCCTTATCATAGTGGAGTCAGATTGCTCTGCAAGCAGCTGTGTGAGTAGTAATGACTGTAGGCAAAGACAGAAGGTTTGGAAAGAAAAGCCCTTTGCTCAGGAAAAGTCCCTGCTCCTGGAGACTGCAAATGGAGAGCCAAGTTATTTCAGCCTTGCTTCTGCAATGACACCCCAGTATTATGACTTTATATATGCAAAGAGGCATAACTGTAATTGTGGAGAGAGCAGAAGAAGAAATAAGGATTGTGACACAGCAGGACATGAGTAAAAGGCCTCTTAATCCAAAAGTAATCCAGAGGATACAAAAATTGGAGAAAATTCACTATCATATTACTGCATAAAACTGAAAACCAAAATCACTTTAGATCTGCCAGTTCCAGACTGACAACATATTCTGCCTATAAGTAAACACCTATACATGTACTCCTAAGTAGTCTCTGTGGAAGAGTTTTCATGATCATTGCCTTGTATAAAGAGAGGGACTGAAGCTTAGCATCAATTTACAGAGTGAGATGAAGCAATCAATGAAAAGTGGCTGATGTATTAAATAGCAATTATCATGAGCAGAGAAATCTATGACACTCAAGGGACTATTAGGAACCCACTGGAATAGGAAAATGCAATGTGCAGGCAGGTGAGAATGGCCCTTTCTGCGGATACTGTTATTAGTAAGGAAAATATAAGACCATCTGCTTTGCAACAGAGGAACTTACAGGTGGGCCAGGGTTTCCAGGAGCCCCTGCAAAGCCAGGCATTCCAGGGTGTCCCTGCAAAATAAAATGAGAGACTTTATACATTATTCATATTTCTACTTGTATATAGGTTAATTGATCATTGGGTACTGTGAGGTAACATCAAAATGAGACAGTACACAGAGTGCTGGTTATAAGGAAATAATGGACTGCAGCTTTTTAAATCAAAGTGCTGGTTTTCAAAGTATGCACTTCAGTAATGAACACAGTTAGATTTAGGGTGTACTTTCTGTAACATGTATTTCATGGTATGTTAATAGGAGCTGAGAACAAATATTGTGGGAGACCAGGCTGGAAATCAATGTTGTTTAAAATATCCTACAATTTTCTTTGAAGACTGAATTTGCACCTTAAACTACTGATTCAGCCCTTGACAAAAATAAGTGTAAACATTTTCTACAATTTGGACTATTTTCTTTCCTGTGGCACATCCTATAAGAGTCCATCACCTTCTAGGATTAATAGCAAAACTGGCCTTTTCAGTCCAGAGGTGTTTAATCTCCTGGACCTCATGTAGATGTTAGCTGGAGAAGTGAACAGAAGTTGGGTACTGCAGAGAACTGAATGTATTGAATGAAGAGGTGAGGAAAAAATCATCTTGGAATCCAGCAACACAACATAGGAAAGATTTGAGTCAGAGATTGGAAGGGAATCCTGAGGAGGACTTCTATGGTCCCACTCTTTAATAAAGAAAAGGTTTAGCAGTGATGGACAGCTTTCATCTTTCCTCTCTTTTTTTCAAGTAGCTGTATATTTCAGCATTAGAGCAACTGTTGATAGAGAAGGAATCACAGAGAAAGCACTATTGGAAATCATAGTTAATTTTTACCTGTTCGCCTTTTTCTCCTGCATCCCCAGTTATTCCACGGTCTCCTTTAGCACCCTTGATAATGAGAAAAAAAAGTCACTGAAAGTCACTTAGATTCAGTATTTTATTCGCTTTTTGACTTATTTCATAAGGCACTTGGTCATCTTATTATAAAATACAGAAATGAGAACTGAACCCTGCTTCTGCTCCTCTTAAATTCTGCCTGTGATTTTCCCTATCAATACTGGAGCTAGCAGTATATGGGAAAATGGTCTTTGAACAGACCCAGGATGGCTTTTTACTTATATATATATATATATATAATTTTATTTTTTTGGCTTAGGGACACAAAGAGGACATAAACACCCCTAAAAATGAAAAGGCTGTTAGGCAACATACTAAATGGGATTCTGGTAAGGAATCATTTGGCTCAGTGAAGGCATCTACAGCATTAGGTACTAATCTCTTTTCCCTTCAGGGCCAACAATGTCAAAACCAGCATTTCTAAGGTGCAGCCAGAAAATTAATGCCCAATCTCTCTGTGTCTCTGACAACAGAGCAGAAGCAACTAACTCAAAAGTGGATGTCTGTATTATCTGTGCTTGGAGTTGCTTACAGGCAAGATGAATGTCACACAGCAAAAAATACTCAGATGCTGGGTATACAAATTACGACCTGAACAACACAGAGGACACTAATGAATTGCAGGCCATTGAAATGATTCTCTGGTTCATTACATGAGAGCTAAGAGCCAAGTAGGGAAGGGAGTGTTGTATAAATTTGCATGGTGCTGGTAGAGACAACATATTGCACTTCCAAAACTGCAGAGCTCTCTAGATTTTTCACCATGAAGAGCCTCCTCAAATATTTGGAAAGGAGTCACAGTGACAGCCTTTTACAAGAGTCTTTGTCTCTTCTTTTACAATATTTGCTCTTAACAATTACAAATGCCATGAATTTGCCAGTTTACTGAATGCAAGTCAGATTATTTATCAATTATTTGATTTTATATTATGCACATGTACAGTCTAAGTCTTGTTATATCATAGAATCATCATCATAGAAATCATAGAATTGGCTAGGTTGAAAAGGACCACAATGATCATCTAGTTTTAACCCCCCTGCTATGTGCAAAGTCACCAACACCAGATCAGGCTGCCCAAAGCCACGACCAGCCTGGTCTCAAATGCCTCCAGGGATGGGGCATCCACAACCTCCTTGGACAGGCTTCAACTAAAGAGGTTGAGAAGTTGTTGCGAAGAGCCTCTGCAGTGAGAGTTGGGGTTGCTCAGCCTGGAGAAGGCTAGAGAGACCTTATAGCAGCCTTTCAGTAGCTGAAGGGGGCTTACAGTAAAGTTGGAGAGGGATTCCTTATCAAGGAGTATACCATACACCAATAAGAGAAAGAGTCGTGGTCTTAAACTAAAATAGATTAGATTTAGATTAGCTAAAAGAAAGAAATTATTCATTATGTGGATGGTGAGGCTCTGGAAGAGGTTGTCCAGAGAAGCTGTGGTTACCCCATCCGTTGAGGTGTCCAACACCAGATTGGATGGGGTCCTGGGCAACCTAACCCAGTGGAAGGAGTCCTTGTCCACAGTAGGGTGTTGGAGCTAGATGATCTTTAAGGTCCCTTCCAAGGCAAATCATTCTATTCAGTCTTGTTACTCAGACCTCCACTTTTGCATAGCATTAAAAAAAGCAGCATATGAGAGTCTCAGACTACCTGGGTTTTCCACTGGTTATTATCTTTATGGGATGCTAATTCATTTGAAAATTTAATCTTGGAAGGTACTCTCATTTTGATCGGCCTTAATGTTTGCTTTTGAGACTCTACTGCTCACCTTCAGCACACTTTAATTTGCAAGATTTAAAATTAATTCATGAATCAGTATTAGTTTGTCCTACACTAATAAGTGCAAATACAAAGATGTTAAAATAGTAGAAGTTGTTTTAGACAGTAGATCAGGACAGGGAAGCATGTAAGGAACTGTGGCCTTCATTTCTTCTCTCTCCTTCCATTGGTTTGTTTTGATTTATTTCACATTAGGTAGTTTTAAAGGTTTTGACTGACCAGGCACTGGCACTGTGAACAGAATGCTGACAGAACTATTGGTGGGAAATGTTCAAAATGTGATATTATTGGAATCCTTCAGACACTGTGTTTGATATTGACCTACATCCCTAAATCATGAGGCAGAAAGATACATCTGAACAAAGTCGTTCTTTTTACAGTGTATTTCAGGGAGCATTCAGGATCTGTGGATCTGCAAATACTACAGATAGTGTATTTGAAGGCCATACTTCAATTTAAAGGGATTCCAACACATGGGATATAGAAATGAGAGAATCAATGCAGGAAGAAGGTTACTGCTGAAACTTTAATTGCTTCCTCACCTGATTTGGACTGACAGTTGATTCTGATTTCCAACTCTCTCCTCAAAATATCAGTGAAATGAAATTCTTTATCAAGAATAAAACCCTTTACATTTTGTTTTGTTTCATTTCTGTTTGTTTGTTTTTGTGAACAGAGGGATGGTAGAAGACTGTATTTAAATGGAACAGTGTTCACATAGAGAGCTGTGCAGTTCTGGGCACCCGTGGTATTCCACTGAATAGCCAGTGCAGGGCCCACCCAATAAGTCAGTGCTACTCCTTAATATAAAGATGGGTCCTACCAAGAGCTTGTGTCAACAGTGCTCTAACTAATCACAGATAATTTCTGCCTACAACACTGAAGATCAACAAACCTTTTGGCCATCCAGCCCAGGTGGGCCTGCAGGACCTCTGGGACCAGCATTTCCCTGCAATGCAGAAGAGGGAGAGGTAAATACCAGTTTCTTACAGATCAAGAAGGCAGAGCCTGTCATCCTCCATGCTGGAGCCAAGGTGGTCAGGCCACCTTTATGCTCAGCACTGCAGACTGAACTGTTCTCCAGCACCTACTGTAATATGCAGATCTTTTTGCATATGGCATTGAAAAGTTCATCAGCACATTATGTATGCTTCCTGGTTAACCTACAACAATGCCTAACACTGTAGTTGGTTCTTTTCCAAACAAGCTAACCCTTAGAAAATCTTTGTGGTTATACATATCAGCCTTGGCCACTGCTGGAGACACATAATCTCAAGGGGAAGCCACAACCAGAGTGTCAACAAGGATTAATTACAAGGGAATTTCCCATGTGAAAAACTCTGGAACCCATCATGCCAAAACCCATATGGTACAGTATGGTCAATATCTCGATTAATTAGAATAGTAACATTCTCCATGTAACTTTTTACAGGAGTGGCTGATTTCCTGGAGCAGTAAAGTTTTGCTTTTCTTCTTCCAAATTCCTCTTTGCAGTTCAAATGGGATGCATTAAAGCTCACTATAGACAGATGGGTCAAATTCACAATTGCACCATACATTTTTTCACTCACTTATTTTCACTTAGAACTGTAGAGATCTACTAGCATGACAGATGGAGGGAAACTGAAACCGAGAACATTAGATGAGCTTTTCTAGGGCTGTGAAATAATACAGGATCTCTGGATGGTAGAGCCATCACTTTTACTCTCACTGTTTCCTGACAGATAATTGAAAAGGTTAAGGGATTAATTTCAGCACATGTCATTTATTAAAACCCTTTAACCTCCTTCCTTTATTTCAAGTCCTCTGCAAAATCTGTGTCTCTTAAACAATAGCTACTCCTAAAACTTCCCTTAGGCATCCTTGTAGCCAGCAAAAAATCCACATAATTATCACGTCTCAATCAGCAATGTACTCCATGCACTCCTCAGTCACTGCTCTCTACTTTCCTTTTACATACCACTGCTATTTCTGCTTCTGAACAATGAACATGACTGAAAAACAGCTTCTGGGTCATTTGGATTCTCCTACAGAGTAGATGATGGACAAGAACAGGTGGACAGGTAGTGTTTTTTTCTATTCCTTCAGAGTCAGCAAAGGCTATTAAGAAGACCAGGAAAACCCATCTCATAAATATGTGGCTGATAGGCTGGTGCAATCACATGAGTTTTGTTTTTTTGACCATGGAGTGGCTTACCAGGTGCCTGTCCTGATGGCTGCAGATGGGTCTCACCAGTCTTAAAGGGGGAAACAGATCCTAGGTCAGGAGATGGCAGGGCTCATTGAGATGGTTTTAAACTAGGTGTGAAATAGGAAGGGAATAAAATAAGGCTCACTAAAGATGAGTCTAGGGGAACAACAGGATGACAGGATTGGGAGTGAGGCAAATGTCTCAGCTGAAGTGCATCAGCACCAATGGACACAGCATGGACAACAAACAGGAGGAGCTGTCATCCATTGCATGGCAGGCAAACTGTGATTTAGTTGTCATTACTGAAACATGGTGGGATTGATCCCACAACTGGAATGTTGCAATGGATGGCTATAAGCTCTTCAGAATGAAAAGGCAGGAAAGGAAGGGTGGTGGCATGGCTTCCTATGTTAGAGACTGCTTTGATTTGTTGAGGTTGTGGCTCACAATGATAAGGTTAAGTCTATGTGGGTAGGGATTAGGGGGAAGGTCAATAGGGGCTGACATCCTGGTGGAGGGTCTGTTATAGACTGCCTAAGCAAGATGAAGAGATGGACAAGTTATTCTACGAGCAGCTGGCAGAAGTTGTGTGATCACCAGCCCTTGTTCTCATGGGGGACTTCAACTTCCCTGAAATATGCTGGAAATATAAAACAGAGCAGAAAAAGCAGTAGGAGGTTTCTAGAATGTGTGGGAAATAACTTCCTGATGCAACTGGTAAAAGAGCCTACCGTAGGAGGTGCCCTGCTAGACCTGCTGTTCAGAAACAGAGAACTGCTGGGAGATGTGGAGGTCAGGAGGTGTTTTGGGCAGAGCAACCAAAATGGTAGAGTTCTCTATTTTTGGTGAAGTCAGCAGGGGGGTCAGCATAACTGCTATCTTGGACTTCTGGAGGGGAGACTTTGAACTATTCAGGACACTGGTAGGGAGGGTCCCTTGGGAATCTGTCCTGAAAGGTAAAGGGCTCCAGGAAAGCTGGTCACCATACTCAGCTCTGGTGAGGCCAGACCTTGAGTACTGTGTTCAGTTTTCGGCTGCTCACTACAAGAAAGACATCAAGGCTCTGGAGTGTGCCCAGTGAAGAGCAATGAAGCTTGCAAGGGGTCTGGAGCACAAGTCTTATGAGGAGTGGCTGAGGGAACTGGGATTGTTTAGTCTGGAGAAAAGAAGGCTCAGAAGAGACCTTATGGCTCTTTCAAGCAGCTGAAATCCAGTCCGTTGACTTCAAAGACAGCTATAAAAGATTCAGTTCATTGTAACTGATAAAAATAAAAATCAACCATGTAAAAATATTGTTAGGAAAAAAAAAAAAGGTTAAATCATATCCAAGGGAGATAGTTAAACCAAATCCAAGGGATGACCACTTCCCTAGCTCTCTTACCATTTTCCCATCCTGGCCGTCTCTACCTGGTGGTCCTCGGAGACCTTTATCACCTTTGAAACCTGGGATGCCTGGCAGTCCTGGTGGGCCAGGCGGGCATTCAGTGCACACATCCTAGGAGAGAACATTAAGAAGTAAATTAGCAACAGATTGAAGGTATCTAGTAGAGCTTGCAGATGCTGAGTATGAATGCAGCAGTGGGGAGCTATCATAACCTGTAGGCCATTGAACTTTGACCACATCAAGGAGGAGCTGGGTTATATCAACGTACAGTGAAGTGAGATTAGTGTGAAGGAGAGAGAGGGCCAGCTGCTGAGCTTCCACAGGATCTCTTGGGGTGTTTTGGACAGCTCTTAACTGATCTTAATGATCAAGAAACTGAGGAAACAAGATCAGATAGCCACAAAGCAACATTGTCAAGAAAAGCTTTGTTTGTAATCTACAAGACTACTTGAAGAAAACTCTGTCTATACCAGTCAAAAAGACCCGAGTTACTGCTAAGAGGGCATACTGCTATGGAAAACTCCATTGTTGCAGCATAGCACCAGAAAGGCTGTTCAGCAAAAAACTATTCTGCAGATAGCCTGTCTAAGGAGAACTCATCTGCTGGAGTTCATGAAGACATCGAAGTGCCTTGGCCAATCTCGGTCATTAGAATTATAACCTCCCTCCCTCAAAAATTATTTGAAGCATCATCTCAACACTCTTTCCGATTCTGCTGTCTTCAAGGTATGACGTTTTCACTTCAAAGACAGACTTCCATTAGTAAAAGGGAAATGAATCCTGGATATGAAAGACAACATAGCCCAAAAGATGGGATATCAGGTCAGCTTAGTACAACTCCCAACTCAGCCAATGATCCATTATGAAATTGCAGGGTAAAATGTCTTTCTGAACCTCAGTTCCTTCATTAATATTTTCCTACTGAAAATGTAAGAGCTTAAGAGATATCCAGAACAACAGAGCCTTCGTTGCATCTGGGGTCTGAAGTTGATGCTATATGTAAAGCAGGGCCAGGTATGGAGTGAAAAAGTAGAAAACATAAAGAATATGCTGTGTGTTTGCAACTGTAACATAATTGAAGTAAAAAAAAAAAAAAAAAAAAAAGGAACATCAAAATGACATTCCGTACCCATGAAACAGTCTGTTGCTACTCTCTTGATCAAAAATACCAAACAATGCAATATAGTGAACTCTCTGGAAAAAAAAAAATAGTGCTGCCTGAGAAAAACAGCTCTTCAATGAAGTAATTTCAAAGCAGCAATCTTAGAAGGGTCATTTTATTAACGTGGCTAGTAAAAAAAGTAATTTTTTAGTTTCTTTTAATCAATAAGGAAGGAATTCTTGCCATGTCTCAAACCTGCTTAAAAACCTCCCAACTCAGCCCACGTAAATCTTTAAAGATTTTGCAATCAGCACCTCTCAAATACAGACTCATTTTCCAGACAACTGTCTACATGGAGAGTAAAAGCAGACAGACAGATCACCATGTTTGAAACACAGGTGCGTGTGGGGTTAATTACCTGCATCCTTTCAGAGGCATTATGCAAACTGAATTTGCACCCACAGTGCAAAGTGTGGTCACTTGCAGGTGTGCGTGAAAGATCAGCCATTTGATTAAAGTGGTTTCCATTTTCTGCTTTAGGTAATACAATTCACAATAGTTATTCCTGCTTCGAAATGAAAGCCTCCCAAAGAGATGAAAAAGTCTCAAAGTTTTTACAACTTAAACCACATTACAAAGATCTTTGTAGGCCATGTCACTAGTGTGGGCTGTTGGAGAGCACTGGGTTTTGATCTCCAGCACATCCTTGTATGTCCCAACAGCTGTGTCAGTAGGAGACCTGCAATTTCCAAGCTCTGCTGAAGTAGTTTAAGGCATCTTTTGCACTTCTAGCTCTGACACTTTCCCATCGCATGGTGTTTGTTAGGTTTCAATCAAACATACATATAAACTCCCATCGTCCTCAGAAGCTGATTACCTTCACTAAGAGATTTATGTCCTCTGGAGAGAGCAGGGGTGAGGTACCCTGTGGAGTGAAAAATTCAGGCAACATTAAAAGGTGTAAATGTAAGGAATCTACCTGAACATGTCTGTGGCCTGGTATAAGTTTCTGTTTGGGCTAAAAACATACCAGTTCCCTTACATTATCAATGAACATCATATCTGAGACCTCTGTGTATTTTTGATCATGTACTTGCTCACAGTAAACTATAGTGTTTTAAGAATTTGCCTTTATAATTTTGGCTTTTTTTTTTTTTGCATGCAAAACATTCAGTTATTTTCATAGTGTTCCAAACCATCACAGGTATTTTTATTATAATCCTTTAATAGTTCCTCGGTTTTTGTTTGTTTGTTTGTTTTTTCCTGGGAAGAGCAGCAGAGAAAAAACACTGAACCGTATTCGAGACAACTTGTACTGGAGGAAAATAAATGAGATAGAAAAGAACAGCAAGACAAAAATTTTGGGGGGATACAGCATGGAAGAAAAGTTACATACTGGTTTTCCAGGAGGTCCTCTTTCCCCTGGATTTCCAGGTAGACCCTATAAATATAGAAAAGGAAAATTCTATGAGATTATGATATGCTAACCCTCTGGTTGCTCCCAAATTCTGCTGATTGCTTTGGACTAACAAACGTTTCTGCTGAGCACCACTGCTGTCTACATGTGGCACACAGTCAACTCCTCCATGTACAAATTTAGAAGTTGTCCTTCTCTGTTTTTTTGCTGTTTCTTAATCACTTCTTCTCATTCCTTCCTAAATCTCTCTTATCTACATTATGACCCAGTGAAATTCATCTGAGTCACACAACTGAAATTGCTCTGGCATGTCTCCTGGTCCCAGGAAACACTATGACTGCAGAAGTGTGAAGGATGAAGCTTTAAATTCCTGAAGACACCTGTAAAATGAAAAATCATGGCCTCTCTTTGCATTAGTGTTGCAAACAAGTCCTTGCACCTGAAACAGCAGGTAAACTTTTTTTCTTTCTTTCTTTTTTGATGTGAAAAAAAGTATTTGTGTCAGCTTTCATGAGATGAAAATAAGGAAATGAGCAGCATTCTTGGAATTTAAGGTGCAGGAGGCCATGGTTGGGAAAAGGGAACCCTAATGGGCATCTCTTGCCTGTTATTAGCAAGTCATTAATTTGTTAAAAAAAAACAACAACAGTTTGTTTTGAATCTTTGCATTAAGTAATGCTTACATGGGGAACTGAGTCTCTTAAACAGAACAGCTGGTCATTACTCAGACAGTGAGAGAAATCTTCAGTGGCATTTTCAGTTGGACTGAGATTTCCAAACCCATTCTCTAACTTCTCTATCAAGCTAGCCTGCTGTCCTATGTAATTAGTCCCATGTATGATCCATTATTATTGATCGTCTTAAACTGTATACAAAAGACTGACCTACACAACCACATTTGCATGTGCAGAACAGTTTCTACTTACTATTTAGAAGTATCTTGTGCTCAGTTTGGCTGCTTCTGCAGTAGGACCCACCTGAGGAGGTCTCTATGACAGTGCCAGATTCCCACCCAGGACATTAATCAACAAAAATAACGTCTGTAAATTGGCCTAGGCTCAGCACACCCAAGGAACACCTAAGGCTACACAAATTAGAACATGGAAAGCAGCTTTAATTAGTCAAAGGCTTTGTTAGGAACAGGCTTAGGAATTATGTCAATCACCTGAATTCAAGTTGGTCCATCATTTCCAATAAGTCCATTATACTATTTATGAAGCCAAGTAGACAGGGAGTTCCTGGGCTGACTGGGGATCTCATGATCTATGTGCACAGGGTGTGCACAGAGGCACAGCTGTGATAACCTACTATACCACAGTTACAGCTATAGGGCAAAACAGAATTTGATCCTTGCATCTTGCTTATAATTTAAATTCTATAGTCCATGTCAGAGCAAAGAGAAAACGAAAAACGTTTGCTCTTTTTCTATGTCCATATTAAACACTTCTGAGTGAATGACAATACTTCAGTTACCTTGGCTTCCTAAGAGATGAATATTAAATATGAACTTAAGTGACATTAGTGGAACTGAAGTCGTACTGAATTCCATGGATGAAAAGCTTCTTTTTAGAGGAAGCTAAACCTTCCACAGGTGAGATTCAAGAGAAGGTAAAGCGTGAAGGAGATATTCACACATTAACTATGTTGAGGAAGATTCACAGAATCACAGAATCACAGAATCACTAAGGTTGGAAAAGACCTATAAGATCATCCAGTCCAACCATCCACCTATCACCAATGGTTCTCGCTAAACCATATCCCTCAACACAACATCCAAACGTTCCTTGAACACCTCCAGGGAAGGGGATTCCACCACCTCCCTGGGCAGCCCATTCCAGTGCCTGACCACCCTTTCAGAGAAGTAGTATTTCCTAATATCCAGCCTGAATCTTCCCTGGAGCAGCTTGAAACCATTCCCTCTAGTCCTATCACCAGTTATACGGGAGAAGAGGCCGACCCCCAGCTCGCTACAACCTCCCTTCAGGTAGTTATAGAGAGCAATAAGGTCTCCCCTGAGCCTCCTCTTCTCCAGACTGAACAATCCCAGCTCCCTCAGCCGCTCCTCATAAGGCCTGTGCTCCAGACCCCTCACCAGCTTTGTTGCCCTTCTTTGAACACGCTCCAGGGCCTCAACGTCTTTCTTGCAGTGAGGGGCCCATAACTGGACACAGTACTCAAGGTGCGGCCTCACCAGAGCTGAGTACAGGGGAACAATTACTTCCCTACTCCTGCTGGTCACACTACTTCTGATACAAGCCAGGATGCCATTGGCCTTCTTGGCCACCCAGGCACACTGCTGGCTCATGTTTAGCCGAGCGTCAACCAACATCCCCAGGTCCATTTCCTCTACACAGTCTTCTAGCCACTCCGCCCCAAGCCTGTAGCGTTGCTTGGGGTTGCTGTGGCCAAAGTGAAGGACCCGGCATTTGGTCTTATTAAACCTCATCCCATTAAAAATCACACAGCATTTGTTTTAAGGAGTTCAACAGAAAGCAAAGACTTGAGCCATGAGAATCATCCTTGATGAGAAAGTAACTAGAACTGAAATTCTCTTAAACATGGCTATGATATCTACATTGCATCAGATTGCTTTGAGACAAAGAGATAGACCTGTCTTCTTGAAAGCTGTACGATGGTGATATATTTTAACAGGATGTAAATAAATCAGGATGAGAAATGCCATGGTTGGTGAACTTGAAAACAACAGCATCTCCAGGAAAAGCCAAAAAGTTAAAATACAAGACAGCAAAAAGAGAGTCTCATTTGATGAATGACTGAGTTGAAATATAAGACAATGGCACTTCAGCATATTGCATTACTGCAGAATAGGCAATGGGCTGAGTCCAAAACAAAGAAAACACTGCTGAGCTATGGAGACCTGGAGTTAGAAAAGCTACAAGCTGCAAACTACTCTAAGTTGACTGAAAATGACAGAAGGTACAGAGTGTAACTGCAGTTCATATTAGAATATCAATTAATAGTGACACTGGATATCAGGGAGGACAAAGCAGGCAGTAACAGGGAGGTGTGATGCACAGGATCCAGAGTACCTGATTGGCCTGCAAAAGCTGACACACACAAATGGTCCCAAAGCGTGAATGGATGGAAGTTGTGTAAATGACATGTTGAAAAATGAAAGAAAGAAAATTTATAAGGAAGCCAGCCACATGCAACAGTAAAATCAAAAGCATATGGTTGGGAAGTAGTACTATAGAAAACTAGACATAAAATCACTAGCATAGATGTGTTCTGATTTCCAGGAATAACAAGAAAAAAGGAAACAATGAGTCTCCTTTGATTCGTAGTGCATGAATTCTAAAGCAAAGACAAAAACTCCTTGGAAATGGCCTTCTAACTGCATGGGAAAACCAACCCCAGGAAAGAATAGCCTGTTCTTCAGACCCAGTGGCAGTAATGTATGCATACATTAAGTTTTTGCAATTACAAAAATAAATAGATGGGAAGATTAACTTCCCAGTAAAATTGGAACGTAGTTATCAGTAATAATTAGCACATTTAAGAATGATTAATGTTTATGTTAATTAAAATTATCATATTCAAAATACAGAAAGACCAAATCAAATGGGTGCCCTCAGTGCTATCTGTAGGACAAGAGACTTTGTCATTCAGATTGTATTTTAATTTAAGGTATGCTGAAAGGAAACTTTTTCTCTCACAGGAGACAAGCAGAGAGAATGGATGCTTCCAGAGAAAAGCATAGAATCATTTTCTGTAGCTTTCAGAGCATGACACAGACTTGGCCAATTTCTCTGGATAAATTACTTAAGGCTATGCTTTTTTAATAGTTGATACAGGAATACTGCCAGCTTTAAATGTGCTTGGATTTTTCTTTTTTTCCAAAAGCAAGTAGAATTAATATTTGAAGTAATTTTATTGAGGGAATGAAATTAGGCATGTAACAGTCCTATTATGGAGAAAAGTAGTCCAACTACAGGGAAATACAAACTATAGAATAATATCATGGAATGGCTTGAGTTAGAGGGGTCCATAAAGCCCATCTACTTCCAACTCCCTGCTATGGACAGGGTTGCCACCCATCAGATCACTCTGCCCAGGGCTTCATCCAACCTCCAGGGATGGGGCAATCACAGTTTCTCTAGGCAACTTGTTCCAGTGCCTCAACACCCTCTGAGTAAGGAATCATCTCCTATAATCTAATCTAAATCTCCCTTCTTTTAGTTTAAAATCATTCTGTTTTACTGAACTTCATTAGGCTCACATGCACACAGTTTTCAAGTCTGTCCAGGTTCCTCTGGATGGCGTCCCTTCCTTCTGTCGTATCAACTGCACCACTCAGCTTAGTATCATCAGCAAAATTTCTGAGGGTGCACTCAATCCCATTAGATTGTTGATGAAGATATTAAAGAGCACCAGTTCCAGTGCAGACTCCTGAGGGACTCATCACCAGTCTCCCTCCACCTGGACACAGAGCCGTTGAATGCAACCCTCTGGCTCTGGTTATGCAGCCAATTCCTTATATTCCATATTCCTTATGAAACACAACACCCAACAAATCCACATTTCTGCAATTTACAGATAAGGATTGTTGTTGTGTCAAAGACCTTACAGAAGTCCAGGTAAGTGACATCGGTTGATCTTCGTTTGTTGGCTGATGCTGTTGCTCCATTCTAGCAGGCCACCAAAGAGGGTAGGCATAATTTGCTCCCGGTGAAGCCATGCTGGCTATCTCAGATCACCTCTTCACCTTGCATGTCTTAAAATAGTTTTAAGGAAGATCTGTTCCATGATCTTTCCCAGCACAGAGGGGACTCTAACCAGCCTGTAGTTGCCCAGATACTCCTTTCTACCTTTCTTAAAAATGAGAGTGATGTTTCCCTTTTTCCAGACAATGGGGACTTTGCCCAACAGACACAACTTTTCAAATATGATGGAGAGTGACTTGGCAGGGACCTCAGCCAGTTTCTTCAGCAATTGAGATGCATGATATCTGGCCCTTTGTCTTGTATATATTCAATCTCATCAGGTGGTCTTAAACTCTCTCTCTGCTTACAGTGGGAGGGATTTTGCTCCCCCAACCTCTAACTGGAGGTGCAGGGACATGAAAGATGTGGAAAGTCTGATCGCCAATAAAGACCAAGGCAAAGAACATGTTGAGTATCTCAGCCTTCTCTGCATCTACTACAGCCACTTCTCCCTTCTCACTTATCAGAGGGGATACACTCTTCTTGGGGATATGCTGTTCTTTTCTAACCACTGAATCCACCCAGAATCTCTATTTTTTCTTTGCTTCCTTTGCCAAGTTCAGTTCCATCTGTTCCTTGGCTTTCCTCTTCCCATCCCAAACATAAAAACAAAAACAACAACAAAAAAAAGAAACAAACAAAAAGAAGAATATAAAAAAGTTTGCTTTAAGTTCAGCCTTTAAGAATTGGGGCTTTAATTAATTAAAATAAATAAATAAATAAATAAACAGCACAAATTTAGAGAGAATAACCCGGGTAGACCAGAGATTATATAGAAAATAAAAAGCAGTAGATTCAGCTGTTCACTGTTTTGTCCAGAAGAAGAGGCTCTGCACAGATTTGTAGACAGATTTTTTTGATCACAGAACCATGGAATCATAGAAGTTGGAAGGGACCTCTGGAAATCATCCAGTTCAACACCCCGTTAAAGAAGGTTCCCTTCAGAAGGCTGCACAGGAGAGTGTCCAGGTGGGTTTTGAATATCTCTACAGAATGAGACTCCACAACCTCTATAGACAGCCTGTTCCAGTGTTCTGTCACCCTCAAAGTAACAAAGTTTTCCCTCACGTTCAGATGGAACTGTCCGTGTTCCAATTTGTGATCACTTGACTCCCACCCATTAGATATTTATAAGCATTGATAACGTCCCCCCTTGGTCTTCTCCAGGCTGAGCAGTCCCAGGTCTCAGCCTTTCCTCGTAAGGGAGATACTCCATGTCCCTCATCTTTGTGGCCCTCTGCTGGACTCTCTCTAGAAGTTCCACATTGAACTCTCCAGCCTGTGAGGTCTCACTGACCTGCAGCACAGCCTAATGGTGTGTCAGCCACTCCTTCCAGGATGCAGTCATGCAAAAAAAACCCGGTGTGTTCCTCTGAGAGATAATTCTGGTCAAAGCTACTGCAGAGGAAGTATTTATTCCTTCACCTCCCAAAATACAACTCAAATATGATATTACAGTATCACGGAATATAATAACCTATAAAAGACACATTTCCAAGGCCATCTGATGAGTCAGCAGCTGGAAAAACAAGGCAGAAAATAGACTGTATGTAAATGTGATTTAGAAGAATTAGTCAGTCTCGGGGAAAAAAAAAAAACAAAAACAACATGAAATACATTTGCAGGGGCCACAGCAAAAAGACAAGAGTGAGGCAAGTCATTAAGGCTGTTGCCACTTTGGAATTATAGCTTTGGAATTATGTGGCAAGCTCCTATCAGCAATTCAAATCAGAGTGCTTCTAACTGATGACATACTGTATAAACATAAGAGAATACAAAAATGGGCAAGCTTCAAAGAACACAGGAATGCTACACTGATACAGAAATGTGCAAAAAGCAGAATCAGAAATCCTTTGTACTACTCATAAATAAAAGTGGAGATCAAGAAACTGGGAAATGCAGGATCTTGTCAAACAAAGTATCCCTGCTGTTACACCAAAAAATGCTGGAATGTGCTCTGTAGTTACATTTACACAGAAACACAGGTAGAATTGCTTAATTGGTGATCAACCAGAAAACATAGTTCTTGAAAGGCATGCTGACTGCAATTAAATCAGTTTGTGTAATAGAAGATGTGCTTTCTAAGTACCGTAAGTGATGGTTTTGCTTGGGTAATTTCCTGCTGGAAATAGGAGAGAGAGAAAGACTGCAGTGCTGCCTCTCCAAGAGCTGACCAGTCAACACTGATCTGAGCAGAGCCAGAAAGAGAAAAGCTGGCTCTGCACTCTCCTCATATGCACTTGCAATAAGCTCACCTGTTTTATTTCCTGTATAAAAGCTCTGTATTTCTAGTTTAAAACCTCTTGGTTAAAGAACTCAAACATTTGCTATGGTTGCTCAGGGACACGAAGTGATAGACCATTTCTGCCACAATAGGCTTTTGAGGAATGCAGCTATCACAATCATTTGTCTTATGATGGAGCGGGTGAACAAAATAACCAAGACCTTCTTTTCCAAACGTTTCAGGAGGAAAGGAGATCTATTTTATAGAAAAGTGCACCCTTTATGATAATTGGTGTATGTCAATAGCAATGCATGAGTGAAAACATGCTCACAAGTACTTAACGAAAATTGGTACCCCTTTCAGATAAGAGCATAAGAAAGCTTGATGAGAAGGAGAGTTACAGAAGGCCACTATCCCTTTCCCACAGCATTCCTCCAACAGGCACAAATGCAAAGATTACATCTCTCAAAATCTTCACAGCCCCCTTGCTGATTTTCCTCCAAGGCAGGTTTCCATGTCACAGAACTGGCTTACCAGCAGAGGAAAAAACTCTTCCCTTTCTGATTCAACACTGTGACAAAACTGGGTAGCGAGAGGGCTCAGCTATCAAGCTGGGAGTCTGCCTTGCTTCCCTCTACCCCTTAGCTCCATGACTCAACTGCAAAGAGTTGAGTGAGGAAAATGCACAGAGAAGAGGTTACAGGGTCATCTCTCAAACACAGCAGCAGCAGTAAAATGAACTCATAAAAGCTTTTTAGTGGGGGTGGTCTTATTTTTATAGAAATATTATGGGTTATCTTAGAGGCTTCTCAGAGTTTTCTAGAGAGCTTAACTACCATCCTTTTCTACTATATCATTTCCCAGTGTACGCTGTCGCATAAGTTGTCCATCGCTTTCCTCTAAAAGTTACTCTGTGGCCTAAATTTCTTTTTCCCTGAAATCCTGAAATATAAGAGCTTCAGTTTTTGCAAATCATCTCCATTGGACTATCCTAGTAACACTCAACAACCAAGGTTGAGTACGCACACAATTTTTAGGGAAACTAGACTTAAGCATCAGCACATTTTGTAAGCACTTACACTTTTGTTTTACTTACATCCTGGCCAGGAGGCCCCTGTGGTCCAGGGATACCAGGTACACCACGAGGACCCTGGCAGGGAGAGAACAGACACACGCAGAAACGTGAGCAGTACTTGCCAGATTATCCTTAGCTGAAGAGAAAAAAATACTGAACTCAATAATTATTTGGTGAAAAAAAAACCTACCAACAACAACAACTCACTATGCTAACAGTTAAATAATTTCAAAAGAGATTAAAATAAAATAATTCCACATTAAACTATCACAGCATCAGTTGTTCCTGTGCCTCCAGGAACTGTAAGTGTATCACTCCAGTCAAATCTCACATACCTCACTGGAAAGGTAATAATGACTCTTTATAAGAAGGCAAGTATATGAATAGGGAAAAAATACAACTGATCGTGGGACTGTGGAGGAGGAAAGACTATTCAATTCCTTGGTCTCAAACTAGTAAACACCATGACTGGGCTATACCACTGGAAATGCATGCCAGCATATAGTGAAACTACAATAAACAGCTATTTGCTTCACACCTATTGACTGCATCCTTGTAAATTATTAAAGGAAATATTTAAATGCAGGGTTTTCTGTAAGCCTTAAGCAAGAAAAATGCTTATAAGTATTTATATGTTTGAGGCTTTGATTATAAGGCATAACAACATGCCTTGAATTGTCTGCCATGACGTACTTTTTCTTTCCATTTGTGAGACTATTCTGAGGGGTGAGGAAATGTCACCAAAACAAGAGTCTGGATAACTCTTTTTCTCATAACCCACTACAGCAAACGTAGTGGTAGTGCATATCTGAAGTCTCATTTGGCTAATCAGCCAACATATGACTCTACCATCTTTTGAAAAATACAGAACCAAAAAATTAATCACGATTTTATGAAATCGCTGATAGTAACAAAATTCATTTTTTTCATTGCCCCCTCCCCATAAAATCTGGCTGTAGTGAGAAAGACATACTGTACCAATGATCCTTTGTCTCCTGGGGGTCCAACAGGGCCCTGCAAATAGAGAAGACAGAGCAATCAAAATACTAGCAGAGCTTAAAATTAACATTCCATTTGGTTGAACAGGTGGGTCCCTGAAGAATGGAGATAAGAAAAAAGAGAAAAGAAAGGGAAAGGAAAAGGAGCAAATCTGACAGGCTGCCCAGAGAAAAATATGCAATATTCACAGTGGGATGTTCAGGGGTAAGATCAAAGGGAGAAACTGAGATGGATCATGAAGAAAAAGTGTGAGAAAAAAAGAGAGAAAGGGACTAAGGAGGACAGCTGCATGTTGACATGTTGCTTGTCAGACTGAGCCCTCCACTTCATCATCACATTCTGCCCTATCTTATCATTAAATCCCATTTGTTACACCCTTCCAAGTGGGTGAGATGATGAATTTGAGCCTGTAGGCCTGAATCTTGCTGAGCTTCAAATCAGACTAGCTGAATAGGAAAAGTGTGAGTGCCAACAACAGGGCTGAGTGGCTGTGAACCTGTGCTTTTTCATGATTACGTGAGTGTTGTTCAGGTGTACATGGGTGTTGATCAAGGCATTAGTTTCTGAACTGACTTGTGTGGTGGCATGTGAATTTGTGTACACTGTACATGCCCACTGGCAATATGGGCTCAGGCTTGCTACTGGCTGAACCCAGAAACATGGAACTGCAGCAGCCTTTCATCTTTTGGACTGGGACAGGAGAACCTCTCCATGGTCCTGAAAGACACTGTGTTCAACTTCCTCTAAAAGTAGGAAAAGCATCTCATGGGATCTGCGTGCTCTTTAAATGAGGTCACAGGAGGGAGTCCAGCAGACTTGCACACACTATTTGTTTGGGAATGCAGCTTACACAGGTGCATAGTGGAGTGAACACAGTAGAAGATATCCACTCCTAAAGGCACACTAGAGAAGTGGTGCAATACCTATATCCAGCAGGGATGGACCAATCTGACATTCCAAACACACCCCAGACATGGTTTGACCTCACATCCCTAGGGCTGTGTTTGAATAAATTGTTTCACACTATGGCTCCTCTCCCTTTTCTTTCTATTTCAGGCATATTAATTCACTAATCCGCACAAAGTTCTCCATGCAAGATGCCCTAATGCTCTGCTAAAGCAAGGGCTAAATGCATCATGTTAAACTCATTGCAATATGAAGAAGGAAAGGCAGATCACAAGTAATTCCCTTCAATTTGGTGCATCACATATTTCTATCAGGGAACTTGAACATGATCATGTGGATTCACCTCATTTCTCCACGCAGTCACTTCTGCTTTTAGTTCAGTTGGGAAAATCACACACTGCTAAAACTCACTTTATGGCTCAGTAGTAATACAATACTTTAGCAGACAAAGTAAAAGCAAACAACAACAACAAAACCCACCCTAATCTATCTAAACCTTTCACACAGGGAGCAAAAATCAAGAGAGATTAAGGGCACAGGAGGAAACAAGGTGAGGACTCCAATTAAAACAAATTGCTGACTCTTACCTATGAAACTGAAAACATTATATACCCAATTTTGTCATATTACTAGAAAGGGTATAGGCTAACACCTTTATTCAGTATATAATATGCACTGAAGCATCTCCACTGAGGATATTCTATTTTTTAGTGGGACTCAATATGTGTGAAAGCCTGATGGATTAAATGTTATACAGCATTTCTCAAATTCTTCAAATTCTGAGTCTTTAAAAAAAAAAGAAATCAATTGGGAGTTTTATGGTATGTACCAGCACCATCTACTTATCCTGACAGTGGTCAAACAGTGATGACATAATACAAAATAATCCTCTGGTGTGTGTCAAATGATGGCTACAAGTGATAGAGTGAAGTTCTTAGTCATTGCATGCATGTATGCAAAGAATAACTTTGGCTTCCTCTGTACATCGAAGTGCAGAAGAGAACTCAGGTAACCCTATAATGGATCTACAACTCATTAATTAAATACTAGCCACATCCTAGTGTCTTTCAAAGAAGTCACTCATTTCTAATTCAAATTTAATATTAATGACCAAACCTTAAGAAATGCAGCAACTTCACTGTTCCTTATCTAAATCATAGCAAAGTAACACTCAGTGAATCTTCTGTCACTGATACCATAGTTAAGCACCACAATGGCTATGATATGGTCACAGTGTGCTATGAAACCAGCCCAGTCTGCTTTACTGTACAGAGTATTCAGCAGGGTAAAACCAAATATTAAATGGAGGTACACCCTAGAAGGCTAGATTTATCAGCCAGTATCATACAATATGACTTATCATTTCAAGATAATTTTATGTACAAACTGAGAAACTTCTAAGCAGATTATTAGAGCATGAAAACGTTGGCTTTGACTGGTACAGTATCATGGCATGTATCAGGGGATATGAAAGGATGCAAGGATTCATGTTCTCCAGCAATTTTAACTAGGTATGAAGTTTGATTCCTTCCAGACTTACTTCACTTGTGCATTTAGTGGAGCAGGAGGGCTACAAAGTCAGAGCACTCTCAAATCCCCTTGATCTCAACAGTAGTCATGCATGTTAAGTGCTGGGATGATCAAATCCCAACAATATCATACTTTCTGGAATAAATCCCACAAACATCTCATGCCCACTAATTGTAGAACTTCAACAACAGCAGGAGATGATGGCAGAGCTGGATCAGATGTAACTTAATCTCTGAGGGAAATTATGAAGGCAATGGCTCTGTTGGAAGGCAGCGATTTAACTAATCTGATTTTATATTTCCCTATCAGAGTACTGTGTCACTGATGTGGACATGTGTGTCAGTGGCATTCCTCCTAATGAGGTGACAGCAGGGTTACATCTCCCTGTTAAAACAACTCTGGTAGCTCAGCACAAACCTCGGCTCCCATCCAGAGCCAGTGTGTCAATATGTTGCGGAAAAATCACAAGTAACAGACAGCTGCATCAGTCACTGTGATAGCACTTTTCTGCCTTTCAACTAAAACCAAATGCATCAAGAGCCCTCACAACAAACTTGTGGGCATCCAAACCATGAATGGTAGCTTCTGGGCTAGCACTGTGCATCTTCGGAGAGTGAAATGCTGTAGGCTCTTGGCACAGGTGAGTACAGGGAGCCCATTCTCCAGATCGTAACAGGTTAAAAAGTTAACTTTTTGTCTCATCACAGTTTGCAACAGCCTCTGCTACTTACAGGTGGTCCAGCCAGTCCAACTCCTGGCACACCTCTGTCTCCAGGCTGCCCAGGGAGGCCAGGAGCTCCTCTCTCACCCTGAAATAAAGGGAAAACTTAAAAGCTTTGTCCACTGCAGAGAAAATGTGCTGAAATACAACAGTTTTCCATCAGAACATAACACTGATACAACCTGACTTGATCCTGCCCAGTATGACATGGGATCAGGTTGTGGCAACACAGTTTCTGTCATGTCATGCCAAGAGAAGTGCCTCCCTACTTCAGAGGGAGCACCTACTTCAGAGAGAGCACTTTGTGAGCACTGACACCACATCAGCATGTGCCACATTGCATAAACTGAAAAGGAACACAGCTTCCACAAGTATTCTAATTCATTTTAGCACACAGCATCCAATTTCCAACAGTAATTCTGTACACGACAGTGTCTGATACACTGCACTAATTTGAGAACATCAGATTTTAGGTGAATAGGGCATCTGCTTTCATGGAGTTTCACACTTGCATTTGCAATTGCCAGCAAGGTGCTATGAGGCACTTCCCCTGTCTTGGGCAAACACTAAGCACAGTAATGTGTTCTCCTTTCTTCACACTTATGTGAAGAAATGCTTGCTAACCTGCAAGCATTGATAAATGCATATAATTTATACAGGGAAGACAGAATAAGGAAGTTGGGATGCATCTTAATATTCTCCTTTACCAACACAAGCTTGTTCATGGCAGTGCATTAACAATTTTTAAAAATCAATTCTACCACTCTCCCTAGGGGACTATACTACAAATGGAGAGATCTCCCTTCCAGAAAACTGAATTTTGAACATTAAAATTTGCAGACCACAGACAGCTACTTGGTGCTATTTAATGGGCACTGTAGACAGAGGGTTAAGAAAAAATCAGCTACAGTACTTAAATTTTATGTCCTTTCTCTTTCCCTGTTATAGAGAGAAATATCAAATAAGATTTTTTATGGATTATATTGCAGTTGTGAGAGTCAATCTCACTCTGGCAGTAGACATATAACAATGAGCCTTATTTATGTTATTTATTATTACACTATTTCCAACTGTACAGAAGCTTGATAGAAAAATGTTTACCCATGGATTCTACCTGGCCCAAGTTCATTCTGCAATATCTCCTACTTTATTTCTTTTCTTTTTCTTAAACTAATCTTCTATTTCAAAGAAACAATACTACAGGGACAGTGAGAGAAAACATATTCTCATTAGTTCAGGCACTCCTGCAGATCCCTTATCTGTTACTTTGTTCAAGAACATAATTTCAGTACAAAAATTTCAACAGTATTTTTCCATGCACAATTAAGATTCCTAACGTCTTGTGTTGATATTGAACAACGTATTTCATTAGATTTCCTTCAGTGTTTTTTTTTTTTCTTCTGATTTTTATATTACTTTCACTCTATTATTGTGTCTACCTTCTGAACTGTCAAAGATATATACAACAGAGTATAGTGTATTGATGCAGAATGCAGCAAAAACAAAAGAAAATGTTTCATAGCAGTTTGGTTATTTCAAAAATATGGGACTTAGATGGATCCAGTCTCATATTGCTGTATTCCTACCTACCATTTACAAAACCTGTTTCAATACCCTATTTTTCTTATACTCCAAATCGGGACATAGTCATTTCAAAGAGGAGAATTTCTGATATATCTGACTGAAAACTCAAGCACAATCCAGATGCTTCCAGAAGCAAATGCTTTTGCTGTTCTATTCCTTTCTTTACTTGCTATCTACTCGCAAAGGAATAAACTTCATTTTCAGTTGAAGACATTAATGTTGTTAACTTAATCAACAAACTAGTCTTTGTCTTAGCTGCAATACAGGAGGGCAAACCAGAACTACCCGGTCCCACTGGAAAACATTTGATTTCCTCTTGAGAGAGGTGAAATAAATAAGCGCTTTTGCTCTTTAGGGGCTGACAGGTGATCTCAAGTGTCATTCATTCTTTAGCTATGAAATGTCTCTCTTGCTGAATGGATTAAAGGTCCCCTGTCACGATTTCCCTGAAAAAGTATGCAGCATTTAGCATTTAATCTGTTGAATTTGCATAATGCTGGAAGAAATTTTAAATGTAGAAAATGAACACAATAAATTCATATCTTAATGTAAGCTTCGCAAACACTATTTTCCAGTGAAAAGCAGACCATATTTTCACCATAACTTTAATTTCAATTCTAGCAGTGAAAGGAAGCAGTCTGTAATAAACAATAAAGCCCATACTCACCTTATGTCCAAAAGGTCCTGGCAATCCTGGTGGGCCTCTTTCCCCCTAAAATGACATAACCAAAACCAGGGAAGAGTCATTGCACAGCCAGAATGGAGCCTGGCCTTTGAGGGAGGCAAGGTAGCACGAGTCCCCAGCACTCACTCTTCCTTGCTCTACACCATCCTGGTAATAATATTTTACTGACAGCTTGCAAGCACATTACAGTCTGCTAACTTAGCTAGAAGTAAATATTTTTAGGGGATTTTCATCAATCTCATGATGGTCACAACAATCATTCAATAGTTATTTGTTGTGGAGGCCATTCTGGATAGCCAAGATGACACACTAATATTCAGAAACTTCAGTCTTCTCTGCCTTTTTGTATACAGCACTGTGATCTGCAATATCCTACATAACAAAGGCTTTTATGCCTTCATGTGTCTTGCAGACACCCGTGAGATCTCAACCTAACACTCTACCTGAAGTCCACCATTCCCTCAGAAGCTGCATTTGTCAAGCTCACATTGAGCTTCTTGAGCACAGAGCTGGCCAGCAGTACTTACCTGTTCTCCATCTTTACCTTTGCCAGGCAAACCCGGCTGTCCAGGAGGCCCTGGCACCCCAGCTGGCCCAGGTAAACCCACTTTTCCTTCTTTTCCTGGGTCGCCCTGCAGAAGACAATCCAATAAATCTGTCAACCATACATTAAAGACCATTCCTGTCTGAGGTCTTTCACTGGGAGTAAAAGATCTACCTTCTAGCTTTCTCATCTGAACATCTCTAGTTATCATAGGAAACCCTCTTTTTAAAGGAAGCCTTTTCCTTCAGAAATCTCAGGGCATTTTATTTTCATTAAAAAAGCAAAACATATCAAAATGTTTTGGGTATTGACTAGGTGAGAGAGTCATTGATCCACACATGGCGCTTAGATGAATGTCAGTAACCTAAAACACTTCGAGATTGAGGAGGCTGGGATTTGTTTCCATTCTAAATCCTATATCCTACATATATGGGTCCCTGTTTGTGATTAATTATTCCTACTCTGGCAAAGAAAAAGAAAAAAAAGATGAGGACTTTGGCATGCTAGCTGCTTGTAATGTACTGGTAAACTACAAGCTACTACAAAAGCAAGCTTTTCTTCCACCTTTGGGTTTACAGTGGTAAACAAGCACATCTCACAAAGTACTGAATAGTGAGGACAAAAGATCATCATTGCATAAGTATGTAGCAGTGACTTCTACATATTCAGTTGTACCTCAGTAGTTTTATTAGGTAAACTATAAGGCTGCAACAGGGTGAAATCCTTGTAGCATGTGTAATAGAATAGGTCAGATGAGATAATCTAATGAGCCCATGTGTCCTAGCAGTGTATGAACCTATGAAATCACTTGCCAGTTCAAGCTGTTTCTGCTCCAAGGAAAAGGAACAAACCCAGGTAAGAACAAACTCACCTTTTCCCCTCTTTCTCCCTCCTTCCCTGGTAGTCCAGGGTTTCCAGGCACTCCCTGAAGAGAAAAGAACTTTAAAGACTAAAATCTTTTTAGGCAGCATTTGATCCTAAAGAAAATGGATAAACCAGCATGTTCAATATGGTCTATCTCAAGAATTAGTATAAGTTTTACACTTTCTTCTACAGACAACTAGAGAATTTAGAGAATCAGACAATCAGAGAACATCACAGAAGAGCTGTGTACCAAGTGCTTACATGAGGTTTGGGTTTTGTTTTGTTTTTTCGATATAAAAAAGAGCTGAACAGCAAAAGCTGGAATGGAGCTAATTCCAGATTTGTTCATTCTTCTACCAATAACATTTTTGTTCTGTGAAATCCTCAGCAGTTCCTAATCCATTACCAACAAATTCCAACTCCTCTCTATCAGAGAAGCCAAAAGTCTCAGAGTATTCCATTTTCTACAGCTAACAGTCTCCAAAGCTACACACTGGAATACTTAACTATGTTTGTTTTACCCTTCATTTCAATTTTTTGTTCCTCTTCAGGTCTTGGCAGATTCCAAAGCATTCCTTGTCAAAATATAGATGAAATCAAATACTGTAGCTTCCTATCTCACCAAAATGTGTAAATTTTACAGAGTTGTACTCCATTTTAAGATATTAAATGATGTTTTGGCACCATAAGATTGGACTGACTTCCTCTCTGAGTGGGAATGATGATTATTTTCTTCTATGTATCAGTAAAAAATATTTACTCATATTAGTTTTTATAAGTAATATATTGGCATTAGTGGTAAAGAAATTTGCTTAAAGGATTGTAAAATTGAACAAAGTCTTCATTTTAGATATCATCTTCCAATTTGAAATGAAATCATTGTGCTAATACAATTAAATGAAATGTAGCTTAACAATTAGGAGAAAGGCAATTTATTTGGACTGCTTAGTTGACAAACTGCCTTCAAGAGCCCTTAGCCTTTGTGCTAAACCATTGTTCCTGACCATATTTCAACCTGAGGTCTAAGTGTTGTTTTTCACTTACTCTACTGTAATTCTAAAGAAATCCCAAGCACTAAATAGAGAGTTATAATGGTGGAGAAGTTAGTCTAAAGGTTTCTGTGCAGACATGAAAAGCTCTGTCAGGCACAATATAATGACGGTGATGAATGTCTACTGAGGTAAGAGGATGTTGTACAACTTCAAGGCACTGATTGTAGGATCTAATATTTACATATTTTCATAACAAATATAGGAGCTTACTATGCAATCTTGATATCAAGAAGTCATGTTTTCAAAGGGAAAGGACAAATGGAAATGAGGTGAAGAAAACAAAACCAGAGAGACAATAAACACTGTAATTTGTCTCTTGAGGAGCTGGCAGAAAAAAATGTTTTTTTACAATTTGAAGAGGAGTGAAGCTTTTCCATGCCTCCCTGTTGTTACAAATGAATATGAAAATATGTTTCATAGAAACACCATTCCCAGGTGCCTCCACATCTTTTGATTCAATTGTAAAAAAGTGTAATGAAACACAGCCTTTTGAATCTGATAGTAAAACACTACGGGAGGAAAATCAAAACATTAAATAAAGAGACCAGGGCACAGATGAGAAAACAAATACACTGGTACATACATACCACACTTCCTGGCAATCCTCTTGGTCCAGGAGGCCCCACTGGTCCAACTGCACCCTGTTTAAAGAAAGTGAAATTTATGTACATATGTAATTCACAACTCGTACCACCATAGAAACAAGATGTTCTAAGTGGAACTGAAGTTTATGTCATACAAGATGTTGTACAAGCACAAAGCAAAAGAACAGCATTTTTTTTGAAACTCTTTGAAGTGTAAAGAAGCATGAAACAATTAAAAAAAAAAAAAAAAAAAAAAAAAGAAGAAGAAGAAGATTCTCAGAAGCTTAAATTACCCACATCAAAATAAATCCTAAGTCCAGCTCAGACTCAGGAAGAAAGGTCTGAGCCCAAAACATCAAAAGAACAGAGAAAAGTATGTTGATTTAAGATGAAAATGAATATCTTGGCCAACAAAATATGCTCTGTTGAAAACAAAAACCTGAAAAATACTCATTTGTGTTAGGTAGACAAGCATCAAAATCATTCAGAGTGTTTTTGTTCTGAATTACAGGTATTTTTGTCTGCAATCCTATTCAGCATGTATGCCTCCAAACATGCACGGGGGACATGGGAGGAAATATTTTCAGATTATGTCCCCAGAGACATGTTCTTGGGGTTACCATGCTGTAGTTAGACATTTTCTTCTAGACCTGACAGTATCAGGTCTAAATCATTATCTCTGGAATTACTCATCACTCTACACAGGCCAGGGTTCACCTGCTATCACAGCTTCACAAGGAAAAGGGTTTCTATCAGCATTTCTAAGCCATTCAGGATGAAAACAGGCAGACTATCTAAAAACATCTGCACTGGCAAAGTGAAGTAATCTACCTGACTTGGAATACAGAAACCCCTTCTACTGGAAGATCTGGGTAGCAATTTCTTGCATAGGGACAACGCAAACAGCTGGGAAACTGTGAAAATCTTCCACAGCACAACTATGAAGGGTATTCACAGCAAATGAATGACTCTCTATCAAGCTCACTGTAAGAGAATTAAAGGTTTCCTCGTTACTGTGTTATTTGCAGTTACTGGTCTATAAGTCAAAAGAAAAGTGGAGCAGTGACAGTCTATGATGGGATGGCAAACAAAAGGCATATGTGTGCATTTCCATATCATTAATGCTCTCCAAGCCACGTTATACTATGAAATAAAATCAGTGAATAGGTTTAGAGGGAGTGGGGGCATCCTTAACTGCTTTTCAGCAGCAAAGACAATGGAGACTTGAGGACAGGCAGTTGAGAGTTTAGGGTCAATGCACTGCTAAATACAATGTCTGAGCACAAATCCAAGCAGCGAAATCATAAACACAAAGACACAAGGAGAAACTCAGTGCACAAGGATTCTTTGCTTGGATTTCCTATGCCTTTCTTCTCCCATATACATATAATCAGAGAATTGTAAGGTCTTTTGAGTTGGAAGGGACCCTTAAAGGCCATCTAGCCCAACTCCCCTGCAATGAAAAGGGACACCCACAGCTCAGTCAGGTTGCTCAGAGCCCTGTCCAGTCTGACCTTGAATGTCTTCATCATCTCTCCCAGTCATTACTTGAATCAGTTCTTCAGTTTTCCTTCTCTGCTTACAAAGAAAGTATGTGGTCTTTTATTCAGACACAAAAGGAGTATACAGCTGCTATAGTAATAAAACAGGGCTTGAATCCTCAGCTGTCCTTTAGCATGTAGTCAGACAATAGCAGCACTCCGTGGAATACAGGCCTCAAAAAGTGGTACGTAATGATTCCTCTGGTGATGAGCCTTTATTAAAGAAAGCAAAATTGACTACGAAGCCTAAAACCAACTGTTATCAAAAACTAATTCTGGCTGCTGCTGGGAAGCTCACTCTGTGCACCAGCTGACTGCCTGGGCTGGGCTGATAGCACAGTGCAGCAGCAAGCTCTGCCTCACTTCACCCTGAGAAGTTGGCTTTTGTTAGAGAGGGAGACATCCAAAAAAAGACAAACAATTTAGAGCTGGGCTGATTGGGGCATCGATTGGTTTGGTGCAGCTGTGTCTGTTTGCCCACCAGCAGTGACTCTTCTTTCAGCTGTATTAGGATGTGCCCTGCTCCCAAGCAGCCTGGGACCATGCAATCAGCAAAGCAGGGAGGGACTTCCAAGTCCTCTTAGGTGTGTTATTGCCAAGGAAAAATGCTGCAAGGGAAAAGCTACTCACAGCCTCTCCAGGGGCTCCAGCTTCTCCTCGGGCTCCTTTCTGCCCCTTTGTCCCCTGTGCAGGAAAAAAAGAAGTACCAGCTGATTAGAGATGGGATGGGAATGCCTGCCAGACAAATAGACTTCAGGATGCTTGAACATGCACTCAGCTAATCAATTCGCAGAGGACTTTAACGGCTGAGGAAATGGCTCCCAGTTCTCTATGCAGCAAGAAAATGAAATATAAAAATAAAACCCTGAGACATAAGAAGAATTACTAATGACTGATCAGCTCAGAGGCTATTTCACTGTACTGCATGTTGGAACTTGCAGACATTCATCTGGGGGAATCTGCTTCCTATCCTCAGGCCAACCTGATGCTTCCATCCTAGCTGAACTCTGATGTTCTCCTTGCATAGGGGAGGTTTTGCCTGCAGTTCTCAAATACCAATAATCATGTAGAAATGGTCAAAATAGATTACAGTGCAGTGAGTTTGCTGTGGCCCTACATACTACTTAGTTCTTTCATTAGGATTTTGGCATGACAGAGTGGAGTCTATCCATTGATCTGCTCCCCTTTTAGCAAATGTTACTTGAAAGTTATATGGTATTATGTTTCTGGGTTTTTTTTGTTTGACTGTTTTCATGATGCTAAGACTGCTGTTAAGCAGTATTTGCTGATGATCCCCGAGTAATAGATGATTATGTGACTTGAATGCAACACAAATGAAGACAGAGTAAATGCTCTTCTATGTTTATATGGAGACATACCTCGTGGTACATGGAAATACTGTGCATGAGCCAGGGATTTTTCAGAAGATAATTAAGATTATAAATCCATTTAACATGAGCAATAGTGCTGTCAGGGTTAAGTAAGTTGGGGTTGAGTCTGAATGCTCTGCAACATTTTGTTAATACATTTCAGTATCTTATCTGTGAGACCTGTGATTTGGTGGCACAAGTACCAGGAGCCTAAAGTTGGAAGAAGACCCTCAGATGACATTGGTCTTTCTCCAGATATCACATATATCCTCTTTGAATCTCCTCATATTGTCCAACATGAGCAAATACCCGCACAGTAGTCCCTGTACTTAGAATGATGTCGGAGAAATGGGATGTCGATGTACAGGGGAGGAATTATTCACAGTGAGATGCACCATGAAGTCAACCCTCTCTGGTCATACCAAAGATTTGCTTTAAGTTATGCTCTTCTTACCTGTAGTCCTACAGGTCCTGGGACACCCTGTTCACCTGGGATCCCCGGTAATCCCTGCAGAAACAGAGGCACAGGCGGAAGAGCTGAAGGAAACAGTTCAATTTTTTCCCTTCATCAAAAGATGTTATTCCTCCCTCACACTGAGAATGGAGAGAGTGTTTTTTACGGAGACTGGGACTGCACAGGTCTCTACCTGTCCTGAGAGCTCCTTCCAGAACAGGAACAGAGCCAAACATAAATGGAGTAACCAACTGTGCTATTTAGACAGGCCACATTTCAAAATCCTTGATAAATCCTGTACAGCCCTACTGTCAGTAAAGTTCTGTCTTGCAAATCCCATACTCTTCTTCTCAGCCATAGGGTACGGAGCTAAAAAATTAGGTGCTTAATTTCATGTAATCTGTCTTCCTGTGGAGCCAAAGCCAAACAACCCTGTGGCTATTTTTGATAAGAGAAGATTTCTGGCTATGGAAAGAGCACTCTCTCTCCAAAAGAGGCAGCTCTCATGTCTTCTTACTAGAATTTAAAACTAAAGAAACACTTAGCTGTACTTACAGGTTCTCCACTTGTTCCTCGATCTCCTTTCTCCCCTTTTGGTCCTGGTTCACCCTAATATAAAACAAGATAAATAGTCTTGTTTTGTAAGAGGACTCATTTGATCAGATATCCATTTCTGGCATTGAGTATCTTCCTCAAAGGACTTTGGAGATTTTTGTCTAGACTTCTAGGACTGGTATAATACTAATTGCAAAAATATTCAGTTTTAAAAGAGTTTTCCTTCATTGAGAAGTTTTCCTTCATCAAAAAGAATTTGCAGTCCTCAAATTTGATCATTTCTGCTCCACTGTATTAATAGGCCAGGTGACATCCAACAGCAAAAGCACCAGGGCCACTGCATTGCATTGCCTCTCTGTAAGACCAAAAGCCTAAAGCTATCCTACAGCATGGAAAGCATCCTACATAGAAACAGATTGCTATTTCACCTTTAAGACTGAAGAAATCTTGAGCACTTCCTGAGATGTGTATTACACAGCTTTTCCAAATCTCTAGTTCAGCCAATAATTCCACACATTTGTGCAACTTACCCTCCCTCCTGCAATGCCAATTCACAATATCATGCACTATCATTAATAACTAATACGACAATATCCTTGTTCTTCCTCATTAAAGATGCTTTCAGACAGGCGTTTATCAGCTCTGTGTTGAGTTCTATAATAATAATCAGTAAGTCCATATTTCTGCTTTTTATAAATTGAATGGAACAGCACAATAATGAAAGCAGCCAGAGAAAGCCTGACACTACTTGCATACCCACGTTTGCTTACTTATAAGATCATATGTATTCAAGCAATAGCAATCATCATTTATTTATTATTTATCATATGAGGTGTTTCAATTATGCAATCAAAAAACAGGAAGAACAGCAGCAAATTAAGCTCCCCCAGCAGACACACGAGGAATAATGATCAGTAGAAATGCAGAACCCACGAGCAAATCACTCTGTATTTTATTTATATCTGCTATTTGCCGAACATTTCTGCAACACCTGGGAATCCAGATTCTGTTTGCAAATGGTTCTCTATCAGACAAAATAAAAGTAATAGCATAAATACTGCTTATGTCTGCTTTTATTATGCATTATGAATAAATATTATGCTTTGTAAGAAATAATTTGAAGAATTTCACTTTACAATCAGCACCCTGTGGGACCAACTTCCAATCAGGCAATCCCTGATGCCATCTACTGGCCTCCTGAAGGATAGTGCAACCGCATGAAGTATTTAGAGATCCTTTGTGACAAACCTGCTCCGTTGTGTCTGGAATTTGTTTTGTGTAAGAGAAGGGCAAAAAGGCACAGGCATATGGTAATAAATCTGTAGATAAGGATGGTATTACTAAATGGAAATAAGGACATGTGTTATTAGGGAGAACAAGACTGCAAAAGAGAAGAAGCAACTCAAGAGAGGTAAAAAGAGGATTTTTAAAAATATTCTCATTTTTCCTACATTTTTCCCAATATTTGACTTGCATGTCAATGCAAAATTGGCAAAATTCCAGACTGATGTCTTTGCACAGCCACAATCCTTTGATTTCCTATCCTACCTGTAAGTCCTTCCCAAATTTGCCAAATCCATAACTGCCCACAGAGACCATTAAGTCTTCCCACCAATGCTGCACATTGCAGACACCTCTGCCCCTGGCAGCTGGACTTAATCAGCTGCCACCTACTTCTTTCCTACAGCTCAATGAACAGAAATGCAATGGTGACAACTAACAGCTGCTACCAAGCTGGGCAAGATCTGTGCTCACAGCCTTCCTGACCTCCTCTCTTGGCAGTGTCCTCCTGTAGTCTCAATTAATGCATTCATCATTTTTTTGTGCCATTTAGAGGAAAGGAAACACAGTGGGGGCTCAGCAGTAACCAGCTGCAGTGGGAGGTGGAAGGCAAAGTGAGGAGCCATCTCCTGTTTTGCTCCTTTCTAACCATAATACCTAACCTTCACTGTGATTCTCACACACCTCATCTCCAAGAAGTACTCAATGCTCTGAATTTGCTGGTGTGTATATATATGGCAGAAACCTCTCTACTGCTCTGCTGGGTCATCAAATTTCTGTGGAGCCCACAGCAAAAGCTGCACCATAAGAACACAACTGAGCTGTGGTGATTGGCAAAGAGGAGCTCAGAGTCACTTGGTTAGAGGTTTCCCATTTCTGACAATTACTGTGGTGTGTTTTAAGTAAAATTGATTTAAGCTAATAATAAGGAAACAGAGTAATGGAGGTGCTGTCTTTTATTCACAATGTGTTTCCTGTCTCTGTCTATGTAAGTCACTGTCTGTTTTTATACACCACATAATCAGTGGTAAGCAGTGGCAAGTATTTGGAGATTGCATGACAATTTTCAGCACCCTGCTAGGGCTGCAGCCTCTAGAACATAATGACAATCTCCTAGGGTATATCACCACCTTCTGACACCTGTAAAGCTATAAATCAAAGGTAACCTCCCTTTTTCCTTCCAAAATTTGCAATGCTATATGCAGTTCTGTGCAATGGTAAATACCATTACCATTAACTTGCACATGGAGAAATCCCAGTGATCTGATCTGCTGACACATTTCAGGCCTTTTAGTCTTCACAGTCTTGCAGCTCATTTACAAGAGCGATGCACTCAAAACTAAAGAGAAAACTCCTGTGACTGCAGCACTACAAAGACCATGTAAGTTGCCATTATTCTGCATATTTCACAGAATCATTAAGTTGGAAAGAACCACTAAGATCATTTAGTCCAACCGTCAACCCATCACCACCATGCTCATTAACCATGTCCCTCAGTGTTGTGTTTTTTGAACACCTCCAGGGATGGTGACTCCATCACCTCCCTGGGCAATCTGTTCTAACACCTCACCAATCTTTCAGAGAATAAATTTTTTCTCATATCCAACCTGAACTTCCCCTGGTGCAACTTAAGGCCATTATCTCTTATCCTGCCACCAGTTACCTGGTGGAAGAGGCCAACCCCTACCTTGCTACATCCTCCTTTCAGAGAGTTGTAGAGAGTGGTAAGGTCTCCCCTGAAGCCTTATTTCTTTTGTTTATATAGCAGCAATCTATGAGCTAAGGTGAAGAGAGAACCAAAGAAATTGTCACCAATTCCAGCACTACCTCACATTCCCATTTCCTCCATCTCTGAAGAACTTGTCATGCACTTTCTTTCTCTAATGCCACACTTGCAGCCTACTCTGCCATTTACGTGCCCTAAAGCCTCCTGATCCTTAACAAGCTTATCTGCAAACCAGAGGTATGATCTTAAGAAATGCCAGTTAATTCCCATTATTTATGTACTCTACAATGCATTCCTCATTTAAACAGTGGACAGCATACAGCTGTGTCTTGGCAGAAGCTGGTTTGATGCTGGTGTAATCAGGACAGATGTGGGCTTCTCATCACTACACAGAATCAGACCCAAACTGACCTCTTAATGAAAGCATTTAAATAACATTGGAATTACAGAGGTACTCTAACAGACATTAGAGACAACAAGCTAGAGGCCATCTTTATTAGAGACATTACTTACAGGAATCCTAGGGTGTGGGGTGAAGAAGGCTGTCTGGAAAAGAAACCAAAGTATTAAAAGAAGCACTGTCTCTCTCCCTGGAAATGCAAAAACTTATGCATTCTCCTTGTCTTTATAGATAATGCATTCCATGTAACCATTAGTAGGTTTATAAATGAGCAACTCATTGTAACATCTTCAGTATGGTTAAACTTTCCAACTCCAAGGCTGAGCTCTCTGTTTTGTACCACTTATAAGACACCTCAGCATAACTAGTTGTCTTATGACATCGGTCATCCTGAAGGAATGGCCAAATATGAAAGGACTGCAATTAGTAGAGACAAGCAGCATCTGTTATCAAAACTGACGAAATCTGGAAAAAAACAAGTCCTTGAAGAAATGAGAATATGCTGAAATTGCTAGCTATCTTTACAGATGAAATGGAAATGAGTTTTCCCCTACAAACAGTAGAAGGTTGAGCTGTCAGGCATATCTTTTTTTACACCTATCCTCGGGATATTGCATTTATAACCTTTATTTTCCAAGCTTTTGATCAAGACAGGTTCATTCTCAATCACAATCTTCTCACATGATCCTATTAAGTACCCCTGGTCACAGACTAACGAAGCCCAGCCGATTGCAAGGAAGAACTTATAATACCTCCTCCACTGCTGTATGAAGGTTTGCAGATGCTGGATTTTCTCCAACAGATCCTGATTAAAATTCTCCTTCTGATCTGTGAATGAGGCAGCTGCAACCAGCTGTGGTGAGTAAAGCTGAAAAGTGGGTATTTGACACTTTCCAGAAGATCTGTAACAGGAATCAGCCTTTCTGTTGCAACAAGGAGCCTGTTCCTAGTGCTTGCTCCAAGCTGCTTACTCAGATTTTGCTGGAGGGAACTGTGAGGCTCACTGAGTGCCTGGAGTTAATTCTATAGTAATCATACTCGTGCATCTGAAAGGAATTGTTCAGGCTCATTTAAGAAACAATAAATAGATGTTTTCATCAATCAATGTTTCAATCAATTTATTGTGGTTTGTTTGTTTCTGTGCTAGATCCAGTTCTGAACCCAAATACCTATCAGTTTCTGTTAGGAGAAGGTCTTTCTGGGCTTTCAGCACAGCATGGCACTGTATGCAGCAAAGGCTACAGCACTGCTCTCCCAACCCATAAGTTACTGTCGGTGAGAAATGAAGCCCACTGCTCTTCTTGGAAAAAGAGGAATTGTTCACCACAAGAGAAAAGCTGTTGTTCATTGATATTTTCTCTTAGTGAATCAGTTTTACCACAAGGTCTCATGTGGGAAAACCTAAATCACCTAGAAAATCAGTACAAACATGCTCTTCATCTTCACCCTGATAATCTTCATCATCAGCCTCTACAGCTGCTGACCATATCAGAAGTTCAATTTAAGTGCTACCACAAAACAAGTGCACAGAAAAGAGCTGTTTGCAAAGAAACAGAAGAGTGCTTAACCTCTAAAAACTGTACAAAAGACCAATGCAACTTCATAGAGCTTCTTTTGAACCAAAGGAGATGGTCTAAGAGTAATGTCTTAATGTTTCAGCAGAGAGGCAAAGATATTGTAAAGCTTTGTTTCTGAGGCACTTGTGTGGCAGAAGTGTGACGATGCCTAGAATGTTTTTGCAGCACAACATCTTACTTACTGTTCCAGGTGTGCCTGGTGGGCCAGGGGATCCTGTGTCACCCTAGAGAGAGAAGAATATAACTATGGATATAAAAGGTGAGGAAAAAAAAAATCAACATTATCATTTAGAAGATACAACATTGTCAGATGAAATGTAACCCAAGGGCAACTGTAGAATTGGCATAGAGCTTAATTTGCATTTTTGGTTGAAGCTTGTCAGAGTTCTTGATTGGAAAGCATGTTTTAGCTAAAACTGTTGTAAAGGGGTAAAAGTAAAGCCACCACCTTTGTGTCTTTCCTAAGTGGCTGTTAGGGCCCACCTCAGCATCTGTGGACCCAGTCTGGGGGACATGGCCTCCATGCACACCACATTCACAAGTCCCCTGGGTGGACCAATATGGACTCACAACTTGCCTGATACGCCGGCCAAGGCCCAAGGTTTCCATCACTTGCCAATTGCTCCACCTTGGTTTGCTAACAAATAAACATGCACATCCCATGCACACCAGCTTTGAGGAAGATACAGGCATGGTCCCCCAGTAGCCAGCACCAGGCGTATGGGCTGTAACATGTGGTCCTGCTCTATCTAGTGGTGCAAAGCCCCCATCCTTACCTCACTCACACCAGTCTCATCCTAGTAGATGGCAGGAGAACACAATAGTCCCATACCAGTGGCAGAGAACATCATAGAATCATTAAGGTTGGAAAAGACCACTATAAAAATTTAGCTCAACATAGTCCAACCATCATGTCCATTAAACTTTGCCCATAAGTGCCACATCTACAAGTTTCCTGAAAACTCTCAGGGATGGTAACTCAACCACCTCCCTGGGCAGCCTGGTCTAATGCCTTACTGCTCTCTGAGAGGACATTTTCCTGATATCCAGCCTGAAAGTAATAGAAGATTTCAGTGCCTCAGTAGCTGGCACCACAGATCAGAGGTGTCCAATTCCCCAGTCTGACTCCCATAGCTGGCACCCACTTCAGTCATAGTGATCCACTTCTACCTAATCACTCCTTTTGGTTCCTCCTGCTCCCCCTTTCCCCTGTATGGGTTTGAGACCATATGGGTTTGAACTCTAGCTCCCTCCCCACAGCCCTATCAATCTTCTCAGTTGGAAAGTTCAGGTCAGTTTTTCTGTAAGTGGCATATGCAGTGTGATAGCCCACCAGTTAGTAAGAATGGGAGATGCTACTGCTCATTGTCTCCCAGCTTCAAAGTCATCGTCACATAACCCTGCTGGAACAGACACTGCTACATTTTCATAAGTTCTCCTCCATTAGTGTGACTGAAGTGTCTTGGTTCCCAACCCTGCCTCCCTTATCAACCCTGGATGCACTGAAGAAGTTCCTTGACTGGGTACCTTTAAAGGAGCAGACACTCTCCTACTACATACACTTACAAAAATCTTCTTTTGCATATTGGAAAAATCCTGTATTTTCCATCAAAAATACAACTTCCTCATTCCAATTCTCCCCCTAATTTTTGAGTCAAAATCTATAAGGTTGCTGGAGTATCTCATGAGAATTGTAGTCCAAATATCTTAGCTGTCATTGGTCTTCCTTCTGGCTGTGCTCCATGGACAACTTTAGTCCCCCTGACAACTGAAAGCCAACATCTATGAAAAGCACTAGTTAACCTCCCAGAGACAGGAGCTTGATGCGCTTCATTGGAGATGTCATTTGACCACCCATAATAGAAGTGCCACTGCCACAGATGGTCAAATTTGCAATTAAATTGAAGGCTGCTGTATCCCAGGAAGAAAAATAAGGAGGCACCTATTTCCCTATGGCTGAGATAACTATGCCAAGTCACGGGCATCTGCAAGGTCAGTGCTTCAGTTTCACTTTAGCAAAAATTTGGTAAACATTGTCTCTTTCTAGTCCTCCTGTTCTAACTATAGCAATGCTATAATGACAGAAGCATAGACCATTCCTTATTGTCCTATCAACACAGTTGGCAGGCACAGAAATGTTCTTTGTTTCAGGCTTGTTTCTATGAGCCACTGCTAGAACAAAGAAAAATCTCTGAATTAAAGAAACTGACCTTAGATTCCATCAACAGCTTACTATTTCTTGTGTTACTCAATACATGGTTGTATCTCTAACACACACAGTTTCTTCTGCTTCATCTTTGTAAGGATTATCTCAGAGACTCCAAAACTGTTAATCCACATAAGATTATCTCCTCTATCTCTTGTCTCTAAGGCCTTTTTCACATTTCTTATATAATGGCAAGTAGGAACAGGACAAGGGGAAATAGTTTTAAACTGGAAGAGGGTAGAATTTGACTAGATACCAGGAAGAAATTCTTTACTATGAGGGTGGTGAGACACTGGAACAGGTTGCCCAGTGAGGCTGTGAATGTGCCCTCCCTGGAAGCATTCAAAGCCAGGCCAGATGGGACTTTGAGCAACCTGGTCTAGGGGGAGGTGTCCCTGCCTATAGCAGGAGAATTGGAACTAGATGATCTTAAAAGGTCCCTGGCAACCCAAACTATTCTGTGATTCTATGATTCTATAAAGAGGAGCATGCTTATTTAATGACTCACCTTTTCTCCCCTTTCCCCTTTCAGTCCTGGGAGACCATCTTTTCCCTTTCCTCCCTAAAAATGGGAAAAGGAAGGTAGGAAGTATGCACAATTTGATTTGATTTAATCAGTTTCATTTTACATTTGCAGTTGACCTTATCTGTCCTCCAGGATGAAGTGTAAGCAATTAAAAGGGTAAATAATATATTTGAAATGGTTTCACAAAATTCACACTCTTTTCAAAAGCCAAATAAGAGTAACCAATTTCATGGAAAGAAAGGCACCAATCCTGAATCAATTTGCACATAGGTTTTGTTGACTGATGCAGTAACAAAGCTCAGAATTTTCCAATTGAACAAGAGAAGCAGAACACACTTAAGACTAATAGAGGACACTCATTCTACCAATTTGTTTATGCTGAAAGATTTCTGGGTCATCCACTCACTGGTGCCTACCTTTTTAATCACCCAGGAAACTTGGTGGAGATGGGAGATGCTTAACAAGGATGATGTGAATATTCCTCAAAGTGCATACACAAATGTATGTATTCAGAATTAAAATCAGAGATAGCTGACCTACATTTATATGATTTCATACATAGAGAGGATATATTGTCTCTCTCTATATATATATCCTACAGTTTGATGTACATATAATATAGCAAATCAAACAAGAAAATTTCAGTTGATTGTAAATCTTTCTTGCTCACATTCAAGCACATTGTTAGCTACCAGAACTAATGGCCTCACTGACCACAGCTAAATTTACTGCCAGGTCCAACTACTTTCCAATGTGTAGGTGCCTTTGAAAGTCTGCAGCTGGCAGGGACCTGGGTGGAAATTAAGCCATTAGATAAAAATCCAACCATCTGAAATGTTCTCCAGCACTTAGTGACAAGAGAAATTTGGGATTTTAGTCGTTTTTATCTTTTTAATGTTCTTAAGTCATGCAGATACATTTGAAAGTGAGGCCTAAAGGATTCTGTGCCTCTTCTACTGCCTAACTAGGAGTATGACACCAGTCAAAATCTTCTGTGTTCAAGATAGACATAGTTCATTAACATCTCCACTGCAATTAGCAATTGTCACGAGGCACTGAAGTACCCTCTTGGAAAGGCTACTTGGGGGTCTTCCTAGATGTCAATCAACTGTTCATCACAACAGGATCACCAAGAGAAAATATTATCAAGGGACACTTGAGATCAAGTCCTCCTGGCACCAAATGGACAAATAAAATCAAGTTATAGCTCGAAGATTCACCTGGTCTCCTTTTTCTCCTCTTGATCCAGGTAAACCCTGAAGACCAGGAAGACCCGCTTCACCCTGAAAGTGAGAGAAAATCATGTGTGAGATACAGGAATTTTCATCAAGCATGGCTTCTATTAAAGAACTTTATTAGTTTCAAATGCGATTAAGAATAAAAGGGAAGACTGGTGGGCCAACTCTTCACTCATTCATGTCAGATTAAAAGTCTGACTCTCAGTGTAGATCAATCTAGCCAGTGTCCTTACGCTAGGAAGGATGAATCCTTGATTTAGCTGTCTAATGGCTGATACTAGATGGCGAATTGCTAAGCATTCATAATGTGTGCAGATGGTTTCTTCTTGATACCTAGTTACACCATGATATATGTAGGCTATACTGTAGGCCAGAACCTGCCCTATTTTTTCCATGTGATTGATTCTGCAAGCAGCCTGCTGAGAGAGAGAACAGGATCTTGTTTAATTATCAGATAATTTCTTTTTCTAGGGGAATCATTACTTAAAACAGCAGCTAAAACCTCTTTTTTTTTTTTCTTCTTTTCTCTTTGTATTGATGTCATAAAATTTAGGATATATTTTCTTTGCACTGTTCCATAATAGCACCAAGTAAGCAAACAGAAAAGAGCACCTAAAAAAATAAATCTAACTGTTATTTTCATCTATTAAGGATCTGGTATAGTCTAGCAATGCAAACACAATACTTTCAATCTGAACAGAAAAGATGTTACCTGATAGGCAAGTCTAGAATTTTCTCAATGCATCTCATGTTTGGATTTGTTTCTGTTTTACCCTTACTTTTCAGTTTCTGCTCTCTGGAGTAATTGTAATCTCTGTGTTATGTGGTTTGTTATAAAAATAACTAAAATTCTCAAATTTAGCTCCAGGCTGAATCAGATTGTCACCTGAAAATAGACATGGTGCACTATATATCATTACCCTGCTACCCACATCTCAAAGGATCTCAGTCATGGACAGAACCCAACTGCAATATGTGGTGTATGAATATGAACCTAGAATTGCTAATCCTGAATTTAAAAAGATTAACTCTTTATGGCAAGAGTCTAAAGATTATAATGGTGTAGATGCAATGAATGCAGAGAAATCAGGTCAGGAAAAAAGATGTTTTGCTAACTGAGAATAGCTGGGAACATCAGGACGGTGTTTAATGAAGTCTGAAAGACAGTGACATTTGGTGACAAGACAGAGTGATGCTTTTTGAGAGCCACTGCAGTATCCTGGGCGATGATGAGATTCCAGAGATTGTAAGAAAGATGAACACAGGGCATAAAGCTAAAGAGGGAAAAAAGAAGGATTTGGAGGGGCAATTACTCGGCACCTGGCATGATGGCTGCAGATGGAAGTAGCCTGTCTCCGAGGGGTAAGAGGATCTTAGCCAAGGATCTTAGCCGAGGAACTGGCAGGACTCATTGAAAGGTTTTAAACTATGTATGAAGTGGAAAGGGGACACAACGAGGGCCACTGGGGTTGAGTGGGTTGTTTGAGGGATTGTACCAAAATTGATGGGCAAAGACAATGGAGTACAAAGGGATGGATTAGGGCAGGGCGATGCTGGGGATGCTGCTGTTCTACGGGATCTTAGATCCTCTATAAATGTGGTGAGACGGAAAGCCCAGCTGAAGTGCCTTTACACCAATGCACACAGCAGCCTGGGAAATAAGCAGGATGAGTTGATGACAAGTGGTGTCCCCCAGGGCTCAGTGCTGGAACTGACACTCTTTAATGACATTGACAGTGGGGTTGAGTGCACCCTCATCAAGCTTGCTGTACCCACCAAGCTGTGGGGATACACCAGAGGGACCGGATGTCATCCAGAGGGACCTACACAGGCTTGAAAAGTGAGCCCAGGTGAACCTCATGAGGCTCAACAAATCCAAATGCAAGACGTTGTACCTGGGTCGAGGCAACCCTCACAACCAATACAAGCTGGGGGATGAAAGGATTGAGTGCAGTCCTGCTGAAAAACGTCCTGGGGGTACTGGTGGATGCAAAGCCAGACATGAGCCAGCAATGTGCCCTTGCAGCCTAGAAGGCCAACTGTGTCCTGGGCTGCTTCAAAAGAAACGTGGCCAGCAGGTTGAGAGATATGATCCTGCCCCTCTACTCTGCGCTGGTGAGACCTCTCCTGCATCCTAATGTGGTGTCCTCACTACAGGAGTGACATGGACCTGCTGGAGCATGTTCAGAGGAGGACCACAAAAATGATCCAAGTGATGGAACACCTCTCCTACGAGGAAAGGCTGAGAGAGCTGGGGCTGTTCAGCCTGAAGAGCAGGTGACTTGATAGCAGCCTTTCAGTATCTAAAGGGGAGCTACATGAAAGAAGGGGACAGACTCTTTAGCAAAGTCTGTGGTGATAGAACAAAGGGAAATGTCTTCAAGCTTAAAGAGGGTACATTTAGATTTGATATAAGGAAGAAGTCTTTTACAGTGAGGTTGGTGAGGCACTGGCACAGGTTGCCCAGAGATGTCGCTGATGCCCCATCCCTGGAGACTTTCAAGGCAAGCCTGGATTAGGCCCTGGGCAACCTGATCCAGCTGTGCATGTCCATGTTCATTGCAGGGGAGTTGACTACATGGCCTTTAAAGGTACCTTCCAACTCTAAGGATTCTATGATTCTATGAGCTCAAAGACAGGAAGGTAAGATAAAGCTGCAGATCTTAATACAATACGGATCTGTTAAAAACTCATCATGTCAAATCCACTCAATTTCTTCCCTTGACGGGATAACTAAGCAGACAAGAAGGAAGCATTTCTGTGATGTATCTTGACATTAGTAAGATGTCTGACACAAGACAACATGATGTGCTCATTAGCAAAGTACAGAAACACAATGTACAAGAAGGGTCTCTGGAGGGTGGTGTAGAACTGATTAAAAAAACAAAAACAAAAACCTACATTCATACTTCTGTTACTAGCTGCTTCCTTTCAGATTCAGAAAGAGATAAAATCCTCTAATGGTCTATACTTACTATTCAGTATTTCAATTTATAACTGAGATGACAGAAAAGAGAACACTCATGTAATGTGTGGAGAATATCACACTATAGAGAGAGAAGTGTTTTAGAAAGTGGGATTAAAATTCTAAAAAGCCCTATTGAATATGGAAAAAATATGCGCAGTTCCTAAAATTGTTTGGGCAAGGAGAAACTAGCAAAACTTATAAAAGTCTTCTGTGTGAAACTTCTCTTTCTTCCTGTGCTCCTACTCCAGCTGGTGGCATAGATAGTGTGTGTTCAGTTTCATTACAAACAACAACATGGGAGCATGGAACCATTTTCTTCCTTCATCTTTACAGAAGTCTGGATTTAGAATGGTAGAAGTGAGAGATGACTGAGGCACTGAAACTATTTTGTTGCTGACTTATACTCTGTAACCCAGTATCCAAAAACGTATGCCGAAGATATAAGACTATCTTATATAGATATCTCTTTCTACAGATTTTATTACTGAGTTGAAAAGTTGATGTACAGATGACAACATTAAAATAGCTGGTTATTGCTCCACACTGGACTCCAGACAGTTGTGTGTTTAGGAAATCCCAGGATGTTTCCCTGCTTCCTTGCTGTTATTTGCTGAAACTTAAATCTTAATACATAATGATTAAGATAACTGTGTAGTTTCTGACAGTCACGTAGGGTTATTTCCTAGCATGCATTTATGATCCAGAAATGACTGCATCGCCCTCTGCATTACATAAAAAAGTTCATCATCATCCAGAACCATCACCAGCACACTGGTTTAACGTGAAGTGAAGGAAAAACTATCACTTTTATGCCACTCTGCCTTCCTTTTCTTCCTTATCTATCAGAAACAAGATGACTGAATTTTCTGAGATACAGGCAAAATATATGCATATTTGACCTGGAACTTTACTTTCTGCAATCATGAGCTTTATTTGCACTTTCTTTGGCAAGGGAAGTTATTGGCAAATGGCTTTGTTACTGCATGTGATCACTTTGCGCATTGCTCTGATGCAGGTTTGTTGCTAGCACCATTTTTTCTGCTCACCTGTTCACCAGGTTGGCCACGGCTTCCTGGTTCACCCTAGAAAAGTAAAAGCACAAAGTTAGCATTGCAAGGACCCAACTTTTTTGCAAGAATGCTTTCTCTTTAGTAAATTGTTCCTCCTACTGTCCTAGCTCATGTTATTCTACCCACTTTCTATAAGGCACTGAAATTATCTTCCTTGATGGCTTGGAAGCCCTGGCTACAGAGACCCAATGCAAGGTCCAGGTCACATCTTCCTATATACATAGACTAGAGAAAGGAACATCAAACAGGGTTTTGTATCTTGGAATGCAATGAACAGTGAAGGCACTGAGCCACATCTGTTCACCGTTTTATATTTCCAGCCTTAGAGGATCCTTACATCCTGACTTCAGTAAAAGGCCTTCTAAAATCACACCCTGAATGACTCAGTTGTTGCAGCAAACTTAGAAACAAAATACCTTACCTTAGGGCCAGCTTTTCCAGGAAAGCCTTCCTCACCCTTTTCTCCTTTTTCTCCCTGCAGGGAACATGAGAAATTAATACACATCTTGCAGTGAAACAATGATGAGGAATATTTTGACTCAGATCCCCAGCATCAGACTGAGGGTCACATGAGAGTATCTTTCCTAGGAAAGTTTTTACCATTTCAGTAGTATTTGCAGACACATCTCCAACAATCATCACCCTACTAGAATGTCTCTAGAATAAGACAAAGTTAACCACTGTTACTTTATAGATATCCGTAGCAAATTACCTGAAAAACAAAATATCCATTCCGTTTCTTCAAAATGTATGTGGTGAAAAGGTTTACATTTCCCATTAAGAATAGAAATAGGTAGCTATGGAATTGGAGCTTTGTCCACTGGGGCTCTTTGAATCTGATCTGTCACTGTGGGTGGTGTCAGGACAGAGAGCAGAAACTGGTGGATTAAGACCAGAAATACGCCGTGTATCTCAGAAATGCAGTCAATACTTCACAGAGATCACAGAGTAATTTGTTATATGCTCCAAATTCCTCACTTCTATTCATCAGTACACTCAGGCTGAGGAATGCTGGACTTGGGCTTCAAGTACAAATATGGTGGGTTCCTGGAAAAATTAGGGGTAATGATAACCAAGCACCAGAGCTGAGAAGACCATTGCTGATGCAGTGCTGCTGCCTTGGACTCGAGGCAGGTTATAGTTAAGTACATATTCCAATCTAGTGCAATCATTTGAGCTGTTGGAGGGGGTCCAGAGGAGGGCCCACAAAGATGATCAGAGGGCTGGAGCACCTCTCCTACAAAGAAAGGTTGAGGCAGGTGGGCTTGTTCAGCCTGAAGAAGGTAAGGCTCAGGCAGCACCACGCTGCAGCCTTCTTGTACTTAAAGGAAATTATAATCGGGTTAGATTAGATGTTAGGGGGGAAATTTTAACACACATGATGACACACTGGCACAGACTGCCCAACAAAGCTGCAGTTGCCCCATCCCTTAATGTGTTCAAGGCCAAATTGGATGGGGCCCTGGACATCCTCATCTGATGAGCGGCAGCTCTACCCACAGCCAGGGGTTGGAACTAGATGAGCTTCAAGGTTCCTTCCAACCCAACCCATTCTGTGATTCTATGATTTCCTAGATTGACTCTTATAGACAAAATACAGTTCATTCCTTTGTCACTTATTTGCGTGACTGTAGGAACTCAACAAGAGTTTCTCCTGCTCAAAATCTCCATTTTCCAACTGCAGAGGAAACAGAACAGCAGAGGAAACTGGCCTTCCTGAATCTGTCATTCATATGAACTTACAAACAGGGCACTAGAGGTAGGAAGGAACAAAGAGCCACCTCTCTTCTACATGGCCCCACAGAAGACCTAGGGGGATGGTATATTTTCTTTCCAGCTCTACAAAGAGGAAAAACAAATGTACTGGGGGCCCAATACACTCCACTGTTCTTTGTGCCTTGGACATGTGCCCTGACTTGCCAGCCTCCTTGGCTTCCCAGTGTGACTGTAGAAGCTTCTCTGTCTGCTATACTCAGTTGTGTCTGATGAATAAAATGCAGTAGCTGAAGAGCGGAAGAGGTCTCTGCTGTATTTTAATCCAGCTCAGTCTTCACAGGGACTCAGTACAGAACAATCACATCAGCTGGCTTGACCCTGGAGCTCAGGGCTGGAAACAGGTGATGTATATCTGACCCTGGAGATCTGCTCCCCTTTCAGCTTACACTTTCTAGCTCACCCAGAAAAGCTGCCCAAGCAAGCTGGTTGTGCTGGTGTATGTGGTGACACTTACCTTTTGACCTGGGAGCCCAGGAAGACCATTTAATCCATCTTTGCCAGGTGAGCCCTAAACAAGAGAAAATTATCAGCTCTAAGAGCCTGCTCCTTAAATTCCTAACAGCAAGATCAGAAAAAGCATGCTGAGTTCATCCTTCTTGGCACTATCTTAAGTTTAAGATTTGTTAAAACACCTCATGCATCTTCTGCTTTTTTCACTACTGTAACTCAAATTACCCAAAATTTCTGGCAATGCACAAATCTGCTTGGCTGTATTCAGTATGGCAGTTTTAGTGACTGACCACATGATGTCAGTGTTGTTACAGACAAACAACAAAGTAGAAGTTTTATGGAGCGTGGAGTCTTTAGAAATAGCATTCTCTGTAAATCTCTATTACCTGTAGCTGTAACTTTTTAAAAACATCTTTCACTTTTTGAATATCAGTAATTTCTTATATATATACATATATATATACAGGTTGGCATTACACAGCATAGAGAGATGGAAGTATTCAGCAAAATAAGAATTAAAATGACTTCTTGCAATACATTTAAATGGTGAGAAAAACTTTTGTCCTCTTTTCAGGCATCAGTTAGTCTTTAAACACTGCAGGCATAAAGTGGCACTTCTCAATACTGCGTATTTCATAATGCACCTTTCTTAACTTAAGAGTCAATAGAAATTGCAATGCTCTGCTATATTTACAATTTTAAGTATTATAATTGTAATTTTAAGGCCTGATTTAAGAAACTCCAGTTTGGAAGAGTCATATTTTACCAAATGCAAACTAAGTTTTGAAAGGTACTGTATAAATCATCATAGTCCCAGTGTGCAGGAATAGTACAGCTACCTCTGGTATGCCAAAGGGCATCAGTCTAATGCCTGTATTAAAGGAAACAGTGTTGGAGCCAGTACTAAAACTACATGTGCAGACAAGCTGCAGGAAAAGAAGTAAAGAGTTTAGAAGTAAAACATGTAAGGTCACAGAGAGAAGGGAGGCACTGCAAGCTGTCCCTCAAAACTTACAGCTGGTCCTGGTGGTCCACTTTTACCAGCAACACCAATTTCTCCTGGCAGTCCCTGAAAAAAGAATCCAGCAGACACAAAAAGCATCAGTATTTCTGCCCTTTACAGGCTGCTTTCAATTCAAATACAATTTTCCCTCCCAAAGTAGTCAGGTCTCTGCCATGGAGCATCCTGCAGATATTGACTCATTTGCTGGTAGTGCTAACATGGCTCCAATATTCAGTGCAGTTGTCCTGCAGGGCCAGATGGGGCTTTTCATGGTGAAAATACAACAGAAAGCATACATTGCCAGAGGCACTGACTCAGTTCCCACTGAAATTCAAAGTCTAAATCTAACATTCTCCTGAAGTGTTTATTTATTTATTTATTTATTTATTTTTCTCTCTTTGATGTAAACTAAACAACAGCGAAACCAAGCCTATTTCCTTACTGGTGCTCCAGGTGATCCAGGGGGTCCAGCAATGCCTGGGGGCCCTGGAGGTCCCTGTAAGAGAAGCAAAAAACAGCTCATTAATAACCATGATAGTGGTAGAAAGCCTCAGGCCCTTCCTGTATGCATCTGGGGCTCTGTTCCAAACAGCGTCAGCACTGAGCTTCATTTCATTAACTTCTCTCCTCCTAAACCTGCAAGATGCCAAACTGAGCTCCTAGGGAACTGTGCTCAAGAGCAGAACAGATCTCCTGCTTAAACCAGTAGTTACAGGTGAGCTCCATCCTGGGCTACACTACAAGAGATGGAAGCCATGCAAGACAGAGCATCCAGCCTACTTTAATCTTAATTAATGGTACAGAGGATATAGTAGATCAGGTATTTTAAAAGACATACCCCACCATTTTAGTGCTCTGTCTTAACCCTGTCAGGAGTGAAATGTCCTCACAAGCTCATACTTCAGTATATACATTCAGCTTCAAATACTCTACAAGTCTTACTCATGTCCTTGCAACAACTATTTCTCTTGGGAAAATATCATCTGAATAGATATCCAGTTTTCAGAGGGATTTATTTCTATGCATTGGTAAATTGTTAAAAGCGACTTCCTGGCTGAGGAGATTTTTTTCCATACTTGATACATCACTGCTTGAGATATAGAGGTGTTTGTTACCTTCAGCTTTGCTGAAGACAAGAAAGATTTTCTCCTTTACTTAAAATGAATCATTTGTTCATGTGTTTTTTTTTTCGAGTCAGGACCTAAGCATACAGCATAAGGATGAAAGAGAAATGGATACACAACTGAATTGAAACTTTAACCTCATCTGTCTCCTTCAGGCTTTCTAATACCATGATCTAAGTCATTTTCAGTTTCCAGAATAGAAGGAGTTCTGATGTTTGCACTCCAAAAGCACAGAAACAAAAAAACAAAAAGAACAGCAAATCCAAAACCAGCCAAAGAAAAAAATATCAGGAGGACATTTTTCACTCAGAAGCTGGTGAGGCCCTGGCACAGGCTGCCCAGAGAAGCTGTGGATGCCCCATCCCTGGAGATGTTCAAGGCCAGGTTGGATGGGGTCCTGGGCAGCCTGAGCAGGTGGTAGGCAACTCTGTCCAAGGCAAGTGAGTTGGAACTAGATGATTTTTCAGATCCCTTTCAACCTAAGCCATTCTGTGATTCTATTATATACACCAACCTATGCAAAAAAATTAAAAGTGAGCAATCAGTACAAGATAGAAAATGGTCAGTCAGCTTCTTCCTTGCTAGAGCTGTGTTACAATCCAATAACAAAAATCACATCTTTCTGTGATTGTGAGTTATGGACCAATATTAACATTTAAGGAAAAAAATGCAGCTGAAGAAGAGAATAAAGTGGCGTAAACAAGAATGAACAAGAAAATTTTGGTGTCAAAGTTTGATGGAGGAGAAAGTGGATGAGCTGTCATTTTAGAATATGCTTGTAAAAATCAGCCAGAACAAATAGTACCATCTCACCAATAGATGGTGCAAAGCAACTAAAAAAATGAACTAGCAGATGCACTTGGCTTATATATCACCCATAATCCACTTCCATTGCAACCGAGTCCAGAACAGACATGGAATCATTCCACAATAACATTAGTATTTGTAGAGCATCTCAAGTGCAAGCACAGCTCAAACATCTGCAGGAAGATATGCCTTGGGATCTACTGACACTGCTGACACAACACCTGAGGAGCCTAGTTTCTGGTTTAGAGGATGAGATTTCAGATGCCATTCCAGTCCTGTCAGAGGCAACTGGATGACCCCATCCATCATTTAGAAGATGCTTCACCATTCCAAACAAGAATCACCATCCAGTACAAGAAAAAATGTCTCACTGCACATACAGTCAGAGGGCAGCTGGATGGAGTGGCCTCAGATGTTAGGGGCCTGCTTGGCTTCACTCTAACCCTCCAAGGGTGGTAGGTATACAGTTGGCATGAGAACCAAGAAAGAGTTGCAATGAAGAGTGGATGCAGCACTGGGAAAGAATTCAAAGATAGCTTTAGATAAACAACAAGAAACTGATTCAGCAGCAAAGTAGATTATATGTAAGTAAAGAAAAGATGAAGTGCAAAATAGTTAATAGTAATTCTTTTGACTTCTTTGTGAGCTTCATGAATTCATAGCTCTTTCTCACGCCTGCAACAATGGAATCTAATAAGAAATTAACCAGTAAAGAAGACAGCCCTCCTTTTTGCCATGCTTGTCCAGAGCAAGACTTGTATACAAAACCCTCTTGTGCTCCTTCTCCTGACTTCTGAGTATACTTCAGAGCAAGAACTACTCTCCCAAGTTATTTGAGAGGTTCAAACTGGCAGTATTTATTTGTTAAAAAAAAAAAAAACCAGCAAAAAAACAACAACACAACCAAACAGCAATAGGACACTGTAATGTTTAACCCCCAAATCTCACACCATCTGTATTCTTCCTTTTTGACACTGAATCCAGATAAAAGCACCTGATTCTGTTAATCACATTTCTCATTGATCATTTGATGAATTATACAGATCCAGTCCTCAGTGTTGTCCCTCTAAAACTCCAACTCAGAAGAAAAGAAGTCATAGAGGGCTTTGTTTGTGGCTTTTTAGAGCTCTGATGTGTGCATCCTACACACTGGAACAAAACCTGGTACATAAAACCTTTGATGTCTAAAACAGGACTGCACAAACTCAGTTTGGAAAACAAATGACAAAACATGGATCTTTTATCAACATGTTTAAGTGAAGCTATTTTCAAACAAATATTTCAAGCTTCTTTAAAATCCAGATATCCATGGGAAAGTGTGTAGAGGTATGTGTTCAGGGAGGAACACCTAACAGACATTCAGGATTATATTTCATCCAGTTCCATTCCTAAGAGAAAGCAACACAGTTCTCAGGAAAGAAATCTGACACAGTACAGAAGGAGCAGCTGTGTCTGTCCTCTAGGAACCACAGAAAGATGCTCTCTTCTTCCAGCATGTACCCTGCTGAAAGACAGGCTGGGAAAGGCAGGACTGTTAGGATGTGGGTTCTGTACTCCCAAAGGAAGTTCTGCAAATGAACAAAAACCTTTTCATGTGAATACATCAGTAGATTGTGTGGCTCGAATCTATTTTCCATAAGAAAGGGGATGGCTATGTTTTAAAAGGTGAACGAATGTCATTACAGGATGGAAACAGGAGTCTGATGGCTTTTCCAGATATCTGTCTCTGGAGGAAAAGCTTGTAGAGACGTATTTTCTGTACACTATTTCATGCCAGTGCCTGGATCCTCTTGCATTGTGAAAAAGGCTTAGATAAGCCTTAAATCCATGAAAAAAAAAAAAACAGACTGTGGTGTGGGCTTTATAGGCTGTATGCCAGTTTTATGAATGAGAAAAACCTCCAGGACATCTAGAAGCATCTCGTCTCCTGCCACAGCTGCTAGCCTTGAGGAGCAGTCCACGTGTCTCACTATGTCCCCTGCTACCTCAACTCTCCATTTTTCCTCTACTACACCTAAGTAGTCTCTGTGATCAGGTCCTCAAATCTGCTTTTCAGTTATCACTCCTGGCACTACCTATGTCTACCAGCACAGCTCCTGTGAGTTATCTTCAGAAGTACTGCAGCAGAGCACCATACTGCTCTCCTTCCTTACAAACCAAGACAAAAATGAGAGGATATAGGAAACCAGTGTTGCTGATAATGCTGAAAACCAATAAGCCTGAGGAGCCAACAGATCTGCTTATGATGCATGTTATATAGAAAACTTCAGTGCTAGTGTCATAATTTATAAATGAATGAGGTCTTCAGTTGTTTCACCAGATGGCATGATATGTGGAATATTAGCATTACTTTAAAAAATAAAGTGCATTGAAGAGAAATTCTGTGAACTGTCTTTCCAGCACTGTAAGAGTGCTGAATAAAGTTGGCTCTGTACACAGCAGTCTCTGTAGGAGAATTCCTTCTTACAGCACAAGACAGAATTTGTTTAATTGCACCATTTAGTGTAAGATATGGACATCATGTCTTTTGTCTACAGATTAAGATTTATTGCCCTATTTGTTTACTTTCAGCTCTTTTACTGTGACAGGGTGGCAAATGAGAAAACAATAACAAAAACTCCCTTATGGTCTTTTGTTTCAGAACTATTAGTGGCCTGCACCAGCAAAGTCTTTTTTCTCTCTTTATTTTGTAAAAGGCACATATCTTATTAAAGATAGCTCTGAGTAGTATCTTCTACAATTTCAAGCAGCACTGACAAAGTCTGAATTCAATCTAAGCTTTGCAGCTGGGGCCAGCATTTTTTTCTTATGTTTCACAGTATTAACTTGCATTATAAAAAGAGACATTCAGAACACCATGCATTTCAAAGGATATAATTTATTTCCTCTGATTTACTTAAGACATTCACGCCCCTACAGATGAGCCTATACTAATTAATTCACTACCAGCCACAACCAAAAAATCGTAGAATCATAGAATCACAGAATGGCCTGGGTTGAAAAGGACCACAATCATCATCTGGTTTCAACCCCCCTGCTATGTGCAGGGTCACCAACCACCAGACCAGGCTGCCCAGAGCCACATCCAGCCTGGCCTTGAGTGCCTCCAGGGATGGGCATCCACAGCCTCCTTGGGCAACCTGTTCCAGTGTCTCACCACCCTCCACATGAAAAAAACTTGTGCTGGTTTCCTTCACAGGTCTTAGTTCTATCATCAGGTTATCTACCGTAAAGCAAACCTCAGTAATAGCCCAGACATGTTACAATTGTGAGGTATAGCATTTTTACTTAAATTTCCAATAGTTTTAAGTCATTTTGTTTTCCCACTAGTGGACAGCATGCAGCTGCTCGGCTCATGGAGCCAGGAGAGTGGCTTAGTGGAACCTGATTTAGGAAAGTTGAATGGCTATTAATACATTTATTAATACATCTTAGTAAATTGTAATAGGAGATTGGACATATGCACCTCCACCATCAATTGCTTCCAATCAAGAAATGTGTAGATTTGTTGCTTAGGGACACGGTTTAGAGAGCAATACTGGGGGTAGCTGAGCAGCTGGACTAGATGACCTTAAAGGTCTTTTTCAACCATAATGATTCTATGATTTTACAATTCTGTGAAGCCCTGCCATAGTAATTCAGTGTCTGAGCCCTCAGTGAGTACTGAGGTATCAACCCCCTTCTTTACTGAGCCAGAAAATGCAGCCCTCATGGCACACCTATATATAGCACATAGTGCCTAACAGCAAATCTCTTGTCTCCACAGGACATCCATCATGCCTAGAAAAGCAGCTGCCTTCAGCCTCTTCTCTGAAATCTTCCTCTCAACAGACAATGGGGTAAATGAGGTACATCAAGATCTCAGGTGGCCACACAGAAAAACACAGCCTCAATGTTGTCCATGCTTAATACTCTTCTACCTATTTCAATTGAAAGTACTTTACAGAAATGTTCATTTTTCAGTCTGCATTTGAACCACCTACTGTAATAGAAGTTTGACCCATGATTAAGTTTCCTACAAACGAGAATAGTGCAAATAAATAATAACAACACAAATATGTGATGTGATCAGATGTCTGTGCCTTTGCTGCAGGAAAATCATTCATATATAGAGAGGAAATAAGACCCAAAGTGTCTACTTCAAGGCTTAATGATGCTGCAAGATGCACCATTTCTAAAGGTCAACAGAAAATAAATGTTCATTTCTGGGGCAGGGCCAGCAGATACAGTGACAACACACTGCAGAGATGATGCCAGTCTGATTCTTAAGGACTGGGTGTCTTTATATTACAGAGTAAGTAGCAAATATGGGTAATATGGAACAAACAAAATCATGGACAGGCCCACCACGACAGCAGATCTAGAAGGAAAAAAAAAAAATCTTAAAATTTAGTTTGAATAGAGCATGTAAGGAAGGAAAAAGGCAAAACTTAGGCTACACAGTTGTCATAGCACATACCCAGGCTAGCTAAGAGGTTGCCTTCTAACTGCTGCCTCAGGATTTGCTACTGTACTGCTTTACTGTAATGTAAAGACACCCAGTCCTTAAGAGTCATACTGGCATCATCTCTGAAGTGGGTTGTCACTGTATCTGCTGGCCCTGCTCCAGAGCATCCCTAAGGCTGGCTGCCTCGCAGTGCTGCCTGTCCCTTCTGTGGCTTCTTGCTGGAACTGGAATGATGGGAATCATTTATCCTGACAAAGCCCAGCAGTAACTGCAGACATTAGGAAAAACTTCTCCAAAGGAGTGGTTAGATGCTAGAACAGGATGAGCAGAGAGGTGGTGGAGTCACCGTCCCTGGAGGTGTTCAAGAAATGTTTAGTTGTTGTACTGGTGGATGTGATTTAGTGGGAAATCTTGGTGATAGGTAGACAGTTGGACTGGATGATCTTAGAGGTCTTTTCCAACCTTGGTGATTGTATGATTCTGTCACTATGCCTGAGTAGACCTGAGTAGGAGGATTGGTTTCCTACCACATGTCACTAGAAAATGCAGTATGTCTCTGAAGGTGTTGAGAAATCAACATCTGTCTCACAGTAATGAAGTGGCTGGCCCACTCTTCCTTGAGATTTCAATGGATACTCAGAATAGGGATCGGGTTAACTGGCATCCTTTTGTGGCTTTCTCTGTGCTTTTCAGAAGCATGGCTTCTAAAGCTCCTATCTCCATTCCATTCTTCTGCCAATTCAGCTTTCAGTGGGAGCAGAAAGGTAAAAAAAATAAATAAATAAAAATAAAAAATTTAATTTAAAAATAGCAGAAGAAAATGAGGTTACTATAGTGTCCTAACCAAGTTTATGTATGGGCAAGTCAAGTTTGGTGGCCCCCAACACCATGGAGACAGCACAGGAAAAGGTGACACAAGACTTCCATAAATCATTTTTAAGAATATATATGTAACTACAATCTAAGGAAACATCCTGGTTATTCTTGGAATATAGTATGATTAAGATAAAATAAAAAAAAGAGAGAAATGCTGATAAAGTGCTTACAAACTTCATGTCACAAAAAATGCTGGTAAGCTGAAAAGTAGTTTAGTCACAAGTTAAACGTAAGCACTTTCTCCAAACAAAAACGTGGAAGATTGCAGTAATATATCCAGGACAATGTGCCACTTCAGGAAAAGGAGCAATATTTTTCCATTCTTACAGTTAGCTGGGAGGAAGAGTCAGTTTACGTATCCCTTGATGGGGCTAGCACACTATGCAGTTTTAATTAACTTCAAATTTGAAAACTTAATTTAGCCTGTGCTGAAAGGAAAACTACTTAATTCTGGGTCAGCAATTCTTTCATATAGGTTTATGAAATTGCTAACACATGCATATACATATTTTGTAAAGTTACAGAGAACTTGAGCTGAGCAAGATGTTGTTTAAGTGGATGGTCAGGTATATCAGAATTAATGAAGGAAGACAAATTTCCCCCAAAAGTAAGGAAAATCTTCTCCCATTTGCTACACACACAGTTCAGATGGCTTGAGGGGATCTTTTAATGTTATTCTGCAGGGGAAATAAAAATAAAAAAATGAATCTGTTGGAAATACTGTCTTCATTCTTCTTGAAGGCTGCTGCTAAAATACTTGCAAACCAGATGCAATACCAAAGGAAGAAGTCTTAAAAGTATATAGACCATTATCAAGTGGTGTGGCAAGGCCAGGTTCCCAGCTGGATACAAGGGTCCTCACCCTCACAGGATCAGAAACCACCAGATTGTATTGCTAGTGGCCTCAGCAGACATGGCTCATTATAAAATGCCTGCTACAGAATTCATGTCTAGATTATGTTCATGCTTACATAGCTTGGCAGAGGAAATAAGTGAAAAATTAGTACCTGCTATCGACTAGAGTGCCATTTATTGCAATATCTCACCAACAGCTGTAGCAGTAGTGGAGGTTCTTTATTTTTGCTCCACACTTAACTGATTATTGTAACAAAATCCCAAAGCCAAAGACCTAGTTTGTTAGCTTATTATTGAAAAAGGAATGGATGAGATACTCAGTTTTCACCTGAGTGGTTGGTGCATCTTCCTTGCTTGAGGACATCCCCAAACATATTTCTCTTATTACAGGGAATGACCCTACACTGTGAGTTGGGTCAACTGAATTTGGCTACAAAGTTAGCAAGAAGCCAAGCCAGAGGCAAGTGTCAGTGCTATTACAGTACACAGCAGCACAAGCTTTTCCAAGGTGGAGTCAAACCCACTTTGTCTATAAGTAATGTACACAGTGCACAGCACTATTTTGTTCTTATGAAGCTACAAATGGTGCAACTTGGAGCATTACCTTGCCAAAAGGGAGCTAATGGGAGTTCATGGGTCATGAACTTCAGACATCGCTCACAACCTTATACATTAGGAGAATAAGCAACAGTTTTAAACTGCTGTGTCTACCTTTCCTAGTAAGCCACTGCCTGACCTCCTCTAACAAGCAGAAATATGACTTTCAAAGCAATGAAAAAGAAGTTGTGCACAAATAAAGGTGCTTTCTGAATAGCAAAAATCTTTAAAACTGTTTCTTCCCTTAAGACTGCAGCACAGGAATCGTATCTGCAGTTACCAGTTCACACTGCCAATAACTCAGGCACTGTCCTAAATATCACAAAACACAGATCTTGCTTTCCCTCCAGAATGATACTGCTCTTACAAAAGCAATGAGAAAGTCACACACAAAACAGCTCCTTATGTCTCCATACAAAAATGCTGAAAAACTCTGGAAGCTGAATGTAATTGACACCAGACTTTTCTCTCTCACTCACATCAGGATAAATCAGTTTGGATCTTAAAGGAGAAAAGCCAGCCTCAAAGACAGTACAGATGAGAAGAGAACAAGGTCATGGCATGCTGCATTGCAGTTCCAAGTCACCTTTTGCCATAAAATACATCTTTCCTAAATATTACTTGAAAATGAAGAAATTGTCACTTACCTGAGGGCCAATCAGGCCATTAATTCCTGGGAATCCAGGTTCTCCCTTCTTACCCTGTGTGTTGAACAGAAAAACAAATCTTAGACACAAGGCAAAAACGGCTTGCTGAGACTTTCCAAAATTTTTTACCCCCAGACTGATACATCATCAGCATGGAAAACACAAGGGCTAGATATAATTATCAGTCACTGGATGTGCAACTCTAGTGGTCTCTGATAAGTGTAATGTCTGTCCAGTTTGTGGATATTTCCACAGTCCAGATTTTGCTCTTGAAAAAAAAAAACCAACAACAATAGTTTGGAAAACTGTGATTGGTTATCCAAGCAGACTCATCTCTGAAGGTACATGAAGGATCATGAAGAACAATTCCTACCCCTAACACATCAAGAAGAAAATGATGTTTAATGCTCACCATTTCTCCCACTTCTAACACAAACTTGTTATTTTCAAGCAAAGAAGATTTCATTGCTTTGAAATCACACCAAAATCAATCTAAATACTTGAGAATTATTTGCAAAGTTTCTATTAAAATATGGTTTATAAAATAAATACTTGATAAATATCGTGAGCTGAATGTAAGTTGAATGGAACCCAGCCTCCTAAGTATGTGCAACAATGGGGAGAATGCCTTTCTAAGCAGTGGCCACACTCCCCAGTACTGCAGAAAATTCAAATTCTCTCCATTATTTCCTTGCATATTCAGATCTACCAAGCCTCAAAGTCTGTATGTAGCCTTCAATCCATAGAGGAGGGTTGGTTTCATGCACCTTTTGGCCTCTATCCCACTCTGCAGTCATAACTGGGTGCTTCATAAAGAGCATCAGAGAATTGACAGTACTGAGATTCAGCCAAGGGTGGTACCACACACAGTAAAAAGCCTCACCCCTCCCCAACCAAGCCAAGCTGTGTCCTTTGTGCTTCCTGCACTGTCTTATGCATAAAGAAAGAAAATAATTAAGAACCCTGGTACATGGATGAATATAAAAGATTCACAGTCTCACAGAAAAGAAGAACACACAAGGCATTTCTAATTGGGGTTGGCATTATCACCAAGGGGCAGAGCTCACCAACTTCTTTGCAATAAAAAAAATTTCCTCCAGAAGAACAGGAGAGTTTCACTGGTGCAAGTAAAGGATAAGCCAAATCTTGGAGCATACCCATGTGGGTAGAATCATAGAATCATTAAGGCTGGAAAAGACCACTTAGATCACCTAGTCCAATCATGCCCACTAAACCATGTCCCTCAGTCACATGGATGCAGCAGATGCGCCTCCCTTTGGGGTTGACCTCAAGTACTAATATAGTAGGGAAAATATCCTATGTGAGGAAAAAGAGGAATAAAAGGCAGAGAAAGGATGCCTGAAGAACTAGAGTTAAAGCAGAAGTTTGGTTTGTTTCTCAACTCAAAAGTTTACTTGCTGTGTTACTTTGGGTAAGTCATATATTCTGTGACTCAGCCTCCTTGTAAAAATAATCTATCCTTCCCTGACATGTAATAGATACTGAATCATTAATACTTCTGAGGTTGTTAGTAATACACTAGGAGGTTACAAGATAAATCATGTAAATATCTGAAAGTCAGAGAAGTGATTTTTCTCCTCATTTCTACTTCTCATCAAAAATGATTTTCTTTTTAGAAGGATATTATAATTAAATAAGTTTTATGTGACTGACTGATGATGTGATTTGTCATGCAGATGTGCAAGTCTGATATATAATTTTTCCTTTATTTTTTTTTACTGAAATAAGTCCAGAAACAATTTATATAATTCTTGTTGACTTAAATGAGTGAAACAAGTAAAACATCACAAGCAAATCATGTTTACATCATATTTTATCTGATTTTGACTAAGTTCAGTTAGCTGAGATGTCAGAATCTGACCTTTTCCATAATTTTTTTCACAATAAAAGTATCATCTCTCATACACAGAAAAGTTTAAAAAGAAAATTAAATGAATTATCATGAAGTGCTTGGGTACCACGAAGAGTTTGCATTCATTACCAAGCTCCTGATATCAACAGGAATCTGCCTAATATACTTAAATACATGCACAATTCATGATAACTCCTTCCACCTTCTCAACATCTGTCACTTCATTCCTTGTCAAAGCCCATTTTAACTTCAGGGTCTCATGTTACCACATGAATCAACACGTTTTCTAGATAAAGACTCTAGATGGATTTTGCCAACTGCCAAAGTGACCACAGAAGACACCCTATTAAAATATTTGTATAAAATATTAAAATTAAAATATTTGCACCTCATCTTACAATGTGTTGCAACTTAGGTTCCATTTAGAAACATGAATTCAGAGAGCACAACTGAATACAGAGCAGAAACTTGATATATAATTGATACAACCCTTTTGACAACATTTTGAAGGAGCATAATGGTATTAGCTCCCTAAGTAATCACCTTAAATCATAGAATCAGAATTATTTGAGTTGGAAGGATCTTTTAAAGGGTCATCCAGTTCAACCTCAAATCAGATACTGAAAGCTGGAGACCGTGAGTACACAATGGTACTTCATATGACACCATAATGACTGATTGTCATGATGTTGGCTGGAATAGAGGCCTGAATGATGCCATATTTTAGATTCTTGATGTGATAACACAGGGATTAGTTGTTGCAGAGTATAGCCATGAACTTTTCAGCTCCTCACCCTGCTCTGAAAGCAAGGAGCAGGGGGCACAAGGTAGTAGGAGAGGACAGAAGCAGGACAGATGGCCCAAACTGACCAAAGAAATATAATATACCAGCAATAAAAGCTGGAGAAAAGAAAGAGAAAGCAGGGAACACTCGGAGTTGGTAGCATTTGTCTTCTCAAGAAGTGGTTTCACGTGATGAGTCCTGCTTTCCTCAAAGTGCTGAACATCTGTCTGCCAATGGGAAGGAGTGAATGATTTCCTGGTTTTGCTTTGCTTGAGCATACATCTTCTGCTTCATTACCGCCCATGAGTTCTTGCACTTTTATCTTTCCAATGCTCTTCCTCTTCCCACTTGGGGAGAGTAGGCAAGCACCTGTCCACAACACTGATGCATGACTGGTGCTCAGGACAGCAAAATCCCAATGAGACTCTTAGTGTTGCAACTGAAAAGATGTGAGTAATGCACAAGGATCTTATATTTGTGGTCCATTAAAGTTGTATGACTTTAATGACTTTGTAACTTAAGAGCATTGTCTAGTTGTGGTTTTCTGAATATGCTGCATTTCAGAAATCTGGTCCCATATGATAAAATTATTTGGGTAAGCTAAGGAACAAGTAGCAGCTACAGCTTCTTCCTGAGGTGTTCTTAAAAGCTGAGAAAGGGGAGGAAGGACAAATTTTGCCTCCTGGGATAAGTATATACTAGCTGCTCTGTTTCCACACATTGGCCAGGCACACTAATCTGCAGCAGCAATAACAGATGTGAAAGGAGCCTATCCTTTTCTTGAGTATAATACCGAAAAACTTTGCTGCTTTTCAAAACACCAAGAAATCCCTTACAGCAGCATATAATTATATTGACACAGAGACTGAGAGTGTAATTTCCCATTGTGAAGGGAACATTTTAGCTGCTCAGAGGTTAGCCAAAATCAAACTACAACAGAGTTACTCCATAATATTACAGCCTGTCTGGAAAGTACAAAAATACTTGCTGGGCGAAATTATACCTATGAGAGCAATGCTCAGTGAAATGTCACATCGCCTAATAATATGACAGAGAAAACTAGCAATTATGCTCTGTTACTTATGGCAAGAATCAGCTAAGTGTGTAAGAACGTCTACCCTTCCACTTTGTGAAATATGTTATTTGTCTTCATCAGCAATTTGAATAATAGCACAGTTAAAAATGTGCTTTATTGGAAATGTGTTTACCTCAGTGACAGTTATAGTTTATTTTTGGATTTAATCTACACCATCAATCCTTTCTTCCTTCTTTCTATTCATTTACCTAATTTCTACTTCTGTGCTGCTGAACTTCACACAGGGAAGGCAAAATCACCTGAACAGTTCAAGCACCCCCCAAATACATATAAACACAACTAACCTTTGGAAACTGGCATACAGAAGACATAGAAACAGGGGGAATTGATAGCTTCACACTGCTAGGAAGGAAATTTGGAAAGGCTTTAGCCTGTTTCTTCTCTTGCTATGCAATACCCTAAACAGCTGTATATTCTCATAGCACGGTTATCACTGAGATTTGGCCCCAACAACAGAGCTTTTGGTATAAAATACATAGAGAGAACCTTAACTGTGAACAGTATAACTGCTAGCATAAATGCCAGCTGTTTTCTATGTAAACTAGGTCAGATGATAGGATTATGACTTTCAGTCATGTTACTTTACCTCTATATAAACAGTAGTGGTAACCAATAGTTGAACTCCCTAAAGGCATCATGCTTTTACAGGCTCCATATGCACTGAACAAAAGCAGTAAATTAAGAATCAAGAGCATCTTCTTGGCTTGAGGATGCAAATACCATTGGGGATGGCCAGCATGTGGTTGATTACATGGAAGTGCTATAATAAAGAGAAATAAAAAACCTACTGGATTACTGGGTGTTAAGAGAAGTCACATCTTTGAACTGTCTCTTTCCAAAAAGTCTGCCTTGTTTGCTGGGAAAACTGTTTTTCATCTGGATTATCTCCCTAATGTTGGTATCTCTGGGGGAGGATGTGCTATCAGCACTTTCTTTCCCAATTCAAGTTATGAGAAGCCAGAACAGGAATATCACAGGCAACAACTCACCTAAAGAGGAGAGAGGTCGACGAGGGGAAAGTCTAATACCTGTATTTCTGTCCTGCTATTAAAACAGAAAGAAGAGTTCAGTAGCCCCCAGAGATCTGGAAAATTTATCTCCTACATTACAGCTAACAGTGATAAACCTTTCAAGTACTGGGATTCAAGTACTGGGAAGTGTTTTTTAACACCTCTCTTCTGGGTGGAGGGTGTGCCCTGAATTCAATAATCCCCAGTTTTAACAGAACCCTTCAGACTAAATTGTAAAACAAATATGTAGCACTTATTGAGACTCACAGCCTTGTTAATCTGGTTGTAAAGAGTCAAGAAAGCTGTTAAGCTTTTTGTGCTGCTCTGATTTCAGGGATAAACATTCAGGGGATGTGAACCCCGGCAGATGAAAACATGCTGAAACATGACAGTTGAATTAAAGACACAGAAGACCCCCTTAAGTAATTCATTCTTGGAGCTGCACTCGTTCCTCTTGCCTACAGCCTGACAGAATGTGATCCTGAACTTCAGAATTCACTCATGAAAGAAGGATCTTGCAGTATATTTTTTACGTTATCTCTGACATCCAACCAACTCCCATTCTATGCTTGACTCTGCACAAATTATCTTGTGCACCAAGTCGAAAAAGGTGGAATTACTTATCAGTCTGATTCAGGTACATTGAAGTCTTAATCATAGATAAGGAAATTCATTAAAGAGTACAATTTTTAAAACATATTTTCCATCAAGAATTTTTTTTTTCCCCCCCACAAGACCATTCTTACTATTCTATGAGACTTGTATTTTTTAGTGTTTTTCACCATTCTTTGAGAATGGGAAAATTCTGACAATACAAATTTAGAAAACTAGGCTGCAATGCATCACATCTGAAGTCAGTCTAGGTAGATGCTACCTCACACCTAAATGGAAAGTAATCTTCTAGGATAAGTAAGTGTTTTCCCTTGGTTTGTTTATCAAAATTTCAATCATTTGAATGAAATTGCACCATTTCAGTTGGATGGACTTTTTTCTCTATATTTATTTGGAGCACATTTCAGAAGAACCCCGTGCTTAGTCTAGATTACACGAAGGTCTGTATGCTTTTCATGAGCGTATCAGAGAAGCACCTTTTGTGTCTGTCATGAAAGAAAGGTTAGGATTATTTCCATTATTTCTAACAATAAGACGTGTCAAAAGACTTTGAAGTAGAATCAGAGTACTTCAAACTCTCCTCCATTTCTCAGGAAGAAGACAGAAAGAGAGGAGAATAAAAGAAGAAGACCTAAAATGAATCCAGATTCTCAGTGTTCTCTTTTTTTTTTTTTTTTTTCCAGGCAATTTTAGTAAAATCAGAGAAGGAGTACTGTCTGTCACTGAATGGTCTTAGGGACGGATGAGAAGAGCAATGCTTTGTTCTTTGCACTGTGTGCAATCAATATGAGGGTATTGTTGTCAAAATATAGACCTCGGGTGCCAGGCACTTGGAAGCAGCTGGCCAATAAAAAGAACATAATTCAGTTGTGTGGTTTAGGTTGGAATTGTTATCCCTTCCTCCCAAGACAAGTTTGGAAGATAGAAGTGAATTATCAGATTAGCAGTTCAGCAGAGGTACTGAGGGGATTATGCAAAATTTTTTTGTATCCATAAAAGACTTCAAGATCTGCAACTAAGCCAGGCTAGTGGAGAAGTTCTTTTAAACGTATAAATGATGATTTGCCTTCCCAACCTACGCTCTTCTTAGCATGTTGCCACTGTTGTGTCACCACACAAGATGTGTGCAGCCCTCCTATTAGCTTCTGTGTTGAAGATCTGTGTCTGGAAGTATGCATTATTACATTGAAAATACACTGTACACAGTAGTGCTCCTAGGAATGAGCTGCAGGAGGAAGAGGTTCATATACAGCAAGGTGAGCTTCTGATAAATTTGGCAATCACATTGCTGCAATACCATCAATTATTTTTTTTTAAACCATAACACCTCCTCCACTTCCTGCTTAATTTTTCCAAATAAAGCAATAGGAAGGTAATCAATCATACCCATAGGTCAGCTTGGGAACAACTTCTCTCTAAAGCCAGCCAGAGTCCAGTAGAATCTACTTCAGAGACAGCCCCTGCTGTCTCAGACTGCATCCTCTTGCAGAGCAGTGATTCCAGCCTTCAGGAACACTTTCTAGGACTCACTAGTTACCTCTGTGCTTTCAAGAGCAGATGTGAGCATCATGATCTGCTGTCCACAGCTTCTGAAAGAGCACAGTGGTGCTCTACGTTCCTTGGAGGAGTCTACATAACACACTTGGTGTCCATAGACAGCAATCCTTATTTGGTGGTGAGGCACCAAATGCAAAATATATGCATTACCCTGGTCAGAAGCCCTGGGCCATCAGAAGCCCTGATGATCAGTGTTCACCCCCCCTGGTTGTTCAGTCACGTTTCTGTGAAACATAAGCAGAACATTCTGCAGCTGCTCCAAGAATTGTACAGTCTAAGCAGGAGTGATTGGAAAAGTCTTATTTTGGACAAAAAGCACAATAAGTGCCTTTATATGAAAGATTAAGTTTGCAATAATCATTTTAAGAAATTAATCCTCCACTTCCTTTCCTATAACACAAATGGTGTCTCGGTAAATCATGTGCCTTATTTACTGCCAACTATGTTAACCCACATATTCTTTTATTTCTTCGGCAGTAACTGGAAATCAAAGTTCATGCCAAAAGAATATCATGCTTCCTTTTTTCTTAGAAATCTTTCTGAAAACTATGACTCTGCTCTTGTTGGCCAGACTATCATTAGGATATTTGGCACAATATGTCATCTTCTGTGAAATTTCATTTACACTGTGTAGGTGGCCCCAGCATCATATTTATGACATCAACCAACAATGGCTTTGTCTTCACAGACCTCAAAAACTTCCACTTCCAGTGGATTGTATTATGAGGCACACACTCCCCTATAAAATTGCTCTAAACATTTTTAGTCCATAAGTAGCCTATGTCAGTTGCACTACAGCTAATTAAAATGCTGCAGCCTTCTAAGAACTCCAACAGAAAATTGTATGTACCCATACATGTCAGGACACACATGTGTGTGCATCATCTTCATCTGAACCTCAACTGTGGACCATATGGCCAAGCTGAAGTTGAACCATACTGCAAAACAATAACTGTTCTACATCAAGCCTCTCTTTGCAGCATGTTACTTGAGAGTGTCCTGAAGTCAAGCAGATCAGAAGCTGGAATTTACCCCTGCACTGTAATCTGTCCATTATGTTACAAGATAATAATGCAGAACAGTTATATTGTCCCTCAAGAATGAAATTTTCAAGATATATAAACTGCTATAACATCACATCCTGAAACTTCACCTGTATAAAATTCCACCTGTATAAAGCAGTAGAGGGATCAACCAAGTAGATAGTGAATTTCATCTGTTCAACACAAGATCTACTAATAACACTGGAAAGGAGACCCAAATCTGCCATTGGCTATTTTTGACTTTCTGTCCTCACCAGAACATGGAAGGCTACACCTATGTTAGCAAATACAATGGGCCAGGGTAAGTGCAAAGATCACAGACATCTATGTTTGTACAGCCAAACTCTCCCTTTCACAAAGAAGAATGTCCTTTTATCATGTAGAGACATTTGGGGGAGACAGCTTCTTGGCATGACTCACAGCTGTGCTGTGAAACATGGTTAGAGTTAAACCCATGCTCTCACTACTGCTTTAGTTCTGTTTGGTGTGCTCACACTGTTATCTAACCATACACACCTGCCACTATTTACAGCAGACACAGAGATGAAGAGATGTGACTAATGTCTTGCAACAACACAGGGCTGGACTCACAACCAAACTCCAGCATCGTGACCACATCCTCACAATGCTGTGGCTTCAGAACCAGCTTTTATCTCACATCCAGTCATTTAAAAAAAGACTTTAATAGATACTTGCAAATATTTCTGTCCATGGCATTTTAAGTTCCACAGTTTTTTTAGAGAAATACTTGTTCTTGCAGCCAAATTTATGAGAGATAGTAATCAATGCCTGGATCCATGCTTAAACAAGAACTGTGCTAATGGTGAATAGCAGCATCTGCTAATCAGGTCTCTCTCCTACATCTGTAGGTTAGCCATGTAGCTCTGCCAACCTCAAGGTTTTGATTCAGCTCAGATATTTAATCATTGAATAGTGGTTTTTAATTAAAAAAAATATATCTATCACCTAAGATGCTTGGTGACTAATAAGGACCCTCAGGAAAAGTAACCAGCTAGACACAACAGAGTCAGGGAAACATTCAAACTCAGTGTGTATCAAATGACATTTCCAATCAAATGATCATTAGCAGGAGCATTTTGTATTGTGTGGCAGACCCTGACAGATCACTGTCCTTTACTCAGCTAATATGCTTTATTAATGTTATTCGAAAAGCAATGTTTCACAGCAGGCTTTAAAACCAGGCCAAATCAGAGCTTGTCAACTCATAAGTAAAGCACAGCAAAGTTATTTGCAAAAGCCATAATCTGATATTTTTCTAAACACTAGAAGACTACAAAAAAGCAGGTAAATGACCTTTTCCACTGTAGCATTAACATGAAGACTGCAAGCATCATCTTCTCCAGCAGAAGATTCTTAAAAGCCTAGCATACTTTTCAATTCAATATCATGCAACTCAACTGGAAGTCTGCAGAAAACCATCTACCAAAAAATGTATGTCAAAGTTGTATTGTCCTCTGCCTTCCCATATTCACATTAGTGTTCTCAAGATGAAACAAAAACAGAATGGCTTCACTTTGTAATATGTATTCTAAGCATCTCTGGAGTTCATTTCCAAGACAACAGCATTTCTCTGAAATTTCAACCTGTCCATCTTATTAGTGGCTCTACATTCAGATTCATATCTCAGTAGGGGTGATACTATTCTAAGTTTCACTTGCAGCAAGACTCTATTTTTACATTTTTAGGAATTAAAGCTTTTTTAAGAGTCTTCCAATCCATTTTCCACCTAAAATGAGGTGATTTTTTTAGGTCAGTTTCCAAGGCTTGGCAAGTTGAAAAATAGCTTCTATGAGATTTCCATAGAAAATTCTAGCAGATTTTACATTCTTGTAGCATTTACCAATAAGCATGGCACAAAGTGATATTTGTCAGTGCTCAAAATATATTTCCAGCAGATTTTTATTTTTTCTTATTAGTCACTGCTTTTTCTATAGAAAATATTTTGCTTTGTTTTTGAAAGACTAACCATTTGGCTGAGTATGACTTAGGAATATTCCTTTAGAAAATAAAGTTTCCATTAATTCTACCTCTGATAACCATCAATATAATTAACGTAGGATCCCATGGGGAAGAGGAGTAAGAATCATCTTGACAGCAAGGAACAGAGACAAAGAGAGGAGAGCAAAGGACAAGAAAGAAAATTTCTCAGGGCAACAGGGCATTGCAATACAGTTTGTGGAATCCAAGAGGTACTGAATGTTGCTGGACCATAAAGAGGGAATAGGAAAAAGGATCCAGGCTTCAAGGATCCTTAAATAAATGGAAAAGTATACATAAAATGAGTAAAAATACCAATACTTACTGAACAATGCTGTCCCTGGCCTACTGAGACTTAACATTAAATAAAAAGAGCAACTCACCCTTTGACCTGGTAAACCTGGGACTCCAGGCTTGCCCTCTAGACCAGCCTCTCCCTTTAAAAGTAAAAATATTTTTAGAAGGTTAACCAACTAAGAAAAACTAATGAACTTTTAAACTGTTTCCTAATAATGATGGGCTACAGTTACTGCGTGGCACTTAGACAACACTTATCTGATAGTTATGTTGTCCTGTGAGAAGAAGAGAATAAGAAAATGGGATACAGAAAAATGACAATTCCTTGATTAAATACAAAGTACACAACAGTGTTTAAATCACATAGTCAAAATCAGATTTACCTAAGTAAACCTTCACAACGCAATCAATTTTACAAAATCAATCAACAGTGTAACAAGGAAAAATTAAAAAGTGAGGAAATACAGACTATGTGCAAATCAGGCAGCAGTCTAATGTGAAATTTACTACATAGTTGTGTTATATAACGTACCTGGAAGACACAAATAAGTTAAAAAAATGCAAGTGTGCCTAAATTATTGCTAATACTGTGTTGTATTCCTTGCTGAGATACAAACACACATACCCACCTCTTATTATAGCTGGGACATTGTGGGGTAAAGCCAACCCCCTTGCAGCAAACATTCTTTGATCATCAGTCTATGACAGCTTACAGGTTTTTCTGGTGAAGAAAACTGTGGGCAATGTATAAGACCTCAGTGCCTGGGTAATGTATAATGTTGTGCATGTATGCCTCACATCAGTCTGTGTTTCAGTTTCTGAGGACTGTAAGCAGTAAGAGAAACTACTTACTGGGAGTCCAGGAAGTCCAGGTTGGCCTTGAGGTCCTCGTGGGCCAGGCTCTCCCTGCAGAAAGAAGTTAAGAAAAAAAAGGATTAAAATATTGGCAGGAAAAATCATATGGTTCTCATACAAGTAAGCTGTACAAGACCTACACCACCCCTCTCCTCATTGTTCCCAAAGCAGCAGTACAGAGACCAGCTGATTTAATTCTTAGCTACTTGAATTACCAGCACTGATTGCAGTGCATGCAGAATGATCCATCCATGCCTAGTCATCATTTAACCATAACTGACTCTCTCTTCCTCAAAGGTTGTAAGTTAACAAAGACACTGGGATACCCTGGATATTCCAGATACAGTTTCACAGAATCACAGAATCACAGAATTCTGAGCGATAACTTTTATATTAACACTGTCCAAGATTTGAAGAATTGAGTAGCTCAATCTTTCCAATTTACACTTGTCACTCATGTCAGATTCACTGCACTTCAGAAGGACATTATCCTTTTCCCTCTTGTTTAAGTTTATAGTCCCCACTATATGTTAACTTGTTTCTTGATTCTCTGACAATGCTTCTATCCACGTTAATTTTGAAATGCCATTTTAAAGCAAAATCTAATCCAACAGGCAGTGGAAGCACATGAAACACCTTTGCAATGGATGCACAGATATCAAATCTCTCTTACTTGCTCTCCTTTCAGGCCTTCAATAGGTACCTGTAATAAAAATGTAGAGTCATCAAGGGGAAAACTGAAAAAGACAACAAAGAGGTGCTGGAGTATGATGGTCCCACACAGTGTATTCTTCTCCCCCCATCATTCCCCCAGTGTGCATGCTGGAGGGATATATTCTATTCAAGCAAATCAGGGTTTGCTCACTCAGCTGCCTGTGACAGGGTTTGTATGGCTGTATAAGCAGTAAGATAATTCATTATCTCATCAATATAAATTAGTTAGCAAGCACTCCTCAGTGCAACCAAACTGGCTGTGACTGACAGCTGTCAGTCCTCTCAGTTCTTCATTAGCACAATTTTATATTCAGTGTTATTGGTCTCAGTGGCTGCTTTATTGCTTTCCACCAATAGACCTAAAGGACTATTTCCTTATTTTAATCCATTTTTTGGAAAGCAAAATGGATATACTCCAAAAGCTTTGTTACCATTCCCTGCAGAAATCAGTCTTAAACCTCTCCTATGCATACTTTTCTGTGCATTTTCTTTCTCCATACACTCGGAAATGAACTCTAGACATCTTGTGCCCCTGCTAATGATACTTTTGGTTTCACTGAAGGCATCATTGAAAAGAAAGGGATGCTTAAAAACATGTAAAGCTTGTGCCACAGCAAAGATCAGCCTCTCTTTATGTTCTCAGACTGCTCTTTTACCACTTTTGTCAGCATGGCTCAGTGATTGTCCTGAAAAACTCACAGTCATGTCACAGCATTGCTTTATCAGATGTACCTGAGGTGATGCTTTCTTTTCAAGTCCTCATCTTCACACTTCAGAATCTCCCAAAAGTATTGGCAGCACATCTCCTTATTTGAACTTATCATGGTCCTTCTTCAGAAATCTTAACTGGCATAAATTTCACTTTTTTTGAAATCCATTTAAGAATACTGCATTTAAGAGAGCCTTCAAATTCCCATTTTCCATCTTCTATTTTCACACAATAAAGCTTATAATATTTGATGAAGATAATAAAAACAAAAATCTTACTGAAGAGCCTGGCAATCCGGGGAGACCTGGTTCACCCTGAAAGAAAGGACAAAAATGAAAAAGAAAAAAAAGTAAGGTAAGACAAAGTACAACATAACACAAAATGTAACACAGAACAAAAGCAGACCTCTCAGCTTTTTCCAATTTCTGTACCATCCCAGAGTTGATAGATACAAATATGCAACCCATTTAACTTGTTTCTTCACTCTGCATATGAATACAAGCAGAAACTGATTGTCTTCTGTTACTATAATGATATACACCAATTTCACTGATACTGTCTTAAAATGGTGCCGTTTTCCTTAAGTCATTTTTACAGTGCAGAATGACGTTATAAGTATTTGCAGGACACTGAGATGCTACATCCACTCTGAATGATTTACTGCCACCCAGGCTATCAGTTTGTTCCAGCAGTTCGTCTCCAGCAGATCCCACTCTTTATCATGCTTTAAGACTCCAGCATCTCCTTTACTTTAGGTACAGTCCAATGCAAAAATGATCATTTATCTTCCTTTCACACTCTATTTCTTCATTATTTATGTAAGTCTGTTTGACCCAACATGCCATTCATTTTCTTTCCTCTTAAGACATGTTTAATTACTATTGGTTATTTATTCTAAAGAAGGTCCACAGTATGTCAGAAGGACTGAAGAGACATACATCATCTACAATGAAAACGGAACAAGGAGCTAAACATTTTCTGGAAGAGCCAGATGCAGCCACAACAGAGATAAGGATGAAGACTTATGAATCAAGATTATGAAGTTCTTTACTTCACTCATGCTGGAGCACAAAGATCTTCCTATCTCTTGTTAACTCCATAGAATCAGAGAATCACAGAATTGCTCAGTTGGAGAAGACCTTCAAGATCATCAAGTCCAACCACAACCTATGGATAAGAGCTCCTTCTGAAACCTCACTTAGATCTTCTGAATATGAACCAGAAAGTAATTAGATTCATTTTAATGTCTGTATTCTTGGGTAAGGCTCACTACTTGGATGAGGAAAGGAGAAATAAAACACAGAGCTAGGCATATCTTCCTATTTATGATAAACGGGGGATATCAAAAACATGTCAGCATGAGCAAGAAGGAAAAGATAAGGTTGTCCTGGAAACTTTAGTAACCCTGCAAAATAATGAAGTGCTTTTACTCCCACAAAGAAGGTTAAGCCTTGAGCAGCAGAGCTATAACCAGACCTGTTTACCCCTCACGTACATCTGTGTCTGTCTGAACCAATATCAGAAAAGTTACACATTTATATCTATACAAGTTTCACTCATACACAAATGAAAGAAGTACTAAGCCAACAGTCCTGATATTTCCAGCACTGGGGCTCACGGAGGAAGTAATAAATGTGTCTTTAAACCCTTCTCATGTATGCCATCCCAACTCACCTTTTCTCCTTTGGGCCCACTGCCACCTGGCGGGCCTGGGCTGCCAGCAGGACCCTGTGAATAGGAAAAAAACAAACAAACAAACAAACAAAAAACTGTTTTACATACACCAGGCCATCAATAGCAATTTCCCTTAAAGTACTGGAGAAACAGAAGGCTGCAGGTTTGGATGTTAACACTACAATCAGCTATGTCCAACTGCACAGTAGTATAAGCTAATGCACACAAGACTGCTTTGTCTCTACTACATAGACAAGAAGGGGAATAAGGATGGAGATGCCACAGCAAGCACGATAACAGCCCTTCAATTCCAGCTGGTTGAAGAGGATTGCACATCAAGGAGTGTATCAGTATCAAACAGAAAATTTAGGATAAAGTGCAGGCATGAAGATTTGCCCACTGCTAAGTGCAAGACATGAATAAGGCAGGAAAGCTTCAGAATAATGCAACTTCTGTAATAGGCTGTCAGTTGGAGAAATTGTTCCTGAGAAGCAGTAAACATCAGCATCCACCTTTACATCCCTCAATTTCTTGCTTCATCCACATTTGTTGCAAGTGCAAACCAGTTTTGTAAACAACGCAATGGGCACAGTGAACATAGTTCATTGAGATTGCAGTGCCACATCTAGCACCAGGAAACATTTCTGTCTTATAAGGGTAGTGATAAACACTAACCAGAGAAATACTTCATAGTATAGGATAAAACATGGCTGAGGAACAGTGCAGAGAGAAAGAGATGATTAACGATCAAACCTCCCACAGAGAAACAGGAAAAAAAAAAGTAGCATGATAATCTCTATCTCGCAGAAAGGAAGGTGTAGTTCAACAAAGGCTAGGATTGTTTACGACACTATACCTTGTCACCTCTGAAAGGGAAACAAAATGACTTTCTAACCAACTCAAATTGAACATCTGATCTCCAAAGGAGCAAAAGCAAAGTAGTTAGGCAGCTTCTCAACTTCTGCAAATGAGAAAACATGCATTCAAATGACCCTTTCCAAAGAAGGGAGCAGTGACAGATAGTGACTAGAATGCAGATGTAGTAGGCTCAAGGGTGGCAACAATAGCTGCATGACTTCTGCCAAATCACATCCCATTTTAGTCTCTTCTTCCTACTCCATCCTCTGCTATTTAGACCAGAAGATCCTTAAGAATGTCTATCATTAGGTATAGCACACTGAGTTACGAAATCCATAAATCCCATCCTGTGGGATGTATGGATAATAGTTTTAGATACAGAGCATTATCTCTCTAATCAGCAGAAGTGTACTGATCTTATAGAATATCTTTCCAGTTTTATCTTGTTTTAAAAATGTAAATAGTTCCAAGATTTTATACTGAAATCAAACACATTAAATTCAGTTCTCCTCCTTTCAAGTTGTGGATGGAAAAAATCCACAACTTTATAAAAGTCAGGCTCAGCTACATTTTTATGAATGCTTCCTTAAGTCTTTAATGAAAATTCAGACAGACTTCTAACCTATTGTGTTCCAAGCACTGGCATTTTTAAATGCGTACTGTGTTATAACTTAAGTCTTAAAAAGAAAAGAAAAGAAAAGAAAAGAAAAGAAAAGAAAAGAAAAGAAAAGAAAAGAAAAGAAAAGAAAAGAAAAGAAAAGAAAAGAAAAGAAAAGAAAAGAAAAGAAAAGAAAAGAAAAGAAAAGAAAAGAAAAGAAAAGAAAAGAAAAGAAAAGAAAAGAAAAGAAAAGAAAAGAAAAGAAAAGAAAAGAAAAGAAAAGAAAAGAAAAGAAAAGAAAAGAAAAGAAAAGAAAAAGAGAAAATATAAGAAAAAAAAAAGGAAGAAAAAAGTAGAAAAAGAAGAAAACGTGTAAAAAAGGAAAATAAGGGAAAAAGAGAAAAAAGAAAAGGGAGGAAAAAATAAGAAGGAATATCAGAGTGTGCCAACACAGAGCCTTAGGATAAGGATTCCAAAAACTGCAGATGCAAGAGTCCTGCCGTAACTCACCAGTTGTCCAAGATAGCTCACAAATTTAAGGCAATTTGTACTCACTCCAAAGAAAAGCCTCCAGTTGAGGATTTACCACATACCTGTTTCCCTTCCACACCTGGCTTTCCTGGGAACCCGTCTAAACCTCGTTCTCCCTGGAGGAGGATGAGAAAGAACCATTATAACAAATCTATGATGTTTAGACTAGTGTTTTACAACAGCCATCCATGTTTTTCCTTTCAAGCATAAAGATACAAGAAGAGCAATTCATATAATCCCAAAAGAGAAAATTCCTGAAGAGTTGTTCTCCGCAAAGTTGCTAGGAGCATCCAGAAACAAGGAGGTGAGCCAAGTGTACTGATTTATAAACTTTTATCCTTTCTAATTTTGCTAAGTGTTGGCACTTGTCTGTCTAGAAAACTCAGCATCAAGTATCCGGGATGTGAATTTTGAGATGAGAAGTGGTTGTATGCCAGATCTCCACCTGGGCATCCATCCTCTGCCTGCTGAGCCAGATTCCAGTAAACCAGATAAATTGTACCAGGAGAATATCAATTTGGAACAGCTCTAACAAAAATAATGAAGTCACAATGCAGCAACAGGTCACTTTTACACAGATAAATGCTTTATTTTTCACCTCTGTTTTCTTTAACCTGAGGGATCAATTAATCTATTCTTACATGCTTTCTGAGACGTACAGTCCCTAAAGTCCACAGGCAATTTATTCCACTATTTTACTTTCAATACCTGTAGATATGTTTTTTACCCTATATCTAAACCTGACTTTTCTTGCTACTGTTTCAAACAAGTACTTCTTTCCTAAGCCCCCTGGACAGAAAGAACAGGCTGTTCCCTTCATCTTTACAATGGCCTTTTATGTATCAGAAGACTTACAAAACTTCCCCTTAGAACTTCAAACCCCAGACTAAACCACCTTAATACTTTCAACTTTTCTTAAAGGCCATATTTTTCAGATCTCTTATCAGTTTTGCTTCTCAGTTTGGGCATTATTCAATTTTCCCATGCCTTCACTGTAACTGGATGCCTGAAGCTGAGCTCAAGTGGGGCTATCTCTGAGAAGAAAGACTATTTCACAATTTGTAGACTACTCTTCTGTTTAAATCCCAAGATGACACTTGTTTTACCCAAACAACCTCTTGCAGGGCAGGACCTTAATCTTAATTCCCAATCTGCAGCAGTGTGCAATTAGGGGTTCTACACATATGTAGCATCCTCTACTTGCTCCTTCTCAATATCACCTTCAGCTTTGTGGTATTACATTTTAAGGACCATTTTGAATTCTGATCCTGACCTCTACTGTACCCCCACAGTCAAACTTAATACACACATTTCATATTCTATAAAGCAGGTCATCAAGAGAAATGATGACAAGAATCAGTGCCATGCTCTCATTAAACTTATTTTTCCCTAGAGATTGTAACCCTTTCCCAGGTAGCCACTTCAGTTTAAAACTCTTTGAATAGGGTCTTTCTCTTACTGCATAATTGCTCAAATCTCTGTAAACATAACACTTTTTGCCTCAATCCTGCACATGGTGCAGAATTCAAAGGATCAAATACATGCACACACTGCTAGTGCTAACATAAAAGTACATGTGAAAACAAACTATAGAAGCACAAGGAGTGACAGCAGAGTATTAACTTTACTTTTTTTTAATGTTTCTTTTTGGTGTTTTTTTTTTTACTTTTTGGAATTTTTAATTCTTATCAATATCCCACAGTAAATCCATCAGACCTTTATCATTATTTTCATTGGGTTTAATTTGAAGTCTGCCTTAATTCAGCATTCAGAAATGGATTTGCAAATCAATTGACTTATTTTCCCCCTTTAGATAATCAATCGGCCTTGTAACAAAAGGTTATTTCAAAAAGATGCACTCAGGGAGTGAAATTAGAGAGACCTCTACCCTACAAAAAGCAGCTGAAAAACCGCTGTAAGATATCCAGACCTACTTGATACTGGGGCAGTAGTTTCCAAGTTCATAAAAACATTTGCACTGCCTAACTGAACTGTGAGCATCCTGAATCTGTGACTTGCAGGAAACGACAATCTGGTGGGTTGCTGACAAAATGAGCACTCGATTCTCAGGAGAATGTTTTAGCATCAATACACTGCAGCAGTGAGTACTTCACACATGCTCATTCATCTGCCAAAACAGAAAAGAGTCAATATTCCTACTGCTAGTAACTGGGAAAGGCAAATGTATTATTTATACAAATGCAAACACTAGAGGTGTTTGAAAATGTTCTAAAGAACTGTGCATTCCAATGTTTCTTCAGAAAAAAATTGTTACTTTATATTACTTTTTTCTTTCTTTGAAAAAAGGCCATTTAGATAAAGAACATTTTTTTCTGAAAAGAAAAAAAATCTCCAAAAGATTTATTCTCAAATTTTCACTTCAAGACCTTACTTTGCTGAAAGAAATTGATACATCAGTATGCACTGATTTGTTGAAAATAGAATTCTACAGAAGTCCACAGTGAGCCCACTGGACACTAAAAGATGTGAGCTTTCACTTCCCTTATGGAGTGGGTCTCCTGAAGTGCAGATGTAACCAACAGTACTGGCTTTGGGAACCTCACTATAAAACCTCAGTATTTTCATTAGGGGTCATAGGATATAAGAACATGATGGCAAGATGGGATACTACTATGGGATGTTAGGTCTTTTATCATACTAGGCATACTAGGGTAGATGTGACACTGAGGGACATGGTTTAGAGGGCATGATGGGGATGGGTTGAGAGTTAGACTAGATAATCTTAGTGGTCTTTTTCAATTTTAATGATTCTGTATGATTCTATGAATAGACCAATACTCAGTGCATGGGTTAGCACTCCTGTGTGATACAATAAACACTCTTTTTCTCAGGCAGAGAAGAAACACAGGTTGCGTAGGTGTCAGTCTTCAAATTACAGACTGAAGAGCAGACAGGGAAATATTTGGCCCGCCACATCAACGCCCACTGTTTTTTGCAGCAATAGCAGCTGGTGAAAGTTAAAGTAATGGCAGTGGGTGCTCTGAGAAGAGCATTAGAGTCAGGAAAAAAATCAAAGCACGATTGCTGTAGCAGAGATCTGTCTACTTCAGGAAAAAGAATAGAAAAAAATACAGGAAAAGAAGAGAGAGAAAAAAAAGGATCACTATTTGTTCATGTCTTTGTAATGAAACAAAACCTAATTTATTTCTTTTGCACTTCAATCTTTTTCTAGTTTAATCGGTCATCAGCCCACACACAGCTCCAGCTTCCTCTCCCATCATAGTGATGTCAGAAAGATGGATTTCCTTCTGGGAGCCAAATATTCCAGCAGATTAGACAACCTTACCTCCAGAAAAGCAGCAGAGGAAGCTATGCACAACACACCAAGCCAGTCCTGCCTGGAGGAAAAGATGGACAACTTTGGCTGGGCTGAGAGCATGGTTGTGCCACGTGTCCCAGGAAAGGATCTGCCCAGCACCCATTTCTCCTGGCAGTGTCATATCTAAGAAACTTTGAGCACTAGCTGGCAGGTCTGCAGCAGAAGTGTGGGCATATCTGAGATCTCTCCAAACATGACAAGCAAACTGAAATAATGAAAGGCTGTGTGTCTGCCCGGCTCTTCTAAATGTACACTGTGGGTATAATGGGCACTTAGTTTCTTTCCTTAACCAATGTAGTTCAAATCCTAGAGAGTCCTATGCTGTGTAAAACCACTAGTCCCAGACAGAAGAGAACAGGAAATTGGAAGCAGCACTTGTTGGATGAATCTCTTAATAGAGAAACTACCTTGTACTCATTAAAAACTGAGCTTACAGTGATGAGAGAATACAGAAATGTAGAAGTTGTATAATTTCAGAAACTACAGTGAGACAGAGAAATGCTGGATGAAGACTTATTTTAGAGATCACACTGCACACAGTGTGGACACCCCACTAACTCTACTCAGCGACATCCTATTACCCGAATCTTCCTCTCTTTTCCTCTCTCCCCAGCTGTAAAAGATCTAAATGTGTGCTTAGTAGACAGCAAAGATCCGCAAACTCCTCCTGCACTCTCACAGGAGGCTGTTTGTGGACAGTACTAGAAGGTGCAGAGCAGTTAAGAAACTCTCCATCATCACCCTTCAGAGCTTCTGGCCTAAAGGACAAAGGTAAAGAGTAGTGTGGCTTTTCAAAGTATGCAGAAGGAATACCTTGTCTCCTCGTGTTCCCTTTTCTCCTCTTTCTCCTTGTAAACCCTAGAAATAAGAGGAAAAAGGGATTATACAACTCAATGCAAGAAAACACATAGTTCCTCCAATTAGTCCCCAAATCAACGGATGTCTGCACAGTCTATTCAAGTGACCCTCAAGGACATTTACTGTGTTACCAGTCCCCAGAGCTGTCCACAAGCATGGTTAAGAAGACTCACAGCAAGGATGACCTGTGGACCCTGTGTAATAATATGTTACTGCAACTCTGCAATTGTTCCCAGACACCTAATCCTCCTGCCAGCAGCAATGTGGAGGGACAGGGAACACATCACAGCTGCAGACGATCTGGAAACCATCCAGCACAGAGCATTTTTCATATTGCTCACAAACAGACAATACTGCTGGAAAAACCCATTGCATAAACAAGGAAGAATGCCCATTCCTGGTGGTTTTGGATGCAGTAGCTAGTCAGACAGCAGGCATCTCTGAGAATCGACAAATGCTAAATAATCCCTGTCCTGGAGACCAAAGTGTATTTGAGCACTGTGAAACCAATGCTGGAGTTCAACTGGATGGTGTAATTCATCTTCTCCCTGGTACATCAGAATCATCTGCTGGAGACTGGTTTGATGAATGACAGCAATGCTAACACTGGAGATCAACTCAATGGGCAGGAATGGATTTCACCCTCTCTTGGCACAGGAAGCACCATCTATTTTGTAGCAACTGTGCAATCAGCTAATGGCTACAGGCGGACAAATACGCTCAGTCAGTAGTGACCTTTCTAAAACTGCTGAAGCTTAAATCACTTATTATAATATATTTATTTTTAAACTTTACACTACACTGAAGACTTAACTCCAAACTAATGAGAACTATCTGTCTGGAATTATTTGTTCCATAGGGTAACTTACCTAACTATTATGATATTCAGATTTCATGCTATGCTTGACTGTGAGCAAACTGCTCAGCCCTGTCTATCTCTAATGACCTGAAATGAGCATGCACTGCTTCCATACCGCAAAGCAATAACCATACTAGTTCCAAAAAACAGATGAGGTGAGGTTTTAAACATGGCTCTTTTAACGCAGCAATAACCATGAGGCCCTCATATACATTGTGTGGATGATTGCAGCCTTCTTGCTTCCCAACAACTCAAGCCAAATGTTAGTCTGATGATGGACATGAACACAGCCTTTGGTGACAGTGCACTACATGTAGATGCTTCGCTTCTCATACATGAAGGAAAGTCAAGGAGCAGGAGTGAATATTCTCAGATCTTTGTCCATTTATCTCATTCATGCTTCAAAAATCTGCAGCATGGGCAGGTAATGAGGTAATGCCACCACTGTATTCATGTCATTTTCTTCAGGCTAAACAGAGTTCAGCTCTATAAGGAAACTGCATGCACCTGTGCAAAGACAAAAGTGCCCATGCCATTCTGAATGTGCTGGGCCTCTTTGTAGTGAGTTTTGAAGAAAGACCTTGGCTGGTACAGGGAAATCTTCCAGTGTATGAACATGTCTGGTATGCCATTAAAGCACACTGATGTATAGCCAGGTTATTAAAAACCAAAAAATCCAATCAGTCTTTGCAACACCTGCTTTAAGGCTGCCTGTGTAATTAGAAAGGTGAGACCACAAGATGGAGACAACATGATTTATTTTGGTATTGCTGTCCACTCATTCAAGGCAAGTTTGTCCCATGAGCCCAAAGTGCTGCTTACTGACAGTTTTGAAAATATCATTGGAAATTTGCTGACAGTTCGTGTTTTTGTTTGGTGTTTTGATGAAGTTTTCAAGCACCATATAAACGGTGCATCAACACAGACCAAAGCAATTGCATTACAGTGGGAGTATCACAAAATTCCCAGCTGTTATCTTGGTAATCAAGTCATTATTACTGACAATTCTCTAGGTACAGCTTTCATTTAAAGAATTCAGCAGAAACTCAATGAAGTCAGGAAAGTGTTACAATTTGGGCACAGTACAGGTAAGAGGTCAGATATACAGTATGCAGGCTAATTAAAAAAAAAAAAAAAGAAAGTGGGCAGAACATACTGAAAAACTGGATAAAGTTTCTAGAGTATCAAAAACTTAATAATAGTCATAACTTACCGGTGCTCCTACGTAGCCTTTAATACCTGGGGGACCCTGTTTTCCCTCAGATCCCTGGCAAAGAATTGAGATAAAATAAAATAACAAACATTTTCACATAAAAGACTAAGGAAAAAAACACTTATTCAGAAATGTAACATACTTCTTGATTTATAGAAATCTGTTGAGACTTCCTGACTGTCTCAGCACTAATATACAGAGTAGCACTTGACTTTTCATCTACTTACCCCAAGTGGCACCCCAGTGTTTTCTGCTGTCCCTCTTGCTCAGGCAATAGCAAATTTTACTCTTCTGTTTTCAGTATTGCCCTACAAAGGCAAACTACCACATGAAGGTTCCTCTAGAGGTCATTTCAGAGGTGAAACACTTACTAAAGTGGGTGGTGAGGTGGGACCCATCAAAAGCGAAAGACATTTTATGGAGAGACCTGGCAGGCAGAAAGAGCAGGCAAGCAACAACTACATGACTACATTAACAAGACAAGGGCAAAGTTCTGCACCTGCAATGACATAACAAAAGAGCCCTGTACAGGCTAGGATCTTTGTTACTGAAAGGGACCGTGGTGTCCTGGTAGACAACAAACTGAACATGAGTCAGCTGCATCAGTGAAGGCAAACCATATCCCGTTTGACAAAACCTGCAGTACTGTGTCCAGTTCTACTCCCAGCAATTCATAAAAGATTCAGAAATGGTCCAAAGGAAGAGAAACAAAGACATGATCAAAGGTCTGGAGAACGTGGCCCATGAGGAAAGACTGAAGAAGTCTTGTAACCATGGAAGGCTCAGAGGTACTTCATCATCCTATTCCAATATTTAAAGGATGGCTGCAAAGAGTACCAGAGGCTCTTTTTTCAGAAGGAGACATATGGAGAAGACGAAAAGGGGAAACTGTACTAGGTACAACAAAAAAAGTTTTATCTTGATGTAAGAGAGAGGTTTTTTTTGCAGTGAGAACAATGAGTCACTAGAGCAGTCTCCCGAGGAATATGGTAGGATCTCCATCAGGGAGGTTTTTAATCATGACTGGACAGGGCGCTAGATAGTATAATTAGGTTCCTTCTTCTCACAAAAGGTTGGATCTTATGATCACTCAAGGTCCATTCCATTCTAGGCTGTTCTATGATTCTATATTCCCAAAGGCCAAAATAGACCACATCTTCACTGTAAATGAGAGAAATGCAAGAGAATCAGAGGTGTTTCAAAAGTTCTTCAGCTGGTTATGCACTGATTTTCTTCCTTGAGATGGTAAAATTAAATAGAAAGCACTCTTACTGATTGCTTTGATGTGCCTTTCAACACCTGTTAATAGTCTGGATCCCCAGATGAATAGGATTGGCCCTCAGAACAACCTGGTGGTGAAAGCCTTGGCCTGACAAGGTAGCCAGGAGAGATGGGTAGGCTTCTTACATCATCTTTCTGGCCAATTATCTTGTTTCTTATTTGACCTCCCTTCTTTTTAGCTGTCCCATCTGTTTAACTCTAGCACTGGATTGCTGCACTGCACAGGGCTTTGAAATAGATCAGGATTGCATTTTAAAATTATTTCTTCATTTCTTATTGATGGATGTTTCTTATTAAAATATATAAATTAAAAAAAAAAAAAAAAAAAAAAAGATTTAAAAATACAATCCTTGTCTTCAATGAACTGTTAGCAGAAATGGGGCTTTTTTGTCCCAACACAAGTGTTCTGGAGGCTGTTCATGCTGCACCACTGTTCACAATTTGCCTTAGTCCAAACGACGATTTCATTTGCAACAGTTGTTAAGCACAGACCTGGCAGGCTGGATGAACTGTAGTGGGCAAGCTTCTCACAACTGTTTTAAGCAAAGCATTGCCAAAACTGTCCCCTTCTTTTGCCACAGAGGACTTTGTTCTTTAAAACAGAGGAAACCGTGCCCTGAAGCTTGTGAGCAGCTCATCAGCCCAGTTTTAAAAGAATTGAACCCGTGTTCAGTATGGAAGCCAACCATGCCACAGAGTCATGGGGAGATTCACAAACAAGTTAACAAGAGTTGAGTATATGCACAAGCAAAGTTGGCTCTGGGACCTCTACATCATCAGGCACCTGAGGACCTCTGCAGTGTCAGCTGTGGAAGTTCTCTAAGAGCAGAGAGAGAGCAGGCACGCGCTTAATCTGTCTTCAAAGTGCAGAAAAATAATACTATCAAATTTCAGGTAAAACCTCTCGAGAAACAAAAGCCTGCTATTAGTTGTCCAGATTATCAACATCCAACTGAGACTGTTACATAAATCATGGTTATAACAGGCAGCAAAAGTTACAGATAGAGAAAGTGGATTTGTCTGGGTGGGAAGACTTGCTGATCCCACTCAAGGCCTGTGCTGAGATCATGTCTGGTAAACCAGAGAAGTGTGAGACCTCCGACAGCTGAAGTGAACAAGAATGAGGAAATTTGTCAAAATGAAAGCCTTACCTAATACTTTAAACTTCAAATACTTATTTTTTCTTCTCCATCTGTTTTTCTATTAAGTGCAGATATCTGTCAGTTCAGATAGCAATGCTATGTCTGTGTCAGTTCTACAGCAATGACAGCCATGAGAAAATCTCTTTAACTATTTATTAAAGATGAAGGGGGGAAAAAAAAAAAAAGGAGGAAAAGATTCAGTATTTGCTGCAGGATTGGAAAAGCTAAAAGGTCGTCTCAACAATTCAAGATTTGTTTAACTGCTATAGTGAAGCACATATAGCGTGCCATATAGTGAAGGGGTTGTACTGTACTCGTATTACTTTGAACCCACTCAGTATCTTTCCGGCTCCCATGTATTAATGAGAGAGGCTTCTCCACTGAACAGTGGATATTTCTTTCCATCCCAGTCTACCACAGCACCTTCTATAACCACACTCTGACCCTGATCAGCACAAGGCAAGTGCTGAGAGCTCTTCTTTGTTTCCACCCAATTGCAGCCAGCAAGATCAAATACCCATCTTGGTGAGCACTGAAGTTTACCCAGATAGTTTGGAGAGTGAAGAAAATCATTTTTATGATGAAGACACTGAGCCAGAAACAATCTACCTTGAAGACTTCATTGAGCAGCAAAAGCTGTAAAGCCAGAGATGACTTATCAAGGGCATTTCATTCCTGTAATCCATATGTGTACCCTAATCATCCATTTAGGGTACCTCTGGGGATTGAAGTCCTATTACCAGAAGTCTGCAGGACTCCCTTCTGTGCTATTGGAAATTTCATCACATAATTAATGAGGTCTGTAAAACCTGCACTTCCTTAAAAGAAATTGCTGGCAATTCCTATTGAGGCAAAAGATTGGAAATCATTCAGCCAAGCAGATAAACAGGGTGCTCAACCTCCTAGGGTGCATGTAAAGTTTCTGAGCACTGCTGCACTTGATCGCCTTAGTGGAAATGAAGATGATTGAGTTGGGAAGGAGCACATCCCAAATGACCACAGAAACTGCAAGGTAGCCCTCGATGGAGCCTTGGGGAGAGCATGAACCCTGTATTGATGCTGATGATTTAAAATTAAAATAAGTGATCAGGCAAAAAGTAATCATTACAACAGCAATTGGAGATATGAACTTTCCTAATGCTAACTCCACCCATCTCTAGACAATCCATTCCACACGAGCAAGGAAGCTGGGCTTTACAAAGGAGCATTGATTCATATTTTAGATTTTAAGGCCCTGTCAGCAAAACCTGGATTGTTTCTTAAAATAGCTCAGGCCAGGATCCAGCTCAAGGGCACCACATATAGTCAGTGCATCCATTAAAATAAGTAAAAGTCACTATGAAAGCACACAGTCATTTTATATTTAGCCATTGTACCTTAGAGGCTGGGGATAGCCAAGCTCACCTCTTCCCTGGGAGCACTTGGCAGTGTCTAACCAAACTGTGTTTAGGTTCAGCCCTATCAACACCTATCCTGCCCAGTCCATAATACTGAAGTTATTCTCAGCATTGTCTCATTATTTCGCCTGACAATCCTTGTGGGAAATATGAAGCTTTTTCCAGAATCAAGCCCTTATGGACGTATAGGTAATAGCCTCAATTTAGCTTGATTTTAAAAGCTTTGAGAAGCAAGAGTGAGGAACTCCACAACACAAGGAAACAGGGCACTATATAGCCTACTGGCTTTTAATTCCACTGTGGGAAAATATGCAGGGCACAGAGAAAACACATATTTGTTTATTATATAAAAGACGATATGCAGCTGATAGTCATTTCTGGGTGATGAATCCCATCATTTCATCTACTTCCTAATTCCACTGAAGGGCAAAACAACATCCAGAGTCCCTTCACACACAGCTCAGCACAGCCTGGCTTTACAGATGTCATTTATCCCCTGCTGAACATTCTGCCATGCCACTTCCACTATCAAACCCTTCGTGTTGCTGATGGCAATACAGTTCCTGCAGAGAACCATGGGATTGCTGCCAAGTATTTCCACTAGTCCACAAATACACCATTACTTCTGATACACTCCTAATGAGACTTAAAGAAATGATGAACGTTTCCCTCAATGAAAATTAGACATTTTGGAGAAGGAGCCTGTCTGTACATGAGACACCCAAAAGGATGACATCTAGAATGGTATTCAGGCATTTAACTCGTACTTGAGAACAAAGCTAAAAGTGAAATCAACAGGAGGTTTAGTTAAACCAGATAGCTCTTCCAGAAAGATGTGACACTCAAATACCTTTGCATGTATGGGAGCAGAACTGGATCAAGGAAGTCTGAACAACCAATCCATTATCCTTGCCTTGCCTTTCATAGGCTGAACTGAGCTTGCTGTGCATAATGTCCCTGAGAAAAACACTCATCAATGTAATGAGCCACCTTCTTTTTGTTTTAGGAAGACAGATGAAAGTAGCTGTTGGTGAGTTATCCTCTCACTAACCAGGGAGGCAAGGAGAGCTGAGATTTTGGAAAGAGGACAAAGCATTGCTCATGCGAAGGGCTTCAAAGCTTAGGCACTTTTCTGATGGTAAGCCAAGCCTCACCGAATGCTCATTCAGAAGCACATTGTTTGATGCAGTAATATGATGGATGGCTCAAGTTCTGTGACATTTTGCCACTGTCTACTGGTGCAAAGTGAAACTCCCATAACAGACAGAAATGTAATTATCCGGGCTAGGATCTACTATGATTTTATTTTTTCCAGTTGCAGACTAGTGACAATAATTCTCACCTGAATCTTTGCCAAAGTTGAGAACATTTATTGAAAACATGAAGCAAGGTTTGTGCCCCAAAAATGTGCTCTCTTCAAATTCTCCAGCTATACTGTTGATCAAATAAAAGGTATTCTCTTTATATGCCATACCTAGTTTCTGGTATGCTATCAGATGTCTTGATAGGAACGAGCATTTTGAGCTTCTGCATTCACCAATGAAAACAAAGGAGTCACAAAGAAAAGAACAGTTACCCAAACAATCCACATCTATAAAAAGTCAGTGTAAAAGATATACTTATCCATTTAAAAAAGAAGTGGCAAGCTTACCTTTGGACCTGCTGGCCCAGGCAGTCCAAATGCTCCTGGTTGTCCTGGTTCACCCTGTAAATAACAGCAATAGCAGCGGTAAATGCTGATCTTTTATCTTCTGGGGCTCATATAACTCAAAACATCATTATTTACAGCTTCAGGAATGGAAACTGGATCTATAGTGCTGAGTACCATTATGCAGAGATTTGAAAGTCTACTTTCTGCTTTCTTTGCAAAAAAAAAAAAAAAAAAAAAAGCTGGAAGAAAGGAAGAAACAAACTGAAAACTGAAGTAGCTATTCATGCATTTTTCAAACCCAACCTCTTAAATAGCAAGAAATGGGTTCTGTAAGTAGTAAACAGCTTACAGCAACTACAATCTGCAATTGCTGAGTCTCTGGAGATAACATAGTACATTTGATGGATGCAATAAATAGATCCTATAAGAAATTCTTTAAATCCACATATGTCGCTGTCTGATCACGGATTGTACCAGGCAGGAAGTTTGCATCTATTCAGGAAGCAATACAAGAAAATTATCACGCACCTGTCCAAGTGAGACAAGTGTCCAGTGTTGCACAAAGCAGAAACAGGATGTAAATGACAGAAAAACGAGACCTTTTCTGATATGTATCACTACTTTTGTGCATTTCTGCCCTTCCAATGAGTTCTTTCCCCAAGTTCATTCAATCACCACCAAATGGCTGCCACAAGAGGACAGCAAATAAGATTTTAAAGGCCTTTCCCCAATGATATCTAAGGTAAAAAGCTGCCACCCTCCTTGACCAGCTTAATGAACAGCAACAGAGCTGACCCTGGGCTCTCTCAGGATGGCTAATCCACAAGACACTCTCCGTTACTACTAGTGACTGGTGAGGCTATTAACCTCCTGCCATTTGTTTCTGCTGCTCCTAAAATTGTCATACAAATCCCCGAGACATGTTCCACTCAATACAGATTGATTTCCACTGCCTGGCTTTCACTGAAAGGCAAGGATTACACAGGAGGAATGAAAAGGCTTACGGTTTCTCCTTTTGCTCCATCCTTCCCCGGGGTGCCAGGCAAGCCAAGGGACCCCTGTAACAACAACAGAGCTGTCATCAGCACAGTATTAACAACAGTTGCAAGCGCAAGGACATAAGCAAGACAAGAATAAGGAATGAGAAGAAACATTTCAATGCAAACATTTATTATTTACAACGTCTGGAGGAACTGCTGCTAACATTAACACGCTACGGCCAATTGATGAGCTGTTAATGAAGAACAAGACACTCTTGGCCACTTATCTCACTTAAAAATAAATTAATATAAAGGCTATGCACCTGATGAGATACTGAAGTATTGAATCATTTTAATACCATCTCCTCTCAGCCTGTCCGGTCTTCCATTGTCACAAAAATCTGCTGTTTTTATAACTAAGTACTAATTTATTATTATTATTATTATTATTATTTATTGTTGACTCCGTGCTTGTACAGCATCCACCTCAAAGCTCAGAAGCCTCTAGGCATAGCTGTAATGCACGGATGTAATGAGCCTAAAAGCAAACAGAGAAGCCTTGAAAAACTCAAGAGTCCTTAGGAACTACTTTACCTACAGGGAAGTGAGTCTCAGAGCTGGTAACATGCAAAACTGGAGGGGAAAAAAAATAGTAGCAGAAGAAACAGGCATTGCTTCTTAAATCTGTCTGCCCACCAGGCTGAATGGGACTAAGTATGTTGAGGCTGGCAGCAAACACAGGGGAAAGCCACGTTTTGCTATGTGCAGCTGGCAATTTAAAGAATAGATGGGAAGAGAATAGACACAGAACAGGCAAGCTAATGTACATGGTAAGGAATGGACCAAGTGTTTTTAATTCAGGGATCTTCAGCAGGTTTGTCATTTTTAAGGTGGATTATGTTAAAAAAGGATCAAATGAGAAACAGGCAATCAGCGAGTGCAGGGACACTGATTAAACAGAATGAGTATATTGTGCATTAATTGGAGTGGGCTCTTGACTTGCAGTCCTGAACGTTTGCTGTTTTATAAAAGGTGGAAAATGTCTAAATTTTTATAACCCCTCCTGAAAATGGCATTTAAGACATTTCTGACAAAAGTATCCAAAGTAAATACAAGCTGATTGAGCAAGCTCAGTCCTGGATAATATTGGGATTTTGGGGGGAGTTTTGGTGGTGGTTTTTTTTTTTTGTTATTGTTGTTTTGTTTTGTTTTTTTATGAGGCTGCCACAGTAGGCAGCAAAAGACCACCTCAGTCCAAAGGTTATTTGTGTTCAGAGAAAAAAAGAACATGATAATCTTTTGCCTTCCGTGTCTCATATTGAAGAAACTGGTATTTCAGTATGATAAAGCGTTTAGCTCTGAGCCGTCTTGTATTCTGTTTCAGTGTTTTAAAGACTTCAGACAAAGTTCCTGCCCTTGCAGTCTCCACACATTTTTCAGATGTGGCTGAGCATGGTTACTCATCAGGTTTAGATGTGAAAGGATACTTTACAGACAAACAGCACAGCAACAAATTCTTCTCTTTAGAGAACTTTGCTAATACAAAAACAAGAAAACACAGAGGTAAAAGAATAAGACTTCCAAGAGGGGAAACTTTCCTCAATAGCTTTATAAAGTTCTAAACCTTACACAGTGTCATAAATAAAGGCTTAGACTTACTTTTTCTCCTTTATCACCCTTCAGTCCAGGAAATCCGGGGGATCCTTCTTCACCCTAAGGCACCAACACAAAAGTTGTATGAAATTACATATGTATGTGTATTTACACAGCACAGTTACCTTTGGGGAGTTGATATCAACCTTTTCTTGCTGTACTGATGCTGTTCAGACACCTTTAACTTGGCCATATATGAATTATTTCAATTCCAGTTTTCCATCCAACTGTCCACCTCTGGCTGTTTTTTCTTTTCTCTATTTGTACATATCAGCCAAGAGGAGTCCTTTTTTCCAAGGACAAAATAAAAGGCATACCTTATTAAATAAAACTATTTCAAGCATAAAAACATTTCACTGAGAAACTCTCCTATTGCCACATTTCAGGGTACTGGGACTTGAAATTTTCCATGGCCAACCTACTGCTAGAGATACCTTATTTTTTCCAGTTTTAACTGCTCAGTATAGGCTGAAATGTATGCTTTGGAAATCACACCATTTAGATCTTTATCAATAGCTACTCCTCAAACTCATCAGCTAATGTCTTCAAAGACTCAGAGCACGTTTCAGTGCTCAGTGGATGGAGCAGGATTATGCCTTCTGTTGTGGATTACTTGGTCGTGATCCAGCAGCCTGCCTATATTTGTTCTGTACGTTCATGCTCCAGTTGATGGCACCTAGGATCCAGCATTGCTGGATTTTACAAGAGACACTATCATGTGTCCTTCAGTGGATTTTTACCAGCACCTCCACTATATGAAATGGTAGGTATCTGTGCATAGAACATTAAAGCAGCTAGTAAGACATAGCACAAAGCAAAGCTAATCCACAGAGATCTTCTCCCTGTCTACTTAGGTACCTAAGTAATGGCAGGAAAAATGCCATCAAAAGAACATTAAAACCAAGCACATGAATATATGCAGCAAAACTGTCATTTTCTATGTTACCTTTAAACACGTATGGACTGCCTACATATGCAGATAAACAGGCCAAATTCTGCCATTCTCAGCCTTATTTGTTATTTTTTTTTCCTGCATGAGTAGTTCAGCAGACTTAGATGGATGTATTCCTAAGGCAAGGTTCCATTCAATGTCAGACAAAATGATAAAATCTGACCTTATTTATTTATAGGTATATTTGGCAGTTAGAGGTTAATAAAAGAAAGTATCTGGAAATTATCTATACTATATATGCAAATTAAAGTCATTAAATACTCTTATAATCACATTACTTGCTAAACGTGAGCATTCATGAAGCACTCGGCCTAGAATTTCCAGTGCAACTGGCGGTAAAAATCAAATCTGCTGTATTTGAATTGGTCCCTAATGAGATAGAAAACCCATAAAATAGCAAATGTGATTTTTAAGGAAATCACTTGTTCTAGGAGGTCAATATAACTTGAAGGAACTGCTGTTCCATGTCAAAGTGTGCAGTACAGGTAGAATGATTTTTGTCTTTTCTTTGCAAATTACAGGAATAAGGTTAATAACTTCTTTTGCCTTTTTTTTTTTTTTTTTTTTTTCTTCTTCTGTGAACTAGCTGAATAAAATAACCCTGATATCAGCCAGTAAGTTGCATGCAAGCACAATACTCATTAAGCCATCCATACTGGACAGAACCTCATAAGGTTTCTTCTCCAGCCTCACACTCAAAGCAACAGTGAACTCACACCAAGTTGTTCACAGTTCATCCATTTTGGCATTGAAGACCTCTGAAAACAAGGCTGCTCCTCTTCCCAAACACAATCGGTATTTGCATCCTATATTAATTGCATCTCAGCAGTGGAGAAAGACCTTTATTTTTTATTAGCTGAAATAGCATGATTTTTCCCGTTTGATTTTTCACACATCCCAAGAAGCTGCCTGCAGAGATGTGAAACCATGAGCCTTCGCAGCCAAGGGTGTGCAAGGGCATTTGCAGGGTAGAACTGCAGACTCTCTCCCTCTTGGTGACCATGTATGCAGAGGCAGCTGGTCAGCCCACAGATCAGATCAAGGGTCAGCAAGAGGGGGAGAGGGCTTTCAAGGTTGCATTAGGCTCAAAGAATATGTGATCCAACAATGCCTAGCACTCCAAGGAGCTCTATTAACAAAGTCATTTCCTCCACCCGTATCTATTGCCACAGCCTCTCCCATGCTGCATAAATTGAAGTGCTGTGAGGCACACATCAAGAAGCCTATTTCAGAACTAACCCTTCACTAGAAATAAAGCTGGAATGTTTAATCAGCTTGCACTGCCAATCTTCAGGTATCCACTGGCCTTACTAGGAAACTGTTCAGAAACAGCCTAGACTGCGGAGACAAATTTAACATCCACTTTAACAGTGGTAATACCACTGAACCCCACCACCCATGAGAGTGGAAAGGCCTCCTGCTTCTGCTACTTCAGTTGAAAAGTGTTGACATTGCTGTGCTCTCATGTAGTGCCAAAGGAACTGTGACAGAGGGGATGGAAAGCTACCAACAGCTTGTACCCTTAGCTTGCAACCAGCTGCTGAAACCCCCACTGAGGATGTAGCTAACTGGAACAGAGTTCTGATGCCAGAGCAATTTATTTCACTAAGCTACTTATTCTACTTTTATTTTTTAACTAGCCAACCTCATGAATGATATCACAGAACAATCACATTTTCTTTTCAATAGTCCACAGGAATTTTTTAATTAGGTAAGATCCCAACTATCATGCTCACCATACCGCCGAGACCTTGGGAAGTAATGGTGTACCCAAAAGGTGTCAGTGTCCTCCTCTCTCTACTACAATGAGGTCAATTAGGTTAGCAAAAGAGCCAGTGCATCTCTCCCGGGAACCACTTAGTAAGGCCCAATAAAGTTGCAATTAGAGAATGACAACATTGGCCAAGAAGAAATCACAAGGGCCCGAAATGATTTTGTTCAAGAGTAGATCATGCTGAGGAGGTTACAACTCCAGAAATTAGGCTCAAAAGGGAGGCAGGAGACTTTCCTGAGTACTTTTGTCCTATTCAGGCTCCTGAGCATGCTGTCCTTTTCTCACTGAAAATCCAGCCACGTATGTTTAGTTTCATCCTCTTTGTTGCACAGCCAGCAGCCTTTAATCAAACCTTCCCACAAATGTTAACAAGAGAATAAATCCATTCATTAGCTCACAGTTGGCAAAATACTTGTCAAAAGGACCTATATCTGGCAAACTGCCACCTGATCCAATGTGACCAGAGGAATTTTCATGTAGTATAGCCCTGGAGTGCTATCAGCTATACAGAAGCAGATAATGCTGAGTAAGAGTGGGCTGGTAGGTTCTGCAATTACTGATGGTATACACTGGCACAGACTATGAGCACAGAGAGTTTATATGTCAAATTTATAGAGATTTGACATATCTCTACAAATGCCACCTGATGTTTTTTTTTTTCAAAATTCATTCTGTGATTATTTACTTGAATTACAGCAATGCCTCATTTGCTTCCTTAGTCACTCTGCTGTGGACGCTGTATGAATAAATATTAAGTGACAGTGACTACACTTGAAAGCTCAGTTCAAAACTGCAAGTGATGAGTAAATATAACAAAGAAATAGCAGAGACAAAGGGCACAGGCTGGTAAAATAGCTGCCAAGCAAACATGGATGCAAGTGCACTGGGCTGAAGGATCTAGGCATTATGCTGTGAGAAACGGGTCAGCTTCAGCAGCTGGCATTAAGCCCTGGGGAAGAAAAGCTCATTGCATTTCTTGCACCAAGGCCAAATGTAGTCGTGCACATTGAGAAGGATAAAAATAATAGCGTGTATTCACAAGTTGGCTGTGCTCCCAGCTTCAACGCAATGAGATTCTGCTGGTGACATGTAAACTATACGTAATTGTTTATCCCATGTATTTCTACTGCTACCCCTCTACTTTGTGGATATCTGAATTTCCATTTGTTGCCCTTTCTGAAGAAACATCTGGACTAGACTGGAAAGTCAGAAGGACCGGACCTCAAGGAATTGGGAAGGAGAGACTACTACTAAGAGGAACAGGGTGGAGCTTCTAAGGCAACTTCTTTTTGGCTTAGCCAACACCTGGTTTTGGTGAAGTACATTTATGCTTTAGGTGGAGCAACCTATTGTTTATTTCATCAATAGTTTTGTGAAAAAAAGCTTGAGTGTGCATGCAGTTGTACCTGTGAGTAGGTGTATTAAAAAATACAGCAGTTTGACTTAGGAATTTCCAAAAATACTGAACACTACAAACTCTGAGGATGCAGCACTAGATGAATAACTCTGAAAACTCTTTCATGAAGGAATCGATAGAAATTCTGTGAGCAAATTGTGAATATTTTCTGAGCCATACTAAAAGAAAAAGATTTTTTCAGATCCGTTGGGCAAAAGGAAATGTCACATCATGAGGGAATTCAGAACCCAGGCAACTCTTAGGTGCTGCAGTGTATTAGAGAGACTACGAATAAAAATATACCTATCAACTTTGGTTTACTACTGAAAATATATAGGTGAGCTGTGGAAGTATAAACGTGCATTGACAGGTTTTTTTGTTAGCTTGTCTGCAATAACAGAGTTATTTCTAGATTTGAATGAAGATGTCTTCCTGGTATACCACTGCCATATGTCATGTCAGCTGTAGGTTAGGGTGTCCCTCCGTGCTCATAAAGGTCTTAAGGTCTTTTTTTAAAAATTATTTTTATTTTTTTTAAACTTCCATTCCACGCTCACCATATGCTCACATAGCTTTATTTGTTTTGTATTATCCAAAGATTTACCTCTCGGGTTATTTTCATACAATTATAAGTTCATTAAGGTTGGAAAAGACCACTAAGACTATCTAGCCCAACCTTCAACCAATAACTACCTTACCCACTAAAATATGTTCCTCAGTGCCACATGTAGCCTTTTCTTGACTACACCACCTCCTTGGGAAGTAGCCTCTTCCAGTGCCTCAATACTCATTGGAAGAAGAAATTTTTCCTAATATCCAGCCTAAACATCCTCTGGTGAAACTTAAGACTATTACCTCCCGTTTTATCACTGCTACCTGGGAATAAAGGCTGACACTCACCTCACTACAATCTCCTTTCAGAGAGCTGTAGAGAGCAGTAAGGTCTCCTGAGTCTCCTCCACTTTGAATAATCCCAGTTCCTTCAACCACTCACCATAAGACTTGTGCTCCACACCACTCACCAGCTTCATTGCCCTTCTGTGGACATGCTTGTAGCAAGAGACCCAAAACCAAACACAGTACTTGAGGTAAGGCCTAACTAGTGCCAAGTACAAAGGGATATTGAGCTTACTACCCCATATAATTGCTGAACACTATGTATATGGTCTGTGACCAGATTATATCCACATCCCATGTATATCCTCAGATGGCTGAAGGGAAATAATTATAAAATTACAAAGTAGATAGCCTAATTATTAGATGATATGTTTCCTCAGAGCAGGAACAACTGAAACATAGATTTTGCCATATCTAGCCTCACAGAATATTTTCTATGAAAAGGGACCTAAAATGGAGGAGGAAGCAGTCTGCAGATACTTGAAAAGATCACAGAATTACAGAATCGCAGAATGGCCAGGGTTGGAAGGGACCTCAGGGATCATGAATCTCCAACTTCCCTGCCACATGCAGGGCCACCAAGCTCCCCATTTAATACTAGACCAGGCTGCCCAGGGCCCCATCCAATCTGGCCTTGAACACCTCCAGGGACAGGGCATCCACAACCTCTCTGGGCAGCCTGTTCCAGCACCTCACCACTCTCTCTGTAAAGAATTTCCGCCTGACATCCAACCTAAATCTTCCCTTCCTCAACTTAAAACCATTTCCTCTCGTCCTGCAGTTATCTACCCTTTCAAAGAGTTGATTCCCCTCCTGTTTGTAGGCTCCTTTTAGGTAATGAAAGGCTGCAATGAGGTCACCCCACAGCCTTCTTTTCTCCAGGCTGAACAAGCCCAGCTCTCTCAGCCTGTCTTCATAGATGAGGTGCTCCAGTCCCCTGATCATCTTTGTGGCCCTCCTCTGGACCCTCTCCAACAGCTCCCTGTCTTTCTTGTACTGGGGGCTCCACACTTGGACACAATACTCCAGATGGGTCCTCAGGAGGGCAGAGTACAGAGAGACAATCACCTCCCTGTCCCTGTTGGCCACCCCTCTTTTGATGGAGTCCAGGATACCATTTGCCTTCTGAGCTGCAAGAGCACACTGCTGGCTGATGTTGAGTTTTTTATCTATATAAGACATGGAGATAGAACAATCCTGTACTACCTGATTCTAGAAAGACATCAAAAGCACACAATGGAATAACCCATCAGTGATGATTTTTAAACAATCTGCTCAAGTTTAACTGCTTTCCTTTCCTCCACTTGCAGCTCCTTAAGCAGCTGCCAAGTTTACAAATATTTCTTCCAACTTGAGAACAGCTGCGGACTATAATCACATATTTTATTTCAAACTCTGGGTTGTGGCCTTCGTTAATAGAAATGAAAGGAAACTAAATGAGAAAATAATGGGAAAAAAAATCAGTCCAAAAACACATCGTTAGATTCTCGTTTTCCTGTCAAATTCAAGTAAATCACTGGATATTTCCTTCACCTTGGAAAGCAGTCTACAGAAGATATACCACACTGAGGTCAATTCTATACACTTTCTTTTTTCTCTTCCAAACTGGTCTACACCTACCACAAAAGTATCACTTTTCTAATCCCAGAATGAGATAAAATTTTCTAACCCTGTCACAAAACATTGATAGAGGTATCAGTGGGTGACCTTCAAAACTCTGCTAAGCAGAACTCCATGAATCAGACACCCAGCATATTGACAGCACTGCAAACCAGGGGATCTATATCCAAGGTAGGCAATGAAAGCTGAATAAAAACAGAGCGAGAAGGGCAAAATGAGATGGAAACAAAAGCGAGACTGAACTGAGCAGTGCTACCACTTCTCTATTAATACACCCCTCTCTCCTTTGTTTATTAAACTCACAGTATCTCTGTGAAATGAGAATTTACAGCAACTGTATTATTGTTTGCACTCCAGGAGGGTGATGAGTCAGAGGTGCAACTGAACAGGAGACATATGGAAGGTCACAGGGTCTGGGACAAAGATAGAAACTGACAGCAGATTTCCTATGTCCTGGGTCAGTGCTCTAATGATAACTTTATTTTTTCTCTCTACTTGTTCTTTTACCTGTGTTCAATTTGCAACCTGACGATCACAAAGTATAAACCAGAGGACTAAGCAGCTTTCTCCATTGTATGAGAAGAAGAAGGATGCAAGAAATGTTGCAAGCTTAGTATTATCTTCAGCTCCAAATTCTTGAGAGCACTTCCAAAAGACTATGAGTTGGGAAGGAAGTAATATTTTTTTTTCCCATTCTCTAGGTTTTTTCTTCAGAAATATTGTCAATTCTGAATTTGGTGGGGATTTTTTGTTTGTTTGGGATTTCTGTTTCCAGTGAAGGTCAAGACTGATCTTCAGACCAACTGAGACACAGAACTGTAGTGTATATATGTCACTCAGCTCCATTTTCAAAAGCCGCCAACCAGACAGGCAGCACAAATGACTGCCATTTTCTAAGGCACAGATGCAGGATTCTATTAGCTTAATGATGCTAAAATCCTATTAATATCTTGGAAAATTTGACACCAAAACTGGCATTATCTTCTCTTCTAAAAGAAATGAGACATTCATCTTATCTGGGAGTTCAGTTCATTTTAAGAAAAGAAGAAAATCATCCTCCTTGTTCACTGCATTACATTCTGATTTAATAAACAGAAAAGCCATATGGACATGATGCACAGGAATCTGTAGAAGCTGTAGGGGTGCCTAATCTATCAGAAAACCCATTATTTAGTGAGCTGATTAAATGATAGTTTTGAACTTTTTTTTTTTCCAATTGTATAGATGTCACTTGGTCCCAAAAGGTACCAAGAGAAATTTCAGGAGATCTTGTATTTCAAGGATGTCTGAACCTTTTAACCTTATCATGAACATCATGGACCCTACCATGTGATCAACAATGGGTTTCTGAGCCTTCATCACATGATCCCAGTCACTGAATGTTTTTTTTCCTAGGGTAAGTGCACCTTTTTTCAGGGATCCCAATAGATACCTTTCTCTAAAGAAACATGATACTCCACCTTTGCTTCAAAATGGTTACAACAAAAGGTGTGTTATCAGTGAATTTGACACAATTTCACTCATAAACTTGGTGCTGCAGGTGAGAAGGTTCAGCAGACTTAGTTATTTGGTAACTAGCTATGCCTCAGTAAAGGTCATTGTAGAATTCATAATAGCCTGAGAACCCCCAAAGACTTCAAAGTACCCAATACCCTGTCCTGTAGCTTCACACTACCCACACCTTACTGTGACACTGTCATAAACTACATATGGGATTTCTGAAAGACGAGGATGGTCAGACATCTTTGGCAACTCTTGAACTATCAATGTTTCCTGCATCAAGGCTGCCCCAAGTGGAGGATTTACTTGAAGTATACATCTACCTCTGCAACAGAGAGAGAGAGAGAGAACATAGTAAATGTTTTATTTGGAGTTCTTCTATTTAACAGCTATATATGTTGTTAGATCAACTGACAAAAAGAATCTTCACAAGCTAAAAAGAAAACACAATTGTTTGCAGACCTAGTTTTGACTGAACATACTGAACAGGAGGCAGAAGGTAACTGGAGTTGATTGGTGCCACAACCCCACTAAAAACAAGAACTGCCAGAGGAAAAAATTGGATTCAAGGGGTTGGACTGCAAGAAGCAAAATCATTATTTTTTGTGAGGTGAATTTCCATGTAGAAAGAAAAACAATGCAAAGGCAAGAAACAACTCAGCTGGCTATGCTTGCATCTCTCTTGCTCTTCTGCCTATGTACCAATCCTTGCAAACAGCAAAAGTTTATCATGGGAAAGCAGGATGAAAGTCCCTGTGCTGATCAAGATGCACATACAGCACAGACTGATGGCCCCTGGAGTACCTAAGTGTGAAGGAGATAGCAAAAATGTCTTTGTGTTGTAGAACAACATGTATCAAGATGAGGATTGATTGGCAGATCATTTATATCCTGCCTTAACACAGTGAACACTAAAATCCCCTGCATCTGAAAGATAGCAAAGGGTTACAAATTTGCTTTGTGTAACCAGATCAGGTAGTAAGATTTCATGTCTTTTTCCAGTGACAATACATGCCCTGAACATTAAAAAATATATATATATTGGGACTTACGGATGATGTGAGCAGATATTTTGTTTTGCCCCGAAAATTCCTTTTGCTCTTCTTCTGGGAAGCCTTGAATGCTTAAGACCTCCACATACCTATCAAACATTCCAGCAGCATTTTGTACAACCAAGAAGAGTGCATTGGGGCAGAGAAGCAGGACTGTAGTACTCCAAACTCCAATGCTAATCTGCTCCTAAATGTTTAATGCTTGTGCTATTCCATATTCGTCACTTACAGTCTCCTTTTTCTGAGAGGAATTTTTCCCAGTATTCCACTCAAGACATTTCTAAGACTGTAGGTAGTGCTAAAGACAAAAGATGGGAGATCCAAGATTGTATCAAGGACAGCATAAAACAGCTTGACACACAGTTCTGCTGTGGTATCAGCTGCACAGTCAGAGTGCCACAGTGCCTAGCCATGGCCAAGGAAGATCAGCCAGGTTTTGATCGATGGAAGCGGAACACAGCACAGGAAGGAGAAATTTGTGATCCTCAATTCCAGCAGGAGACCAGAGCTTGTGACACTGCCCCTGCTCTAAACTTAGAGACTCTTGGAGGAAAAGCTTCATGGTTATAGTGTATTGGAGGAGTAGTTGTAAAAATGTGAGAGGGGCAGAAAAAACTTAAAATGTTTCTGATAGGTCATAGCAACCTGTTTTGTGTAATGCTTCAGCCATCTGTAATTCAATAGGCTAACAGATTCATTTGAATCTTTTAGAAAAGCCAGATCACGTTTTGCAACTAGCAGACAGCTAATCCATATCTATCAACCGCAGTATTGCTCTCAGGACCATCTTTAATTTGAACAAGAGTAATCAATGACAGAATCAAGAGAATAAATTGTTTTTCTCTTTTTTTTTTCCCCTCTTCCCTTCAGCTCTTCTATCAGAAAAAGCAAAAAGATGGGAAATTTTCTCATCTTTCTTCCTTTCTACACTGCAAGTGTAGATCTTGGCTGAGAACTCTAAGAAGTGCTGGAGATTTCACAAAGTCTGCTTGCCAGTAGATGTCATTATATACCAGCAATGCACTTGCAAGCCAGAATCTAACAATGAAAAAAATAACAACTGTTTTCTTAGTTTACGTAAGGAAAAACAAGTTACTAGTACTCTTGCACTGCTGAGAATTAAGCTGTCATGATGCACAATTAGTACGTGATCTGGCTTTGAGTTGTTTATTACAATCTTCAGCTGTTATTCTGGGTCACAGAAAACCACAAAACCCTCTAATTACTGTTAAGAAAAAAAACTCCATAAAACCACAGTTATTTAGCTGTGCAGAACATACTTGAACTACAGTTAAGAGGATTCAAAAATATTCAAGGTGCAGTCTGAAATCACAGAATCACAGAATGGCCAGGGTTGGAAGGGACCTCAGGGATCATGAATCTCCATCCTCCCTGCCACATGCAGGGCCACCAACCTCCCCATTTAATGCTAGACCAGGCTGCCCAGGGCCCCATCCAATCTGGCCTTGAACATCTCCAGGGATGGGGCATCCACAACCTCTCTGGGCAGCCTGTTCCAGCACTTCACCACTCTCTCTGTAAAGAATTTCCCCCTGACATCCAACCTAAATCTTCTCTCCCTCAACTTAAAACCATTTCCCCTTGTCCTGCAGATATCTACCCTTTCAAAGAGTTGATTCCCCTCCCCTCTGTAGGCTCCCTTTAGGTACTGAAATGCTGCAAAATCGCCTGCACACACAAGAGGATTCAGAATGTACTCAGAGCACTAAGTCAGACACTAACTTTAATACACCTTACTCATTAATGGAAAAGTTCAGAAAAGGAATGACAGACAAACAATTCCAGTGAGCTGCATTAAAGCTTTATGAAGTGGATGTGCTTATATTATACAGATGTGTAAGATTATATAGATATGTAAATACTGAACTGGGAAGTTAACCACTGAGTGACTTTAACCAGATGAAGTCAGTAGCTAAAAATGGACTCTGAGAGAGATGATTCCTAGCAGCAGTAAAGAAAAAAAGGAAAAAAATCTGCAGCTATCGCACTTTCACTTTTCATTACCAAGTCAATCTGAGGTATGCTCACATTATTTTTTTATTTGGCAATAAACTAACAAGGTCTGAGTGCTACGAACCAAATGCTGAGGTGGCAGACCTAGTCTCCAATGAATACCAATTATTATGTGACTGGGTTTTTCCTCTGCTTTCCAATTTCAAAGTCAACAGTAACTCTGAACTTTGAGCCATTCTCCCATCTTGTTACTCTCAAGATGTGTTGGCTCAAAGAGTACTGCTCACTGTGCTGGATGCTGGTGCTTTCCAAAGCTCTCTGAGTGCCTTCTCAGTCTGCCACTCCCGGGAGAATTGAGTTATATTTAAGAGGTTTTGGATTTGTTAACTATTTGAACATCACAGCAGCCCAAACAAGGCCTATAACTTCTCAGCAGCACCTTCTAAACTCCAAGGTTTCAGTGGTGAAAGGACACACATCAGCTCCTGGAGAGATCATTAGTCTTACTTGGAAGCAGTAAAGACCAATTTGACATCCTTTCAGTCATAAACTCCATATGGTGTAAGAGCTCAGGGCACATGACCTGTTCCTAGGAGCTCAGTTGGCTACTCCCCTTCCTTTATTTTCAAGCTGTTTTTAAGTTGAGACTCTCACATTTGGTGTTCGCTTGAAATAACACTGAAGCAGCCTGACCACGTCTCCAATCCTGACTTGCAGATTCAGGTTTCTAGCTTGGACTTGAATCAGTTATATCACTGGGGACCAGTCTGGTTATATGGGCTTTTGACAACAATGATCAACCAACTCTGCTCCATATCAGGGGTGTCATGGGACATGCCTGTGAGGTCCCTATGCTGCCAGCCATGGTATCTCAGCTCCCCCTCCATTCCTCTTGGTTTGTAAATAGTCCTTCCTGCACCTGGACACTCATGCACCTAAACTCCCAAACATTATTACTGCTCTGCAGGTCTAAAATGCCACTTCCAGCAACTGAGTCACATGCACAGCCCTTCTGGTCCCCAAATACATTCTTTAAATTCATCCAACCAAAAGCACTCCTTGCCCTCAAACCACCATACAATGCTAGACTCCAGCTACATTTGAAGCGCAGACCTGCACTCCTTTTGCTTGAGCCTCAAGTTCCTCTATGCCAGCCAGCCTTGATCAATATCCGCTGCTTTCATGGAATCATAGAATCATTAATGTTGGAAAAGATAACTAAGTTAATCCAGTCCAACCATCAACCCCTCACCACCATGATCACTATACCTTTTCCTTCAGTGCCACCTTTCCTTGAACGTCTCCAGGGATGGTGAATCTGCCACCTCAGCTGGGCAGCCTGTTCCAATATATCACTACTGTTTCTGAGAAGAAATTTTTCTTAATATCCAACCTGAACCTCCCCCTGGTGCAACTTAAGGCCATTACCTCTTGTCCCAACAGTAGTTTACCTGGGAGAAGAGACCAATCCACACCTCACTACAGCCTCCTTCCAGGGAATCATAGAAAGCAGTAAGGTCTCTCCTGAGCCTCCTCTTCTTCAGATTAAAGAATTCCTGTTCCCTCAGCTGCTGCCCATAAGACTTGTGCTCCAGGTCCTTCACAGCTTCATCTGTGAGACACGCTCCAGTGCCTTAGTGTCATTCTTATAGAGAGCAGCCTAAAACTGAATTCTTTCATCACTGAAATCTGCAGGTTTGAATGGTGCGCCTGTGAGGTCATAGGCCTTGTCTGGGCTGCTGTGCTCTTCAGATAGCTATTAAGTCCAAATCCTCTTAAACGTAGCTGAGTTTCACCAGGGCTGGCTGGCTGAGAAGGGACTCTGAAGGCTTCGGAAAGCACCAGCATCCATTCATGATAATTCGTTAGGTCATGCTGATGGCACAGTGCTGAGGTAAAGAAGTGTCATGGTTTTCAAGCGATACCCTTCCTACATTAGGTTGCCTCAGGGCAAAGCACAAGGCTGGACATGGATAAACTGCATATAACACGGTAGATTTGCACACCTTTTCCTAAAGCTTTTCCAGAATCCCTAAAAATGGGGATTTATCCAGTTTGGAAGACACATCAGAGGGGGGGATGCAAAGATATTCAAAGTCTGGAGGGAAAGTGGTTCTCCAGCTTCATATTACAGGAACAAAGACTTCTTGGGCAAAGTCAGCAAATCTGTAGGAGTCAAGCTTTCTGCCTAGGTCTCCAGCAGCACAGTACAGAGCCTTAGCTATCTGCCTGCTTTTCTATGCTTGGTCCTGCAGTAACTACATCTCTAATAAGCAAGCTACTTCAGAGATATTATACTCATTAGAAATCCTATAATAATTCCCATGAATTTTTATCAGGGCAAGTCATTACCATTAAAAAAAAAGAAAAAAAAAAAAAGAAAATGACATTGTTAGAAGAATATAGACTTCTAAAGTTGTTTCTCATTGCTGAATGTGTTATTATTTAGCAAGAAGAGGAATAGATAAAGCACAAATGGAAAACTCAGATACTCCTGGAAGCATATTATCAACAGAACTCCCATAGGGCACAGTAATCCATAATGAAACCTCCATTCAAGTCTCCACAAATGAAGATGGGTTCTCCTGGTTACTTTTCTCCTCTACAAAGTGCTAGAGTGGCTTTCTATGGAAAAAAATAATTAAAACTCACAGGAGCAATCACTTGACTCAACTCTTCCATTAAAACCCCTTTTTTCCTCTTCTTTGTTTTTCCTACAGGAAAATGTATTAATAACCAAGCTACTCTATACCTTTCCTCTGCATAATAGGAGCCAGAGACTCTTACTCAGTAGCTACAGTGTTGGACAAGCCCTCAGTGGACTGTGGAAAAATCTGTCCCCTCCTGGGCAATGATGCTGTTAGGGATATTCATCAAGAGTTGAACACAAACCCATAAGAATAGATAAGCCATATCTCATCTGCAGCAGTGGCCTCATTGGACACTTCAGCAGCTTATCATCCTGCTATTGCAGATCACAATTAAAAATGACTTGCAGACATCCTGAAGCAGAAACAATGACTTTGTATCGAATAGATCTAGGCAGATGTCTTTCTTCAATGAATTTCTAAGCATTCTTTTTTTAAACACACAACTTTTATCCTCCAGAGCAGACTGCAAAGAATAGCTCCAATGCATACCGCATTAAAAACAACTTCATTTGGTTCCTTTTAAACTAGATGATGGTAAGTTTGTTTTCCCTTAGCATTACCAACCAAATGAAAGAAATATTTCTTAGTGAAGTGCCCCTACCACTCAAAGTGGCTTATTTTCACCATCTACCCTACAAACTTACCACTTCCCCATGCACCTTCTCACCTATGGAGCCTCCTCAGCACAGTTGGCTTTGGGGATATAAGAAAGGGGCTCAGTGCTGCTGGACAATATTCTGTGCTGTGCAAGACAAGATGTAAGTTGCTAGCCTCTAAGCTAAACTTGTTACGGAGGTATTAAAAGGACAGGATTGCTTGTGATGTGGATGGCTGTGCCCCAGGAATGCAAGTCTCATACTGTACAGAACCTCCGTTGTCAAATGCCATTTACCTGACTTTGATCAAGAGTCACTGAAACCCTGTCTTGCTTGAATTACCCTTTAAAATGCTCTACAGTTGTTCTTTCCTCCTCACTCTTCTCCCTTTGGATAAGAGGTCTGAAGGTTTTTCTTATGAGCTCTACAAGACCAGGCTATCTGACCTAACAAATATCTATTTGAATAACACCTATGAAATAAAGGCAAAACATTACCTTCATGGTGTTCATGATATAGAGATCATGTTATAGATTTGGGTATTTCACAGTGTGAAAATTAGAACACTGGTCTCAGGACCTTGTTTAAAGCAAACCAATGAAGACACAGCATGAATTCATGAGCAGAAATGTAACAGACTATATGTAATCTAAACACTTCAAGGGCTGAAAGATGATGGTGAACAGCAGAAATTTAAGATCCAACACAGAGCAGGGGCAACAGAATCACACTTGAATAGGAAAGTTCACCCAAGAGCATATGACATTATCACCAGGAGGTGCATTATGTTACTATCTGTTTTTACATCTATGTGCAATTCTTTCATCATTCTCTGTCAAGCAGAGTTATTTAGGCCTGGCAGAACGTGCTAGGCTGTCAATTGAGACATCACAGCAAATTTCTTGGTTTTCAAAGTCATACGAGGCCTCATGTCAATATGAATTAGGTTTTTAACCACAGCTGCTGTTATCTTCTGGTTTACCACTAGTGATGTGGTTGGCCTGTTACATGTTCTAATATAAGCATCATTCTGGCTTGAACTTAGTGGTGTAACTAGGGAAATAGTCTGGAGAAGCAAGGCCAGTATCTCTGCAGTTGTCCTGGAAAAGCACAGGATTTGCCCTCTAACAAATGCCTCAGACTCCACATAATTGCCCTACACATAATACTTGGCAAAAGCACAGTCTGGCAGGTGTTTGACATTGGCACAGTAGAGAGCAGTAGTCTAAGGGGATGATTTCAAACTCCTCATCTCAATCCTCTCAAAGGTGAGAATCTCCGTCTATCAACACTTAGGATTGTAGCCTTGTCCTTACAAAGGATGTGAATAGCAAAGATTGCTTAGACTGCAACTGTTTGAAGTCCAGTGTCTGATCTGTTTTCCCAGCACTGGCCCATACACACAAAAATCAAGGAAACAAATCTGTCACAGCCAGTGAAAAACATGAATTCATGTTCATGCATCCATTACAGCACAGCAGGAAAACAAAAGGGAGTCATATGAACCCTTTCATTTCAGGTGTCACATTCTTCTGTCTGGAGAGGGTCTCATTTCCTACACCGCCGTCCTCCTTTTTTCAGAAGTATGGATGTCAATTAGCATTGCAGACACTTGCATCCCATCTCTCCACAGTTCTAGTTACCTCTATCTCATGGAGACTTCTTCTGGCACAAAGAAGGAGTCATGGTCTACATCCACTGAATGGAAACCTTTTGCATGGCTGATTCCCCCCAGCCAGCATAAAACTGCTTTCTCCCAAAGGCTCAACTTCACACCTGAAAGCTGACCTTGAAGATGATCTTTTACACTCAAGAACAATTATATACACATAAAATCATTAAGGTTGGAAAAGACCACTAAGCTCATCTAGTCTAAACATCAACCCATAACCACCATGCCCACTAACCATGTCCCTCTGTGCCATATCCCCAGACCTTCTTTTTATTCAAGTCAGTGAGTCACAGCAGATAGACCTGGGATCTCCAACAGCAAAAACAGTGACTCTAAACCATTGGGCACAAATGCATGGGGCACACACACATTGGCTACCACAGCTGAGCACACACTGCTTGAGCTGGCAGGAGTACCAAATAAACAAAAACTGGCCATTAACTCATGGATCTCTGTGCCCACATAGTCATTCAGGGCAGTCTATTTTGTTTGGCTATCCCAATCAAAATAGTTCTGTACAAGCACATCGTGTCTGTTGGACCTTCTTATTTTTACCTCCTGCCCTCCAGATGTGCACACCTTTTTTTTTTCTTCAGGTATGGGGATAACAGAGATGAAGTAATGTTTTCTACCACTTTTTGCAGAGATCAAAACATAAGAAAACAAGAACTTGCTTCAACTGCAGCACAACTTGCATTGTAAACATCATATTTCCCATCAGACTGCTGACTCTCTCCACCTGCCAAGCACAAGCTGGTTTCCAAAGGCTGAATTCTGAGTCTCAGAGGCTAAATACTGGCTGACAGTGGCAGGACTACAGGAAGATGGATGCTGAAATGTGTGCTTTACAACCCCCATGTCTCTAGCCCAGCTCAATAATATTTCCTGCCATGAGCAACCCTCATTTAGATTGTAATTTCACATGACGCATTACCACATTAGCAATCAATAAATCACAGTCACAGAAAGAACAAATGAGAAGATGCAATGGTCATAAATGCCATGTTCATGCTACTGCACCATTCTTCCTTTCAGACCACAAACCAATATTATTTTAAATTCCCTGAGCAGTTAGTTAACCACAGAACTCGTGGAAACCAGCTCTATAGACTTAATCCCATTTTCAGTAGGAAGCATGACTTCTTTATTTCATCCATTTGTCTCCTATACCCTCCTGTCAATGTTTTCCCATTCCACAACATGAAATTCCATTTTAGTGATAAGGAAAACATCCACATCTAGGTGTAATATGGAACTGCACGCAGAAACGGATACTTGTCCTCTGCAGTCTCATTTTGTTGAGGGAAAAGGGGAATGGGCTAAAATTGTCTGGAAACCCAGATCCTTATAAAGGTAGTTTAGTCCAGTTGTGTTTTTTTCCTCATTGTTAATCACAACTGCACACATTTTTCAAGACAGGTGACCCAGCAATTTGCAGTAGTTTTACTCTGTATCTGTAATTTGAAACCTCAAAGTCTTATTTCTCTGTCTCAGCTCATATTTGCAGTAGGAAAATACTCTGGCTTTCATCCTACAGGTTATTAATGAAAAAAAATCCAATGGCAAAAAAGAGTTAGAGCAGTGTCCTCCTAACCCAAATTTAATCCAGTTGAAAATTCAATAAACTTGAACTTATACATTCCATTTACTTTCCATCCTTCCAGCCAGTTGCTTTACAGCATTATCTTCCATGAACTCACAGCTGCTTACATAAAGCAAAGATTATGATTTCAATTTAATAGTTTTACATGTCCAGTGCACAAAGGACAGTCAAAGAATATGAAGGGGAAAAGCAATGAACAATTGAAAGATTTTCTTTAGAGGGAAGCTTAACCCAGCATAAAACTTAGCCACAAAGATCCAACTGTATCACATTTACTGCATCTTGTGCACTCCAAATATACTTTCTGAGATAATGTAAAGCAACAGCTAGCATCTCTCATTTAACTAGTCCAACGAAGGTTTAAATACTACATTACCTTTTCTCCTTTTTCTCCTCTGCCATAGGCTCTGCCCTAAAAATACAAAAAGAGAAGGAAGAGTACATTTGCTAGCAAGAATGTCAAAATGTGCAATAAATATGCATTTCATCCCTTCTTTGATATCTACATGCCACAAATACATACATACACACGTAGTCACAGAACAGATAACATGGGGAAAGTCATTTTTTGCAAAATTCCTTGATAATAATTCAACAGAAAACTCATCACCAATTCTCCTACTTCAGCACCAGAAAAGCATCTTATTTGATATCCATGTTGGAGTCTAAAACTACATTACCAAAATAAAAAATGCCAACAAGCATTAACAGAATGAGTTTTACTTAGGGATAAAGATTTTCTTGTGTAGAAACTCAGCCTGGCATTTGTATTAACTGAAGTTGGAGAAAGCTGGATCTTGGTCAGCTGGATGTATGTTTTTAGGACTGATTTGCATCTTATGAGTACAATTGCCTCTTACTGTCCTCTGCTGGATGTACAGCTGTGCTAAAACCAAGTACAGCCAAGTCACTGATTGAAAGGCTAATACTAAGTTAGTTATCAACTGAGGTCAGGGATGATTCAATTCATTTTCCTCAGATATACCAACAAATACTAGAAATACCAGCTTCTCCCTGATACAAAGGCCCAGCAAGAAAAACATTCAGAGTACCCCAGCATCACTGTAAAAGTTCACAGTAGAGGAGAGACTACTTGTATTCTATTTCCCTTACTTGAAATTGTTCTGATACTTCTTACTTACTGACTCCCCTTTTTCTCCTCTGGGTCCAGGAAGCCCTTGGCTGCCACTTTCTCCCTTGGAAAAGAAGAAAGGTCATTGGTAACACAGAGATATTTCACCCCCTTTCTGACAGGCACAGAAATAACAGATGAGATGTCCTCTTACACCTCCCTGCTGGCCTCACTTGTAAGTTGTACCACGTTGGTGCTTGCATTTCATGGGTAGCTTTGTTTGCTTTGGGGTTTGTTTTGGAAGGCAGTGCAATGAAAATTTGGCTGAGATTGTGGACACTTCTTTTTCCACCTCCCTCCAGTGACAAGATTTCAGCTCCTGTCAGAAGTCCAGAAGGAAGGATATGGTGGACTTCATTGCATTTATAACGACTTGGATGAATTATATACTTTTTTTTTTTTTTTCATATGAAAACATTGCTAGAAGTCTTCCAGGTGCACTGGCAAGGCACAGAGGTACTTCAAAAGTCATTATTTTCTGGTAAGTTGGGAAGGACTTAGAAAGTTGGTTTGCATAAGACCAAGAAGGTGAACACCTAAGATGTGGAAAAAAATAAACCTGCGAATATTGTCAAGATTTTAGAGTTATTTTTATACTTCCAATTTAAAACAAAAACAAAAACACATTGTTTTGACTCACACCACATTTTCAAGATCTGCTAGCAGAAAGGTACAACACACACAACTACTGTCACTGCTTCCTCAAATGGAAATGAAAGAAAGGTAACATACAAAAAGATGGCTAAAGAGAGATTTTTTTCCTCCTCCTATCAAAAAAATAAAAATAAAAAATAAAAAAACAGCCCACAAAGAAACCACAAAGAAACAAGTAGCCATTACTCTTTCTTCAGACAAGGACTGAATAAGCCAGCAGCTATTGCTAATCTAGTTAAAAAACAAGCAACCAACAACAGTGACAAAAACCAACACCAAAACCCAAACCAAAGCAACAACTAAGAAATCTGACTTAGCCTAGGAAAAGAGTGCTACAGTTGTCTCCCCTTTCTTACCATTATCAGCCTCTCCACAGATCCCCATTTTGGAACAAGCAGGTTGCTTTGGTTTTGAACACTGACCTAAAAGTACTCCCTCGTGGGACTAATTTCTCAGGTTACTCCCATAAACTGAATAATGAATCAGCTTCTTTCCTGGGTTCTTATACAGCTGCAGAGTCCCTTCTAGGGTATTTCTCAGTATTGGTCTTTAAATTGTTATTTGATAATGCCCAAGTGTCTACAGTCCCCCTAAATACTCCTTGAGTTCAAGTCATTTAGGATTTGATTTCAGCCATGCAAATCACTCCTAATTAGAGATGCTCCATACTAATAATGTCTCTATAAAAAATCGTGACTTCTGACTCAGAGCCCTGACATCACTGTTTCCACCTTCTTGTGATAACTCCTTTCCTTCTTAATTAGTTTACTTTAAATAGAGACATTTAAGTAATTACTGCATAATCTTTTCTCATGCTGTACTTGCTTGACAGCACATTTTAAACAACTACACTCTTAGGTTTGATCTTTATTTATTTAATTTACTTAGGCTTTCTTGAAGACACAGCTCTCTGATTTATGTCACACAACAGCAACACAGCTTTCAAACATAACTCATCTCAGAAATGAGGAGACAAGCTGAATGATTCTAAAACATATTATGGACACTTCAAAGCCATAATACAGAAGCCACTGATTTCTATGTGACCTGGTTTACAACATGTTAATATTGGGTTGCTGCAGATAGCATCCACTTTCTACCACTTCAGCATTTTAGTCTGGGTACCTCAGTAACACAGTGAGGAAGAGAGAGGCATTAGTTTCTGCACATAGAGCACAGACTGTGACAAGCTGGTCTTTAGCTGATCTCTGCAAGAACTGCTATTGACGATGCTAATAATTTAATTTTTGCTAGTAAGGAATCATAGAATTGTGCAATTGTAGAATTATTAAGGTTGGAAAAGACCTCTAAGTTCATCAAGTCCCACCATCAACTCGCCACCACTAAACCATGTCTCTAGGTGCCACATCTATTTATCAGTTTATCCTGAACAGGCAGCTCTGTCTTATTCTCTGTCATACTACTTGAGCCACTCCCTTCGACTACCCTCTAGAAGGTGGTCTTTTACCTACTTTAGAAGAGTTTTTCATGTCTAAATATGAATTACAATCATTGAAGGAAGGTGAGCCATACTAGCCATAGAGCTGGCCACCGTGATCCATCAATGCTGAGAGCTGGCAACCATCCCCAGAGACCAAAGGCATGCCCTGGGGATGAACCAAATCTGTGCTTTGCTAGCAGATAAAGAAGCTAAATTGTCTGTATTCAACCATCAGTTACGTTCTCATCCCCAGTTCTACGAGCTGTCACACAGTCCTGCCTTGGCAGTATGCAAGTCATGGACCACTAAACTGAAGGAGAAATGACACATAGCTGCAGAGCCACTGAGTCACCCACTTTGGGGGAGTGGGACACCCACTTAGGGGATCTGTTAATGAAAGCCTTCTGATGCAGTGCTTGGACATGCCCGTCAAGTAATCACCTAATATCTCCCACACAGTGCTGCTTTATACAGTACTGACATCCTCACCAGTGCAAAGACCTTTTCAAAGCAGAGAAAGACAACAGGATGTTGCTGCAGGGTGGTTTTATTATAATCATAATCGTCCTTCTGCAGCCTCCTCATGACACTACTGACTCCACCATTCTTCAAAACAGACCCTTATTATTTAAGCTGTCACATATTAAAATAGAAAGTTACTATTTATATTCTCATAAGGAAATAATTTCTGCAGTTTCAGTTGTGCACATCAGAGCATCAATGCACCTATGATCCTTATTGTCACGAGAAACATACCCCAAAGCACATATCCTCATAATTCAAAATTTCTCTCTGCAGGCAGGAGAGAAGCTGACCCATAAAACAACTAACAAAAAGAAACCACCACCAACTAAAAACAGTGCTGAGGATATCTGGCCTTCCAGAACCCTCAGATTTTTCCTCTTCCCTCCAACAGGGAGTTGTTTCAGGACAGCTGAATACCTTTTCCTGGGTTGCAGGTAGTTTTTTCACCAGTTTCACAGTGACTGAATTTTCAAAAGTGATTCAGATGGACACAGTTCTGAATACAGATTGTGCCCCAAAGGCTTTTTAATCACACAGATGGTGAAAATAGGAACCACCACCATGACCAACTTTCATCTCCAAAGCAATGCGAATCTCTGTTTTCTTCCACTACAATTGCTCCCCTCTCAATCTGCTGTTTCACATCTCTAACTGGAGCCAAACAAGAAGCAGAATGTTTGTGTTGAAGGTATACATATGGGCGTCGAAGAAGGTTGCAGAATATGCAGGATAATACGGAGGTTGCACTGTGAAATTTAAAGCAACAATCACAACCATTCTCCTAACCTGTTATCTAGGAAGAAGCATACTAAGGGTAGTGGTCTGTATTTAATAAAAGCTCATGACTCAAACACACTTGATAATAACAGACTGTGGGTAACTCATTGCCCCAGTCTCAAGAGATTTTGTAGAGTAATTGAGAGGCTGCTGCCTAACCTACAGCTCTCTATTGCTGCTGAGCAAGGCTCAGCACAGAAGGGTTTCCAGGTGACTCATCATGAAAGTTGTGCATGACATAGTCAATTACACTGGTTTGCAAAAATGCCAGTTTATAAGCAGCAGGAAAAGCTTTTGGAATACATTTATTCTAAAGTAACGTAGAATAGAAACAGAGATTCAAATGCAAACCTAGAGAAAAGATGTAAGTCAGGCAGAGCCCCCAGCACTCCAAGGATCATTGAAATGCATCTAAACTAAGTGATATGCTAAATTAATTCTTATTTCTCAAAATATTCAACTCCTCAGCATACTCTGAATTTTTTTTTTTTTGCTGCTGTTTTTATTAAACAGATGAATAAGCACATCCTACTGACCTTTTGACCTTTAGGACCTTCAGGGCCAATTGAGCCTCTCTCCCCCTAAAGAAAATACATGATTAGTCAGACTTCATTATATAATGCAGTGAGAGGCTCAGTCCCACAGCCTCTGAGAACAACAGAAAAGTTTTCTGGTTTTAGGGGATAGCAGACTGAAAATGACATGTCCTCAAGAGAAATGACTGTGAAGCTGGCTGCTCAAAGATTGCAGTCACAACCAACAGAAGCAACCACTTGATCATTAAAAGGTATGAGATTTTTTCAGCATGGCTATATTTACCTCCAGAATTTCTTCTTACTCATTTGAAGAAGGATATACACATCTGAAGTAGATAAAAATAACCTGTTTGTTTTCAAAGCTATTGCCAAGACCATCAGTGTAGTCAAAACTCACTTTGTTAGATTAAGAGAAAACATCTGGAAAGATTGCCATTACCTCTACGGAGATCTCATCTGTGAATAACACGTCTAGCTCTTTCTATTAAATACTTACCACCCTAGATCTAAAAGCACATCACAAATAAAAGCAGTCCTTCTTAGAACTCACTTGCATGGGTATCATGCCTCTATTTCCAAACCCATACAACGCACCAAAAAGAAAACACGCTCAGCACTCACCTTTTGTCCAGCAGAACAGGAGCAATTGAAAGTCTTGAGGTGGGCAACTTGCTCACTGCCAACAGTAGGCCTCACTTCCACCGGAGGTGCTTCTGTCAGGACCGTGACCTGGCACTATATCCAAACACTCAAAGTCATGATGAAGCCTTGATGATAGAAAGCTTTCTCTTCCACCCACTTTAGAGAAACTGAATAGGCATTACTGGATAATTCATAGTTAAGTATAGTTAGGAATTAAATACCATAAAAGCAATTCATTCAAACAGTAGAGGAAAATGTGGCAAAATGAACAATGAGACTCTTTAACCAGGATCGAGGGGAGAAGAGGGAGAGTGGAAGTGTCTACTGAGAGCTGGGCACAGGAAACTAAGCAGTTATTGGCACTGTGTTAGCTTTTCCCAAATAAAACCAGTGGGATTCATGCTGAATATTTTATGCTGAAGTTCTTTTGTTCCATCATCACTTTAGACTTTTGTTTGCCATGACAGTTTGACAGGGGAAAAGTGACTTGGAAACTTCAAACTCCTCATACTCATCACTTTACATTGGTTCTCTTCAGGCACTGCTAAATTACCAGTTATATAGCTAGGTTTGATTAACCATCCTTATAAAAATGATAAAACCACACTGTCATATATTTCCCGGTTTGTGTAATAGATTTCAACAAAGAGTGTTCATATGAAAATAAATTAATGACAAAAAGAAGCTTACTGGTCCTGTAGGAATGTCACAGCAGGTCTCCAGCTCAGCATGCCGAGAATCACAGTAAATAACCATCCGCTGAAGATCAAACTGGTAGACAAAGTGAGGCAAGTCTCAGAGACATTGAATTATTAAAGACTGCATGTCCTTTTGTTTGGATATGTACAGTGCAGAGGAATACAAATAAAATCCAGATAGAGCTAAATTCATAATGATTCTGTGGCTCTGTAGCCAATCTCTCTCCATCAATAATGGACCAGTACCTCAGCATTCTCCAAGAGAGCTGTGTTAATGAGCTTGATATGCCTATCACACCTTTAAGCAGTTTTTAATACAAATAAGGTTTGCTAATTTCTTTGTCCTGGCCAAATTCCTGTCTGAGAAAACATACTCTGCCCACCTACTTCCTAGAATGTCATCTAGACTTAAGTTTTGTTCTTCTTCTTTTGCACCTTGTGCCTCCTGACCATTTACCCCAGCATGAGAAATCTTATTAGCACTTTCAATATGCACATTCCATCCTTCTTGTGCAGCTTAGAAAGATTAACTAAGTCTCAAACCACCAAACAATCATGCTTAAGTTATACCAGGTTATCACAGCTACCAGGCAGTCAGATCCAAAGTGCAGGTCTCAAGTTCAATTGGAGAAAGAGACATTAATATCAGGTTTATTTTCCAAGGAGCTGAGACTATATTGTGACTCAAATGAGTTAACAGGCTTCCTTTTTTCACCTTGCTGTCACAGGTGGAAACTTTCATAATGCCAGACTGGACAACAAAACACCCTCATATGGGTAGCTCAATATTCATTTTGATAGTCTTTGTGAATGATTTTGTCTCTGATCTTAATGATACTGCTTTCTGAGACTGGTCAGAAATATGAAATGGGTTTCTCATTTTTAATCCCTTTCACAGAGATACTGGCAGTCTCACATAAGCAGGCAACAAGTCTTGTACACAGCGAGATGCCTGCCTGTTTTATCTACGTAACACAGGTAACATTTCAGCAGTGCTGCTTCAAGAAAAGAGCCAATTATAATATAAGCACCCCAAAACACAGCCACATGCTGAATGCTCAGTGCTGAATGCTACACCAGTTCTAATCAGCACACTCAGTACTTACATCAATGGGGACACTATCATACAAGCGTTTGCCAATCACAGTCTTTCCTTGAATGTCGATATTTTCCCTGTCTTCAATAGGCAGCATCTGCACAAGCTTGCAGTCTATGTACAGTGAGACAGCCGTTGACTGAATGCTGAGGGCAATTTTGTGCCAGCTGCGATCAAAAAGATCACTGACTCGCGCACTTCGAAAGACCACTCTCACAGCATCCTTGGTGAGCCCAATGGCATTGTACTCCACAGCTTTGTTCTCTCCATCCAGTCGAATCGAGACCTGAAAACAAACAAAAGTAATGCAAGTGTTACTGCTAATAAAACACACAGTCTCCTCCTTCTTACTTCCTACTTGCCAACTAACACTCCGAAGCCAGAGATGGTACAAGATGAGGTTAGAAGCCCAAGCAAAGAGCAGAGGACATTACTTGGGTATGATATTAAATTGGATGGATGCCTATAGCTGTTCTAAAAAACAAGACTGGGCAGGGCACAGGTTTGAGCACAACCCTATGATCATCTATAGCCATCACTCACGAGCAGATTCCTTGGCATGTTTTCATCCCATACCACTGTGATGCCTCCTAGGCAATGTTTGGGCATGGCTGAGTAGTATCACATGTCCAGAATGTCTCTCCAAAGTTTTACAGACAAAGCTGAGCCTGTTCTGGATCCTGTACAATCCTCCACTACTTCCCATCAGAATAGACTCTGCTATTTAGACACCATCACATGTTCTCAACTCATCCCATTGGGCATGAACAAATCCCTCATTTCCTGATAAGAAAACAGCCTGCTGAGCTGTACTGCCTACATGTTATTTCAGACACTTTCAAATGAAAACCAAAACAAACAATAATGATTATGCCTTAGGCTCAGAGGAGACCTAGGACCAGGTTTTGCACAGTATGGATTCAGCCAAACCGTGCAACTTAAAGACAGTGCTAAAGACTGGTTCCTGGCCTAATTCAGTTAATTAGAAATGGAAGAGACAGTGCTTAGGGATGCAGGAAACCTAGAAGGGATAAAAGATGGCCTCAATAGTCTTCTTTTCAGTATAAATCAAAGAAGTGTAGCACACAAGAAACAAAGTCCTAACTGACCCCTCTTGGGCAAAGCACTTTCAGTGAATGAAAACAAAAGTCCCATTTCATATTGTATTAAATCATGCCACTACATTTGAAACAATGCAGAATAAATAGCTCACCATTGCCTCTCTCCATCTTTCTTTTATCTCTGCCTTTCTGCCCCCACAAACTATTCTACGCATACCCCACGTTGCAAGTTATGGAGTGGGCAAAAATAGGCTTCTGAAGACATGATACCTTTAGTTCATTTACAAATTGATTTTCTCTTTTACAAAGTTAAGCAGTTACTAGCCAGTAGCAGGGAATGGAGCAGAGCACAGAGCCTGCAGGGGAAGCAGCAGTGCACTCACGAGTTGCAGACCTGGAAGCAGTTTGGCAGCACTGGCACTAAACTGTACCTGATGGAAGTCACATAGGCTACCTCTAGACTTCACCCAAAATATGCATGCAACAAGGACCATAGTGGCTGGAAATGCCCCCTCAGATCAGTGCTAGCTCAGAAGTGCCTGCAGTCCATAAGCTAAGCAGGTCTGCAGACTTACAGTGGCCCAAACACTACTGGACACACGAAACAAGGCTCTTGAGGCTCTAAGACAATTCTAGCACTATAGTTTAAGGAACTTTTGAAAACATTACTGAGAATCTAGAGTTCTTTTTCTCTCCACGTCCAAGCAGTTCAAGTTTCAGCTGTCGCTAACAAAACATACGAAACTGAAAAACAAACAACTCAACCAAACCACCTCCTTCCAAAGCACACCTGAACCTCTACACTACATCATGCTGCTAAGAATGCCACATAGGATCAAGTGACCCACTGTTACAGGATTTTTCTTCCATGTTCCTGAGAATACCTGCCAAATACTATTGGATCAAATTCTGCAGCAGCCAAGACACATAGCACAGTGTTATGTCCATTTCCTAAGTAAAGAGTCCATAATGTCTTCAGATGATAACTAGAATGTACGTAGGCAAACCTGCTATAGCACACTGCTCTCTTGTTCTGCTGTGTATCTGTGTGGCTATCCTTTCCCAACGAGGCAAACATCCAGTTTTTCATTCACCAGAACCCTCCACATCCTTCTCCACAGAGCTGTTCTCCTCCCAGTCTGTACACATACCCAGAAGCAGTTTCAAGAGCTGTATTTCCCCTACTCTTTCCAACTAACACATATATCTGCATGCTAACAAAAATCAAGGTCTGTGCAATACTTCCTCCAGGGTTCAAATTAAAAGTAAAACAGCAAGAAAAACTGAAAATTAAGGAGTGGGAGGTTAAGGCAAGAAGGCTGATTCATGCAGTCAGAAGGAAACAAGGCTGCTCTTTCTGGCAGCAAAGGGCCTCATACCTGTGGTATGCCATACTTGTCAATAATCTGCCAAATATACCAGTCTTCTTTTCTGGAAGCCTTTCGGAATTTGAAGGTAGTTACAAAGGCATATTCATCAGGCAGACCTTGTGGGAATACATCTCTGGCATGGGGAGGGAAAAAGACAGAAATGTATCAGGCATAGCAATGTAGAGCACAATTTCTAAAACTCTGCTTGCCCCAGCAATGCTTCCCAAAAATATCACGTAGCTCCCACAAAATCTGCTGTATTTGGCAGCCTGAAAAGCAATGAACATGAGCTTGTTCCCTCCATGTGGTTCTGTCCTTGAGGAGACCTTCTCTATTCCAACACAGAAGTTCTCAACTTAAATAAAGAACAGTGAAAACTTCATAATTGGATCCATCAGGTCAAAGCAGCTGAGTTGCACCTGATGCTTTAGCTCACACATTCAGTAAATCATATGCTCTTCTCTAGGTACATAGGAGATCTGTGACATATGGCAATGGACAGGCACACCTAAAATCCTCTATGAATGTACCAAGTTATAGCAATAAATATTGTAATATTTCCCCAAAACAGGCACAACACCTCATGTCTGCCCCAGAAGATTTTCCTTAGCTGGTGGCCTGGGAGAACAGTACCTTCTTGAATCACGCTTTATAATTATATTAGGCAGAAATTTACTCATTGTGACTCCATCATCCATGCATAAATCTGAATTTACAAAAAGCAGAACTGTTTGACTCAGCCCCAACATAAGAACATACCATAAGTGAGAAGACAGGACCAGACAGAAGTGATAATTTACCCAGTATCACCATTTTTTGTCATTAGCTGTAAATGGACATCTACAAATGAGAACAAACAAAACAAGCATGTCCTCCCTGCCTCCAACTCTGTGTGATTCAAGGGCCAATTTCAGAGACAACTACAATTACTATACTTATAACTTCCTATGCACGGTCTTTTCCGTTCTCCCCTTGACGTCTAGTAAACTTACAACATCCACAACATCCATTGGCAAGTAATCAACTACTCTACTACCCACTGTATAATGAGCCTCTTTTTGTTTATTTAGGACTTAGTTCTTGCAAGGGGAAACATAATGAACCAATTTTTTTTCTTTTTTTCTCTCTTTTTTTTTTTTTGGTAAATGCATTCATGATTCTATAAAATTTGTTTATATTGCCCCTAAGCTATCTCTTTTTTCCCAGTTGAATAGTCCCAGTTAACTTCATTGTTCATAATGCCCAAGCCAGCCTGCTCCTCTGATTAATCCTAAATAGGCCTTTCCTAAATATCATATCTTTGCTTCTGGACATCTGAGCAGAGAGGCATAAGCACTCATTAAAAAATACAGGCAACAGCAGCAATTAATAAAGAGGAATACACTGAAAAGTGATTTTCTTAAGGAATACTTCACAGTTAACCCAAAGGCATTCTCAACTAGAAGCTGTTACCGGCATTTAAAGCAAAAATCTCATACTCAAAATTTCCAAACTGTTGTGTTTTACAATTACAGCAAATGTTGAAAGCCATAATGTTCAATCATCTTTTAATCTGTGCTTTGAATTTCCTACTTTTTAGCCAAGTTAGAAATTCAGAACAAGTATTACTGTGGCTTCTTCCACTACTGTAATTTTTGCTGTATAAAAAGCCCATGGAGACTGTATACCATTACAAGCTGGTCTTCCCACTGAGGACATAGGAACTATCTGAGGCTTTCCATCACAAGAGAAAACATAGTCAGGCTCCCACCAGCTTGTTTACCACCAGTTTCTTCCCTTTGGAGAGTTGACAAGGTTGTCTCAATACTCAGAAACAGCTATTCACAAGCCATACCTCCCTGATACATCAGCATGCCAGCATCCACTTCCCTCAAGGCACACAAGATAACTTAAGATCCCCACTCTTTGGGCTGAAAAAAGAAACCTGTCAGACATCACTCTGTTGGCAGAGATGCTATGGTGAATAACACTGGTGTGACTGGGGCACTGAGAGCCACCAGGACTAGGGAATACTTGGCAGGAGGGAGCCATGTTGGTCACATCAGCCCTCCCAAAAAGGCACCCATCCAGGTCTCTTTCACTGCTGGCCTGTCTTAGCACAAGTTTCTTGTCAAATGGCTTTGTATACTTTCTGTCTCTAAGTTTGTCAGAGAAGAAGAGGCATGTCTTGGCTTTTACCACCACTGACAGATTGGGCTGTTTTCCTTCACCCCATCAAGAAACTCCACAAGGCAGCAATGCTGATAGTTGAAAAAGCATTTTTTATCAGTGCATCCTCTTGAACATTTCTAAGTAAGAGTGGTGTTAGTGGGAAGACTTCCCTGTGGCTCAACTCCTAAAACTTTGCTATTTCACAATATGAGTCTAATGCACTTTCCTCGCTCACTCCTTACCACCTACCTTCACCATCATAACTGGATGTAGTGAGCTTCAACCCAGCCCCTTAGGAACCTGATCTGCATTTTGGGCACAGGTCGTCCTACTGACTTACTCATCTGTAGTGACTCTAACTGTAGCATTACTACTTTGCAAAGGGAGTAGTTATACGAACGTATGGTTGGGTTTAATCCCTTGTATTGATAGCATAGTGAGCCTGACAGTCTGCAAGCAAATCTGGTGGCAGGCCTCCGTGCTCAGTCTCTCCGGATACCTCTGAGCTGGGAACATGAATATCACCATGAAAGCCAAATTCAGAAAAGGTTTTCAGATGCTTAACGCCCACAGAAAAAATAGGAGTTAGGCAGCTAAACATCCTCATAAGTCCAGCCGCACCTCATCACACTGTGGCTGACAAATAGTCCATTGAGTAGATTTAAAGTGATAGAAGACTATAATGACCTATTCGCAGTCACCCTCAGCTGATTTTTTAAGGTGTTGAAGAACTGACTGCAAGCACAAGCCAGAGAAGGGATTCCTGCCAAAAGCAAACCTGAAAACACTCTCATTGCTCTGAAGATATGACAAAAGCTGTTTCTGAAGTCCTTGGTCCCTGCATCTTTTACAGAGATGCATTACTGCATAAATAACAACACCTCTGTTTATGAGTTTTCATTTCTTTCCTCACTAAAAAGTCATCTCCATCTAGAAGCTCAAATTTACTCAGGAACTGCTGTCCTCAGAAATGTTTTATTTCCTTCTTTTATTCAGGCTGAACTGAGCTGATGATCCATATTATGGACCTTTGCTGGATGTCTGGTACCTACAAGGGAGCTCTCTGCCAGCTCCTTGGTCTATAACTCTGACAACAAGATGGATTGCAGAAGAACTTCTTATAAAACTCTAAGACATAAGAATCCCCCAGGTGCTGCAGGTTAGTCTAGGAGTTAATTAACCCATCTCCAAGGTCAGGTGAATCACAACTTCTACAAAGGAAAAATGGAAATGGTAATGGCCAAGGAGGAGGCTCTCTTAGCCATTACCCACTTACACAACATGGTCTCCTTCTTACACGTATTTTTTTAGCATAAAAATTTACATCTGTAATAATCAGCATGAGATCCTACAACTATAAAAATAATACAAATGAGAAAATAAGATTATCAGTTGTCATTTTAGACATTTAATGTAATGGTTACTAATAAGGTGCTTGCAGTTGATTAAAAAAAGACACAACCCACGTATCTGAAAATTCAACCCTTTTCACAGCAGCTAAAAATCACTAACAGTCAATTTCCCTAGAGCCTGTGAAATGAGGCTCGAGAAAGCCAGTTCATTTCCACACACATCAGATAACTTAAGGTTGTTAAGATGGCAGAAGTGGAAGATGAAGAAAGAAAGAAAGAAAATAAGCATAAGGTTCCAGCATCACAAGAAATTTTGTGACAGGTCACAGACCAAACCTGCCAGCTGCCTCTGGTCGTGGGAAGAAAAGGTGAAAGGGAAAAAGACATGGCTGTAAGAGAGAAGTAGAGAGGATGCAGTACTGAAGCACACATCACAGAATCACTGAGGATGGAAGAGACCTATTGAAATCAAGTCCAACCCCTCTGCTCAAGCAGGGTCAGCTAGAACCAGCTGTTCAGAACTATGTTCTGTAAGGTTTCCAATATCTCCATGGATAGACACTCCCCAACCTGTTACATTGTTTGACTACCATTTCATTAAAGAAGGTTTTTCTTGTGTTTAGATCAAGTTTCATGGTTTTAATTTATTCCCATTGCTTTTTGTCCTGTCAGTGGATCCCACTCAGAATTCTGTCTCCATCTTCTTTGCTTTATATCCTATCAGGTATATATGCACATGGATAAGATTGCTCCAGAGCCTTCTCTTCTACAAACAGAAGAATCTGATCTCTCTCAGCCTTTCCTAATAAGATATATATATGCTTGAAAATAAGTAAAGAGCAAAGAAACATTCAACAGGATTCATGTTAAGTGCAGGAAGTTTTGGCAGCTCTTGATAGAATGTTCTTCTCTGTGGTACAGAACTGATGATGATACCAAGGCAAGAGCTCACGAAGGAACCTAAGACAACTGAAGACAAAGTTGAAGTAAGGATCCAGAATGCCCTTACCCACATCCATAAACATATGCATGCTGAAGAAAAAAATAATATTTAAAAATTGGAAAGAGCAAACAGATCATGACTAAATGTCAGGACAAGCAGAATCAGATCAGGCAAGAGAAGAGTGAGGGATATACATGGCAGGAGGAAGGATTAGAAGAAAAAATTGGAGGACAGAATGGGAAAAAAAAGTTTGTAGGCTTAGGATCAAGAAGATAAATAAGTACGTTTCACATGCAACTAACCTGGCACTTTGTAGAAGTACTAGTTACTTATATAAAATAATACAGACCCTTTAAAAAGATAATAAAGTGAATTAAACATAATACTCAGTTAATGATTTTGTATCTAATTATGAGATGTTGCTATCAGTTGCTAAATATTGCTTGAGGTTATCTGCAAGACAGGACAGATGTTTTTGTTTTGCTTATTATCAGTTATCAGCTCTGTAAGCTTTATGAGATTTCATTTTCTGTGAGCAATGACCCTGTATGTAGCATCTCAGAATCTTGACGTCCAACAAGTAAAATGGACTGAACATTCAGATGCTTTCTGCAGTTACATATCCATTTGGCTTAATTTCCAAACCACAGGAGTCTGTAAGTTAAAATACAAGAGGCCGAAAACAGAAAAATTCTCTAATTCTTGTTTCAGTTAACCATTTAATGGGAAGCTTAGTCATTTTGATTAACTAATTTAGGATATTTTATTTGTAATTCTCCTGGACAAAAAAAATATTCTACTTATTTTAAAAACAACATCAACAGATAAATGGATGAAATCTGAGCAGGCAGAAAGTCATCATAGTTGGTTGGCCTGTCTCTGCTTCTTCAGTCTTTCTGAGAGAATATCAGCAACATCAAAAAACAACAAGGTACTTTAAATCTTAATTTCTAAAAGGAATGCGGATGGACAACTCTCTATAAACCGTAGTAACTTGTTCCAGAATTTAAATACATCCATTAAAAGTGTATATTTCTTCCACAATTGGTTTTTGGTGCTGCTAACAGGTAGACATTGACTTTTAGCCTAGCATTATTCATTGCTCTACAGACCCTTCACTAAACTTTGATTCCCCAAAGGTTCTTACAAATGGTGAACGCTTCAATTATTAACATCTTAATTTTATCTGGCTACATTGTACTTCTTCTAGTGTTTCTCACTATTAGACTTGTTTCCTCTTTAACATTCCATTCACTCCATTCTTATCTACTGAACTGTGGACACAAAGACTGAACACAGCATCCTCATAGTAGTGACAGAGGTCCCCATACTGGAGACAGTTAACTCGTGTTTGATTATTTCTGCTTATAACCCCAAGGATTGTATAATTTCTGTTTCCCAGAGCTTCATATCAGTGAATCATCACTCCCAGAATTTCTTAACCAGAATCTGGACTTCCCTACTTCATGGGCTTCTTTCTGTGTGGTCCTGGTGATAACTCCCTCTAGTGATAGCAAACATGCTATCACTTGCTGTTAGAAGCCACAGCAAGTAAGGATGCTATCCAGAAACTTCAGTGAGCTTAAAAATTGATTTATTCCCCTTTCTACACACATGTAATGTTTATATGCCCTGTCAAGACCAAGGTGTCTGAGTTTACCAGCCTTCTCCCAGATGATGAATTTGAATTTACTTACCCTGAGACTTGATATCATTTAAGGACTTTAGAGTGAAGAGTTTGCCTTTCAATATAGTATATTTGTACTTTTATTTTTTTCAAGACTCTATGTTTAGATGGAGAGAGAAGGAGAGGAGTAAAAGGAGAGAAAGGAAAATCAATCCAGGTGGGCTGCAGGTTGAAAAAATGTTGTGAAATGAAACAAATGCAAATCACAGGACAATCTGAAAGATGCAATGAACTAAGTAAAAGAACCAAGACTGGAAAAAGAAAAAAAAAATCAACAGCTTTTCTCCATAAGAAGAAAAATAATTCCCATAGATTTTTTAAGCTGAAGTTCAAACTAGCTCAGTGAAATTTATTGCAGGGATGTTAATGATGACAATTCAATCTACGTCTTGTGGTTACTCAGTGAAATTAGGCACTCACTCTTCCCAAGGCTACTGCTAGCAGGACTGAGATGACAACCTAAAGAGAAACCATTCTGATAGTCTATGACAAAGCTGACAGCCTCAGGTTATAAAAGGCTCTAAGGACTGAATTGACAGTGACAGAGGATTAAAAATTGCTCATTCTTTTAGGAGATCTAAAACGTTATTAGCTAACTGAAAACAACTTCTACCAGGAACTGGTCTCTTGCTATTAACAAATATATATTAATGTATTCTGAACTAAAGCTTTCAGCAGAATACACACTTGCACTCAGAGACTCACCATTGTTATAGAATTTTCAGTGTAGGGAGTTACTTTGGTAGCTTGTAGAAGACAATTTTTAAAAGAGACATTACAGCTCTGTATATGGCATTCAGATTATGCAGTAAATTATTTGCTAATATTTGAAGTACTGAGGCACAAGTGAGCTTATAGAGTCTTTTGCATTGTCTCAACAGGATTCAGATACATTCTAAAGACCAGAAATAGGCTGTAGACATGTTCAATAATGATCAAGGATGCCTGAACTGCAGTTCTCTATCGTCAGAACTGTTAGACTCTGTATTACTTTGGCATTATCTTAACTTTGGAGTTAATTTTCACCTTACATATACAGTTAACTGACAGATGAGCAACTGATAGGAGGAGTTTCTTCTAACTGCACAGAGTTTGTTCATAGAGCTTGGTATATCCTAGACACCAGCAAACTCCTCTAAGATTTCTTTATTAAAACTTGTTTTTACTTTTCCTACTTAAGACAGTATGTTCAAAATAAGCCTTACATCAAAGATAATGGACTCTCAGCAGGATCCTTCCCATCCCACGGCAGAGCCCCATGCATTTGTGATGCCCTCACATACAGTGCAACTCCCCTTCTTCACTGTCCCAGCCTGGCCCTCCTGAAGAACCCATGTCCATGGTGGGTGGGGTATGCTACCTCATCTCTGTGATCCCAGTGAGATCAATGCCCTCTCCATATTATGTGGCGGATCTCTACCTAGTAAAGATTCAGATGAAACTCCAGCTGTGCCCAGGGTGTAGAAGATATGAGAACCTCTGGGAGGCAGAGACCCAGGTCATGACTTGCATCTCCTACTCTGTTCTTGATGCCAACAGTGAAAAAGTTTAGACCACCATGCAGACAAGACCCACATCACCAGCTGTATCCATGAAGTAGAAGACACAGGTCTTTGGAGAAGCACAAACTGCAAATCCAGCTTAAGATAGTTAGAGTTGATAGTCTTGAAGATCTTTTCCAGCCTGGATGAGTTTATGATCCCCTATCTCAGTGGGAAAGCTACCAAACATTTCCTTTAGATTCACTTTACTAAGCTTTAAGTTCTTTTGTGAATTTCTTAATGTTGCTCCTAAAAACCATTGACAATACACAGAAACTAGTTCATTCTCTATAAGGATAGAGCCTCATGTGGCTATAGAGGATCTCAAGCATCTGTTACAAATTTTGTGCCAGCAGGACTGAAAGAGCGTGTAGGTACCAGATACTTACCTCATGATTCAACTAGAGGAACCAAACAATGGAAATCAGAGACTCAGATGAAAATAAAGTGAAAGACCAAGGTACTCACTCAGTTTTCTGAACAACAGGGAAACTTCCAAGTCGTACATAAGAGCTTTGAATTCCATTTTCTTTCATTCCAAAGATCTGTTTCACGCTGAACGAATCCATTAGGTCAAACCCTGAACATAAGTGTAAATACAGGATATTGATCAGACTGCTATTTAAAAAAGAGAGCAGTGGGGTATGTCTTTAATTCCATTTTGGTTATCTCAGCCCAGAGATGCAGCACATCAGAGATTAAAATTTTTCTTGTAAGGGAAGGAACAACAAAATTATGATGTGGCCTGATCTGCTTAGCCCAAAATCTCAAAACCAAACTCAAAATCATGATGTAACAAGTCCTGTACAGATTAGAAGAAAGTTCTACATAAATAAGTAGTTATTTGATCTGCATTGTACAACACCCTGAAAATATTGTATAATTCATTACTCGCTATAAACTATAAGATAAGGTAGAAAAATGCACAGGTGCAGAATGAAACATTTACTGAAAACTGCTAGACCAAGATTTGTTTACGTTCAATTTTCATATCATTTTATTACAATTTAGTCTAATTAACTCATCACTACCATGAGCAGTTAATCTGTTTTTTTCAAAATTTAAAGTGCCTTGTAGTTTCATGGAAAAGTTGAGCCCTACATGTGTGAGAGAGCACCTAAAACCAGCAAATGTTCTTGTCTTTATCACACCATGACTCTGCTGTGTGTTCAATTCAGATATTATCTCTACTTTCCTTAGAGAGAGATATGATATAAACCCATGATCACAGAGCACTTCACAATCTAGATAAAATTCAGCTCTCTAGACAGTGCAATAATACAGATTCTCATCCAGTTAGGCAAAGAGTTGAATAGAGGTGCTCCTAGGGAAAGATTCATCTCATAATAAAACAGATGCTAACTGTGCTTGTTTCTCTCCATTGACATAAAGAGAGTTTAGGATGCACAGTTTGCATGCTAAACCTCAGCTAGTAAAGGTCTATAGCTAGTGAGATGAGACTCACTCTCTTCATTGCCAACCAAAGCTCACGAAGTAATAAACACTTCAAACATCCATTATCTCAAGGATTTCAATAGCATTACAGAATATGTGACCATACACTAAAGAAAGAAGTGTGTATTGAGGGTAAGATGCACCTCATCTAATTTCAGCTGTCTGAAAATGAGACGTAATGTATGCAGGTTGCTTCAATTTCCTTATGAGTCAGCAGAGAAATATAAGAGTTTCTACAAAGATGACTCACTACACCTGTCTTAGAGCTATCTAAAGACAAGCTCAATGTCTATTTGATATTCCCTACCTTCTTACATTCACCATGGAGGAGAGCTATACAATCATTTTAAGATTACTGAAATGAGGAATGATACATTCCACTCATAGGCTGTCCATTTTTGCAACGAATGAGGCAGAAGTCAAGAGGAAAAAATGTTAAATGATTACATAGAACTTACATTAATATTGTCTGATTTGCATTCAAGATTGAATAAATGTTTCAGATTTTTAAATTCAGAATAATATAATCATAGGATTGCTATCCTGACCATTTACAGTATCTCCTTAAACAGGTACTATCCCATTTCTAAGTGGAAGAAGACAAATAAACCCAGAATATCTTCAATTGAATTGAGAAATTAGTCAGGGTAGATTGCCCAATTAAGATCAGAAGGAAGACAATCCCTAGAGATGTTCAAGAAACATTTAGATGTTGGTTTAGTGGGAAATATTGGTGACAGGTGGACAGTTGTACTGGATGATCTTAGACATCTTTTCCAACCTTGGTGATTCTATGATTCTATGAAGGAGAGTTCCAAATAAATGTATACTTGAAAGTAACCTCTAAGATTATTCTAGCAGAAAAAGAAAATATATACAGTATTTATATTAATTTCATTTGTTATTTATTTCAGATGCCTAGAAATGCTTGGGACTGAATCATTCCCTTGTTGACTTTAGGACTGGGACTACGATTGTGAAGGAAAGAGTGTGATCTTTTCAATTTAGTACTGAATACCAATGTTAACATAAGAAATAAGTGATGATGTAACCACTTCTCCAAAACTCCAATAGGAGTTTACATCTGGCATTACCCGGCTGAGCATTAAAAACTTACATCTTTCCCCATTCACTGCCCATTTAGTTTGTTGTACTGCAATTCTGCACTGGAGTGACAGTAGAAATTTGGATTGTACATTACTTTTTCTACCATCAAGGAGGGAGCACACTGTCAGTACCAGTGAGTGGCACTGAATGGAGATGCTCCTAGATTTAAATTAAAAAAGCATAGAATCATAGGAGCATAGAATGGCTTGGGTTGGAAGGAACCTCAAAGATCATCTAACTCTAACCCATCTAACTCTAACATCTAACTCTGGTTGCCAGACACCAGATCAGGCTGCCCAGGGCCCCACCCGACCTGGTTTTGAATTCCTCCAGGGATGAGGCATCCACAACTTCTCCAGGTAACATGTTCCAGTGCCCCACTACCTTCTAAGTAAAAAAAAATCCAACTAAAATCTAATCTAAATCTCCCCTCTTTTAGTTTCAAACCATTCCCCCTTGTCCTTTCACTATCAGACCACGTAAAATGTCAATCTGCCCTCCATTTATAAGCTTCCTTTAAGTACTGGATTTCACACGTCCTCAACTCTCTTTAGCCAAATCTGGGAAGACAGGACTTCAAGGGCTTGGCTATGGTTAGAAGACACAAACTAAATGCTGACTGAGGGCTACAGGTAAAATTAGATCCAAGACATTGCTTCCCAGTCCCCTCCGAAAGTGAAATGGAAGGAACACACCTATTTAGCAAGAACAAAGCTACTGTAACCCAGTCAGTGCACCATGTACAGGATGAAAGGGTGGGACTTTCCTGTTCTCAGGTGCTTTGATTTAAAAGGTATTTTTTGTACAAAAGGACAGGTGTAATTTCCTGGTTGCCTTATAAACTATTTAATCAGTAATGCCATAAATATGACACTTAGTAAGATGAATAACGCTCTTTGATCTTAAGCTTCCTACTTCATTTTAGCTACTAAAATATGGGGCCAATGAAAACCTCTAACCTGATTATCTCTCCAAAAAAGCAGTATACCCTACTCCATTAATGTTAAAACAGTGACTTAGAAGAGAAGCTCAAATTCCTAACATCATACTTTGCTTGAAAAGCAATTTCTTATGCACTGCTCTACTGATCAAATCAGCCGAATGTTTCTTTACTTGCAAGTAGTAACTCCTTACAGGAAGAAGTCAGTTCTTCCAAAATCAGAAAGTAGGCTGCCTGTTGCAGTGTAATGTTGGTAAAACTTGCCATTGGACATGGTTTAACCATAACATTCAACAGATGCTCTTTGGCAGGAAGGATGCTCACACTGCACTCTGCCATACACTAAGGCATGAACAAAGGATGATCAAACACCTCTATCTAGAGGCTCCACTATATCTTTTTTCAAGATAATTATTTCAAAATCAGACTAAAGGGACCATTGTCTGTTGCCTTAAGAATGAGTTGGATTTCTGTCTCACTCCACTAGGGATCTGATATGGATAATACAGTGGAAATTAGTGTGAATGCTGAAGTTTTCTCACGTTCTGGGGAAAAACAAAATTATATATATATTTATATATATATATATAAAATTATACATATATATATATATATATATTTCTGACATATATATATCAGAAAAAACAATATCCAAATCCAGAAAATCAGAGGAACAAGAAGTTTTAATGGCCAGAAACACAGCAGTGTGCACATTTGGAAAGCTTTCTTAAAGTATGACTTTTGTCCAAAGAAGCTTTCAAAGAAAAGTCTTGTTTCTCACAAGGAACTCAAGATAACACTCACAGGGAAAGCCACTGGGCTGACTGTCATTTCTTCGTCTAATTGGTAAGAAACCCCAGAGGAATAAGTTGAAAGCAGATAAAAAAAGAATACACCAGTCTTGATTCAACTCTCAGCTGAATTTTCAGTTTTGTCAGCGTTCTAGTAGTGTATCAACAATTGCTAAGGTCAAGAGAGGTTGTCATCAACTACTGTTTCTCTGAGACTTCTGAAAATGGCAATCTGTATTGCTTGTGATAAAATAGCACATTACTTTTAATAGCTGGAGGTCAATGGCGGTAAACCTTATGGTAGATTAGAGAAGCATATAAATTCCTAGGAAAAAGAGTGTCACTTGGGAGCCTTTCATCAAATACAAGATCTTATCAATTTTCTTCCCTAACATTTCTGCATTCTTGAAAGTTAAGCTTCCATGGTTTGCTTACGCTCACAAGGAAGAACCTGCATGCTCTCTACACCCTGAACACATACCATTCAATTTCTCCAGTATGGTCTGAAAGACTATTACCAATAATGAGTGCCCCCTGTTTTTGTTAGCACAAAACAGAAAAGGGAAAAGGAAAAAGGAAAAGGAAAAAGGGAGAGGGAGAAAAAGAAGAAAAAAAGAAAAAGAAAAAAAAAGAAAAGAAGAAAAAACATTCTCATATCATATTCTGAAGTTCAGTAGTTCATTTAGCCAGCTATGTCTTGCAATTATCTACTTGAAATCAGAATGTAGATGAGAGGTATGGCTTTTCTTCTACCATGTCTAAACCCTTGGCATGCTTACCTTCCAGAATGTCCTAGGCTGAGAACAGTTCTTTCTGGACAGACAAGATGTGTCTCAGTTTTTGGCTGGGACAGAAGTAAGTTTCAAAACACTGAAGGGGAAACCTACTACTTTACTGTACATGTGTTGCTGCTGTTATAGCAGCCTTCATCTGCTACAGCATATTTTTTTTTTCTGTTCTGACATTCTTTTCTTCACAGGAAAGTAAATCCTGGCAAGAGCTAAAAAAATCTCAGGTAATTAGGGATATTTTTAGGAGGTGACAGAATTCTCTGTCACCAAGGCTCTTCTACTATGAGAAGTATGGTGAAATTATCCAAATCCATTAGGGCAGTATATAACTGCCCTAATCACGTTGCAACAAGAGGTGATGTTGTGCACTGATGTTACCACAGAATCATAGAATGCTTTGAGCTGGAACAAACCTTAAAGATCATCTAGCTCCAACCTCCTTGCCATGGGCAGGAACAATGTCCAGTAGACAAAGTTGCCCATAGCCCTATCCAACCTTGTACTTGGCCTTGTTGAATTTCACAAGGTTTACATTGGCACCCTTCAAGGTGCTGGTCTTTATGACATGCTGACAAGGACGTAGTCAGAAGGGCCTTTTCCTCTTTTTCAATCACCAATTATTTCTGTTGATTGGCACTATAAGGTTCAACATCAGAGCAACCAGATGCTAGATCTTCACATTGTCCCAGCATCCCTGTGGGGCAAACAGGACTCAATTGCTTTTTTGTGGTATTACAGACTGAAGAGGATGTTCAGGAGCTGTTATGACCTTCCTCATTATAAATGATTGTGAAAAGGGGGTGGAGAGCAAGTCTTCTCCTGGACAGCCTTTCTGGCTCTCTCTCTCTAAAGATTTCCAATGTCTAAAAATTATTTTTGCATTGTTTTATTACCATGTAGTTCACCTCTCCAGCAAAGACAGAGAAAGCAGAACCTTATATTCTGCATAGATATTTCATCTCACGTCCAGCACTCAAGAGTTTAATTCAGCATCAAGATACAGCAGCTGTTATCTGACTTATTCCCAAAATTTCAAGGTCTGCATCTTCAGAGGAACAGACTGAAGAGATTTACTTGCTTTTCACAAGGCCTACATCAAGTAGTGCAGTGAGCAAATGTGTTGTTCAAGTCATTAAACATTAATTTACTATAAATTACTAGCAGACTGTAAGGGAATTTTGGAATTATAACATTCTCCAAAGCCTATAGATTAAAGGGCCTCAGGAGTGTTCTAAAGAAGTTCTTTATATTAACCATTTGCTCTTTGTTTCCACAGATGTTACAGTTGAAATTTAGGCAGCACTTTGTGATGGCCTGACTCTCCTCCCACAAGATCCACTGGACTTGTTCTATGGTTTCACTGAGGAGAGCAGGTAAGAGTGTAAGTTAATAACAAGTCTCTGCTGAAGAACAAGGAACAGCTCTTACAGCATGAAGAAGCTATCTTCCAGTAAGCCTTGTATCTTCTATGTGTTTACTCTATAAGGTGGCCAAGAGGACATTCTAGATGGTCTCTGTTTTATAACCATAATAAGGCAGATGTATCGTGGTACATGTTGCCACCATTCAGGTTGTTAGTTTAGTGATCCTGATTTGTTTTCTTGGCTCCAGCAAAGCAGCTGCAAGCCACAACAGTCTCATGCCAAAATGAAATTGACCTCAGCTTGAGCATCAGTCCATGTTTGGATTAGCAGGAACAGGATCATTGCATGAGGGATATCACATAGTTATACTCCAAAAAGTGAGGCAGGTGAGCTGGAGGTCACCAGGTTGAACTACAGAGCTTCTCTGTACTGCAAACATCAGCCTAAAGCTTCAGCCAAAAAAAAAAGAAAAAAGAAGAAGAGGATAGAAATAATCACTTCATACTTTTACACAGGAAAAGAAAGATAACACTTCAGGAAAGATAAGAAGAATAAAAACTGAATAAGAAAATGAGACCAAAGAGAACATACGAGAGAGAGAGAGAAAGAGGTCAAAGCCAATAGGCAAGTATATGAATAAACAATCACAGACACACACAGCAAGAGAAAAGGGATGCTGTAATCTAACCTGCAGCCCGTTGTAAAAAAATAAATACACATCTACAGCAGCAGCTTCTAGAACAGCACATTTCAACACCAGATCTCATGTTAATATCGTGCCACTTTAACTGATGCACTGTTGTGTTTATCTACATCAGTTCACTCTTTCTTCCTAATCAGTTTGCCTTTCAGTTTTTGGACAGTTGCGAGTGGCATATTGAACAACACTAAAAGCTGGTTTTGACACTGAACTCTTTGCCTCGTTACTGCAGGCTTTTCTGTGTTGAAGTCATTCTCCATTTTCCCATTGATGGACTTCTGGCTTACTGCCACAGGGTCTCTTTGAGCTCCTTTCCTGCTCCAGTGATTTACAAGATTAAACGGGTTCATTACTCCTTTGATGTCCTTGTATGCCTGATAGGCTTGCACCAGCTGAACCTACCAAGACTATTTGTATTAGGTTCTGATTTTAGTTAGTTCCTTTATTTTGAAGCCCTCCTTTGAGTTTCTTGGGAGCTAAGGTGCCATGTTTTCCTCTGGAAAGCCATAAAATAGACTAAGTACCATCACCCCTTGAGGAGTGGTGGATTCCACACTTCTTTGAGTAAAGGTTTTGCTGACAGCAGCACAGTGGTCTCAAGAGGATTCTATGACTCTACAACTCTATGAGACAGTAGATAAATATTCATGAGAGTGGTAGACTGGCATAACCAGATAAATTATGCTGTTTCTCATGCAATTCCTACTGTTTCCTTGAACAAAAGGCTAGGATTTTTTTTTCAGGATGAGAAAAGGTACCAAAGCAAAAACACTTTACTAGAACATAACTTGCTAAATTCTCCTTGCAGTTTTTCTATCTGAGCTAAAGGAAAACCCCACAAGTAGGTTATTCATGGAATTAAAGTACTCCCATTAATTTTAGGTGCTGTGATTGAGTACTAATATAACTGCAGGCAGAGACTGTGGTGGTTACTTTATGCCAGTTAATCGGTACAAAACAGATCAGACCTGTAGTAATCCAAAAACTATCCACAGAAGTCATTGGAAAACATTCACATCAGACAGGCTGATTTGTCTCCAAGCACAGGAGGAGTTTCTGGAAAGTGTATATACACCTTCTTCCCATTATATGTGCACAACGGACAGAAATCTTGCACTGGTGAATCCAGGAGATGCTATTTCCAGTCACTTCTTTTGCAACAATCTCTTTCTGAAGTAAAATGATTAAAACTATCTGGATCAAGGACCATCTGGAAGATATCTCACCATTCTCTACACTAATAATCTTTCTATAGCCAAAAGATTGGTTGTTTCTTGGGCTATGAATAGTCAGAAGTTGAACCTATTTCCCTTTTATCAAACTTAAACACACTGGAATAAGAAAATGTCCTTCTTTTCACTTCTGGGAGAAAGCAAATGCTACTTGTTTAAAACAAAACACAAAAACCTTTCAGGATAGCTATTTTCTTAAATATCGAAATACCTGAATACTTTATGTGCAAATTTCTTTGCTTGATTAGCCCATGTAAGTCTTTTATGTAAATGCAGAAGCCAAAATTTGTTAATGTTGAGACTCAGAGCAGAAAAAAGCATTCAGAGGGACCACTCAGCTTTCACCAGATATCCCAGTTTTCTCACTTTAGTAGCAAATCCTAAGGTAATTTCACCATTTATACTCCATGTTTCCTGCTGTCATTGAGCAGATCACTAGTGCTCCCTGCTCCAGCATGAATCTGATGTCTAGCATTGGTCAAGTCTTTCACATGAGAAGTCCACTGAGATCCATGATTTTGGGTAAAAGCTACAACTATGAATATATGAAGGAAAAAAAAAAAAAACATCCTAAAATGTGGGGGTTTAATTCAGAGAATTCCTGAACCTAGCTCTACTGGTGTCAGTGTGGGTAGGCAAGTTTTTCTTAGAGTTACTACATACTAGAATGTCCTTGAACTCAAGTATTCAGTGACTTCTGAGGAGTCTCTCAAAGTCCTCTTAAGTGTGATTTCCCAATTATAATTTGAGATTGGTTCTTGTACAGTCCATAGACTCCTGGAAAGCCATACTGAAAGTGCCTTCCTAGAATTACCTCCACATGTATTCCAACTACCAGCTCACAGAATGAATCCAGCCCACAGCAAAGTCCACCAAGTTTCTCCAGCTCCTGGACATAAGGTACTGATCAGCTCTTATTTTCCCTACTTACTTCTCATGGAGACACAGCAGTTATAGCCAGATGTATTTTTTTTTCAGGAAACAGATTTCAAATCACTTTCCAGATCCCTAGAGAATGGAGATTATTAACACTTAAGGAAATTCTGATCACTCTTCTCCAAATTATATATGGGTTACTTCCTAGGAAACGTATAGGGGCAGGAGGGAAGAAAACTATCGATCCTCATTTTGTTATTATTGCCTTGTGAGTGGTGAATGTGACAGTGAAGTGAATCATAGAATCATAGAATTTCTATCCTATGAGGGATGTTCCAAGGGCAATGCCTCCTATTTTATTATGTTGACCCACAACATCAGAGGCGGATTTTGGTGGCATGGCAGTAGAGGTTGAACCTTCCCGCCAATATTCCATTACATTTTGTTATTGTGTGACAGACAGCAGCAGAGGGACGGTCTGACAAAATGGTGTTTGACGTGGAAGTGTGTGTGAAGCAAAGCTATGCGACTGAATTCCTCCATGCAGAAAAAGCAGCACTCACTGACATTCATCAATGCTTACAAATGTTTCTGGAGACCACCCAGTGGATGTGAGCACAGTGAGGCAGTGGGTGGTGCACGTCAGCAGTGCTAACAACTACGGTGGTTCACTTCTGTTGGTGCACATTTTTCATCACTGGCAAAAATGCATAGCTAATTGTGGTGCCTATGTTGAAAGATAGTGTTCTGTAGCTGAGAGTCTGCTCTATCAAATGGAGTTACTGTGCTCACTGTATCTGCTGTAATTTCCATATAAATAAATAGGAGGCACTACTTCTGGAGAAGCCTACATATATGCAGCCCAAGACAATTTGGCTTCACTCAGAATCATAGAATCATAGAATCACTCAGGTTGGAAAAGACCTTAAAGATCGAGTCCAACCGTGACCTAACCAAACTACCTTAACTTACAACCCTCCACTAAATCACGTCCCTGAGCACCACATGCAAACGGTTTTTAAACACATCCAGGGATGGTGACTCACCACCTCCCTGGGGAGCCTATTCCAGTGTTTAACAACCCTTTCAGTAAAGAAATTTTTCCTGATATCCAACCTAAACTTACCCTGGTGCAACTTGAGGCCATTTCCCTCGTCCTGTCACCTGTCACCAGTGAGAAGAGACCAGCCAGCTCTCACTGTAAGCACCTTTCAGATATTGGAAGAGAGCAATAAGGTCTCTCCTCAGCCTCCTTTTCCCAGGCTAAACAGCCCCAGTTCCTTCAGTCTCTCCTCGTACGGCATATTCTCCAAGCCCTTCACAAGCCTTGTTGCCCTTCTTTGGACCTGCTCCACTACCTCACTGTCCTTTCTGTACTGAGGCCCAGGCAAGCAAAAAGGTTGGACACCCATGATATCATCCAACTGTTGACCCAACACCACTATGCTCACTAAACCATGTCACTCAGTGCCACATTAACCCTTTTCTTGAATACCTCCAGAGGCACTAGAATTTGTGGCTCCACCACTTCCTTGGGCATCCTGTTTCAGTGTCTTACCATACTTTCTAATAAAGAAATTTTTCTTAATACTCAACCTGGCTGCAGTGTGGCAGAGAAAAGCTCCATTTCTCTTCCCCATCTCTCTTCTCCATCTCTCATCCAAGTCACAGCTACAATTCTGTCCTGCATATTTGGTTGTATCACTGTGGATGTAGACAAGCATTACTAGTGTCTACATGAACAGCCAGTTTCAAGTTCGCTGCACATATGCAGCCTTTGCTGAATACTATGTCTGTTCATCTACTGTCTGAAGTCAGTGATCCACTACAGAGCCCTGCAGCTGTTGGTGGATTCACCACTTATCTCTCAGACGGATTCCCAAGGAGACTATGAGATGGACAATACAGAGTGCCAAATACTAAGGGAGGGTTAAACGCCCATCACATTGTCACTACAAGAGCACTTCTGTCCCCTGAGGGACATCGGTTAATGTGTTCCTTCTGTATGTTCAACTGCCTAGACACTACTTTCCTCATGCTACCACATGGCTTAGTGGGCAAACATAAATAGCCCTATGAATATTATAATTAGCTGGTGACTCACTGGCATCTCTGGAATGCAAACCCTGTCTGGCAAACCACAGGATACTGGAGACATGCTGACAGTTAAACAAAGCCATTGCAGTCTATAATTGCAAGCTACTAGTTTTACAACCAGTGTCTCCATAGTAAAATGCCCAAATGTCCTTTATAAAGCTATATCAAAACACAGAGATCGTACATAACTCTGGCATTTTGTTTGTGCACAACGGTTTCGGAGATGGGGATGAGAGTCAGACAGCTGAGGTCAATGTGTGGTACAATCCATAATGCAATTTCTGCTGTTCATCATACACGCTTGTGTATGTGCCTTTTTGACACAGGAGTTAAGAGTCAGGGCTTTGATGTTTCCTCCTTGGCCCATTAACACCATCCAGCGTGGCTTGTATGTGATGCGTAACGTCATGTAGTAGTTGGAAGTATGTCTCCCCAGGGTTAATCTTTCTCAGTGTTTTATGTGAATTATTACAAGTCATTCTATACTTCCGTAGCAGATTCACTCTGAAAAGAGGAGCCAGTATCTGCTAAGGAGTGCTGTCTCATCTGGTGGAATATGTTGAAGAGCAGAGTTCAGCTCATTTGTAATTATTGAGATCATCTAGATTACTGCAATCAAACCTCACACTCTGCAGGTCTAAAATATTTCAAATAGTTCAAATGTGAAGTTTTAAAACCCCATGAAGTACAAATCATTTGCAATAGCTTGGTATTTTATTTGTTGTTTCAATGCAATATAATTGTTCATAAAAATACACAAGGGATACACCTTCAGGGTGCAAAATCATAATGTGTTTTCCTGCCTCGTTATGATTAGTAGTAGGCTATGATCCCTCGCTAAATGCTGACGGAAACAAAAAAACAATATAGCAATATAGGAGGGATTCAGTCTAACAACTGCAGTTTTGTTTTGCATATTTCAGGGCAGATAGGTCAAACCCTCTTTTGTTTTCATTTCCCTTCTTGATTAAAAAAAACAACTACGCATGGTATCCACTAGGATGCTATAAGAACTTCATTTTAAATATCATTAAGCATTGCTTTAATATATCAGACTTTCTGGAAGAGAAGAAGTGTTTATTTTGGTATCCTAACCAGATTTCTCTTTCTCTTTCAAAATTCCCAGTGTTATTTCTAATTTCACATTTATATTCAGAACTTACATCTTGTGAACGCTTCTTCACTTTACTGCCAAAATTTGCATCAGTAGTACAGTAAAACTGCCTATATTTTGCAAACCCGTGCAATCCTATTTCATTGTGTCAGTTCTCAATGGATGCTATAGATGTGTTTTCTCATTTAAATGCTGTGATACCAGTGGGTCACAGAGTTTAGCCCTCTGCTATGAGAAGTAGCCCTGTTCATTGCTCTTTATTTGTCTCCTTTACTACTATTTTGCTGCTTGTTCCAGGACTTCATATCTCTGACAGTTTTAGACCTTCCTTTAATGTCTTACCTGAATGTATTTCTTAAATTGCTGATATCCATTCTTTAATGACAGTCTTTGTCCTTTAGCTCAAGTGATTCCCCTAATCTCCCTCCAGCTACTCCCCTGATCTATTTGTGGAAAGCAATCGTATCTCCCTCTTCCACCTGCACACAGTAAGAGTAACCAAACTCAATTTTGTAATCTATTGAAAATAGTCTGTCTGGCTTCTGAACACACTATTAGCTCCTCAAGACCAAATCCGTATTTCCTGAGCAAAGGAAATGTGATCACACTTTTCTAGATAAGCTGCAGCCAAAGCCCTGTCCATTCGCATAATTTCCTCCCTATCTCTATAAGACCTACTCTACCTTATCCTGCTTTACCTTATCCAGTAACAACCTTTGCCTTTTTCTTTAACTGTAAAACACTGTAGCTTCCAAGAATCTACAAACTAGGACACCACCAGTTTTGAGAAATTGGATTTACAGCATAAATTCCTGTTCCTGATCTTTAATTCCCCTAACAGGTAATTTCAACAACTAGTCCCAAATCAATGGAAAAATTCCCAAGCTTTTGAGGCAAACCAGTTCTTCCCAGATCATCCCTCTGTATTCAGCCCTGGTGAGGCCACATCTTGAGTACTGTGCTCAGTTTTGGGCCCCTCACTACAAGAATGATATTGAGGCCATGCAGTGAGTCCAGAGACAGGCAATGAAGCCGCGAAGAGTATGAAGCACAAGTGTTATGGGGAGTGGCTGAGGGAACTGGGATTTTTCATTCTGGAAGCTTGAGGGAGACACTGATATCTGCAACTACCTGAAAGGAGGTTGTGGCAAGGTGGGAGTCAGCCTCTTCTCCCAGATAACAGTGATAGGATGAGAGATCATGGCTTCAAGTTGTTCCAGAGGAAGTTCAGATTGGATATTAGGAAAAATTTCTTCTCAGAAACTATGGTAATGCATTGAAAAAGACTGCCCAGGAAGCAGTGGAGCCACTGTCCCTGGAGGTGTTCAAGAAACGTTTAGATGTTGTACTGAGGGGTATGGTTTAGGGCACAGTGGGGATGGGTTGATGGTTGTACTAGATGATGATCTTAGCAGTCTTTTCCAAACTTAATGATTCTATGATTCTATTCCTGCATGACAGCCTGATCCTAATTTATATTGTGAATATTAAAATCATAGAATCATAGAATGGCCTGGGTTGAAAAGGACAACAATGACCATCTAGTTTCAACCCCTCTGCTATATGCAGGGTGGCCAACCACCAGACCAGGCTGCCCAGAGCCACATCCAGCCTGGCCTTGAATGCCTCCAGGGATGGGGCATCCACAACCTCCTTGGGCAACCTGTTCCAGTGTGTCACCACCCTCTGAGTGAAAAACTTCCTCCTAATATCTAAACTAAATCTCCCCTGTCTCAGTTTAAAACCATTCCCTCTTGTCACATATTCACAGAGAAAATTAGACTTCTGGCTTGTTATTCCCTTTCCTAGAAACTCCACCATTATTACCTCCATGCTAGCCAGCTTCTTACTCACTTTACAATGTTTATTTATCTCTACCATTTTTAATTTTAGCAATGATTTTCAATAAAATACAAATTGATAAATGCTCACTGGAGTCCAGATAGATTAAATCATCTTATTTCTGTTTATCTACAGAAAAAATCATCTGTATTTTGAAGAGAAAATACCAGTTTAGCGTTTGGTTCTCTTCCAGCTCATAGAATGCTTTTAGATGCAATTAGTCTTCTGATTGTGAATGTACTTCTCAAGCTGTACTCACCCTCAGCATTAACAAAATCTCATGCATCTGCCACTCCTCAGTCACACACCTGACTCCCTTCATATTGCAAAGTTTGTCACAGAATAACAGAATCACAGAATGGCCAGGGTTGGAAGGGACCACAAGGATCATGAATCTCCAAGCCCCCTGCCACATGCAGGGCCACCAGCTTCCTCATTTAATGCTAGACCAGGCTGCCCAGGGCCCCATCCAATCTATAGCCCATGTTATGATCGAGCCCTTATTCTTACTTTTGCTAATCTACAATGATTCAATTCACATTCACCTAACTGCAGACACACACCAAGTTGTTGGTCGTGCTGCAACTTATATGTCAGTATGGTATACAAGACAGGGATGGCACTGGTAATGTTCTGTGTGAAACAACTGTCTGTGACATCAGCTGCTGCATTATTTTCCATAAAAAGACAATAAAAGAAAATCCCCAGGAAGTCTGTTCTTCCTCTTATTCTGTGATCTCCTCCCTATCCATGAAGGGTAAAAGGTGTGTGCTGCAAGAAGTCTTTTAACACAGTTTTCCCTGCCCTCAAAAAGAGATTTACTGCAACTTCCATCTTATTGGGCTCCACTCTGTGTCAACTTAGAAGCAAGCTTGGACAGCATGCAGCTGTGAAGTGCAGTGCTAGGAGCCTGTTGGACAAGGCTCAATTTTAGCGATCCAAGGGGAGTGCAAGACAAAGGTATTAACTGCAAAGCTTTGAATGTATGAGAATGGGTTAACAGAGGAACTGCCTTCCGCTCTGTGCTGTTAGCAGTAAATCCATAGAAATCCACAGAACTCTCTCAATGCTCTCACAAAATGCTCTCACAGGTGTGAGGCTGTTCCCCAAAACTGAAATGCAGCATATAAAAGCCCTTCAGCAACAACTAGCAGCACAATACATTCCTTTGGAAAAGTATATACTGCACCCTAAACCAATGGAATTTTTCCAATTAACTTTAGAGAATGCAATGATATTCTGTTGGAATTGGACCCAAGGGCCTACAGTCTTCCAAAACCATTACAGTGAATGTAAGGAATACAAAAATAATGAGAAAGCATTTTGGTCCTGTGCCGATTCATCTCCAGCAACACAATGACCCTAAGCAGACCCAGAACTTCAGTTCAGCATTGTACAGGTAAAAGGCAAACATTCCCTAAACATAAGGTGCAAGAACAAAATGAAATCACTGCTGCACAATGTAAGAGCAATCAGGAGCCTTACACAAAACCTCTTGCTTTTATGGAGAGTGGACAGAGTTGTTTTTAGTCAAATTATTATAATAACCTTGTTATTATTGTTCATTATATGACGAGCCTTTATGCTGAAAAGACATCTTTAAAGTTAAGATACTGAACAGCGACGTGCAGTCTAGGATGGAAGTGAGATTCAAAAATTAAAGGAGCATAAATACTTACATATGTAGATATACATGCATATATGTATATACTGTAGTAAAAAAAATGTATCAGATCAGAAGTAGAATGTTTGTTCTTTACAGTTCTCAATGGAAGATACATTTTCGAAAACAAATAAAAGGATATAGTGCATCAAATAGCACATGAATTAAAATTCTACTCTGATTAACACAGAGTAGATGCTTACAACCATTTGCAACATCAGCTTTCTGGAAATCATCATATAGAAGATGGTCATGTGAGAGGGATACAATTCTGCTCTTTTTAGCAGCAACTTCCATGACAAATGGAATCACAATCAGTAAGGCTAACTGTTCAATAGCTCTACTGTTTGCACAGCCGTGTGACTGGAGGACTATCAGAACAGGTTGATACAAGATGTACAGGTAGACAGCTGTTGAGATTGTGTATCTGGGGCTATAGTTTTGGATCTAACAACCAGAAAAAGTGTTACCACTCAGCATTATCACAGGTACCAGTAAAGCCAGACTGCAGCCAAAATAAGCTGCCAACAGACAGTAGAGTTGAACTGATACTTTGTGCAGGCAGTGCAAATCCCCCCCCCAATGAAAAAAACTCCTGAAGTGTAGCAGAGCTGTCAGACCTTTACCATTTCTATTCATAATCAAGTTGCAGAAGAGTCTCCTGCTTCTCACTGCAATTTTTGGGTCAGGCAGAGATATTCAAAGCACATCCCTGATGGAAAGATTTTCTCTGCTGACAGCTCAAACTGTATTTGGGGGTTAGAAAAGAGGCACAGCCTTTGCATACATCTGACATGTTAATTTCTTTAGCTGCCTGGAAGAATGTATCAGAACTCAAGGGAAAGCAGAGATCCCAGCAAACCTGCTTTCCTTTGGCTTTCTCACTAGTATTTCAGATGAACTCATTCTTTTGGGGATTTCTTTTTTCTCTCTCTTTTTGTGTTTTCTTGTACACGCACACACACATATATAAGCTGTATTTCAGTAATAATTGCTATTGGAGTTTGACATCCCACAGCACAGATCAAATAAATGGACATTAAAACTCATAAAAACTTGAGTGGTAAAAAACAAACAAACAATCAAAAGGCTTATTGCTTTCCTCTATCCTCTAAGTTCCACTAGATTTTTAATTTGCTGTCATGAAAGAAAAAAGCTCGTGACTGTTTTTCTGTTCATGGTCAACAGATGGTCAGCTCTTCATTGTCAACTCTTTTCCAGCCTTACAGTCCTACTTCTCCATCACTGAAAATGTTTTAGATTAACAAAATGCCAGTCAAAAGAGATAACATATAAGAATATCACACATGAAACATACAATTACACTATTTCAGCTCTCAGCTGTACAGTATGTCTGTTTACCTGGAATCTCATCTGTCTCCCCATTAGTGTGCTTGAATCGATCTCCTTCCACGTGAACATTTGGACACAGAACATCTGAAAAACAACAGAACCAGTACAAAATTATCACAGGTTATTTAAATATTTTATGAGTTATGGAGGTAACAAAATCTGATTTACTGGGTTTTGTCCTACACTTCCACATGGTCTCGAAACAGTAATTCTGTTTCCTGTCTCTACATGCCCTAAATTCTTTTCCCTTACTCTATCCATTAACCACAAGTTGAGGAAGAGACCCAACATGCTACATCTGGTTTTAAGCCACTTTCTTACTGATTGGCCAGACAAGAAGCCAAACATAACAAATGACCAGAGTCTTCGTCTAAGCTTGGACATTACACTGGATTTCTCTCTTTCAATGCTCCGTAAATCTTAATGGAAGTCACTGCAAAAGTTTCAAATATAATTCCACTATCAGATTTGGTGAAAGTTAATTTCTCAGTGCCCAGCTCTCACTGCAGTGCTGCTCAAACTTATCAGATAGGACAGCTCCTAGTTGAAAAAATCCCAACTGTAACTAGACAAAACAGAAGCAAGATGGGAAACAGAATCAGGAGCACTGATTCTGTGACTTCAGTCACACAGTGGTCCCATAGCTAACTAGAATCAGAGACAAAGTGAAGGCCAGTCTCTTATATCTTACTGAACTTGGTTCCCCTGTCCTCTTCTAGGGCCATGACTGTTTACGTCTATGTGTTCCTTGAGTTTGTTCGAGCATTGAGTATGAGCAAAACTTTGAAGAATATTTAGCCCAACAAAAGGGTTTCAAAGAAGACTGTGAAAAATAAGAAGTCATTTCTCAAACTTCCAATCAGCGTCAACACCATATGCTTTCCTAAAGAGATCTGTCTACCTATTCACCGCTTTCCTGCCATACCACTGAAGTAGCATTTATTTATGCTTTGCTTTACCAGATCAGTAGATAATTGCACACTTGTAATCAGTGAGGTCAGATAGCTTAAGAAATCAGTTTAATGAGACAATAGAAATTAACCCCTAACTTAGGGGCTCTCTGAAGACTTTCTACAGCAGGACCACTTTGATCTGTTTTTGAAGCTACATCTGAAATTGTGCTATAAGAATGACTCTTCTGAGGATGCTGCCAGCAGACCGTATTTCTCCTTCCACCTCCTGACTCTCAACAAAAAAAAATATGATATTCCACAATGTTTGGTTACGCCTAGCAATGAAATAAGATATTTTTCCTGTTCCATTGCACTGATGAATTTACAGACCAGATTATCAGCTGCAGCTGAGGTACTCTAAGCTCAAAGGAAAGGAGACCGTAAAAGCCACTGCCAAAAGCCCCAAAAGCCAATGCAGAAATCAAAAGCAGTTGAATACAACCACCCACTCCTCTGCTGCAGCAGAAATTGAGGCCAGAGATCTGTTAGTCCTGCTAGCATATGTTCATCAGGGCATTTAGAACCGGGGCAATTTTGTATCCACACAAAATTGGTGTGATATTCGTGCTGAATAGTTCACTTAGGCAAGGAGTTTGTCAATACATTTAGAATATCTCAGCCAAATTCCCATCGGAGTTTCGAGATAATCACAAGCATGCTTACATATCTTTGCCAAGTAGAATCACGCAATCAGATTTTTATTGGTCTATCTTCAGGGCTGCTGCTTCTACAGATAAAATGCAGAGGAGTCACCTTTTTCACCACACAGAACCATAGAACGTCTTGTGTTGGAAAGGACCTTAAAGATTCTGCCCTTCAGTGGGCAGGGCTGTCAATCATTAAATCAGGTGGTCCAGGGCCCTAACTAACCAGGCCTTGAACATCTGCAGGGATGAAACATCTACAAGTTCCTTATGTATAATCCAAACCTATCTTTTTCTTTTCATTTAAACTGTTGCATCTTATCCTATCCAGACTATACAGTCTGGTAGAGAGTGTCTCCTCATCTTTCTTGTAAGCCTCTTTTATGTACTGGAAAGCCACAGTAAGGTATATCCAGAGTCTTCTCTTCTCCAGGCTGAACTGAACAAGCCCAGTAGCCTCAGCCTTTTTTCATAGTAGAAGTGCTCCAGCCCTCTGATCATGTTCATGGCCATTGTCTGGACCTGTTATAACAAATCTATGTCCTTCTAGGCCTGGAGGCCCAAGAGGTAGATGCAGTATCACACAAGGAATTACATAATTATAGAATCATTAAGGTTGGAAAAGACCACTAAGATCATCTAGTCCAGCCATCAACCTATTCCCACTGTGCCTACTCAGTCATGTCCCTCAGTGCCATATCTATCCTCTTTTTTAACACCTCCAGGGATGGTGACTCCATCACTTCCCTGAGCAGCCTCTTCCAATACCTACCACTCTCTCTGAAAATAAATTTTTCCCAATATCCAACCTGAACCTCCCCTGGCCCAACTTAAAGCCATTACTTCTTGTCCAACCAAACCAATATGGGTTGATGCGCAGAGTCACTTCATGTACATTTTAACTATTAGTCTCTAGTGCTCTCAGGTGCCTGGTGGTTTGAAAGCCAAAATACTTCATTCAAGCCTGTCTACGTCTGCACATTATCAGGTGAAACCATCTGGTTCTTTCTCCTTCTAAGAGGTCTGCACAACTTCTCAACGTAACAGGGGAGCTCTACTCTGTAGGTACACTTTAAAAATTGAGGGCTTGAAAGAGCCAAAGTTAAACTACTTTTCCTTTTCATAAGCAAGCTGTACTGATAAAAGATTTGCTAGAAGTATCAAAAGTTCTACACTGTAATGATGTTTTGGATTTATTTATTTATTATTATTTTTCTAAGAAATGCACTTTTGGCTATAAGTACTGAGTCAATTACTATAAGCAACACTTTTGAGACCCAGTCTCAAAATGAAATGAAAAGAGGCACAGTTATCCAGTAAAATAAGCAGAGAAAGAAATCAATCTAAGCAAAATTCTTCTAAATAAAGAATAAATAAACAGAAAGCACGAATAAAATCACTAAAATGTCTTTCATGCACACTGTCAAGGATTCCCGAGAGATATAAAAAGAAGAATAAAACAAGCTCAAACACAGATGGGTACCTCTTCATGAAATCAGGAACTAATGTTGATCAATTGTAGACGTATAAATTATCATTCCAATCTTAATGACATTACAAGTCCCTCAACAGGTCTATGGCTTCCTAGCAGGGAAATAAGACTGGACTAGCAAAATCTTCCTGGCTTTAGCTGATATGTTTAAACCAGGATTATAAAGCAAACCCATATGCCTGGCCTTGATACAGAACTGTCTTGTCACAAAAAAAAAAAAAAAAAAAAAAAAAAAAAAAAAAAAAGAGGAAATATCCATGACAATAAAATAATCTTTTCTTGTAACTTTGTCCTTAATATCTCTTATTACCTCTTAAAGAACTGTAGCCTCACTTTGGCCTTCATTTACAAGTGTCTTGTGCTCCATGCTTGCTTTCCAGCTACAGAATAATTCACACAAGCATATAAAAGATTAGTGCTTTATTATCTAACTTAGCAGATCCTTGCATCCAAAGTAAGAGTGTGCCAGACTGAAAGTACATCAATTGCTCACAACTAACACCATGTCCTGGCACTACATCCAACGACGCACAGAGAGAAAAGGAAGGACAAAAGCCATTCCCTTCCCTTGAAGTCTTTCAACAAGATCCCCAATAAAGGTGAACATTTTAACACCAAGAGTGCTTATACCCATTCTTTCTGCTATTGCCAGGCCAAACTTCGAGCTAAACCTTGTGGTGCTTTGAGAATTCCTCAGAAGGCTTGCAGCAATGAGATCCAGCACCAATGGCAGAAAGAATAATAAAGTATGCACTGCAACTACATTGTTACTTATGCATTTTGTTCAAAATTACTTCCTTATCCTCTATCTCATGCATTATTCCACCAATCCTTTGTTCTATCTGCAAATTCTATCATCCAATATTTTACACTTAAGACCATGCAGCTCATGGAAATTTGGGAGAATGTCAAGATATCAATATCTTCCAGATATATTTACAATTAATCTAGAAATGATTACTTTCTGCTAATATCTGCTACATGAGATCAGCCAGTTCTTAATCCACCATTACTTTTTAAAGCAAGTGTCATCCAGTAGGCTGTAACAATACCTAGAAAGAAATGCATTGTATCTGGGTAGTTACTATATGAACCAAACTGTAACTTCTCACATAAAGGAATAACTTGTGTTAGAGATGACCTCTTTTCCATAAAACAATAATCCCTGAATAGATACATAATAATTCTCATTCTTTAATATTTTCTTCACTGGTTTCCATATCAGTGCTTCTGGTTGGTTTTTTATTTGTTTGGTTTCTGTTTTTTTTTTGTTTTTTTTTATTTTTTATTTTTAATAAGGAGATCAAGCAAACCATTTATGAATATGCATATATGTATAACTTCATTTTTGAATAGCAATTCATTATCATCATTTCAAAGGCCTATAGTTAGTGTTACACTTGGCAGCTAAATGTTTTCCCAGGTATCTTTCTTCTCTCATAATATTGCTATGCTCTAGTAGTTCACACTTGCCAGTGTGAACTGCAGGACTGTGTTTTGTTGGGATAACTGTAGATCATTTCCTTCCACTACAGACAGATTCCTCAACAGCTAACTTGCTGAATGTAGGATAAACTCTTGATTTTCTCTAGCTTCCTTTTTCACATTCTTTTTTTCAGAACTCTTTGTGGATCTCTGATCACCCCTTCAAAAAAGTGTTCAGTCATTTCTTTCCAAAAGGTGCTCATACATCTTACAGTAACAGTGCACCTGATAGAGTACTATTGTTTTTCATGAAATAAGAATTGGGACAGGTATTCACAAAGTTTAGCTCTAGAGTAGAAAGACTACTCTCCCTAGATTTCCTCTACACTAAAAAAAAAAAGAGATAACTTCTAAGTCGTGTATTTGAGATGGAACCTTATGAAAAATGTTAAAATTACCCCTAGAAGCTTTGTTCCTCTACCAAGAATGATCTCCCCAGAGAGGGAGACCTTTACAGTCATCCCAGACCTTTACAGTGCTTCATTTCAAAGTGGAAGCACCAAGAAATGGTTCAATACATTGGGCACTGAAAAGTTTTTACCTAATCTGAACTATCTTAGCACCCTGTACAGTTGTCCTGAAAATCAGATTAAAGATGAGATGCACCACTTTTTGGAGATATCCTTCTCTGCATTGAATATAGGCAGATTACACATCTCTTTTGCACTGGATGCTTTATTTTAAGACTTTTAACTTTAGGTGAAGCATTCCATCATAATATCCTTAAGAAACTTAAGAAAACGGGGCTTTCTGTCTCACTTATTATGATGGTGATGTTTTCCTCTGAATCCTGCTAATCATTGGACATGTTGACTTGGTATGTCTGAGCTTCTTGGTTCAAGGAAGCACAGTGTAGTTTTCTGTAAGTGAAGCTAACATTTTTTTATTTAAGAAAATCATACTGAGATTTTTTTTTATGATAATGAGTGATTTAAGCCTCAGTTATACATTTCATCCTTTAGCCTACTCTCTATGAATAAATCCCAAAGCTGTTAAACATTTTAAAATTAAAAGAGGCAGTACATCTTACAGAATATTCTGACTGTAAGACACATGTCAAATCAGGAACTTTCACTAGTACTAAATTAGCATTAATAACATATTGATGCAAAACTGTAATAATAGGGCTAAACTTATAGAAAAGAATAATGTGAATGATCTGATTGTTCAGCTCTCTTTGCCTCCAGGAGTTTTTAAAGAAAAGTGAAGGAAAAGGGGCAGAAGAAGGGAAAAGCAGAAGAGAGAAAATAGAACAAAAAGAATGTAAAAGTGATGAGAGAGATTGATGAGAGAAAGGCTGATGAGAGGAAGGAAGGAAGGAAGGAAGGAAGGAAGGAAGGAAGGAAGGAAGGAAGGAAGGAAGGAAGGAAGGAAGGAAGGAAGGAAGGAAGGAAGGAAGGAAGGAAGGAAGGAAGGAAGGGGAAAAGAGAATTTGTTCTACACAAAGACTCATTTAGAGTCTATAAACATAGAAATGGAGAAATTATTTTGCACTCTATTGAGTTATTACATCTATCAAACTCTCCCTTAGAGCTGAATCAAGACAGATCTAAACTAGAAAACCATTTTTCCTTTCTGACATTACCTTTTTCTACCACTAGACTAGGCCATGAGGTCCTCTTCTCCCTCTCCTGAAAAATCCAACATTCTTTTGAAGGCAACTCCATCCCTTGGAAAACTTAGTTAAAGGCACATCACCATGTCTGTTATCAATGATCCCCAGCTAGGAGTGGTGCAGTCCTACTGCTCCTCAGGGTTCTCTATGGAGAAGCCTTCCATACAAAGTACTAAACACAATCCTCAGTTGCCAGCACTCTATTCCTTTATCCTTAGGACTCTTGTTAAACAGTTTCTTCAATTTCAGTTTTATTTTTTCAAGAATAAGTCCTCAGCTGCCAAAGGCTTCTCCAGGGACTTATGTATAGTGAATGCTGAACACATGTAGCTGTCAAGTTACACAAGAATAAAGCAGAGGTGAGAAGAAGAACAGAAGGTTAAAGCAAGCATTATTTATTGCCATGTTTTGCTTTTTTTCCAAACCAAGAACTTCCAGAATTTCAGCAGAATCCAGTGCACTACCAGACTTTCAGCTATTCTGTGTCTCTCTACTATTATTTTCTTCATTTTCGGCAAAAGAAAGTTCCCTTTTTTTCTCAAAAAGCTTATTCCTGACCTAAACATTTGAACTGTCTTATCCTCTGACACAGATCTTTACCCCATCACAAATTCTACCTATGGCTAAGGAAGCAGTCTGGCAAAGCATGCCTCATTAAAACCTGTCTCCCAGAAATTTAGATCCGAATTCAAAACAGTTGAAAGGAATAACTGCCCTTTGGCTATTGTCCAAAGATGAATTCTGGAGCTGATGTGCTTTTCAGAGCTACACAATAAGCACGCGAGAAAGATTTGAAGGATTTAGTGGGGAAGAGGTTGGCTGTATAGAACAAGCTTCATTTATTTTTCTATTTTTTTTTAATTTTTTTTTTAGTAGTTAACATTGTTACTTCTTTCCACAGTGAAATATTTTTTCCCATCAAAGATTAAAATTAAAGGAGAAGGGCTTGGTGAGAAAATTCTTTTTAAAGTTAAGAAGATTTCATGAAACCAGTTTTCAGTGAAGCTTTCCCAGACCCCATTAGCTCTGCTCTTCACCTACTCAGATGGTTTGCTGTGCAGCAGTTCCTCTGGAACACTTAACTCCCTGCAGGCACTTGATAATGAAAATGGCTCCTATATATAGCATTCCTTTTATTTGTTCTTCTTTTTCTGCTATCAAACATTCTGCATGGACTATTATGAAGCCTCAAAATTCAGGCTTTCTCTTTTTTTGTACTCTTTTAAAAATACATTTTCTTTTAAAAGTATGCCTCCACACTCTGCCCATATGCATCAAATACTTTTTGAAAATATTCATTGTCAGATGTTCTTTCTCAGCAAATGAAGTGATCCTGAAAGCGCCACCCACCCTTGAAAACAAATTCATCAGGAAAAAACCTGGCACATCTTTCAATTACTGTGGCTGCACTGACAGTGTAATGATACTGCAATTGCATCTACACTAACATTATAATTTGTAGCAATGCGTAGGTAAAACAGAGCATAACAGCAATTTTATGATTCCACCTTGCAGTTTAGTTCCTAATGTAATTTTCACTTTTTTTTCCTGAAATCATGCTTTATTTAGTGCACTGTGAGGTCTGCCATCCATAAATGCCAAGAAAATCATTCCTATAGCCAAGGTGGATTTTACCTTTTCCCATCTGAATTGTGCCTACATTGATTCAGGCTGAGGTTTCCATGTTTGTGCACAAAAGGCCCACCACAGTGAAGGGTGACATGATGAAATGGAAAGTGGACAATAGCTCATAGATTGAGCAGACAACCCACCCTGCTCCTTGTAACATCACAAGGCAGTGGCACTGCTACATTTCTCCATATTATGGTGGTGATAGGTTGGTGGTTGGACTAGTAGTCTCTTACAACCTTAATGATTCTATGAGTCTATGATTCTATTCTAAATATGCACCAGCACCCATCTGGATCATTCTTCACACTTCCCTGGCTGCTGACTGGGTCCCAAGTGAGTGCAGTGGAAATGCAGATGTCTGCAATTCACAGGGTCATCACTCCCTCCCTTTCTGTCAGTCCTGTGGTCAGAAAATGGGTTCCATGAACAACCACACATTCAGTGCCCTTGACTATTCAGAAGGTGTCATATCTCACATACAGGGAAAACAAAGCTATTACTAGTATTAGAACCTTAGAACTATTATACATACCCCTGAAAAACCTGGTCTCTTCCTACTATTAGAGGGAAACCTAGGGACAAGCTAGATACCTATCAAAGACACCACAGTTACATTCCCCCAGTGTATGCATGATTGGGTGCATTACCTGGATCTGACACATGTTCAGGCTTGCATCTATGCTAACAAAAGGTATTTGCCTCCAAACTCAGGCCTCTGATGACCACGAACATTCCTTGGCTTCTTATGAACACCCATCTGGACCATACAAATGTTCAGACATTTCAGAGCATTAACAAGCCTGGGCCAAAATGTGCCAGAAACCATTCTCAAAGTTTACCATCACAGATGAGTGCATAACATTGCCCAGGAATGCCTCCAGCCACATTTATGGTTTTTAGCTCAGATACAGCCTGTAAATATCATCCTTTACTCTGTAATAAAGATCAAAAGGTGCCGCTTGGGAAAAAAAAAAAAAAAAGAAAATGCTGTATTCATTTTATGGTCACAGGTCACCAACTTTACATGCATTCATTTCACAAATGAAAGTAGGAAGGGGCTGATTGCAGAGCCAAAAAACACAATATCCTATTTAAGTCAGGACAAAGGAAGTAAGGGGAGTTTTGAAATTTGTAAATGCTTGAAGTAGTTTTGAACCTGGTGAAAAAAGGAAAAAAAAAAGTTGAATTGTGCTGTCACGATTTACCTTCTGTCTTGTACCACTTACACCTGCATCATGCCTATAAATGTGAAAAATATTGTTTTTCCATCAGTGTGGCAGGCCATGCTGTGTACCTACATCCCTAACAGCTTGTGTATAAGAGTCTCACTTTTCTCTTTTTGACACAGTCCACTACATCTCTTTATTTCTAATTTTCATCTGTCCTATGCTCATAATCTTGATTCAAAGAAGGACCATGCTGCGACTGGTACTCATACCTAAACAAACATGGAATGACAACTGCACAGTGACAACAACATAGTGTACACTAAACAGCCCTATAGCCCATTTCCAGGTTGATCTCCTACTCTAATAATTAGTCTATCACCAAATCTCCACCAAAAGTTCTCAGTGGAGCTTTTGAACCTTTGTAAGCACTTGTCTTTCCAAGACATATCTACATGTAGGATTCTCTGATAGCCTTTCCCTCTCTAAGATGCCCACAGAAATGCAAGAAACTTGTTGGATGGCTGACAGCAGACACATATTGTCAAGAGGACTGATGTAATTAGTACCATTTAAATGAGCAGCCTCCAGAATTAATTTGCACATGCTCCCACAGGAATAAGTGACGCTATGGGAGCTGTGAATATAGCATCAGGCCTCAGCACTTTCAGGCTCATTTGCTGTGTCTGCCCCTAAACAAACAAACAGACTGTGTGCCAAGGAACTTGTCGGCAAACAGCACAAGGTTTTGTGGAAAGCAATTAGCAGCAGCAGCACTTTCCACCCACACTGTGAGCTGATTGCTGCTCTGGGGCATGAGCCCACCCCTTTCTGGTTCACCTATCTGAGGCAAAAGGCAAAGCTTCACCTTGCAAAATCCTTGCAGGTGTTCAAAGCCAGGTTGGATGGAGTCCTAGGCAACATGATCTAATGCCTTATTTAGTGGTTGGCAACCTCGTTTGTTGTAAGGGGGTTTGGAACTAGATGATCTTTGAGGTTAGCTTCCAACCCAAGTCATTCTATGGCTATGAATTCTATAATTCTATGAAAATCCACTAGAACTCAAAGAACCACAGGGTTTCCTCTGAGTGGTTGATCATCGCCTTAGCAAATATATTGATGATGACCTATAAAGCACACAATGGAATGACATTACAGTGTTGAGTTGGAGTTCATCCCCATTGCTACTCTGAGCACAGATGGATCATGTCACAGGTGGATCATGTCATGTCATGTCATCAACAACTGTTGACAGGACAAGGGGGAATGGTTTAAACTAAGACAGGGGAGGTTTAGGTTAGAAAAGTTTTTCACACAGAGGGTGGTGATGCACTGGAACAGGTTGCCCAAGGAGGTTGTGGATGCCCCATCCTCAGAGGGATTCAAGGCCAGGCTGGATGTGGCTCTGGGCAGCCTGGTCTGGTGGCTGGCAACCCTGCACGTAGCAGGGGGGTTGAAAACAGATGATCTTTGAGGTCCTTTTCAACCCGAGCCATTCTATGATTCTATGATAATAATTCTATATATTACATATATTTGTATTGAATTACAAGATAAAATTAAAATGCAGATTAATTTATGCTAGTTTTCACCATGAAATCTATTACCATTATAATATGCTTCTAATTCAAACACAATAAACAAAACTACAAAGGAGTCTGTAGACTATGTCTATGGAGTCTATGAATGGCAGCGAGAGGAGGCTTAAATATGTTCTGCCACACACCATAGCTCTGCTACAGCAATGTTTTGGGACCCGCACAGAAGAAGAGTTTGACCACTATTAACATATCCTCATCTTTTTCTTAAATGACTTGCACTTTAATACAGGTTAATTATACCTATCAAGGTAATGAACAAATATGACTTATGTGGTCCTTCAGAAGAGTTGAGCTGAAACATCTGTGCTTTATATTTTTAATACTTATGAGAATCAATGCTACATGTGCGAGTATCGATTATAGAAACAGAAGAATCTCTGCTAACATGGATGGATCTCTCTTTTTTCCTGCACTATTAAACAAGTAATATGGAAACGCCAGCAGATCTCACAACAGGGAGATGGAAACAAAAGTAGAAAAAAAGAAAAAAAAGCTAAATCTCCTATTTCAATGGCTGCTTTTAGGATGGGCTCAAATGTTGTAAAATGCTTCTGACAGGACAGAGAAGATGTTTTCATTTCATTTGTTTTTCAAAGCACACAGCAATTCTGTTTGTCCTGTAATTGAAACAACTGAGATTAAAAATAAATTCAGTGCAAAACTTGGATACACTGTCTTTCCCAGAACAGGAACATTACAATATTTCTGCTATAAAATCTTATCAATCTCACTTGCACTCAGCACTCATGAAAGGCATATTCCCTAAATGAACCCAATGGAGAAGTAAATCTATAGATCTGCTGAAGCAGTCAGCTCCTGCAGCCAGCTAGAGATACAAACCCATCCATCCATTATCCTCATGCGTGCAATTACAAACAGACAAGAGTACAGAGGTTCCTAAGGCAAGCAGTGGCCAAATAGTGATGCCCAAAAAAAAAAGCAAATGAAAAAAGCAAATCCCAAGAAAACCAAAAACTTTATTTGTGGAACTTCTATGAAAACTTCTCCAGAACAATAATAATAAATCCAAGTGTGACATTCTATTATCTCAGAATGTTTCCAAGACCGAGTTAATTAGAAGCAACTTGGTTCAAAGCTGGTGCCTTTGGAGCTGATCAATAAATGCACACTAGTTTGTATTCAAATATCTTTCAAGAGAGATATAGAGCTTAAGGACGTGTTTAAAAGGGACTCTCACTAGTGTTACTTTTCTGGTGTAATTATACAACTGCAGATTGAACAGTATCATCTTCCATGTGGGTATTTTTTGGTATACTCTAGCAGTGGCTCAGTACTCAAATCTTCAGCAATATAATTATATCATAAGAGCAAAGCCAGGAAATTTCCATAAAAATACAAGGCTTGACTTCGGTTAAGAGTTTCTGTTTTGTAAGGAATTGTACCATCTTTGTGAAATAAAGGGTTTTTGAAGACAAATAAGTGACTTTAGTTCCGTCTTAGAAGAAGGAAGGATAAATTAGTATCCCAGCATGAGGGGTGGGTGCACCTGGTGGATGCCATGGCTTCAACCTCAAGAAAACACAGGCAACCTCCATCCTCCCCAGCAATACATGTGATATCCCTGGCTCAAGAGTGTTGTTCACACACATTTCAGCCCAAGCTATAGTCTTCAGGACTCACTGTCCCTTTTCTCCAAGGCTCTACTATAGCCCAGCTTTCAGCTTTCTTTAGAAGAAGGGATAATGGCTACATGGGCCACACATGGACTCACCTGAGTGCTTTTCAGTATGCCTTTTTGAATCAAAAGCCACAAATTCCATGGGACTTTTTTTTTCTGCTGGGGAGCTGTTGTTATGCCAAAGCAGCTTCCAGCTGTGGGACTTTGTGCAATAAAGTCAACAGTTGACGTTTCTCATCTTTCCCCTTAAAATTCAGTGGTTTTCTAGCCTGTAGCCCACATCCTTCCACTAAGTGAACTGGGCCTGTGGGGAGCAAGACCCTGATCCGGCCAACCACAGGCAGAGTGTAGCAGCAGGCCACTAAAAGGCTCTTGGCCAGCTACAAAAACTAAAGTGCCACTTCTTCAGTGACAAAGCTCTTCAGAAAACATCCTGGAAGAGCAAAACATCCCCTTGGACTGTCCTTGTGGGGAGAAACTTCAGGGACACCCCTTGAAACAGCATAGGATGAAGTGATTGATGAAGAAACAAGGCCTTATGCTACACCAGGTACCACCACAAGCTGCTGGCCTTCAGAGCTCAGCAAAATCCCTGGATCTGCTTCCTTCTATGCTACAGACGCATTATTAAAACTGACTGAAGAATCCCCAGTGGCTGCTTTCTTACATGCTTCCTTGACTTGAAAAGGGTGATTGGTATCAATGTTTGACATCTTTACTGATTTAAATACTTTCAGATCTGGGTTTCACAGCTCTCAAACACATCAGCCTGAAATTTCTGATTCATGTTTTGAAAGGTAACTTCAGACCAATATTCTCTTTATCTAAACAGCCTTATCCACCTCCAACTCATACATGCCACCACGTCCATACTTTCTAAGATGGCTTGTATGAGACCGGGGCACTTCACTTTACAGGCACTTGCAGGAATCTCTCTTCTCCAGCCTAAAAGCAGCTGAAAGGAAAACAAATTGGAAGTGGTTTTGATGATATCTGCCCCCTCTCTTCCCAGCTACACAACTGGAGCCTTGATGGCAAGCTTTTGGGGGCCATAAATCAAAGGCACAAGCTGAACTCTGTTCCTTAAGCCAGGAGCACACACTGGTCAAGAACTATCTTCCCCCCTTTATCTATTACAGAGCTTTCCCTGTTCAGAAACAGCAATTGCTCATTTTGTTAAGGAGATATAAGAGGTCTGAAATTAAGCTTCTTCAAATAAGACAACTGCATAAAGCGAGGAAGGGAAAGATTCAACTCAGAACAAAATGGAAACAATTTAAGAGACAAAAAGCACATGAATATCCATCAGCAGCTGCAGTCCTGCCAGTTCTTGATGCTAAGTTCCTCACTCCCCACTAAGAGCCTGTCTCTTCTAGGAAAGCTCCTATTTATCATGCCCTATGCCATAACACAGAGCTGATGCACTGTGCAATACCCATGCGTTATCTTATCTGTGTATATGGAATCAAACTGTGCTGTTTTTCTGCTAGCTGACCAGCAGAAATACAAACTAGGCCTCCACAAAGATATGCCAGGAAAAACCCATGCTATAAAAGTTGCAGCTACATAGCCACAAAACATACACCACTGCATGGGCGAATGGGCGACTCCTGAGGATCTACCACAGTGTCACAGTACTCATCTTGTACTTCCTCTCTTGAGAGCTGAATATGCTATCAGACTGCTGAACAGGAACTTTTTGTTGTTGTTGTTTTCATGTTTTAAATAACTGACTTTTTGAACCAAAAATGGAACTTATTCATTTTGAAAAAGAAGGTCAAAATAAAGTATTTTAATAACTTCAAAACTTTTTTTTTTTCCAATTCCTCTTCATCGACAAAAACTTTTATATAAGATGTATTTTCCCAGGATGTTTCTGTCTTGATGAATCAGTATCCTCTCTGTGACAGGTATTTAATTAAAAGGTCCCCAAGCAGTTCTGAATGATTTCCTTTCCCACACAATGCAATGTCCACAAGCTCATGCACACAGGCCTATATGGTGTGGGAGGCAGATAATTTTATCTGCTGCCCATTAGGAAAGAAAGAATTGAAATTGATGTTTCAATAAGAAATATAATACAAATTGCAGGCAGAAGAACAGCATTTCAGCTCAAGAGCCTCTGATTAGTCCTGAAGGACAACTTCCAGCCATTGCTCCTACTGCATATTCCTCTCCAATACCAGATGGAAAGTAGATTTAGCAAGGGTTTTGAGATAGAACTCCTTCCTCTGCATTAGGATAGAGACAAATTAGCACTAGTGAAGTCATTACCTAAAAAAGTAATTTTTTGATGTCTTGGTAACAATTTAGCAGTTATTTCCTATGCTTTACACAGAGTGTATTGGGCATACAGCAAAACAAAAACAGGGAGGAGCAGGGACAGAGCTTGGCTGGGTTCTTCACTTGTCTCTGCACATAAATAGGGCACAATTACAACTTCTCAGAACTGCTAGAGATGAATGGGGCAATCAGCCATTAATTGTATCAGGGAGCATAAGAGGAAAGCAACTCTACAGATAGCTCCCTATGGTTCATTCCCAGTCCCTCATGAGAGCCAGAAGCAATGAGGAAGGTGTGTGTGTGCATGATGCAGAGGACTGAATCACAGCATCTGTCCCAGATGGGCTATGCAAAAATACTACTGCATGTTTAATTACTAGGGAAGTTTTCTGTTCAGTGAGGTTTGGCTTGCAGTTATGTGTTACTGATGTAGAGGGGGAACTGGAAGAGAAGTAATGCTGTTGTAGGAACTACAATGCAGAAGAAAACACCAGCTACTTTTTGGAGGCTAGCTGCTTCCACTTTTAAAGAGAGAGTTAAGCCTTAGCTGAATATGGTGAATGTTTTTTTCATGTTTACCTAACTTACTTCACAGAGGCAGAACCTTGGGATCAGATTTTTTATGCTGGCCTAAAGAAAAAGGCCTTGTTTCTTTACAAGGATCACAGGAGGATGAAATTGTATTTTCACGAGTGTAGCAGGGCACTGGGATTTTGTGTGTGAATAGACATGGAATTAACAGTGGTAGAGACTGCTATGGGATTATGACCAGACGTATTAAAGCTTTTCATTCATCACTTTCTCATAAGATTATAACTATTCTGTATAATTGCTATTAGCTGGAGCAGTTTAAAACATAAAGTGGCAGAAAGTATAAGTTCATTATAAAAATTATGCAAGATACATAAGAGAGAAGTGCAGGAGATGAAAAAAGAGAGCTAAGGAAGTTAATCCATGTTTTACAAAACTTCTAATAACACCAAAACACATCCTGCAACTTCCAATGTGGGGTATCTGGCCCTTTGCCACCTCCTATATCAGACTGCTGGACACAGGAACCATCAGTAAACACCATGGGTGAACAAAGACCTCACTGCCAGAGCTTGTTGGCACCAGTGCCATTCCCACGCATTGCCCCGTGTCTCCTCTGGAGAGCAGGACTGCCTTCAACATGTGGAGTCCAAAGTGTCCCTGCCTGGCGATGGCACCCAGAGCTTTGTCCTCTTCCCCCTCCCTGCTTCCGCCTGGGTCTTTTGGAGGCTTCAGCTGTCTGAAGTAGCCAGGGGTTCCCTCGCATGCTGAGCAGACATCATTGTGCTCTGCCCCAGTGAGCACAACTAATAACCACAGCTCCCCCTCCTTTAATTGCGGCTCTGAATAACAGAAAGCAAGCACTAACCCCTGCAACAAAGGCAAAGCTACCCCGACCGCACAACACAGCTGCCACTCACACAGGTTCACACTGGTATTTCACAAAAACCAGTCTGTTTGCATGGAAACCAGCTATCACAAAAAGAGACACAAGCAAGCATCAGCCAGCACAAATTCCAGGAAGTCCCCATGGCAGACAGCATGTGTAACTTTCCCTGCACTGCACTTCCTTACCACCAGCAGCCTGGCTACATAATTTTGTCCCCCAACAGGATTTTCTAAGCAGCTGTGAAAGCCCAGAGGAATGACATACATGCTGGTGATGAAAATTACTGCAAATCAGAGGGTGTTTTTTTCAGCTTGGAATACAAAACAGATTGGCTTTTCTGCAGGCAGTGGTAAGAAAAATACTAATTAGTGCTAAGTGTGGTGATAGGCCAACTCTTTTGCTTAGTTGCTCATTCATTAAAGTGAAATTAATCTGGATTTAGATCAATGTAAATGAGCACAGAATGTAGCTAGCTGTTTTGTTCTGTGACCACCCTCCTGCTGCTTTTGCTGATAGCAGTGAAACAAAGCTAAATGCGCATCATAGGACACCACAAACTAAGCCACATCCCTAATGACCAAGGCACAATGAAACAGCAGTGTCTCCTGTTACCTCTGCTAGTCTCCAAAACTCAATTTGATGTTACACAGACATTCGGATGAACTGAGGTTAATCTTGACAAGGCTCACAGAGAATAACTGGAGAGAAAGAAAAGGAAACAGAAAAGGAAGCTTGCCTCAGCTTGCCTTTTCTGGAGAGGTCAAAGATAGCTTTGGCTTAATAAGCAATGATGAGCCTTTATATATAGTAGGTCAAGTCTTGGCTTTGGCTGTGAAGTGCCCTGAGTTTCTGTATTTCACTTGACTTCTATGCTAGCATAGAAGGGGGTATAAGAAAGCAATATGCTAGCATAGAAGGGGGGTATAAGAAAGAAGTACAAGGGGAAATGGTTTCAAAAAAAAGAGGGGAGATTTAGACTGGATATAAGACACAAGTTTTTCTTTCAGTAAGGGTGGTGAGGCACTGAAACAGGCTGCTCAGAGAGGTGGTGGAGACTTCCAAGGTCAGGCTGGACAGGGCTCTGAGCAACCTGATCTAGCTATAGGTGTCTGTTGGAACAGAGGGGTCAGACCAGATGACTTTTAATGGTCACTTCCAAGTCAAATAATTTGATGATTCTATGATTCTGTAAGAAGTAAAACAATGCAGGACTGAGTCCTTTTCATAGAATCATAGTGTCATAGAGTGATTTGGATTCCACTCAAATTGCTCCAGTGCTGCCTCTGCAAGAAGTAGGCGACTCAGAAGATACAAACCCAGAAATTGTGGTAAGAAAGTAAGAACTATCTTCAGTAATGACCAGCATGAGCACATGGCCTTTTTCCCTGTGAAGTGTTGGATATGTGGCACTGTTTTCTGTGCCCCTAACTGATTCAGGATTAGGTACTGATAAACACTGTGGCAGCCCTCCAGGCCAAAACACAAGAAAACCACTCTATTGCCTTATGTACAAACAAAGTCTTCAATTTGTCTCTAATCATCTCCATTAGAGCACAGTTTGCCTTCTAATCAGGGATGTGTTCGCCATTTTTCCTTCTTCCCATCTTTCATTCATGTGAGGAAGTTTCTGAAATGATACAACTTGATACACAGAGACAGACACAGAATTAAGCACCCCTTCAAGCAAAATCTGAAAGCTCAGACCTGCTCTGGTAGCTTTTTGTTTAGATGAAACCATGGAGTTAATTTATTGGCGATCTCTCAACGAAGAGCTTTTCTCAGCTCTTGCTATCAGATTATTGGAATTTACCAATATAGGAAACCCTGATCAGCATCAAGGGTTCACAAGCAAGAAGAGTTACAGGCATGCACATGTGGGCTATGATGTCATGGCACCGCTGAGACATGGTAGGATGGCTCTCATGACTGGAATGTAGAAATAGATGGTTATAAATTCTTCAGGAAAAACAGGCAGGGGAGAAAGGGAGGAGGTGTTGCCCAACAGCTTCAGTAGATATAGGAAGAGCTACTGGTGTCACCTACCTGGACTTGAGCAAAGCATTTGACACTGCCCCTCACGACATCCTGGTCATCAAATTGGAGAAAAATGGATTTGATGGATAGGCTTCTCACTGGATAAGAAAGTGGCTGGATGACCACTGGATATCTCAGAGTTGCAATCAATGGTTCAGTGTCCAAGTGGAGACTGGTTACTAGTGGCATTCCTCAGGGATTGACACTGGGACCAGTGTTATTTAATATCTTTGTAGGTGACATGGACAGTGGGATCAAGTGCACCCTCAGTAAGTTTGCAGACGACACCATGCTGAGTGGTGCAGTTGACACACTAGATGGAAAGGATGCCAACCTCGTGAAATTCAGCAAAACCAAGGGGAAATGGCATTAAACTGAAAGAGGGTAGATTTAGACTAGTTATTTGGAATAAATTCTTTATTGTGAAGGTGGTGAGACATTGGAACAGGTTGCTCTGAGAGCTTGTGGATGCCCTCTCCCTGGAACCATTCAAGGCCAAGCTGGATGGGGCAACCTGGTCTAGTGGGAGCAGTTCCTGACTATAACAGAGGATTGGAATGAGATGATCTTAAAGGTCCCTTCCAACCCAAACCATTCTATGATTCTAGGATTCTACAATTCTATGATTCTTGCACGTTACATCAGACTTCACGTCCCACCTATTAATTCCCAAAAGGGAATTAATATCCTTTTCATGAGAAGAAAATTCTGCTAAGTCCAATTTGAGGCCAAGCTGGACAAGACCATACCTCTTAAAAGGGCATCAGCCTGCAGTTAAGAGACCAAAGGGACTCTACTTTTGCTCTTGGTGATACTGTCCCTCAGAGATTAAAAAAAAAAGAATCTCATGTGTCTCTTGAGAACTAATCTTCAATTTCCACTTCAATACTGCTGAAGGAATTCAGCTTGTCATGGTGTTTTCCAGAGTGGTTATGGTCTGGTTTATTATGCAGAGGTTGCGGTTGACTCCACAATCCCCATAAGTGCAACAAATTTTAACATAGCTGACCAGACCTTTGTTTTCATGGTTCTGTACTTCTTCAAAGGCTTGGATGGCCATATTCCCTAATATATTATTCCACAGGTGGTTTGAGAATTTTGATCATTAGCAAGACTGGTGTTTAATGTGGCATGAATTTTTTAACTCGATACAAGGTCATTTGAAACTCCAAATAAAACAGTAACATAAAGATAAGATTCAGATTCAGCCCAAAGCAAAGAATAATACATTAAAGAGACTAGCAGTCTTGTTCTAAAGGATCTAAAGGAGGACTATAAGAAAAAAGGGGACAGACTCTTTAGGAGGATTTTTTGTGGTAGGGAAGGAGGAAACGATTTCAAACTAAAATAGGGGAAATTTAGACTGGATATAAGAAGTATTTTTACAATAAGGGTGGTGAGGCACCGGAAGAGGTTGCCCAGAGAGGTGGTGGATGCCCCATCCTTGGAGACATTCAAGGTCAGGCTGGACCAGGCTCTGAGCAACCTGATTGGACTATAGATGTTCACTGTGGGAGAGTTGGACTAGATGGTCTTTAAGAATCTCTTCCAACTCAAATGATTCTATGATTCTGTACTTTCAACCTTTTCCTTAGACCAGGAAAATAAAGTAAAATAAAATAAAATAAAAACAGAACATACAATCCATTATCTTAATATGTTACTGGCATTGTGTTTCTCCAAATTTAATGTAGCTGAGAAACTCCAGAGAGACTCCAGAAGCCTTTTAACAAACATGGAAAGATTAAAGAGAGAATGCAATATTATCTCTGGCTGGTAAAGTTCTTCTGATGAAAGGACAAATTTTATCCCTGGTCAGAAGGAGGCCTTGAATTGTGAAGCAGATTCACACCACTGTAATTACTGAGCAGGAATGAATTTGGACCTATATATTTAAAACAGAGACACAAGTCTAGACTATAGGCATGTCTTCTCTGCTGATTTTAAAGGAGGGCTGGGAAAACAGCTAAGGGTAGGACAAAGAATCAGTGGGCCTATATTGGAGGCAGAAACAGTGCCATGTCTGAGGACTAGGACTCTCACACTAAGATATTTCACACAATTATTAAATAAACACAAGTTTTCATCATAAAGTATCTGTCCAGGAAAACATAAAGCTCTGCATGGGGATCCAATCTATTATTTGCATTAGCTACACATACATTAACTGCTAAGTGTAACTGCTTTTTAATTATCATTGCCATGGTGTACATTATTAGCTGGATCATACACCACTTGCAGTTAGATTTCATCTCTTTATGCTTCACTTTCACTGAAAAGAGCTGCCATAAAAGAAACAATGCATCCAGTATGGAAGGTTAAATGCTTGTAGAAGGATTCTTAGGGGAGTAAACATGGTGTTTTATTTTTCTAGGTGAAATATAATATTTGACATATCTTCAAACATCACCCCAGCACAGTTCCTCCTCAGCTACAAACCCAAAAGTGTAGGAAGACTCAAACCTGGCATCCAGCCTTGATGCTTCAGACTTGGAGTGAGATTAAAAGCTTCAAGTACAGCAGGAATAAACTGACACCCAGACACTGGTTTATCTTTACTGACTCCAGCTGCTTTTAATATATTGGACGTATATGAATGTATTCTCCACTGTCCCCTTCAAAACTATATAATTAAACTTCCACTGATTCAATGAAAACTCAATCTGTGCTATTCTGAAATTAGGACGTTCTGCTCCCCCTGTGGGAGAACAGATCCACCCAGCATGAATAGCACGTTTGGCCACCCATGTGGTTTACATTCCCCAGACTTTATTTGCATTTACTGAAAAAAAAAAAACCCTCTTGATTCACATCCAGTTAGATACATACATATGTGCACACACATACATTTAAAAACAAATCCTTCTGCAGATGCCGTAAAAAGAAGTGAGTGCAGATGAGGATGGAGCACCTTTCACAGAGGAGCTTAATTTCAAGCTAGAGTTGTGAAACATGCTTGAGTCTCTCAGTAGACATGGAGTTCCTTATCAAGGATAAGCCAGGAAGGGCCTATATTCACACAAAGACATCTTCCATTTTCCCACTTTCTGTGGGAAACCACGCAGTCACAGGCAGAAGCTCTGGAGGATAAACAGATAAAAAGGGGAGCAGGCTTGGTGCACACAGCCCCGTGGCCTTCTGGTGACATCAGGTAACTCGGAAGCTTATGCCATAAAAAAGTATGGGTGGGGAGAGAAAAGCCACAAACTAACCAACCTCTTTGTGGCTATGAATGTATTGGCATAAATTTATCAGCTCCTGTTGGCACTTTTCCCTCTCCTCCCACCGCAGCACAGATTTACGGGTAGAAAACGCTTTTCCTGAAAAGCTGTTTTTCTCCTGTACATTTTGTGGTGAGGGGAAGGCAGTTATTGGGAAGGAAAAGAAAAGAACAGAAGATGAAAGGGCCAGCCCTGCACGATTACAGCCTCATGAGTTCCTGCACTGCTCCTGAACTGCACCAGCACCAACATCACCCTGGCGTGGCACTGAACTTATCAGTGAGAGAGGACAAGTTAGCAGAAACATAATCTGCAAACCTATAGAAACAGTTAGGGTCCACACTCAGTACTCAGACTGTGCTGAGCATGCTAGCAAAGTATAGGAACATCACCCCCATATCCAATACACCCACATATATTCAAGGGTGAGGAATGAATTACTAAAAATAATTTCTAAATTGGCTGCTCATATTTTTTCTGCTAGTAGGAAACCCATAGTTTAAGCCTGAAACGGTTGGATCTTACACCCAGCCTTTGCGTCTTCTTTATGCACAGGAGCATCAAGCTTCTTGCATAAAGTCTTTCCCATAGTGGAGGGAGCTGCACCACATCTAAAAGCAGATTTGTGCTTTAACAACCCAACAAAATGGCCAGTGTGGTGAGGATATTACACAAACCCAGCTCCACAGTTTGCATAGATGGGGTGGAGGGGAACGTGGGTGGCTCTTTCAGCAGCAGAGATGTTCCTTCAAGGTGAGGTTCAGAACCTGCTGAGAAATACCAGCAGACTTTTGCTGCTGGTGCAGTGTTTGAGTAGCATAATCCCGGCATGACATGCACGTCAATCCTGTCACTTCAGTTTTTCTCTGCAATCTTTTAGTGCCTGTTGTATGACCTTAAGAAAACCACTGGATATGCTAGAACTACGTCAGGTCCGAAATAAATAGCTGCACAATGCTGCAGAAAATCACACTAATACTTTCTCTGAGCTTTTGTCTAATTAAAAAAATTATCTTACTACATTACTAGTTCATGGAAATTATTTACAGTGAGATATTACTGAGGATAAACATAAATGAGTGTAACCACTCTATGCTCTAAATGAGAGCCACTGAATCAATCTTCCTGCTTTAGCAATAATCTAGACTGAGATCAGTTATGTTAAAATAAGAAGTTAAAAAAAGGAAACAACTTACTGTAGGATCCGAACAAGGAATAACTTCCTTGCTCTCAGGTGACCAAGACAAAGGTTTGGAAATTTCAACATGGTATGTAACATTTTATGACCTTGGCATGAGCCCATGAAAATCAAACTAAAAAGCTGAAACCTTATTACAGGCCCCTTGCACTACAGTGAGCAAATAAATGTACTTCCAAAGCCAAGTTACTTGAGATATGTAACCATCTCAAAATAATTGGTAGAGCTGAATGTGGTCTCGGGGAGTGGCAATCCATCTACTAACTCCATTTGTTTAGTAGTCCTGTGCTTTATTCCCACGCTCTCAGCAAGTACCCTGGACAGTATTTTTAGCTAAATAATAATATGCAAAAGAATTTACAATAAAATAAAATATATACATATACCCCCCCACACACACTAAGATAAATTGCTAATTATGAACGATAAAAATCCTTGATTGTGAACCAGCCGTAAAGTAAAAGAAACCTCATACCATACAAAGCCATGAGCAGGTAAAAATTGAGTTCCTGAGAAACACATTATAAATACAGTATTAGTCCAATGAAATTAATTCTTCAGGATATTATCAAGGCCAAGAACAGCTTATCAGATAGGTAAAAAAGCCAAGCATTAGCTGCTATGCTTAACAAAAGAAGTAGGAAAAAAAAAACAAGGGAAACGAGATTGAATTTTCAAAAAATTCGTAGATTGGCAGATTTTACTCTCATCCTTAAACTACTCTGTTAAGAATCAAAATGCACAATTCATTATTCCAGTCCAGTTCCTTTTGATAGCCTGGAGGAATAGTTAGCAGGTACCTCCCTAAGTATATTGATTTGTAACTAACACAGTAAATTTTCTGGGATATTTTGCCTTTTTTTGTGAGTATATAACAAGATGTTATATACTCACAGTTTAGGAACTGTCTCATGACATATGAGATACAGCTGAGATAATGATGACTTCCTTCTGGCTTCATGCTGTTAACATTTCCATTAATGCAATGAGGTTGGCACTAATAGGACATGAGTCTAGAATGAGGCTGTGTCTCTGGAAGGGGAGTATGAATGCAGGTTCTCCATAAACTACACTGACAAAATATATAGGAAAATGAAGCATCAAAAATGAGAAAAAAAATATTTTGAATCATGAAGGTGATTTTCCCTCCCAGAGTGCCCAGGCTCATGGCTCATGTCCAAGTGGCTTTAGAAGATTCCCAGGGATGGAGGCTCCACAGCCTCTCTGGACAAGCTGTACCAGAGCTCAGCCACCCACACAACACAGTACAGAAGTGATTTTTCATGTTTGGAGAGAACCTCTTGTCTTACAATTTGCACTCAGCGCCTCTTGTACTGGCACCAGGCACTACTGAAAAGAGTCTGGCTCCATCTTCATTGCATGCTTCCTTCAGGTATTTATATACAAAAATATGATCATTGATGAGAATTTGAGAAAAGATATTTTAATTACCTAACCACATACTTGGGCATGCTGATGATTCGAAGCCATTTTTCAGACTTCATAGCTGAAAAAGCCCAAAAGACACACTCACAGTTCTTCTATCAGGCTTTTTCACTAGCTCCTACATGTGAAGTCTTAGCTTGCCTGTATGGGAAGATGTTTGGAATGAACCAGTAACATGGACTTGACAACATGTGAACTGTTCTGATCTTTCCCATTTTGATTCCAGTGGAGAGATCCATTTCTGTTTGGGTCTGGCTTTATTACAGTGAAAGCCTGAAAAATCATTAAAGAGAAGTGGATTTGTGAGCCTGTCTTAGGATGCAACCTTCGTGCTAAAATTAAGATGTAAAAAAGGTGATCCTTAGTGAAGGTTTCTTTCAATGACTTTAATTAAAATAGCTGTCTCCTTCCCTGGTACTCTTAATCGTATTTTAGCCATTAGTTGCTTTTTAAAGCATTATTTCCTTGTTATAATGAGTCAGCAGATTGTAGCAAATAGTATCACAGTACACTTTAACTCAAGAGCCAAATTACCTCAATGCTTAGGAAAAAACACAAGATAAGGAAGAGGAGAGCATTCTTTTCACAAATGTAATCACTTCTGCACATGATTTAGAGATGAAGTACAATTTAATAGAACAATCATAGAATGATTAAAGTTGCAAAAGACCACTGAGATCACCTAAACCAACCATCAACCCACCCCCACTGTGCCCACTAAACCATGTCCCTCGGTGTCACCTCTACCCTTTCTTACCCTTTACATATAGCAATACTTGAAAATACTTTTCTGACCTGGTATATTGTCTCCTGCAACTGCACCGATATCATGGCCTCAGATAGCTAGACATTGGCTGTCAATATGAGGAATACGAGCAAGTTACCTAAACTCTTTTGAAAGTTAATGAAAAGAGATAGGCACCCAGAAGCTGAATCATGCCACTTGTCTTGGACAGTCTCTTTGGAAAGAATGAATCACTCTCTGGATGTGTCTATTCCTTTCCACTGACTATCAAAAGAGTCTAGACAAATAACTTGAGAGTCACTGAAGTTAGGTATGAATCCCACAGAAGGATTTACTTGAAGGTAAAGCTACAATATTGTTTAATTCAATTTGCGAATCTCAGTTCTGATCCAACATCTGTTTTAAACTCAGTAACACCTGCAAGATTTAGAGTGATTTCTGAAAAAGCATTAGTACAAGCAACTAAAATTCTGCAGCACCTTCCTACTTCTGTCATAATAGCATTGCAGTCAGAGATATGTTTTCACTGCCAAAAGAGCTTTTATAGCAAATAACTAATATATGTCATCCATCTTGCTATAAAAACCTGGGGGAAAAAGCACAGGGATTTTGACTGCAGTGTAGCTAGACGAAGTCTTGCCCAACAGTGGTGGATTGGTTGATCTTGTGTAGTTACACTGCAGTAAAAATGCGCTGTATTTCATCTTCACTAGGGCTTTAACATGTTATGGTTTTTTGTCTGCAGCACTGTAAAAAAAAAAAAAAGAACTGATGCTTCAGGCTGAAAGGACACAGCTTTATTTTTCAGGGTGTATATAAATACATATGCACATATATGTTTGTTTCTATGTATTTTTCAGTTTCCTGGAGTTTGGATTAAGTTATAGTCAAACTAACAATTTTTACTATTAAGATGTAATGAAATGAACTGAGTTTTGAAACCTAGCAACACACAAGGCTACTGTTTAACAGTTTAGGAACAACAAGGTAAAAAAATCACTGTATTCAATTGATCCAGCTACTTTTCCTGAAAGAAAGCCCTTCTATTTCTAGTCAGCATTAGCATTAATACTTGCAGTTCCCAAAATGGAAAGCATATTGAAGGGTTTTTTATGCAGAATTCCAGAACACTCTCCATGATTTGCAACTACATTAATATCACAGGACTCATTACAATTTCTTATTTGCATTTTAAAGAAACTGTTTACTACCTTATCAAAAAGCTAGGTGTTCAAAATTACCTCAATGCTTTTTGTTTTACATTATAAACAGATTACCAATTTAAAAAAGAATATGGCTTTTGGGTGTAACTTGTAGGGACCTTGATGGGATTTAAACACCCTACAATTTACTAACAAAAATAGTCTACCAACTTAACCACACTGTCGCTCTACCACTGGGGAAGAAATATTCTCAGCAGGTCAGTACATAGCAATTGAATTTTGTCTGTTGGCCCAGCTCATTTAAAATAAAATTAGGAATTAAGTTCAATGACTGAAAGGACTGATAAACTTCAGAAAACTTTCCAAAGTAAAAAGTATGAATCACTTTATGTTATCAAAGAATCAAAATCGTTTGAGTTGGAAGCAACCTTTAAAAGTCATCTAGTTCAAATCCCCTGCAATAAATAGGGATGCCCACAGCTTGATCAGTTCGCTTAGAGCCCTGTCCATTCTGAACTTGAATGTCTCCAGAGACAGGGCACACACCTGTGCCTCTCCACCTTTACTGAGGCACTGCTGAGTGCTGGATGAAAAAGGAAATAATTACTTCATATGAGTTTAAATTCAAGTAACAGCCTCTGGGTGAAGATCTCTGTAGCAGAGAGTCTTACAAAGAGATCTACCTAGAAAACTTCAAAATAAGTCCTTAGAAATTTAAATGACAAGCTTTGCTTTAGTCCTGGGCACAGAGAAACATCCTGGTCTTCTAAACACAGATCAGAAAGGCACAGAACTGGAAGGAGAGGCATCATAGGATCATAAAGGTTGGAAAGGACTACAAAAATAATCGAGACCAATCATCAGCCCATCATCACCATGCCCACTAAACCATGTCCCTAAGTGCCACATCTACCTTTTCTTGAATACCTCCAGTGATGGCGACTCCACCACTTCCCTGCACAGCCTGTTTCAATGCACTATGATTCTTTCAGTGAAGTTCAGATTAAGAGTCTCCAAATTAAGCAGGGAAAAAGCTTTGGCTGCACAAGAGAGCTATTAGCTTTGCAATAGACACCTGGCAAGGGTTTTCTCTTCATCTATCCACTTAGGATAGATGGTAAGAAAAGCTTGCAATAAACCTGAAACCTCAGAGGTTTTTGTGTTCCCTGCCCTTGCCTCCTGCTGAGAGTCTGAACGAAGAGTCCCTGTCAGAGTTTGTTTGTTCTGCTGAGGGTTCCTCACTGGTCCATTAGAAAGAGAACACCAAGACAGGTACGGCTGTCCCAAGGACAAGCCCTTTCTTTCACCCCATCATTTGGAGCCTATTGCAGCTGACAGAAAGCCTCTTTCTGATTGCATTTGGTATGTGTTGGGCTCCATGGCCTCATTTTTGAAAGTGCTGAGCACTCCGTGCTCCTGCAAAATCAATGAGGGCTGCAGGCAATGCTGAGAAACAAGCTGCTAATAACTTTGAGCACATGACAATATGTGACAGCTTTTTGTCTATTCCTATTTCTGCATTTCTCTTTTATTCCTACACTGTTTAGGAATGGCTCCCATAGTTACCATATTTTTCCTCTTTGTTCACTAAATATCACATTATTTTTTCATAAGATGTAATTTCTCCTGCCACTGAGACTCATACTTTTCCTGATTGTCTCAATGTTTCTTTCTAATGTCTGGGACTCACTTTTATTTGTCATAAGCCTAATCTTCTCTCTGCCTTTACAATTAGTTTTACTGTACATTAAACATTGTTCAGAGAGATTTCTTTTTTGAAAAGCAAGAAAGACTATTTCAAGCTAGGATAGATGTTTCATTCAACTAGATTCTATGATTTTGGACAAGGTATTGTTGTCAGTTCAGAGATTCATTGTTTTATGTAAAAGTTTGTCTATATTTTATGATATTATTTCAATGTAACTGATAAAGAAAGAAACTGGAGATTAAAAAAAAAAAAAAAAAAGGCAAGTGCAAAAGATTTAATTGATGTCATTTTATTCTATCTCTACTTTAAGAATCTCTTGATAAGGTTTCCAGTGGTTCCGTCAGAAAATAAACTTTTGGAGCAGGCTAATTTTCTCAGCTGTGTCAAAGAAGAACAGAAGTAACCCCATGTTCTGCCCTGGCGTTGCTTCTAAACCTGTGTTGCTTCACTGACTGTTGCATCCATACTTTTCTTCCCAAAGTAAAAGGCAGGAACAAGATCACATCTGCTGCAAGGCAGCACTGGAAGACAATACGTGCATTTTCCAGCACACAAAGAAAGAAAAGCAAATTGATAAATCACTTTCCAAAGCTGTAGCAGAGTTGGGGGAAAGAAAGTACAAGCTGTAGGATCACAGAAATATCCATGTGTTGCCTGGAGGAACTGACAGCCACTTTGTGTCCAGCTGGGAGCAGCAGGCAGCTCTCCCATCTCACCTATCAGTAATAACTATGGAAACTGAAAAACCTATTTAAGGTAAAATAGAATCATGAAGAGATTAGTCTGCAGTGGACTATTTTTGTTAAACAAGCAGTGTACTCAAGGCAAAGCAGGCTGTGCTGAAGCCCAAAAGCTGAGTTTGGATGGGAAGAACCTGTCTAGCAATCCACTTTGTAGCAGAGTACCAGCTCACCTTATAGCAAGAACTCTGCTCAGCTTTCTGAAGTCCTTAGCTAATGTTGTACAGTCCATCAAGCTGGTATGAATTAGCAACGTACCAAAAGACACAACACAGCTCTTCTTCCCATCTCCAGTTACCTACTCTCACTTCGTGCCAGTTTTTCCTCTGGGACAGCAAACAGCCATGTGGCTTCACAGTGAACTAAATCTGAGAGAAAACTAATCCAGGAAATAAAGTAAGAACATTCACTGGCTCCCTGCTGTAGTTCATAGCAGGGCCACTTAAAAGCCTGTGCTGACAGATGGGAGAAACAAGCAAGGAGGAGTAAGACATTTTTAGCAGCGGGGCTGGGTTTAACTGGTCGTAAAAGAGCACTGTTGCTAATCTCAGAATAAACCTATTCATTTCAGAGTCACAAGCAAAATAGGAAGTTATTTAAGTGAATTGGAGATGGTATAGTAGAAGAACAGGACTGCAGTCGCAATCTGGGAAAACAGTTTCTTCTAAATAGTCTGTAGAGGAACTGAATCAACCAGAAGTCACTCAGCTCAGCTCCTGAGCTCTGGTATTTCACCAGTTCTGGAGTGATTTTTCACTAATTCAAGAATTTTAGACAAGTGTTTGGTGTGAAATCATAAAAGAATGCTGGAACAGAATAAAAGAATATTCTTGCTGTGACTGCTAGAGCTACAGACCAAGACAGGAAACTGTCCTTCAACCAATGACAGAAGAAAGGTACATCACCACTAGGCATCAGTCATTTTATGTCCTCCCAGGCCATCATCCATGAGAAGTGAAAGTTTTGCTCCTTTTTCAAGCAAAATATAAATTGATAGCCACATTGCTTGAACATATAGTTTAAGCAGACAAATGTGCAACAACCCACTGGGAGTGCAGCCTGTGGCATGTGTGATATACACAGGAGTTGGAGGCACAACAGTGAGATTATCCTCATGGGACATATGGTGCTAATGAGACTTTAGCCAGTCTGTTAGACAGCTCAGATTACTCTAGAACACCCTAACACACTTCAACCTTCTCTGCACCCAACATGGAAGAGGGCGTCGCAATTTTTTACAAGTAAATTTATGGCATGCCCTAAGTTTTGCCCAAATGACAAGAAGGTATGTTCACATTTGTGAAAAGTCTCTACAAGTGATTACAACACTAAAAAACAGCTTCTAAACCACCTTGCAGTAAAGCCAAGGCTTGGAACTACCACAAAGCTGAACTTCTGGAGAACACAAATGAAGTTATATTCCAACTATGAAAGGAAGAGTAGACTGCAGATTCCCAAGTCAACAAATTCTATCTCCTTCCCTATTCCATGATGCCTAAGGCAGAGCTATTTATAAATAGTTTTTTCAGTGAAACCTCAGAGCACAACAAGAAGTAAAAAATGCTCATGTCATCAGGTAGGTGAGTACTGCTAAGTGCTGATGTGCTCAGATATTTCAGTACTCATGTATGATTCCATTATACTGATAAGTTTCTTAGGAACTCTCACTCATGATGCCTATCTTCTGGCATGTTCTCTGTAAATGAGATTTTTTTTTAATATTAAAGTTCATAAAGAAACAGACTGTTTTTTTAATGCAAATTCCTTGCAAATATATCATGAACCTGAGGAAGCTGACTAAAACAATTCAAGAGTTTTAAATATTTTGAATGGTGTTCAAGCTGCTGCCTTAAAGGTTGGAAGCATTTTTGCATTTAGAAAAAGAGCTGTGGTACTATAGGACTTACATTTTATGAACTGCACAAGCAATCCAAAATCAAAAGAGACAAGTACAAAATAGAATACACTTTATGAATTATCTGAACATGTGATTGCTTTTGAGACTTGATTGCAGGAGTTGGTATCTGCACTGAAGTTAATGATAAAGTATTGGTACCTACCAGATACTGAAATATTTCAGCTCTAGCTCAACGTGCTTGCAAAGAATTTGAGACTGATTTAACAACATACTCTTTTAGTCTTCCACATACTTACAGAAGAACTCATCGTGAAAGATAAATCAAGCTCACAGGCTACTGAAAGCTGATTGTAGAAAGAACTGCATTACAAATACAACTTACTGATGGTCATGGACCAACGCCGAGCACAGTACTTCCTTAGAAAACATCTGCTTCTGGTTCTCCTATTACTAGGTGTAGAAAAAAATAATCTTCAGCAGAGACTATAGCTCTCATGCCAAATTTACTTTCAAACTGTGGAATTTGACCTTTGCAATAGAGTAGAGGCTCAGAAATCAGCCTGAGGTTGCCAAATCACAGGCTTCTCCTTTACAGAGCAGAGAATGAGATCAAGAATGTTTTAGGAGAACATTTTTGCTCAGTTTTGCAAACAGCATCTTATCATGTCTTGCTTAACAACAACCGAAAAAACTGATCCAGAACACTGTAATCAGTTTTGTTTAAGAAACGATTATCCCTGACCACATGTGGGTGTTCTAGGGCACCACTGCAATGTCTTCCTTATTGAAGTTAACCTCCAGAGCTACCAGATCTGTGTCAGGTCAACAGCTTTATATATGCACTAACATATCAAGTTCAGCATCAGATGAAACCTGTATTGAATCTGAAACAGTTGGCTCTGTTTGACAAGCATAAACCTTCTATTTACCTACCAGAAGCAGGTGCCAGTATATTTTTAAATATTCCATAGCTGCCTGTTGTTACCTAAACAAAATATAAGCAGAAACTCTATTTAGAACGCATATCTGGAATTTTTAACAGAATACATCTCTCCTGCTGTCCTGTGAAAGAATCACCCATTTTTGCCTTCTAAATATAGTCCACAACGTAGTGGAGACTTTTGTCAAAAATATCTGCCATTGCCCCAACATCTCACTCTGCAGACATGTTATTTTTTGATTCTGTCTTGCTCATTTCCACAAGATCAAACGGGAACTAAGAAGTTATTAATGAACATAATGGCATGTTCCTAACAATAAATTCAGTCAGATATAGCAAGATGGAATGACAGACTCTAAGACAGACATCCAGTGAGACCAAAGACAAGTGATTATGAACAACTGTTGGCATGAAATCCTCTATTTGCAACACTGCACAAGTCTTCCCATTTCGTAATACAGTAGTAAAAGACTGGAAAACTCATCACTGGTCAGTACAACAAAATAATTTCCCCTCTATCATTTCCACTCACTGATTCATGTCTCCCAGGAGCTCAGAGAGGACTGCATCTATTAAAAGCCTAGGCTGCCTCTGATGATACACACTTTTATCTCAGAACGTGCACAAACTAAATAGCATCTTGGCATATGCCCTCATCATGTTCTCCACCCACCAGTGGTTTGTATGTTCCTGTTTTATTCAGAGTTGTCACATTGAAATTACAGAGTGTTAACCACAACATCTATTATAAGTCTTACCTTCTAAATACGTGTAAGATATAGCCCTTACAGTGAACTCTTCTTCTGTTCCCAACATATTAAAACAGCATTTAAAAGTGACACAGGCACCAGAAAGACTGGATTCTCCACCAGCTCCCTTTCATCCTCCAGAACAGTTCCACTTCACATATTCAGAGAATAAAAAAAGGTTATGCAGTGTCTATGCTAATATAGGACAGGTTCGGGCTCAGATTATAGTGAGAAGGACTGAGGCCAGATATTGAGTAGAAGTCTCCTCTACCAAGGCTGGAATGAAGGATCTAGGGATGTTGTAGCATCTCACTGGGATCCCTGAATCAGAAAAACACCCACTAGGAACACCTTTTGCACCTTTGTAATTGCTGTTGATGTGGTAATCATGCCACTGTAAAGACTGATACACTTTAAGGCACCTGTGTTTGCTGTCCTAGTTGTTAACTCCCCTTTCTATACTGGATCCACTCCGCTCAAATTCCCCATGCGCTCAGATGGTTATTTCCCCTGTGTCACTGCCAACTATCTTACACTTCATTATTCTGCCTGAATGTCCCTCAAAATGTACATATTATCCACTCAATATTTGTTCATCTAACTCCCTTTCTCTCTGCTCCCTCTTTAATTAATAATGTTCATTGACAGCTGTCCAATTCCCTTTGTTCTTACATAGAAACCAATCCATATAGCAGTCAGCTTTCTCCTTAAATTTCCCTGTATCTAGTACAACTAAACTGTTCCCTTTCATTTACCCGTTCAGAGGCTTTATTTCTCCACACCAAACCTACTGGTGAAGGTGGAAACAAACACCTTGGAGAGTGACAATTATCACATATGGATGAAATATGCTCCTATTAATCCTTTGGAATCTATTGAGTAGTGACATGAACACGTGTGTGAATGTAGTATGGACTCAGAAAGCCACAAACAAATGGCACTGTACTCTGTCAAATGGACAAATGTTTTCTTGAGAAGGCAACAAACAGGTAAGAAGTACTGAAAGCAGTTTTCCTGGAAAAGAAATGTGACAGATTTTCAAAGGAAAATTAGAATTTGGTTGTTCAGCAGTTGCAGTAAGAGGTTGTTTGAGATGTATGAGTGTATCCGCCAAGAAGGGCTTACCCTGCCTTATTCTACTCTGGTCATAAGTGTATAATTACATACATTTTCAAGGAAAAACATTCAGCTCCTTCAATCCGCAACGTGTAGCGAATATCCAGTATGATTTTCACTTGTATCAGACTCGCACTATCTACAAGCATTTTTATTCAATGTCATATCATGACATTGTGGGGCAGTGTCAACAGGCCTAGGTCTGCAAGTGCAGCTATTTATTTAAGAAGCACTCATAAGTCCAGAGCATTACATTAACACATTTTCCTTGCAAAGGAATGTTATGGAGAGCAAAAACAGAGCTTCACAACATCAAACTGGAAGGCCTGCTTTTTTCCAGGTAAGTTTCTACCAGCAGGCAGTAAGACAACTTCCTAGCCTGTAACCAGGTCATTGACACTGCAACGTTACAGCATCCCACAGAGATTCATCTGCTGTCTTTCAAATTTAGACCTATGATCCAGAACAGTATCTAATTAATTTGACTCAAAGAACCGCAACACACACTGAAAAGCAGCAAAACCAAGAACAAGAGAACACTGTTCTCTACTAAACACCACTCAAAACATCACCAAGATTTGTGGGGTTGCTAGGCAGAGCACTAGTTGTTAGTAGAGTTAGGATGTTGAAAGACAGAAACGAATGAGTTTCCTTTTGTTTCCTATTCTCAGTACATTATATAGGGCACTTTTTTTTAACCTAATAAAGACAGAAAATAAGAAAAACAAAACAAAATAAAAAACTTCCCCACTCCAATTAAAAAAAAAAAAAAAAAGCAAAACAAAACAAAAAAAACCCCACAAAGATTCCCATTCAAACTTCACCAAATTTGGGGTATAATTGTCAACCTTCTCACCAATGTCAGATTAAATCAGATGAAATCCATTCAGCCCAAAAATACAGGCAGTTGAACTATTTAAGAATGAAAAGGGAATTCACGATCTGCTTTCTAGCTGACCACTAGAAGCTGATCAATACTTTAAGCTAACTTGGGCAGAAGAACCCAGAATGGGAGTAGTTCAACGCAAGCCAGGTAGTAAAATGACTTCAGTATAGAATTATAACCAGGTAAGCATGAAAGGAAAAAATCAGAGCTTTTCACACCTACATGTTAATCGAACCTATTAATTCTCTTTGTGTAAAAGAATTGTGAGGCCTACTTACTTTCACAGAGACGTCTTCTCAGCTTCCCCCGAATTTTATCGATGGCATTGTAATCGGAGACATGAAACACGTGAGCAGACTTTGGTTCTGAAGCAATCTCATCCAATTCTTCTTTTAAGGCTTCACCAACACCCACAGCAAAGATCCTGATTCCAGCCTGACGAGCTGCATTGGCTGGATCCAAGACATAATCCTGGCTCCTTCCATCAGTCAGAAGGATAGCCACTTTTTTAACAGTTCGATCACTAAGTCTCCCACCTGCCTCTTTGGAAAAACTGTAAGTGTTGATGTACCTGAGAGCATCTCCAGTGTTTGTATTACCCCCGTAATACCTAATTTTTCGGGCGGCCTCTTTGATTTCCTCTCGGGTTTTGTACTTTCCCAGGTCAAACTCAGTGGTTGGCCGGTCACTGTATCGTACCACACCAACGCGGGTTTTGTCAGGACCAATCTCAAAAGTTTCCACCAAATTAGACACCCACTGCCGAACTTTCTCAAAATCTTCTTTTCCGACACTGGAGGAGGCATCCAAGATGAAAACAAGGTCATAATGAACATTCTTGCAACCTGCAAAAGTGGCAGAATACACTGCTGAGGAAAGTTGAAATACAAGTATCAGACACAGCAAATATTCCACAGGCATGGTTCCTCAGTGAGTGATGCTGAGGAGACAAGAAACCCTCTCCCTCTTCTGCAGAGAAAGTGCAGATTCTCAGCCTTTCTTCCTTGTGATTCACTTCTTCTGTTTCAGATCTACAGTGGATCAGCACGCACTTCTCATTGAAATGCATACCCTTCCTCTTCCTGCACTACTAACTTCCTCTGCTCAATCTTTCACCTACACCATCTGCATGTATATGAAGCTATTTTTTCTCTTTTAAAAACTTCATTGCAGTCACTTTGCTCAGGCAATGCTCTGAAATGACCTTCAGCTCAAGAGACCTGTTCTGACCTTCCCTATGCCAATCTTGACCTTGAGTAGTGAAGCTTTCATGTTCCCTCCTGCGTTAACATTAAGATTTATGTATTCTTAGCTAGAAGCACTTCTTCTGCTCAGCGTGATAGCTTGGTGAAGCAACTTTGTAACATGATTATTTCGATTTTGAGGCGCTCTGCCATTGACTATTGACTAAAGGATGACTCACTGAATACTGGGATGGCTTCCCTGACAACAAAGGGCAGTTTCTTTATAATGAAAAAGTTCACTCATCTCTACAAACACCCTTTTGGCTCCAGCCATGATATTTGTAATCTGTGGCCTGCGTAATCTGAAAGGCAAATGTATTTGAATTGCAGATTTTTTGCCCTATGAAACCAGACTGATCACATATTTGTCAGCTGATTGCCAAGAAAATAAATCTCCCAGGAGATGTTTTCTAGCTCTCTCTGAATATATGCAAACCAGCAGGCAAAATATAAATAAAAATTCCCAGAGATGACCAAGATATATCAACATTATACCACCTGGAAAAAACATATACATGTATATATTTAATCTACCATTATAAACCATAGTGCCTAACAAACCACACAGCTTCAAGACTGAAGGCTCTACAGAGTCAATTTATAGAGGGTCACAACCACCTGTCATCACTTCTGCATTAGTTCTTGTCCTACACCGTCTCACAAGCATGACTGATTGTTTGAACCAGTCCTAAAAGGCTAATCTGACAAAACGTGTGAAAAACCAAGCACATATAATGTGACTCAGGACAGAGAACTGGTCCATACAAATGCCTGCACCATTTGATTATTAATATCACAACCATGACATTAACTTCCTCCATGCTCTGGACTGATCAACACACTTCCATTGATCAGAAAATCTGGGAGTAGTCAAGGAAAGTTGTGACTCTAAAGTATGCTCACTGAGAACAGTTTTGCTCTCTATGTATCAGTGACATCCTCACTATATGGTTTCTGTGTTTTCACACCTAGATTAGTTCCAGCCAGGCTCCAGCAGCTAAACCTGCACATACCAGTGATCAAGATACATTATATCATAGAATGATAGTGTCTAGTCCAGCCTGATCCTGAATGTCTGCAGGGATGGGGCATCCACCACCTCTCTGGGCAAAACCAAACACTTATTTCTTAAGTATAAATCTCTTCTCTTTTAGTTTAGAACCACTTCCACTTGTTTTATCACCTCAGACCTCAGACATGCCTCTCTTCTGCAGGTCTGCCTGGTAGGTGGCTGACCCCAACTGCATCTTTAGACCACATCTGCACTATGCCATGCTGAGTCATGTTCCTGGATTAATCTTGGACCTATTTCATCACTATGAGCTCCTCTGATGATCTGGATCCTTGGTTGAACCACCCTCAGTCCTGCCCTCTCACTTGTGGCTCCCCAGGTCTTAGGAAACACTCGGTCCTTCCTGCAGTCTTTAACAGATCTAAAATGCTAATGTAAAAACATCCATTCCAGGTGTTAGTTGAAGACTAGAAATTTTTCCCTACAGGCCAAAGAATATGGAGATATCCAAGTATTTGCATGACAGCCAGCTCAGTGAACAGAAATATGAAATACACTATCCAAAAGTGGATGGGTATGATACTGTTAGCATGTCTTCACAGAATTCTGATATCTGAGCCTAAAGCTAGGTCACAAAGTCTTCTCCCACATTTGAGCTTACATTTCAAATATTAGTTTTGGTGCTATTGATCATTTTGATGTTGTGCACCCGCCCTACTAAGGACAGGAGTTTCACAACAGCTCCCTGCACTGGAAAGGAGTGTGTGGATGGCTCAGTAACATGAAGAGGACTTGCCTTCAAATAAGAGAAGCAGCATTACAGTCAGGCATTAAAACACTGTAGAGCAGCGCTCACGGTACTACATGATAGCTTCGAGAGAGGCTGAACATATACTTGGTACATTATAGATGATGAAAAAGGAGCATCATCTGTTGCTGCGTTTACTTCTGATACAGGGGACATGCCAGAAACCTGAGCCAGGTGTTGTCGTTTCTCCTGTGACAAAGGAACAACCTGCCCATATGGGATTGAAGTCATGTTAGAAACAACTTATCCATATGGGGTCATGTTTTGTGATGGAATTTTATAAGAGAGGAAATCCTTGATTGTAATCACAAAGCAAGAAGGATCTGTCTGGATATATCAGCAGCATGAGCAGCTACTTGGAAGCTGCTGCTCAGAGACTGCAGTAATTCTCTTCAGCAAAGAGAGTGTGAAGATGATGGTTTTATATTATGAAATGTCAATTACATTGCAACCATGTATATTGGCTAGATTACCAAGTACAGTTCTATTTGCTTTTTGCAGGATTTAAAGGATGTAACAGAAAAAAATAAGCAAGAAATCTCTTATTTCCATAAGGAAAGAAAAAATCACTGTTAATCTCTGCTGTTTGAAAGAATATTAACTGAGACTAACCACAAAATATAAAGGTTTAACTATGAAACCCACAAGGTAAAGAGCTTCCCATTGCTCATTTTAATGACTTTCAGCAGATGAGATGACTGTACTTCAAAAACAAACAGAACAGAAAGAATCCATCCTATCTGTGTCCAAGGGCGATGAGCCTTAAAACGAGGTGTTTTTGAAGTCTAAAATGTGATGCCTATTCAGGAAGCATTGCAGGGCAGAAAAATATGGTCTTTCAGGATTATTTTCTTAAAGTCAGTCATTCTTTGCTGATGGCAGTGAGATTAAATGCTGCAGAAAAGCTTTTAGTAAGTATGAATCTGCATTTTTATTACCGCATTGTCCACTGCTGGGTAAAATTGATTGTTTTCCAAGAATGCTATTATAATGTTGTTTACTGGCAGAAACAGTTCACTTTAAGGGAATATGGGACATAATTCATAGAAAGTGAACTTTCAGTTTTTTTAATTACAGGAATGCTCTCCAGAACCACAATTCCAAGAGTTGTAGTCACCTGCTCAGACAATGGCTCAACCATTTTGCTACACTGCCATTATAAATAGCTCACAAACAAGCCATAAGATCAAAATTATTTAACATAATTATATAATGAAATTATAAACAGTACTTCCTTTCTGTAACTGATCCACTAGAACTAAAAAGTATGACATTTCACTTTTGATTTGTTAATAAGTAGTCATTCCTTTGAAACTTGATGCTAAAAGACTTACAAAAATCATAGAATCATAAAAACAAAGAATCACAGAATGTCTTGGGTTGGAAGGAACTGCAAAGATTGTGTAGTTTCAACGCCTCTATCATGAACATGTTTGCTAACCATTAAATTAGGCACTAGATCAGGTTGGCCAGGGTCCCATCCAACCTGGCACCTTGAGCATTTCCAAGAATGGGGCATCCACAGCTTCTCTGGGCAGTCTGTGCCAGTGACTCACTGCCATCTGAGAAAAAAATTCTGCCTAAAGCCTCATCTAAACCTCCCCTCTTTTAGTTCAAAACCGTTCCTCCTTGTCCTATCACTACCAGACCATGAAAAAAGTCAGTCTCCCTCCTGCTTATAAGCTGTCTTTAAATACTGCAAGGCTGCAGTGAGATGTCCCTAGAGCCTTCTCTTCCAGACTGAGCAGATCACATAACATCTCTGTAAAGCAGTGATTCCTCAGACTGAGAGAACATCTAAAAACTCCTTTTTATTTTTTTTCTCCTTTTTTTTTCTTTTTATTTTTTTTTTTCTGGTAAAAACTAGCCCCAAGTACAAAATAGTATATTTCCTAGAAAGAAATAGAGAAACCCTCTATCTCAAAGTACCTTTGGGCTTTTATTACAAATAAGCTGTGTAGGTCTCCCTGACCTTTAGCATCATTCACTTGTAGATAAATAAACTCAGTCCTATTCCTCCTCAAAAAAAAAAATCTGCCATTGTGAAGACTACCTGTAGGAACACGCTCTCAATTGCACAGTTCTCTAATCCATTCACAAAAATCACAGATTAAATGAGGTCGGAAGGGACCTCTGGAGGCCACCTAACATTCATTCAGTGGCATTTCAGCAGACACTGCTAAATGGCACAGGCCGAAAACCATGCCAGGGACCCAGATAGACAGTATGTACCACAAGATGGAAGAATATGAAGATTACCCTGACTCTGTTTAGTTCACTGGGAAAGTCCCAGTCAGAATAAAGATTCACCAGGTCTAATGTGAAACCCACTGAAATCAATGTAAAGAGTGATCTCCCTGCCACCTCCATGGATAAGGCATATCCAGAGCAAGTTGCATGCTGTACCTTTTGTTCTGGATGGCTGAAAACCAGAAACTCTAGTTAAATCATAACCCTGATCCCTAAGCTCCATTCCTAAGGTCTGTATTATGTCTTTTAAGTAGCAAACATCTTGCTTGTATTTTATTGCTTTCTTCCTACAATGATAACAGTGATAGCATCTCAGACTTGCAAAAGCCCCAGCAGCTATTTAACAGGAGTGGAATGGTGCATACCTGCTCTCTGTGCTTCAGTTCTCTCCTCACTGAACACAAGTGTGAAAAGAATCAGGAGACAGGGTAAATGGCATCTTCCCATAATAGACATATCTCCTTTCTCACATCAGCTTGTCTTTTCACCGTGGTGGGAAGCTCTCTAGAAATCCAATCTGTGGCCTACCAAGGAAAATAAAGAACAAGCGTTATCTCACAGAAAAGCAAACAAAAGTAATGATGCAAGGCATGGGAGCATGGTTTTGGGGAGTTGTCTCTTCCGCTTCTCATTTTGTTGACGAGACACAAACCGCTCAGACAAAGAGGCAAGAAGTTCACCTACTTTTCAAATGCTATAGCCTTTCACTGCCTCTATTCAGTGTGCAGCAGCCTGAGTGGAGAAGGAGAGAGATTACCAGATTATTATACTTTAATTGAGCTCACTGCCAACTGCACAATCAACGCACTGGAGTGGAAACTATTCTTGACACGGCCCTCCCACATATTCATCATTAGGAGATACAAGACGAGGAGCTGGGATACAGCCCACTGCAAATCACACACAACGCAGTGCCACTTTGCCCATGGCTGCTTTCAGTTCCCAAGCCTCAGAAATGCTGAACACTAAAAGCACATGGCTGTTTTCCTATACGTGCTTGCTGCTGTCCATGTCTACAGTCATAAACTCAGCAGCTTCAAAATATATCTTTCAACTATTTAGGTAAGAAATGGGAATACATTCAGTTTAAGGTTATTGTCTCAAGTATACCTTGTCTGAAGCCACAGAATTCAGACAGTGCTGTAAGAAGCCATGCCAAGTATAGCTACATTTTCTAACACTGATCTAAATCCTTCCTTATTGTTTAATCATTTATTTACTATTAAAAATTAATTTTTACTATGAGGATCCTGAAAACATTGCACTTTAAAGTACTAAACTCCACACTTGCAAGGGAAAATAGTTTCCACTTTGCAGCTCTTACTGCCTGAGGAATCATTTTGGAAAAGTTTTTCTCAGCTCCTGCTTCCATCTTTCATTCTTTAGTGCACAGATTTCTTGGTTCATTTTCTTAAGGAATTTCTGCTTCCTCTCTCTTTTAACGTGCACATCAGCTTCTTCCCCTTGATGTGTAAAGAAGGCATAAAGATGACACTGTATGCTGCAGATCATTGCTGTAGGGCTGATTATGCATTCTAGGAAATTTCTCTGCAAAGCAGTACAGTTCTGGGGGAATCACGAACAAAAAGCATAGAGGTGTCAGCATTTATTCACGTACAGTCTTGATCAGTCAAAAATTGGGCCAGCCTCTACTACGTCTCTCAGAAATAAATCGCATATCATTCTGCTTCAGGAAATATAAAAGGGAAAGCCTCCTGTACCTGTAAATCTTTATTCTCAGTACAAAATGCAGGCTCCTGTATTTTCAAAGGTCTTTATCATATGCAGACACGAAGAAAAAAAATGTACTGAATAGATTGCGTGCTCTACAAATAAGAAGTTGGAAGCAACTGCCAGAAGTGGAATATAAACGCTAGATAAGATCCAAAAAACAAAATGCTTTATTTAAGTACCATCCCTAACTCCAAAGGGCACAAGCAGGTGCTGTAGTTTACACCTCAACCAGACAGTGTCTCTGTGAGACAGTGAGGTTCTCACAGAGCTTGCTAGAAAAGGTTGCAAGGTAAAAAGGGCATTAAAATATCACCATGCCCTACAGTAGTAGTTAGAATTTACTTCTAAATAAACACATTACTGAAATACCGATCAGGCAGCCGCCTGTGGAGGGATCAGGGCAGGCATCTTTAAATAGCTATGGGAGCCTGCAGCCCAAGGTTTTTTTTTTCTAGGAAATGTTGGTTTCTGGCATTTAGGGAGAGATGGGAAACCAGATCTGCCATGGGGCATTCTGCACTTTCAGCGCTCAGAGCTCAAACGTCATTTCTGTGTGTCTGGGCTTGCACGGCAGCAAAGTTTTATAAATACATTATTAAAAACAGCCTTTGCCAGCTGCTAACTCACACAAGGCCAGGATAAATGGAGAAAACCACACCAGCTGGTGTCACTCAGCAGAACAGCAGCGGGATGGACGCATGCAGGCTTGAAAGGCAAAGATGTGGAGTTTGGTGGACAGGCTTCACTTCATCCACTTCTGCTGAGGCAGAAGGGCTACATATATGACCAGACATGAGAAATGTGCTTTTAAGGAGTCACTCATCCCCACTCTAGGCTAAAACACTTCAGTAGCTCATTGCTGTCTTATGTATGCTGAAAAGTATCTCAGAGCAGTCATTTAGTCTAAAAATAGGGGAGGAGAAATGCAAATTAAATCAGAACATCTGCTTAAAATCTAGAATCATAACCTGTGGTGGCTTTAATATGCATTTGTGGTTCAGTGTTATTCTTGCACTCAGGCCAAAATACATTATTTTATCCATTTTCATAGCATGGAGAATTGAACCAAGTCTCTTAACTTTCAAGCATTTTATGAATGGATGTTTCAGGAAGATGAAATTGCCCCATCCACATCAACAGTTTTCAGAGGTATTAAAAGAAAGGTTGGAGATAAAGCATTTCTCATGTGAGGTTCTGTGCAGTATTTCTCCTCCATTTCAGTTCACCACTGTGAGACTAAGCCCAGTCTGTGATTCCAGAAGCTGACCAACATCTATGTCCCATTTCAGGAGAAACTGTTGAAAAGGAGCCCAGACTGGGACAATTCAGGCTTCAGAATGATCCGGGAGTAAATAATTTATTTTTAGTGTATCCTATTTCCAGTTGCCCAACATGTTTTTCTGTTATTATTACTTATTAATCATGTGAAAATATTTTTCCTAATGTGGCATAAGTCAGCGTGCATCCGTTAAAAACACCTCTTTTTCTTCTGTTTATTTTGCAGACTTCACTGTCAGATTATTTTGTGACATATTTATATGTATTAGGTGATACTGCAAAAAGAAATGACAAACCCTATTACGACTGAGTTTGTAGACTCCAAGCCCGAGGTTCCATTTTTAATAGTTTAATGGGAAATAAAGAAATGAATAATTCTGACTGCATGCAAAAATGATGACGCAGAAATGGCATCCAGGCTGAAAAGAAGGCTGGTAAATGTTAAAGTGAGCTCTCCATGCTTAAAATATAGGCACAGGACCAAGCTATTTGTACAGCCTCCCAGCTGAACAAACAACATGCAGAAGATGGACACAAGTTCTATACAACGTTTAACTTTGCTACTGCTTTTTTGGAGGAGTGGTATAGAGTTCTAGGTCAGTGAGAATCCGTGGTAAGGCCTATCTGTTCTTGAACAACAGTTAAACTCATTTTGGCAAATATTTGCTCATAAAAAGCAACATTAAATATATATATATAAATATATAAAAAAGAAAAAAACGATAAAGGAGAATTAAGTATTCTCATCTCAAAATTACTTTATTCTTTTGTTCAGTGTCAGGCTTCTCTTGCACTCCTGCATTTCAAGAGATGCTGTTTTGTCTTCTTGATCCTTATGGAGGCTGGGAGCAGAGCCATTGTCCAAAGCATCACATACATATCCAGAACCAAAATGAACAGCTGAGCTGAATTTTTCTGCGTTTGAATTTTTTTGTTTTGTTCGTTTTTCCTGATTGAATCAAAATGAAAGAATGTCCTCACAACAGTTTATTTGGAAAATAAAGCCCCTCTTCCTTTGTGAATAATATGATGCATTTTTCTGTCCTGCTCTCTCTGTCTTTGTCCCACCTGAGCGTGATGCTGAAGGGACATGCAGGGATTTGTTTCAGCCTGATTCTCAGATAGTATCTTCACATCATCATAATTCAGGGATGAGGAGGGGAAATTGTATGATAGCAGCAAAAGTGTGTGCTTAGAAATGGTATTCTGCAAAAATGAAGGCAAAAGAAGGGACATTTGTAAGGACAAATACCAGATATTCCCTCCCTGGCCCACCCAGCCACTGCTGTCCTGTTTGAGAAATGTCATCAGTACCAAAACTCTTGTGAATCAGACATAGGGGGGAAAAAAAAAAAAGAAAGAAAAAAAAAAAGGTCAATTTCTGTGATCTCTTTTCATCCTTTAGAGGAGTGAGTCAGTCACAAAATTGTATTAATAAACAAAAAAAAAGCCCACAAAATAATGTCAGCATTAACATGAGAATTTCAGCAGCGTGATTTAATAACACTCCTACCTGATGAGAGCAGAAGTTCAAAGATCGTACAGGGGTGGCATAAGGAGCAGTGATTAAGGTCTGAATGTAAAAAGTATATCCTGTTTTGGACTATGGTGTGCTCTTTAGCATATCCGAACTTATGCTGGAGGATATGCCTTACTAAACCCCAACACTGACCTGTGCATCCTACTGTTAAAGTCAAAGGGGACTGCTAATACTTTTTGCTTAATTTTACCCATTTGTCTGCTGCCACTGAAGCTCACTGTATGCCATATAAATTTCCCATGCTGGCATTCAGAATGTGATTTCAAATGTCTTTAGTATGCTCCTCTGAAGAAGAAGCTAGCCTAGGGTGAAAAAGACAGTATCCAATTATAAAGCTTTACATATACACGCAAAAAGGAAAAAAAAACAAAACCAAACAAAAACTACAGAACACTAATGCATCTGACGTCTTAGCAGAGTCAGCTTGCTGATCATGTCTGTTCCAACTACTGAACTAAGCAATTTAATTATCTAAATTATTGCTGATATGAGCAGGAAGGAGACGATATAAAAGAGAAATGTACTTTCTTTCTCTTGATCTGTCCATGCTATCATATATCTTAGTTCAATGCTTTTTAAAGAAATCATCCAGCGGCATTTCTGGTAGATGTGAATCTTCTCAGTCCTGATCCAAAGCCAACCGCAGTTAATGAAAAAAAGGGCCACTGATTTCAGAACGCATTATTTCAAAATTTATATGAACAAAGCAGAAAACCTTCTGCTAACACCAGCATTGCTCCTGAGGTACTTTGTTGATAGAATCCAGGAATCGTTAAAGTTGGAAAAGACCACTAAGATCACCTAGTCCAACGGGCAACCCATCATCACCAGGCCCACTAAACCATGTCCCTACCAGCTGTGTTTAACAACAACTGAAACTGATAAAAGTCTGCTGAAACCAGAGAAGAGACTGTCCACACCTCTGCAGCTTGTTGGATGGGACATTCACGTACCCTGAGAGCCAACAGACCCCCAGTCTTTAAGTACTGCCAACACTGCAGGAACTGAAGATTTTCTTCCCTCCTTTTTCACTACTACATCTCAAGAACAACTTCTACCCTGATCCCCAAAAACATATCACTCGTATAGAGATGGTTACCATGACTGCTAGCCAAAGAGATATGTCATTTTGATGGGAGACTAAATGGAGTGCTGAGGAAACATCAGTAGAGCACTCAAACCCATCAATTTGTTTGCCTCAGCTGAACTCTTACTACTCTGAAGTACTTGGTGCTGGAACTACAGGTCCCAGGGAATGATTAATATCAATGCATTTGGAAAGAAGTTTGATTGTACAACAAATAAATTCTATATAAAACAATAAGGAAGAGAAATTTAATAAATAATTGCTCGGTATGTGATTGGTGTCTGTCCAGGAGACTCAACAAGACAGGAATCGAATGGAAAAAAATACACAGAGAAGGGTAACAAAGTGCCTAAAAGGGTCATATGGCACACTCCAAAAGGGACTGGATTAACTCAGCATGAGCATTTTCTAATTTCTCCATGTTCCACTTTTCAAACTTAGAAACGTTATTTTAACCTCCATAACACTGCACATGCACTTGTGGGAAACCTGAGAGAAGGTCACGACTGGAATTCAACAGTTTCTGACTCCTTAACCTATGCTTAGATCATGCATCCTTTAAACTGATTCCTTTGTAAAAGCACCTACCACAATTTAAAACAAGCTATTACTGGTTGCCTGCCAAACTGCTGCAATTCTAAAATGCCCTAAGTACCAGGTGAGCACTTTGCAATGTATTTTTGTCTGCTGCAGCTATGCAGTGTCTGCAGGCTAAAGCCTTGGTGCAATTACTCCAAGTATAACTTTATACTGATTTGTTCAGAGACAGTAACTACAAATCTGAATTATACCCTTGCATATCAACATTGAATGTCTTTCTATTGACTGGCTTAGAAAACCAAAACTAACCTGACATAAAAAGTTTCTGTGACATAATCTCTGAAATCCTGAAGCCTATGGCTAGGTACCTCCAAATCCGTATCACCATTCCAAATTTACCTTGTTATCTCTCCTACAAACACGCTGCACTCACACAGTTGGACCAGTAGTCCAAACTACGTCACTCAGTAAGGCAACTCATCCATCCCAATAATGACTCCATTGCACCCTGGCTGTTAGAAAACTTTTTCCATATTTTCTCACCTATATTTTTTTTTAACTTAATACATGAAATGTGTCTTGTGCTGCCACTTTGTCAGAGTTTGCAGTATACACACACCCTACAATTGGAAGTCCAACATCTGCATGTAATTCAGAGTGCCAGCAAATTAGGATTACAGATAACACTGTAATCCTCATGAGAAGTCCAATTCAGACCTCTAATTTTACAGTCACTGGTGTAATGGATATCCAGCTCAATGAGAACTGATGGAAGCAAGGCAAAGACCAAACTGATGCCCACAGAGGAAGCGAATATTTCAAACTGTAGAAATGTTTTTTTCAAAATCCTGAGCTTGTCCCGAGTACAACCTTACTGCCATATATGTGGAGCACAGTGATTTTTTACAGGGTCACAGAACTCCAGCCCTTTGTCCTAAGCCCTGTAACCTGCATAGGCAAAGACCCACAAATCCCATTTCCTCTCAAGCACAGACAGAGAGGTTCCAGCCCATATTAACTACTAGGAAGAAGCCTTTAACACCGAGCTCCTTGAGGCTATTCAATATGAGGAGTGCTCTACTCATAGAGGGGCCCATTTCCTGCTTTTTATATCCTCATGGAAGTTCTTCCAACTCCTGGAATGAAATCTAATATTTTCTTTTTCAGTGCAGTACAGGATTACATTAGTAAAAAGACCCATATGTCATGGCTTTATATAGTCAGCTAACAGAGCCTGAGCCAGGAACTGGGATGGTGGTAATAGCCTAAATCTGGAAAATAGGCAACATATATTTTAACAGGAAGGAGCATGGTGAATGTATCTCCCAGAAATCCTACTGAGGCCAAGGAAGAATTGCTTTGTATTTCTTGCCCTATGCATTATGTTAATGGCATGGATAAAGATTACTAGAATCCCTAAAAGCTTCAGAAATGAGCTGATGTCAACTGTTTCACACTCCCCGGGTTAATAAAAGAGCTATACTAATTTGTAGTATACCACACACTCACCCACCATTTCCCCAGTGCTTCTGCTGAAATGTCCACATGACAGAAAATTTCCCAAATACAGGAATACATTTGCCTCCTACTCGCATTTTGTGGATGAATCTCTCCTCCACTTGTTCCAACAATTTAATAGCCATCTAATTTCTGTGCAAAAAACAATAGCTACATTTGACTAAGTGATATTGTACTGTAAAGTTTTTTCATTATGCAGTTTTCACGATCTTGGCCTTTTAAATGGAACTCAGACTCTCCTGAAGACACAAACACCCTCGCAAAAGTGAAAGATCAGTGACAAGGGGCAATAAAACCAGGAGATACCTGTCACTACATGGGAAGGTGCAGATAGCATCTCTTCCCCTGATGCTTTCACTCTTCACTCGACATTTGCAGGAAGCCTTATTCCCTGTTAGGGATCCACTACCAGAAACCCATCCCTCTAAGTACTTCCATGCTCTTGTTTACTGAGAACATGCATTGTCACCTCTCTATTAAAACACTAGAAAGGAAAAGTGCAGCTAAAGAGACAAAGAAACAGGCAGCTTGCAGGCAATCCTGGACATAATCTTATTGGATATAGGGATTATTTTTTTTACATTAAGGGTAGTGAAGCACTATAACAGGTTGCCCAGAGATGTGGTAGATGATTCATCCCTGGAAACATTCATGGTTAGGCTTCGGAGGGCTCTAAGCAACCTGATCTAGCTGTAGATGTTCCTGTTCAGTGTAGGGGACTGAACTAGAAGACCTTTAAGAGTCCCTTTCAATTCAAATTATTCTATGATTCTATGATTCAATGACTTCATAACTCCCTCTACAAATTCTAGAGGTCATTCTTTGCCTTCCTGTTCCAGAGGGGCCTCGGGGTAGAAAGCAATTCACAGGTAATTTTCATGGTAGCAAAGCACTTGGGATACTAGCCTGAAACACAAAACAGGACCCCCTTAGGATTGCTACTGTTTATTTCTCATAATGCATAGCTAAAATCCCTCAAGGCAAGCAGTTTTGGTGAAGTCCAACAACAGAACTCAAAGCTAATCACAGAATCATAGAACATCTCAAATTGGAAGGAGCCTAGAAGGATCGAGCCTAACTCCTAGCTTCACACAGGAGCATCCAAAAACAGACTCTACATCTGAGAGTGTTGTCCAAATGCTCCTTGAACTCCGGCAGTTTGGGGACATGACTACTGCTCTGGAGAGCCTGTTCCATGCCCACCATCCTCTGTAGGCTGCCATGAGGCCTCCCCTCAGCCTCCTCTGCTCTACACTATTCAAACTGAGTGACTTTGGCTGCTCCTCATCCATCTTGCCCTCTAGACCCTTCACCATTTTCATTTCCTTGCTTTGTACACTCTCTAATAGTTTTATGTCCTTCTTATACTGTTGCACCCAAATCTGCACACAGTGTTCAAGCTGAGGCCACACCAGTGCAGAGCAGAGCAGGAAGGTAAGATGAAATCAGTTTAGGTATCTGAAGAAGTAGGAGGCTTTACAGAGGATTGAAGGCTGCCTAAATGTTCCCCAAGACTGTTCTGGCTCTAATCTCAAATCTCAGCCATATAAGGTGTTGGGGCTAGGCAGGAAAGACACAAATTCACTGACCATATTGGTCTGAAATATAGGTGTCTTCACCATCACAATACACTTCTTTAAATTAAGAGAAATAAGAAGCATAGCTTTAAGGTAGCATTAGCTTTGTGTCAAGGCAAGTTGAACAGCATATCCTTGACATTTCAGGAATCTCTGCCCAGAGATGACTGTGGCCATCATTAATGCAGGACAAGTAGGCAATACAAGAGTCAAGCAAAAGCAGAATTACAAGGATCCTAAGTCTGAGATTGAGATAAAACACACTTCAATCCTCTCTCCCCTAGTTTCCGAATGCAACAGGAAGAAAGCTACTGTCCATGAATCCTGTCAGGATCCTGCCAGAAGACCTACAGCAAAGCTTCATGTTTGCTCCCTTCTTGGCTTTCATGTTTCCAAGGCTGTGAATAAGAACAACAGGCAAGTACTGATGGAGACAAATAAAAAAAATTAGCAAATAAAGATCCAGAAGCTGTCAATGAAATAGAAAAGAACTTCAGCCAGACAATGCATACATTACTCCCATTTTCTTCCATGAAAGGCTGTCCCCATCACTGCCATCCCATAGAAAGGAAAAGAGACAAAAATTTGTGTTCTACAGCCCACACACAGCTGTTCCACCAGGGAATGATGGACGCTGAAGAATTATCACTTAACTGGTTTACAAGAAAGGCCAATACCTTCCAGTCTCACACAACAGCTCAGTCTGCCTTTCTGTGCTTCAGGCAGGAGGTGGCACAGGGTCAGGTCAATAATTTTGACACTGACTGGAAGAATCACCTCAAGTCTCATTGTATCCAATTTATCTAATCAAAATTCAGACTGTATGTGTCTAACACTATATGTGTTTTCATACTTTAGCTACTAAGAATGGGTTCCCTTTCTAGTTCACGAGAAACCAAAAAAATCCATAGCTAGATTGATTTTACATCTTCCTAAAGAGGATGAGTAAAATAAATGAACTACGTACAAGAAGTGCTTATTTTCCCCAAAAGCAATAAAGGCAGCCTAGACAAACAGTAAAGATTTAGGTACTGTTATTCCAACAGATGTCTGTCTGGTTAAGGTGACATAAGAAAGCCAGCCAAAAGCAGCAACTACAAACACATGAATACCAGTAATAGGAAACTTTAGCATATTCAGATGCAGAGGGTGTAAATTGTTGAAGTAGAAAGTCTGCCTAATGGGGAGCTGAAGAAGCACATCTGAATTCCGAAGTATCCTTTCCAAAATGATGAAACTGTGTTAAAAAGGCAGGTTTGAGGACAAAATTGAAGTTACCTGAGGGCAGAAAATACCGATAAAAACAAAGGTAAAAAATAAAGCACAGTTCCTTGACCTTTTCCAGGACTTTTTCTGTTATGGATCTCTTTCCCCACCAAGTAGCAAGCATTTTCCTTTGCTCTCCTCATACAGAGGAACATGCAAAAGTACTAATGCACCATCATATGAAGAGATGCACATGAATTCACCCCATAAGCAAAATTTCCAGTGCAGTAGTTTTCTGAAGAGTAACAGTTTTAAATAAGATGTTGCCTTTTTTCAAGTATTTTGAGCATATCTTCTTATTTAATTACTTTAAAAGATGAAAAAATATTGTGAGATTGTGCTTGTTTTGCTCTTTTGTCGCTGTGTTAGCATGGCTGACAGTCTGCTTCTTATTGGATAAAAAAGGAGTTACAGCTCCTGCATTCCATGGGTCTGCAGAAGGCCAAATTTAATGAATGAAAGATTTTGATAGTCATGTTGATGTATTCAAAGAAAAAATCCTTATTTAGAGTTTATTACAGACAAGAGGGAGAATTATGTGCAGTCTGATCTCCTGCAAAACACAGGTCCAAAAATGTACTTAAAATACCAGTATGTTATCTACATCTTGTACAAAAGATGCAGTACATTGATTGCTCTATTAACTGCTCTAGAAAGCCTTCAGTCTTGATTTATGAGACAAAAGTGAGTCCGACACCAGAACCACACAGTTGTTCAGGTGTTCAGTTACCATCACCCAATATATTGAAACTCTAGAATGAATTCATTAATCTTCTCTTTCTAGCATCCTTAAATGGTCATACTTTAAACTGAAACTCTTCCTTGTTTTTGGGGTCCAGAGTGAATTGCTACACTCAAGTAATACATTAAAAAATTAAAATTTTTGCTATAAAGGCAAACATGAAACTGCACAATGCCAAGTCATTCCCTAACCCAAAAAGAACCCCAAATAAGGAGCAAATAAGAAATAAAATACCATCAGTGTTTCATTTGTGCAATAAAGGAAAAAAAATAATTCTCAAGATCATAGCACATCACATTATATGCCCTCCAGAAACTCTGGACACTGTGGCTGCTTACCAGTGGCACCTTAAATTCTCTAGGAGAGAAGCCAAACATAAGGTGATGCTGATTCCTCAGAGTGAGAACAACTATGCATTTGTCTACAATTAAACAGTAAGCATCCCAAGAAGTTCTCCATAAAAGCCCCCCAAGTAGCTATAGCAACTGCATTCACTGTATTTTTCACTAGGAAACATTTTTTAAAGCTATCTAAGAAAGTTCATTTTTCAGCTATTGTTAAGGTTTTTAACTTTCAGGTCTTCCAATGCAATCCTGCTCTCCATTCAGCTTCCACCCTTCCTCATCCACTTGGCATGCATGGCATGCAAGTTGCTGGGGTGACTCCCAAATTCTGGGAAGGAATTTTCTCTCCAAAATTCAATGTGCTTAAACTTAGATTGCTGGACTGTGGCTTTCATTTGCAGTGAAACAACATGCCGGTTCAAAGACTTACATCTCTCAGGCAAGTCTAACACCCGAAGAGTTTTACGCTAAAGCAATAACTGATATAAAAAATCCCAAAATGCTCTGAAGGAAATGGGAAAAGATATAACCTTTGTTCAAGATGGCTAAATAGTTAGATGTGGAGAAATATTTGCTGTTTCAGAATTCTGCCTTATTTTTACTTACACTACCAAGTGCAGTGAAGTGACAAATCTTCAACTTGGGATATGAAAGCTTTGGAAAGCCATTATACTCAGCTTGACTTACATAAGCTATGCTTTTCCACGTCATGATCTTCTTTATATGACTGGCATCATATAGTGCAATGGTCATGTTTGACATTTATCTGTTGAAAGGGATATATTTTTTTTTTCTATTGAAGTAGCAATGTATGACCAGAAGAGAGTTCTGGGTTTCTTTCATTCTTTGAAAAAAACATCCAACCGAAGACTGCTGGTTTAACTCGTCTCTGGTGCTCCCAACTGTATGAACACCAGCTCTGACTCCCAAGTCACTTGGAGAGAAGTACCCCAACACTTCACATTTGCTATCCTTTTTGAACAGAGAGAATTCTACCTCCCTCTAAGGTGTGTGAAATACAGAAAAGATCAAACGCATAGTACAGTTCTTCATACCTGACACCAACTTTCTACTTCTGATGCATGTGGAAAAATATTTGGCAGACAAAATTGCAAGGTACATCCACTCACACACTCCCAAGTTTCTTCACTGACATTGGACACCTTATTCCCTTTCCATACAATGATACTAATTTGGCATATTGACTCATTTACCCACTTGCAGCAGCTCATCTAAGTTGCCTTTGACTTGGCTAATTATGAAGAGTCCACCACAAAATACAACACATACCAGAACAAAAAAAAAAACAAAAAACAAAACAAAAAAAACAACCAACAGCACAACATCCTTCGTAGCTTACTATCAGATTTCATGCAAAAGCTTTATTTCAGTATGTTTTCTTATAAAATTTAGTCCATTGCTTTCATAAAGCATTCGATTATAACCATGCTGATGCCACCAAATAGCTACTAGACCAGTGCTTCCCCTTCTTTTGTGTGCTTTTCACTTGAAGTCCCTGTAAGCATCAAAATCAAAGACCAATGTTAGAGCTAGAATACAAGCTTCAGCACTAAGATTTGCTATTGCTCTCTTCCAATACCTGAAAGGTGCTTACAGCAAGGGTGGGGTTGGTCTCTTCTCACTGGTGACAGGTGACAGGATGAGGGGAAATGGCCTCAAGTTGCACCAGGGTGAGTTTAGATTGGTATCAGGAAACACTTCTTTACAAAAAGGGTTGTTAAGCACTGGAATAGGCTCCCCAGGGAGGTGGTAGAGTCACCATCCCTGGATGTGTTTAAAAACCGTTTGGATGTGGTGCTCAGGGACATGATTTAGCGGAGGGTTGTTAGAGTTAGGGTAGTATGGTTAGGTTGTGGTTGGACTCGATGCTCTTTAAGGTCTTTTGCATCCTGAGTGATTCTATGATTCTATGATTCTATGAAAGCTAGCTGCAACTGAATGCAACAGAAACACCAGTTCTTCTGTCACAAGTAACTATGATGCTATCACCAACATTATTCAACATTCCAGTGTACGAAAGCATTATGATACCTGGAAAATATTCATAAGTTGTTATCTTGTTTCTAGTAACATCCTGGAGGCAAAAAAGATTTCTTTCCCAGTGCATACCAGCATACAAGAGTGTCAGCTTTATGATTCCAGCCTATGAATTACATCAGGAAGACTCAGTTTCACTGGCAACAATTCAAGAACAGGAAAGTCATGACAATGACATGACTTCAGAGGAACATGAGTTATTGGAAAGATCATGCAAGCGCAGACTAAGTATTTAGGCTCAACACATTTCAGTTTCATCAGATTCCAAGTAGCAGGAATCAATTATTTTTTTGTAACAGCAAATCTATGGTATCTCACTCTAAATCCCTCCTGATGTACAGCTGCAACTCTATGTATCAGTGTAAATCAAAGGAAAATGATAGCAAAAAATAATAATAATAATAATAAAAATAAAAAAACAACCTCAGTGGAATTCCACAAGTCTGAAGCACAAATACAGCTGCACTGCACACAGTGCTGAGCCTTAGCCACCGTTCTTCAGAGGATAAGCTCCTAAATTATATTACCAAAGCATTTAAGCCCATTCAGCAGTTACTCAAAAATGACTCTTCTACTTGATGAGAGACTGCTCTTCAAGTACAAGTTATAAATAGTAACATTGCCTTTGCATAATGTGCTTCTCACAGCAAAGGGAATATTTATAGGGGAAAAGCAAAGATTTCAATTAGGACCATACTATGTTCTCCCATTTCTCAACTTGGGAAAAGAGAGGAGGGACAAGTAATTTTTTCTACTAGGTATAAGACCTACCTTGTTTCTGATCTCTGCCTTGTGGCAAAGGAATGCCTTTCTCTCAGTCTGGAGCCCTGCAAGTAAACAGGCAGGGACAGGCAGGATGTGGGCAGAGCTCAGCACTGACAGTACCCTCCCAGGGACCAAAGTAGCCTCACCATCACCACAAAAGCAGAAAAAGAACAACAGTGAAGGGCTATCCTCACTGCAATGCTTCCCATGATTACTGCTTGGGCAACACCAGCTCTTGCCTCTCTCCTCGACCAGGACAGCACAGAAGCACTCTTTGCTTTCCCCTTTGCCTGAAGACAGATGCACCAGTTGCCGTGCTGAGCCCTATTTCCTCATAATTAATGGGAAACACCAATCTTTGCAGACACTCATTTAATTGAGATTGCTGAACAACTGAATTTTAACAATTACTGAAAACATTCTAAATGTTAAATATTTTCATTAGTTCAGCTGGTCCTACTAAACTTATCACATCAACAGATGCCAACTAAGACAATTTTTCTTTTTGTTTTAATACCACACCCTGAATTATGTGATTCAGAAATGACTACAGTATACTCGCCAGCCGTGCTGATTTAGCAACACAGCTTGCAAAAAGATCGATGTTCAGACAATCCCTCTGGTATCTCAGCATACCTCTTAGCAGATTAAAATACTCCGTAATTTATTTATCAAGATGACAGAATCTACCACTAAATAAAGAAACCAGTGCAGAAGCCTCAATAAATTGGGATTCATTTTCCACTTAAGTCCATATGACACTAAACACACTGCTGAAACATTAAATCACAGAAAACTGTTGCTAGTGACGGAGCCCTTCCTAGACTTCATGGATTTATTCCCAGAAAGCATTAAACCTAAAGGCAAAATTGCATTAATTTTCCTACCTATATTTTCCATTCTGCTCAGCCACGAGTTTAAACTATATTCCAAGAATCAGTTTTTACTGTCTGAGAAAGCACTGATGAGCACAGGGTTAGAAGTATCTCTATTCAGAGGATACAAGGAAAGACTCCGGGAAAGTTTACTTCTGTTCTTCAAGCATGGAGTTGGATATAAAGTAACCTGTAAGTCCCCATCCATCTAGACTTCTGCAATCTTCCAAAATGTACTCAGTTTCATCACCAGCTTTTCTCATGAGCACATCAGGGATCTTAAAATCAATGGCACACAAGCAGGTGCTGAAAAGGAGATGCGTGCCATTATTTTTGTTTATTTTATACAGCCTGTATTTTCAAATGCATCTTAAAGCTTTTACTTCAATAGAACAATCTGAAAAACATTTAAGTGTTTCTTCTTCTTCATATGTTGGGTATTTCATTTATTTAGTAAGAGATGGGACCCCTATTTCTCCTAGAAAACAACAACACAACTTTTTGAAAATTTTCCCCCAGTATCTAGAACTTCTAATTCCATTCTTTTCAGCTTTTGTGCGACATATCAGAGTGATTTCATAACTCAGGGACTGACATCCATAAAAAAAAAATATTTTTGTTATTCATTTTGACTTCCTCACGACAACCACAAGCTTTTCTTTTGTGATAAACCTGAGGACCTGAGGATCAAAAGAGCTCATCTCCAGTAAAACACAAGACTGAGTAACTCCTAGAATCAAACAACTGGTCTGCTTCAATGTGCACCTGATCTTCTTATAAAAGGACAAAACCAGCCCAGCTGCCTTTCAGATGCAGAAAAAGAAAACTGTTCTTGGCAGCAGGCAACACACTTTAAACAGCAGTGATTCCAGAATCACAAGTTGGTGATATTTGACTCTTTCTAAATCTCAGTAAAACATCAGGAAATCATAGAAACATATAACAACTCAGGTTGGACAAGATCATCTAGCCCAACTGTCAACCATCACCACCATGTCAACTACACCATGTCCCTCTGTGCCACATCCACACACTTCATGAACACCTCCAGGGACGGTGACTCTACCACTTTACCAGATTGTAAGACCCAATGTAAAACTTGTAGTCTCACACTTCTTATTGCTGAGGGCTCTAGGTACTGCACTTTGCACTGCCTGCTTCCAAGCAGTATAAGAAGTTAGTGATCTAGAGAAAGGCAAGTTAGCTGATGAATAAACAAACAAGCAGATGGTGGGAAGAATAAGGGTAGGTAGGAGAAGAGTATTCAGAAATCCTCTCATAACCTGCCTGTCTTCTGAAGCAAAGCTGTGTATCCTCACCCCAGATCTTGTTTATGTGACACTCCCTCTCAGTGCACCTTAGGGGATTTTGGCAGGGGAACAATTCAAAGTCAGACTCTACCCTAAAGAATTACATATGATTTTCCCATCCAAATTTCTCCGAGTTTCTCTCTCCTGAGTGTTTTATAGTCTTCAAATAAATGTTCCCTCATCTGATCTTCCAGATGTTACCGTGCCTCAAGTCTCTGATTAGCATACATCTCCCAGCCAGTCTCTGCTCTGAACTGAGATAGGAGCAGGTCCTGAAGAGATGAAAAAGGGTTATGATCAGTCTCTTTACATGTTAGCTAATCTGTAAAATGCCACTTTTCTCCATACGGGGAACTTGGACACTGAAGGATTTGTTTTGCCTATGGTTACCATGACTTTACAGAGAAGTAAGCATAGTTCAGCAGAGCAAGTCTTGTACCATAAGGAAAGCCTCCTTCTGCCACATTGTCTTTGCAGGGACAGGAGAAAAAGGTGTCCTATTTACCAGACATGATCCTTGTGCTTAATGAGTTTACAATCTAACAGATAGGATTTCACAAATCCTGTGAGTACACAGCCATAGAGGACTCAAAGAGGATTAATAGCCTTTCACCCTTCCCATTCCTATGCAGAGTATTTAAGGAGAGAAGCTTTCTTATACAGCATCGTGTGAAGGAACAGAGAATGGATTAGCACTTATCATCTGATCAGACAAGCAAGCTAGAACAAGTTAGGCAAACAAGAAGAGCTGGTAATGAAGCAGAAAAGTCACAATAGCATGGAACCCATCACCTAAGCATGGATCAAGAGCATTGGTAACACTGTTGTTTCACTAATAGGTTCCATAGATTATCCAATTATCCAATATTTGCAGATGGAGTAGGACTGACAATGGAAAGCAATCATTTCTCAGTGGGAAATGAAAAATAGTAAACATTAACCCATTTATAACAAGAATAAGCAAAAAGATCATTCACATAAGTGTCTGCTTCACACAGAAATGTCACAACAGCCTAAAACTTCCTATATCATCTGCACATGACTAAGCACTTAGTTCACTGGCATTACAAACACAACATGCATCTCCTGAAGGATCCTAAATCTGGGATATAATTGCCACATCACCCTGGTTGCAACTTATCCAGACCCTCCTGCTCCCTTAAACTGCTCTGATAGTATTAATATATACAAAGCTCTTATGCAGTGTTAATTTATTGAAATGCTGCTGCTTGTTGGTCAACAGCTACAGCTTTCCCAGCTTGTCTGTGGGGAATGCTACCCTGCTGGCTAACTTTGCTGATGGATGTACTGAAGTTCTGTAGCTATTACAGGGATTAATCTGTCCAAGTAAAAGGATTTACAGTGTTACTGTCTATATCAGAGTAAACCACTACTGTTCTTTATAATCCACAGAGAGAGGAACAGACACTTCTAGAGAATAATAGATTTCAAACAGGTCAGATGAACTGTGCTGTAAAACTTTATATTTTTCTTCACCAGTTCCAAAGGGAGCAAAGGGATGCTGGCTAAGTGGGAAGACTGTAACAGATATCTAAACTAGATGAAGTGATCCACCATGACTGCTAGGGCTGAATGAGTCTGTCTCCAGACATGGCGGCCTACAGCTTCCTCATGAGGGGAGAGGAGGAGCAGGCCTCAGAAAGCCCTTCTCAGGGGGACAATTTCCTCCATCCTGAACAGTCAGTGTGCCTGCAGGTTCCTTCTGAGTCTTCCTGGCGACACTGATGAGGCCACATCTTGAATACTGTGCTCAGTTTTGGGCCCCTCACTACAAGGAAGACAAGAGGTCCTGAAGCATGCCCAGAGAATGGCGACAAAGCGGTGAAGGGTCTGGAACACAACTCTTACAGGGAGAGGCTGAGGGAATTGGGATTGTTTAGTCTGTTGAAGAGGAGGCTCAGAGGAGACTTTATCACTCTCTACAGCTCCCTGAAAGGAGGTTGTGGTGAGGAGGTGGTTGGCCTCTTTTCCCAGGGAAGTAGTGATAGGATGAAAGGTAATGGCATTAAGGTGCACCAGAGGAGATTCAGTTTGGATATTAGGAAAAACTTCTTCTCAGGGAGCTGGTGAAGTCATTGTCCCCAGATGTTTTCAAGAAAAAGGTAGATGTGGCACTGAGGGACATGGTTTAGTGGACATGATTCCTCAGCTGGAGGAGATCCGCCTTATGCATTATTACCTTCCATACCACTGTCTGGGAGAGAGACTGAAAGCAAAAACACTGATGTGGCAATGAGAAGAAATTGAAGAGTGAACAATTTTACGTTTATCATACAAGTGGAGATCTCGTATAAGGTTACTTTATACTTTATCTGTTTGTTTTGTCATGTGTTATTATCAGTCTTAACTCAGAAACAGCTTAAGTAAGGGAGTCTGCTCTACTGGATGGCATCTTAGAAAGCAGCATTTCTCTGACTTCCTGAATTGCCGCATCTAAAATTAACAACTTTGTTTTATTGCCCACTCATAACTGCCACAGCTTTCTTGGGGTCATGGCCTGTATTCGTGAAACAGCTGCTAGGGAAAGTGAAAAGGACATTAGGGAAAGAAAACATGATAATAAGAACAGCTACTGATAAGAAAAAAAAAAATCAAAGATGGAAATAAAAAAGTGAATTAACTAGAGAATACAGAAGTACTTAGAAATGCACAAATGAGTGAAAAAAAAATAAAGGAACAGAAAATGCACTCAGTTATAAACCCAAGGGATGACAAAGAAAGAAGATAAAATAAGCCCACATAGTAAACTGCTTAAATTTCAGGAATGAATCATAAAAGTACTTACCCGTGTAATTAAGAAAAGCCTCCACAAAACATAAAAACAACTCTTAGAAGTACACTGCAGGTGGTACCATAATTAAACAGCAAAGCAAGACGGGGCAAATTGGTTTGAAATACATCAAGTACGAGATTTCTTATGAAAAGCCAAGATTCAAACAAAAGTTGTCAACCCATCTGCTAGCAAAGGGTAAATCATTACTGCTCCAGCATCCCAGAGCAGCTGACCAGTTTCATATCTATACTACAACACTGTGCTTTACAAAAGAAATGATTTTTTTGTTTACTTCCCTGCTGATGGACTCTGAAATCATTGCCCATTGCTGAACTGGATGTATTTAGGCTGAGGTTATCCTGGGCTGTGATAATGCAGAGCTTATAAATGAGCTGGGTCTGGACATTACCAACACCAGCATGGGACCTGCTTATCCTCAGGTTCCAGAGAAGGGTTGCACCAGTCTCTTATCAGGGACTGAATTAATTTAGGCAAATGGATATGAACTGAAGCTCAAGAGGTGCTTGTAGGTGGTCCTACTTGAGTAGGGAACTGGATCAGATCATGTTCAGAGATCCTTTCAAATCTCAACCATTCTGAGAGTCCATGATTTTCCAATCAGTTATTTGCAACCACTATGCCTTTGACAATCCTGACTAGATTTAATCAATAGGGTTTGTTGAAGATCTTCTGGCTATTATCTATTATGGATAAAGGATTGCAGAGATGGCCATTAGAAGACGCACTTTGAAATGGATACCAGTTTCACTTCAAAAAATGGTAGCAATAATCAAGACAGTCTATATACACTATTTGTAGCCTTTATCTACTGATAAAATTGGAATTACTGACATGCTCTTCTACAAGTGGCAATTACTTTAATAATAAATGTGGAGCCAATAGTAATTCCCCTGCTTCCCCTCATCTTAAACTTTCCAGCTCAAAGAAAGAAATTGTGATTGATACACAGAATAACAACTTCTTATGAAAATCAATACAAAACTGCTTGCTTTTGAAAGAAATACCAGGCTGCTGCCAACAAGCACATAATTCAACATGTTTAAGCAAACAGCACTGCAAAAATTGCACTTTGGTAATAAGCAGTCAAACCACAATCAAGTGCTGGCTAAGCTCAGATCAAAGAACATGACTCCAAAAATATTTAAAGCTGTCAATAATTTAAACTTTCCCTCAAATGTTGTATGAAATATTGTAGTTTTGACATCTCTTATTAAAATTACTTAAGAATCAATATTCAGGACACAACAATAATCAAATCGAGTTGCTTAAACAAAACTCAAGGGATCCTTCTATTTTGCAAAGAATCAAAGATTCATTTCTAAGGAACTGAATCAATGCAAAGTAAATAGATTCCTATAAGCTGCAAAAGGATAGCTTGCATCTACTGCATAGTAGATAAGCTCTGTGACAGCAGTACTCCCTAAGCAAAGGAAATCTAGATGACTGCATAATTAGGACTGACAGCACTCACAATACGTGACCCATAATTCAATTTCATTCATTCCTAATGAACTGTCAGTGTTAACAAAGCTTGGAGAAGCTTTGTGATATGTAATCAGATCAGCTCTGGGTTCTGCCCTTTCTGGCCACTCTGCAGCCACATCCATCCTGGTGTGGGATTTGTGGCTCTATGGGGGATGCTCAGGATGGTCTGAATCATTATTTCAGTGCAGCATTCTCAAGCAGGTGTCAATGCTCACAGGCACCTGACCTCTCTTTATTGCTAGCTTTCCTACCTCTCGGGGAAAAAAATTGGAAGTTATTAAAAAATATTCATACCACATTACAGCAACCAGCCTTTAAAATTCAAAATATATCCACAAGTCTGAGGGCCTGAGATTCTTGTTCATCACTGTCTGCAAAAATACCAGCTGTTTGCCATAAAAAAAACTCAATATTATAAACAGAATGAATGGCAACCCAGCCCAACTTTCAATCTCCCAAGAGTAAACTCTGTTTCTAAAGTTGTTTCTGGCAGAACAAGAAAACAAAAACTACCTCACTACTTTTCATCACCTAGTGAAATTAGTAGGATGCAACACCTGTTGTATATCAATAATGTTTATTAAAGAGGTGGGTTGTTTCTTTTTTTCATTACTCCAGATTCAATTTCTGATCTAGATGCCAGGTCTGTAGCATAACATACACTCACCATCTACCCACCTACTGCCAATTCTGAAATAGTTTCCCCATGGCAATAGTAATGTATCCACACCTTTTTTTTCTCACTAGGTAAAGCATCAGCTATTTAATCTTCATAGACCTGTTACTGATGTTGGAAAATAAGTATTATCAGCCCTCTCCACCCCCATGTTCAGACTAAGAATAGAGGCAAAGAGGGAACGGCAGTTCTTTCATCAACCAGAACTACCAGTCCTGTTTTGCAGACGATATACGAATGCTACAATATTTAAGGCTGGTTACTGGAGTCAGACATCAGGAGCAGACTTGGGAGAAAAATCTGGTGCATGCTCTTCCCAAAAGCCACCACAGCTCCTTTGCTGGGGGTGTCAGTCTAAGGATTACAGTTGCAGCTCACTACTCCCATGTCAGCCAGCACCAACAAGTGTGAAGAAGAGCATATAAAGGAAAGGAAGAGTCCTAACGTGGAAAAAAAAAAAAAGAAAAAAGATTGCTCTCAATGTTGCATTACTATCTCTGAAGACCATGTTATCTTTATTCTCACTGCTCAGTACTAGTGTACAAACACACTGCAAGAGTCATGGAAGTGGGCTGAATGCTGGTAGGGTACCTTCATGCACTTGTCTCATAGAATCATACAACAACTTTGGTTGGAAGGGACCTGGAAATCAACTAATTTCAACCCGTTCCCATGGGCAGGACTGCCACTTGCCAGATCAGGCTGCCCAAACTGGCCTTGAACACATCCAGAGTTGGGGCATTCTTAACTTCTCTGAGCAACCTTTTCCAGTGCCTCACCACCCACTGAGCACAGAATTTCTTCCTAGCATCTAACCTAAATTTCCCCTCTTTTAATTGAGAGTCATTCCCCCTCGACCTATTACTATCAGACCAACTAAAAGCTGACATTCTTTAACTCACCACATACTTGTTTGCCAAGAAGACAATAAGCACAAGCACGGTTTGAGCAGAAAACTTTAAGGCTTAAGAGGTGCAAATCTCCCAAAAGGACAATAGGAGAGTTTTGCATAAGTCTTTCTCCCAGTAAGATAAGAGCTCCCTGCTTGGCTCCATTAGCTGAGCTGGAGCAGCAGCATCCCAGAAGGCGTTTGCCTGTGACAGTTTCAGAAGCCTGATGCCAGTGAAGGTAATCACAGAACTTTTAGCAGCAATAGGAACAAGCCATTAGGAAAACACAAAGTATAGTCAAGTAGAATGAAGATCAAAATTGATAGACAGTGGGAATGTTTGATTGGACTACAAGTAAATAGTTTCTTGTCTTCACTTTGGTGTTCTTTTCCTGTTCTACCTATGTTTCAGATATTTCAAAATATTCCCAATTCCTCAACTACAGTGATTTACAGATTGCAGAATTATTAATTTCTGTACATACTATTTTCTCCATTCCTTGTTCCCTGAACAAGATTTGATGACCCAAAACATCTTTTTAACACCTGGTAGTGCCTAATACAAAGTGTTCGTAGGAAAGGACTTAATATTGATATCCCGAGACTCATTTAGTCAAAGAACTGCAAGAATGGCTCTTCTCTAGAGAAGAAATGAAGAAATGCACTTGCACATCCTCCTCACTTGAAAAAACAGAATGGAAAAGACTGAGAAGGGTATCTCAGTACTGTGGGAGACAATATACATTTACAATTTGCCTATGAAAGCTTGGGGAATTTGATACTGCTCAAACAGTTGAAATAGCCCAGTATCTTCTGCACTATTTAGGTATGATGGTACAGAGGAGACATGGATCTAATGCAGGTTTTTGTCTTAAGGTTTCTCTCCTCATTATGAGAAAGGGGAACAGTTTAAGAATGGTATTTAAAAGGAAGGGATTGCAATCACCCAGCAGTGATTAATCAAAACAAGCTTTAGGAGAAAGTGTTACAGTGTGACAAATTGAAAGATCCTTTGAAGCCACAATAATTGCCAAGCAAATCTCAGAAATATATTTCAGTAAGAAAATTATCACACATTGGGAAAAAAGGCCTTCTTTTATTCCTATTATTTTCAGTATCATAATGTCCAGAATCAAAAGATAGCTTTGGCATGTAGCAGATACATTTGCCCTAACACTGTATGAAGCATCAGTGGAAGTAAAAAAAAATAATAATTGTATGTATAGGTGCCACAGATACATTCACCCACACATTGTCTAGGTCACTGAGCTCAGAAAAATCTTCCCACAAAACACAGGATCAAACTAATTCTTCCTCTTAATTCTTCCTCCATTAGGTGCCCACCACGGGCCTCCGTCTATTCTCATGCTAATATGAGTCATCCTCATGAATCATACTGATACTTCCTCCAGTAAGTCTTCCATTCCATGGGCTGTTGCAACTCTCAATCTTTTTTTCCTCTACGCCATGGTAGAGGTTTCATATGAGTTGGAGACGATTGATCAAATTAGAGAGAATACAGTTTGTACTGAGAAAAGAAACAAGTCAGACTGATCTCTGGAGAGAGCAGCACCATTACTGCTGCTCCTGAAGCCAGAAGAAAAAATGTATTGAGATCTGCCCTGCAGCAAGTTACTTTGAATCATTCTACTCAAAATCAGATGACATCCATTTGTTGTCAGGCTGCCCATCGCTGAGTTCAGAATGAGATTTCAACTCTTCCAAGCCTCAGTTTTCATCTGGAAAGGTGACCATTCCATCTCAAACCATTCTATGAAAACATCACACTGCATCTTATTAGGAGCCACAGCAACACAACACACTAAAGATACATGGAAACTCTGCAATATACAGTTAGAATTTTCTTTAGCCATAATATTCCATCAACACTTAATTGATGTAATTTCTGATAGACATTTTTACACACTCGATACATCTTAACTGCTTACTGTTCAACCACAGACAAGGAGCATATCCAAATTCTTGTCTCAGTAAAATATGCTGTCAGAAATGCTTACACTTTAAAAAAGTCATGGAGTTTTTGAGGCGGACAAAACCTTTTGATTGCCTGCCTGGCCTCTTACAGAAACTGCCTTTCTTCTTTTATAAAGTAGTATATATTCCTTAATATTTACACAAACACCCTCTCAGTCAGATGTCTAAACAGGTATTTGTGAAAGAAAAAGAAGACATTCAGGCATGCATCTAGAGTACTCCTCAGTGCAAATTAAGCATAGAGTTACACGTGTAGGGTTTGCAGGTGCATCTTCCTGAGAATGATTCCATTAGTGTCCACACTGAGCAGATGGGCCGTGTTATTTTAAGGTCTTAATCAAAATACATGCAAACACACACAGTGCTGTGCGCATACTAATGCCTGGGAAGTGTCAGCATTGAGGCAAGCAGTACAATTTTTTTTTTTAAGAACACTGGGTATATAAAAATACAGAAGTGAAAGAACTGCTGAATAAGGCAGCATAGAGGAGGACATACAGGATATAGAAATAAAATGAGGCAAAGCACATTCATAATAAATACAAACTGAAAATCAAATATCTTGTTAGCACATCAGGGTATTCGCACATACCAAGAGAAACTGAAGTGCCATACAAAGAGAATACAAGATGTTAGGCCACCAAAATCCCAAGATATACATGCTTAGGAGAACCAACACTGAACAGAGTAATCATTATGCAATTTTGACAGCTATAAGCATCTGTCAGCTCTGAACTCTTTTGACGGCTTTCCTCCATAAGGGCATTTCCCCAGACTCTGCTGATAACCACAGTGAAGACTCTGCACTGCTGATCACAAATTGTGGGCTGACACAAACTGATTGAGATCCACCTAACAGAATCTGTGCTCGACAAACTTCGTTGACTAAGGAAAAAAGTAAGTCCTAATTAATCATAGAATCATAGAATCATTAAAGTTGGGAAAGAACACTAAAATCATCTAGTCCAACCATCAGCCCATTTCCACCATGCTCACTAAATCATATCCCTCAGTGCCACTTCTACCCTTTTCTCAGACAACTCCAGTGATGGTGCCTGCACCATCTCCCTGGGCAGTCTGTTCCAATACCTCACCACTCCGTCTGAGAGGAAATTTTTTTCCAATTAAGATTAATTTAACACAGTTCCTCCTCAATTTTCTTTTTAACGTACAGATCCTGTTTCTGCATGTCTGCATACTCAACAAAAATTCTTCTGAACTTGAGCTGCCTGGCTATACGAGGGAAAAAATTAAAAGGAACAACCAAAACAAGGGTTGTGTGCAGAGCCACAGTGTCCTGGGTGTCAGGATGTCCTCTTACCTGCGCAAGCACAACAGCACCAGAAGGGAGCCTGGTGCCTACACTCAGCCTCAGCCCCGCTGCACTCTGCAGCTGTCAGCTTGAATGGGATGGGTAGTGGGTGGGCGTGCAGGGGACACACAGACATGCAGGCAGACAAACACGCACGCACTCACACAGAGGTGCTGGTGACAGAGCGAGGATGGGAAAAATGCCACATCCTCTGCTCCCCCCAGGGAGGGGAGAGGGGGAGAGGTGAAGAAAATGCAGGGGAAAAAAAAAGAGAGAGAAAGAAGGGAAAAGAAAAAGAAAAAAGAAAAAGAGAGAAGAAATTAAATCAACAAGGGAAGAAAAGAGTAAATGGAGAAAAAAATTACAGAAAAGAAGAAAAAAAAAGGGAAAAAAGAGGAGAGTAAAAGAGGAGAAAGAAAGATAAAAAAAATGAGAAAGAAATGAAGAAATGTAAGAATGAATGAGGAGCGATGAAAGAAAGAAGAAATGAGAGATTTGAAAGAGAAGAGAAAAATAGAGAAAAATAGAGAAAGAAAGAAAGAAAGAAAGAAAGAAAGAAAGAAAGAAAGAAAGAAAGAAAGAAAGAAAGAAAGAAAGAAAGAAAGAAAGAGAAAGAAAGAAGGAAGGAAAGAAAGAAGGAAGGAAAGAAAGAAAGAAAGAAAGAAAGAAAGAAAGAAAGAAAGAAAGAAAGAAAGAAAGAAAGAAGGAAAGAAGGAAAGAAAGAAAGAAAGAAAGAAAGAAAGAAGGAAAGAAGGAAAGAAAGAAAGAAAGAAAGAAAGAAAGAAAGAAAGAAAGAAAGAAAGAAAGAAAGAAAGAAAGAAAGAAAGAAAGAAAGAAAACCAAGCAAATAAAGAAAAGCAAAGGAAGAAAAGCAAAGGAAGAAAAGCAAAGGAAGAAAAGCAAAGGAAGAAAAGCAAAAAAAAAAGAAAAAAGGCAAAGAAAAAAAAAGAAGCAAATTAAAAAAGACGAAGCAAAGAAAGAAAGGGAAGCAAAGAAGAAAAAAAAAAAAAAAGCAAAGAAAGAAAGGGAAGCAAAGGAAATAAAAAATAAAAGGAAAGCAAAGAGAGAGAGAAAGAAGAGCAAATAAATGAGAGCAAAGCAAAAAGGGAGGGGAGGCGAACGAGGTGCACAAGGACGGAGCCGAGGCGCGGTGCGGGCAGGGCCGGGCGGCAGCGGGACCCGGCGGGAGGGAGCGGGCCGGGCCGGGCGCTGAGGCGGGAGAGGCACGGGGCAGGCAGGAGCGGGGTTTAAGGAGCGAGGGGAGGGGAAGGCGTGGGGCGGGGAGGGCTGCGGGCCCCGCCGCCGGCCGGGAGTGGTCGGGGGGTGGGGGGTGGCCTGAGAACGGGGGTGAGGCTTGGGGAGGGGGAGTGGAGGCTGAGGGAGTCGAGGGGGCGTGGGGAGGGGGCTGAGGGTTTTTGGGGATGAGAGGGGTGTCAGAGGAGGGGGCACTGGGGGTGTACTACCAAGGGGTGTGTGGGGCACGCGGAGCTCCTATCCTTCTCCTCCCCAAGGAGGAGAAAAGTCTCCAGGGAAGGCAACTCCTAGTTGAGAGATGTGTCCCCAGAAAGTCTGGTAAGGGAAGGAAATGCCCTTTCTGGATTGGCGAACAGGTGGCTTCTGCTTTTACCCCTCCTTAACCTCAGTATCTATATAAAAAGCCCTCTGCTGGGATATTTCTGTTTGAATTGCAGCTCTGACTTGGGTACTGGAGCCAACAGTCCTTCATCCTTTCTCCAGACACGTTCAGTCATTCCTCCTCCAGCAGCATCACAGCAGCAAGCATCAGAACATGCATTTTTTTCACCTTAAGGAAAACCACTGGTAAAGTTTAGCAGGAGCAGCAACAATTCTATAGTACTGAAATCATAGGATCTTTTGAGTTGGAAGGGACCCATAAACGTTTTCTAGTCCAATTCCCCTGCAGTGAAGGGGGACAGCCACAGCTACATCAGGGTGCTCAGAGTCCCATCCAGCCTGTCCTTGAATGTCCCCAAGGATGGGGTATCCACTACATCTCTGGGCAACCTGTGCCAGTGCGTCAGTACACTTACTGTAAAAAACTTTTGCATTATATCCAATCTAAATCTTTCCTCTTAGTTTGGAAACATTTTCCCGTGTCCTATCACTGCAGACGCTATTAAAAGAGTCTGTCCCTTTTTTTCCTTTAGCTCCCTTTTAGATACTAAAATGCCATTCTCAGGTTTCCTCAGAGCCTTCTCTTCTCCAGGCTGAACAGCACCGGCTCTCTCAGTCTGTCCTCACAGGAGACATGTTCCATCCCTTGGATCATTTTTGTGGCCCTCCTCCATATGTGCTCCAACAGGACCACATTTCTCCTGTCTCCCTGAAACAAAGTTTTCAACTTTACAAAGAAAAATGTTTGACCAAACTCAGTTTATCCCACCACATCATATTTCAATATCATTGAAATATTTATGTATACATTATATATAAATGTATTCACTTAGCAAATGTATGTATCTGTATATAATTTCAATTTATTAAAATAAACACATGTATTTCCAAGGGTTTCAAGAAAAAAATAAAAAGGCCCAAATTTAACATCAAGCTGTCCCACTATGATAAATTATTTTAGCACTACCATAGCAGTTGCTGATAAGTGGTAAACTGAACTGAATTAGATGCTATTTTTTGTTTAGCCTCTCACACTTTTCTGTCTCATAGGGCTCACACTAATAATTGCCATGAGTTATAAGCTAACACAACTGAGGAAGATCAGGATCTCTAAGACTTTGTGACCAATTGCTGTAGTAAAGAATCAGAGTTTCACATGGCAGAATATATCACAGGATACCAGAACAGTTGAGGCTGTATGGGAGCTCTGTTTTTATCTGCTACATCCTCAAGCAGGACACTCAGAGTGGGATGCCCAGACCCATGTCCAGGCCAGTTTTGAAGGTGTTCAAGGAGAAGACTCTACCATCTCTGGGCAACTTTAGCCAGTGCTCCATCACCCTCACAGCACAGAAGTGCTTCCTGATGATTATATGGAACTTCCTGTGTTTCTCTTTGGGCACGCTGCCTCTTGTTCTGGCCCTGGACATCACTGAGGAGAGCATGGCTCCAACTTCTTTGTGACCTCCCTTCAGGTATTTGTACACACTGATGAGATTTCACTGAGCCTCCTCCTCTCTGGGCTGAACTGTTCGAGCTCTCTCAGAGGAAAGGTGCTCCAATCTTGTCATTATCTTGGTGGTCCTACATTAGAAGCTTTCTAGTATGTCCACATCTCTCTGGTACTGGGGAGCCCAGAATTGGACACACTGCTCCAGGTGCAGCCTCACCAACACTGAGCACCAATACTGAGGGGAAGGATCACCTCTCTTGAATTGTTGGCAGTACTTTGCCTAATGCAGCCAAGAACATTATTAACTCTTCTCCAAGGGTACTTTGCTGGCTCATGTTCAACGTGGTGTCCACCAGCACTTGATACCTGTGGTATTTCCCTCCCAGGTGCAACACTCTGTACTTCTTGCTGAACTCCACGTGGTTCTAGTCAGCCCACCTCTCCAGCCTGTTGAGGTCTTTCTGGATGCCTGTGCAGCCCTGATGAGTCAGCCACTCCCCTCAGTTTTGTATATGGTATGTATATGGTGCCCACTTGGTATGACACGGTGGTATACTGTGTATTTCTGAAGGCTTCTCCTGGTGTAATGCCTCCAGGAAAACAAAGCTCCCCTTTGCACATTGCTCCTTCTCCCTCATACTCGTACAGCCAAAAAATCTTTTGGCAGACATAGATTATTTGAAGCCACTTTGGTTTTCTGTCTAATGACTACGGTGGCAGATCTCTAGTGTTTCTGTAAGCCCTTTTGCCAGTGACAGACATTTTCACTCACCTCAACACCATTGCTGCTATTGCCAGTGAGACAAGGTACAAGAATGTTATCCTTTGAACATTGTTAAGACCAATTCACTGTCATCCTGTCTGACCAATTGCATCTGGAAGAGAGGCATTTCATCTGTCAGTTGCTTCCACCTTTGTGCAGAAGACAAGGATATGTGGTTATGGAAAGACTTTGCTAATGAAGAAAGATCATCATCATTACTGTTCCCTTTCAGGTTTCCTGCAGGGATCATTACCTCAATACAATTGAGAGCCTGATTCAGCAAAACACTTAGGTACATATTTCCTGAAATAGGACGTGAAGTTAGTGTTCCTGGTGTGACTGTTTCAAAATTTTAGGATTGCATTTCAGGCATAGCTTGCTATAAAAATCTTTTCAGAGGTAAGAAAGAAAATACCTGCAAGTGAATGAAGAAAGTGAAACCCACAATGTGCTTGACTTCTACACGGCTTCTGGAGTGGTTGTGCAGTTTATTCACTGCTCTACCACTATTTCTTTTTTCATTATTTCACAAACACAGAAAATAATACATACAGTAGCTAATTCTGCATGTGTATCTGTAAGCCTGGGAAGGAAACATCTGTCTTAGACTGTTCCCATTTCAGAATTCACATATAACATAAAAAAAAAAAAAAAAAAAAAAAAAAAAAAAAAAGCAGATTGATAAGGAGTTGCTCACTTCTAAGATGAAGTAAAAAAAAAAAAAACACACCTCAAAACTTTTCCCATGACGGAGTGATAAAATATCTATGCCAACAGTCTGCATTCCTTTTTCTTCAGGCTACTTCATCTTTCAACCCAATGTTTGATTGAACATTATCTTTACCTTATGTGAAAAGTGGTGCCTTTCTGCACAAATCTGGAGATTCCCAAGAATTTGGTGGCACTTAAAGCAAAGGAAGATTTGCACGAGCAGATTAGTTTGATCAGCTCTAAGAGACTAAATCAAAGGATGCATCAAAAATGAGTGTTGCGTATGGTGAAGAAAACCTAAGATCCTCACTTTGTCTTCAACAGTGTCACAGTATGTATATAAATATATTTTCTAGCACTTAGCCTTTCAGCTACTGCATATAATAATCATGAAAACATACCTCAAGAAAAATAAGTCGTTAAAGCTTTTGCTTCTCTTTACATTGTATCAAAATAGTTAACAGAAGGTAAAATATTTCCTGTGAAAAGCATCTTTGCAGGTATTCTTTCTCCAGTGACTGTGAGAGAAACATGCAGTTTTTCAATAATACATAGATGGTAATTCAAAATGCACTCTTATTTTGTACTTTACTATTGCTGTATTATTTTCTGTTGGAAGCAACACTGTATCAGCAGCTCTGAGAACTGTGATAAATGTTGCATGGATTTATGCTTTGATTTATCTAAATTTTGCAATTCTTTCTGTTCTGATCGTGAGCCTTTGATTTCCATTTTCACCCCGGGGTCAGGAACATGGCTGGAGCAGGTCAGGAAGGTCTGCAAAGCTGGTATCTTATCCTCAGGAATGGATGCCTCAGCAGGTGGCTAAGAAAACAGTAATCATTTCATGGCGCTCCCCCAGAATAACTTCTCAGTCAGTGACTGTGGTGGAGGGATTTCACAAAGATGTGGTGTGTGACTCCAACAGCTCAGTGCTTTCTTCAGTAAATCAGACCAGCCGCATTCGTATCCATATAAATACTGCTTCCAAACTTGTGGCAATGTATCCCACAATAGTTCACTCCCGGGAGTTGCACAGGCCTCAAATCACAGGGCCTTAACTGCTTGAAACTACTACTTTGATCACAGATAAAACTGTCCTTCTTTTACAAATTTCCTGAAAATTGTGGTGCTAGCAAGGCTCAGATTAGTAGCTGCGTGTTGGTGATTCCTAAATCCCTAGGAAAGAAGGATTTATATCGCTGGGGAATACTCTTGTGCTTTTTATACTTCTATATACATTATCCTGTACTCATCATGTGTTATAGTCCCAAATGGCTTACATTTCAAGGCATGAAATGGATTCAGATGATCTCAGTTAAAAAAATGTCTACAAGAAAAGTAGATTTTGTTTTCCTTTCCTGCAGTATAGAATTTTTTACACCAAAAGCTATTATAAACAATGAAAGACAAATATTAAATTCTGCAGTAGAGTTTTTGTGCCATCTCATGTTGTGCATTGTGTGCTCTGTCACGCTGTTGTGCTAATGTCACAATTTGGTTTGAGTTTTATATAATATGTGTATCAAGACATCATGATATTTCAGTCTTATTTCTTGTTATCTTACTTTGTTGTCAATAAATTACAGGATTTATAATTCCCAAATCCTGATCCATAAATAATTTCTGTTTGATGAGCACTGCTTGCAGCACTTCATCCAGTACTGAAAGTTACAGAGTCATGAATTATGAAATCCTCAGAGTTTATTGAAAAGACTCACAGAGTTAATCTAACTTCAAATAAAAATTCCATTTATTCTACAGTAGTTTTTGGAATAAATCCTTGAAGATTAAAGAGAAATAGCAACAAAATAAGAAAAAAATGAACCATCACTAGCTAAGACTTTCAGGATTTATTGCCTTGTCTTTAGAGAAATCATTCTTTAGTTGAGCTATATACTATTAATTTCCATATTGATAAATCCAGCTACATCTACATCCTATTTAATCTAAAGCAGCTCTAAGAAAAATGGTAAGCCACAAAAATCATTATTCCTGCTATATTCTAAGTATTTCTTGTTTTCTCATTCACCTAATGATAGACACATACTGCACCATCTCTCCAGTCTGCAACTCTGCATTCACAAAACATCTTTATAAACATACAGCTTTTAATTTGATAAGATAACCTGTACCTAGATCATGTCTCAGATGCAATACTTAGTAAGACCCATCTGTATTTTCTATGTAATTTGGGAATGAAAATTCAGTTCAAGATAATCCAAACTTTTAGAATTCATTTTAGTAAAACATCACTATTCGAAGCATGTCACTAGGCTGACACATAAACAAAATGCATGGTGGAACAAAGTTCAATATATATAATATATGTGGTTAAACATACAGCTCCTTCCACAATAGTCTGAAAAAGCAATGTAAAAAAACAAACACAAATTGGTTCCAGTTAGCTATATGAATATCAAAGAGAACCAAATATAATTTGGCGACTTAATTATCGAAAATTAAGACTACTGGTAATTTAATAACTTCTCTAAAACTCCCCGAAAGAAGGATGTGGTGAGCTGGAAGTTGGCCCCTTCCCCCACATAACTAGCAATAGGACAACAAGGAATGGCCTTGAGTTGTTCCAGGGAAGGTTCAGACTAGATATTAGGAAAAATTCCTTACCCAAAAGAGTGGTCAGGCACCTGAACAGACAGCCCAGGGAGGTGTTTGAGTCACCATCTCTGGAGGTGTTCAAGAAACATTTAGATGTTGTATTGAGGTACATGGTTTAGTGGGGAAAAATTGGTGGTTGCTGGACAGTTGGACTAGATGATCTTGGAAGTCGTTTCCAACCTTAATGATTCTATGACTCTCTAAATCATACCATTGACCGTAGAGGACAGTGCAGTTCTAAAATTATGTGCTGTATTTCTTCTTTCCATCTGTGGGTCATAATCTTCTGTGATGGCAAGTTCTAGAACAAGGAGATATCAAACTTAAAATGGGACACATTTAATTACACTGATACAGTTGATCACTGCTTCTGAAAATGCCTGTGATGACCTGCTGAAATAGCCAGAACTGAAAATGGATCTTGCCTGATGGAGCAGCACTGACCAATTTTTCTTCCTTTTTACTGAACAATAGTTCAAGCATTTGTCTGGAGTACACTTTGTATTTCCTTGTAGTATGGTAAATCAACACCAGTACCTCTTGGGATTTGGTGGAGCCAGGCTGGATCACATCAAACAACACAGCATTCTCTTATCGGTTGCTCAAAGTAAAACTTTCAGCAGTAAAGTACAGCATCTCTGTCTCTGTTAAGACAGTGAGACATCACTGTTCCTCTCTTCCAGTTACATCTCAGAAGCCACAAAACAAGCAAAGAATCTGAAATTTCAAAGTCCTAATTCATTTAAAAAAGAAATGCTGCTTAGTGGCATTGCATATGCCCAGAGCAGGACTGTATGTTGAATACATTCACTAAAACATTAGTTCATCTTTAAATATGAGGAGAGAATTTTTTCATCCTCTTCTTGAGAATGTAATGCAGATTGAGAGATCAAGTTAATTCTATTAAAAAGGTTTAAAAGATTCTGACACTAGAGTTAAGGGTACTGATATAGGTACAAGATGGTAGGTACAGTTTGAATAAAGCAAGAGAGCAGCTTCATGCCCTTGTTGTTACTCATGAACCTGAAACAGTACTTATAAGAAAATAGGTTTATTCTGATATCTTAGTCAGCACCATGCCCTTTATTATACTGAAATATCCTCTACAAAAGATTGATCTGAAATGGTTTCCTCTCCATCTTCTTCTGGTTGCTGTATATGCAACAGCTCCTTATCAGTAGGATTTGTTCATGTACTGAGCATCCTAGATTAATTCTGGAACCACATTAGAGAATATGTAAGTGAACTTACAGGAGCATGAAAGCAGTAAATCAGATGTAAGAGACTGTGTGTATCATACACAAAAGAAATACAAGGCTATTATTAAAATAAAAAGGAGCTGGACATCCTAAGTATGTGCTAATCATACCTCTGTTTTTGCAGTATATTAGCCTGTCATTTGGTATGCTAAAGGATTGGAAGTTGATGTTGCATATCCCATCAGCCATAGATTCAACCCACATCAGTGTCTTTTGAAGCTATTTTAAAAGACCAAAAATATTTCTGAAACACTTTTTCCATATAATTTCAGTACAAAATTCTCAATGCAGAAATAACTTTCCAATGTAAATTATTTCATATTTTGGTACTTTTTAGGTCTATAAGTCACTTTTTATATCCCACTGGGAGACAAAAATCTTATTTTAATCCAAAAATAAACTCAAATTTCTTATTCTGTGACTTCCAGAAAGCAAAGTTCTATAGATTTTTATATACAGAAGATAAAAATAATGACCCAGATGGAATCTGGCTTATTTATGGCCTCAAGCCAAAGCAAACACAGAAGGAAATTTTTAAGGAATAAGGCTGAGAGATGAAGATGATATTCTCAGACAAGATAACTTATTTTAAATGATAACTGCCTGAAGTTTTTTCAAGGTTTAAAATATTACAATTAGTCTGGGAAGATAGGTTAGAGGGTACTGAGCTGGTGAAGGGTTAAAAGGCAAATAATTTATGAATTTATTACATAGATATTTATATTTAATTTATAGTATATTTATTAGATGGAGATATTTTTCCTTTCCAGTGGATTTCAACATATAAAGAAAAATCAGTGTCAGCAATGACAACAAAAAACAAATGCAACCAGAGCAAAGTGGTGAAAAAATATAGGAATATAAAATCCTTTTTTGATGAAGGAGTTGATTGTATTTCTTTTGGTCCTGTTAAAAAATATTTACACACAAACTCACAGATCGTTTGAAGAGAGGCATGAGGAAAAAAAAAAGCAGAGGTTTTGAGAAGAGAAAACTGAAGACAAGGTTTGTCCAATCAGAAAGATGGGGTGAGATGATGTGAAACTGGGGAGGAAAGTAACTTTGAAGATTATTCTTTGAGTATAATACACCACACAACTGATCTAGATTCTGTTGTGAGATACAGGGGACTGCAAGTTTGGCCTTCAGACATAATGTAAAATATGAACAGATGGAAAATTTCAGAAGAGAAGAAGTCGTGAGGGCTCTGTAGGAATACTAATGAAGATTGAGTTTCACAAAGTGCGTATCAGGCTGCTTAGGGCAGGATGGTCTTGTCACTTGGTGGAGTGGCTAACCAGAAGGATGATTTTACTGGTTGCATTATGAAGACTGCGGGATAATACACACATTTTAGAAATTACACGAACAGACGAGCTATACTGAGTCAGACCAAAGTTGCACCCTTAGCCTGTCTCCACTACTAATCAATGAGACAAACATAGAGGAAAACTGGGCAAATAGACAATGAAGCTCACTTAGAATAATCTCCCTTGCTTCAGTATTTTGTAGTTTAGTTTGTTTCTAGATGAAAGGGTGGTATCTATCAACTTTTCTTTCAGTGGATTTCTTGTTCATGAAATACACAATCCTGTTTGGAACCCATGCAAACTCTTCCTGAAGGAAGTTTCAGACCTAAACCATATTGTTGAAAGAACCAATTTCTCATTTTGTTGGATGGCCCTTGGTACATCCATTAGACCAGAGTACAACCATTCCTTGATCAAAACCTCCATGTCATTCAAACCCCTACCATAGTCCTCTTAAGTCTTCTTTTCTTGAATGCTGAAGAATCACTTGTTCACTTGTTTGCCCTTCATATTATGAACTTCTCGAACATTTATCTATTCCTGACAGTTTTCCACATAACTGTTAAATTTCCAGTTTATTCATATTTAATGTAAGGATTTCTTTGAGAAGCAATAAGAACGAGACTCGATACTCAACATTTGGTCATACCAGGATATATCAGATGGCTTACTGCTTATTGTTTTGCTCTCCGTGCTTCTCCTGATAATTGTGACACACTTTTTCCTTAGACTGTTATTAAATATTTCATAGATCTAACTAACATAATTCCATGACCTTTTTCTAATAATTGGTTCCAATTTCACTGCTTTGCATATATATTTAGGAATGGTTTCCCTTGTGTCCTTTTATATCTAGCTATAAGAAATTTCACTTGCTCTTTTAGTCCTTTAATGTCATTAAGTCTTTTTGTCACTGTGTGCATTTGGCTTCTGTCTTTACTAACATGAATGATTTACTACTATTAGAGGGCTTTGTCTTCTTGTTACTCAGCGCTTTTTCTAGGACAAGATCTCACACTCCATTGGTGACCTCTGTCCACTGTGAAGCCATGCACTGTGCAGCACTCTGCAGGAAGCTGTAACAAAGACAAAAAACTATCACTTGCAGTGGAAGGGGAGACTGAAAGACTGGCAACAGTTTCCAGCTTTTATTGACCAAGTGCATTTGCTTTCTGGCACAATTACATTCATTTAAAATAGAATTTGTCAAATTTCAGATATAATTCTGCTCTTAAGGGAAAGCTCTGCATCCTGCCAAAATCACTGAAGATCTTTTCCTTGAAATACAGATTCAAAAAAGCAGATGTGATATTCAAAGCAAAAGGACAAAGGTCTGTATGTTTAGCAAGTGAATTATGAACTCATGCTCTTTTGGTTAATGTGATAATTTGTACTACATTAAGCTCGACTTCTCCCTCCATAACAGAGAGGCATCAAAACTGAGGCTGCAATGGAGTGTAAAGTGTTCTCTTTTCAACCTGCATTGAGGCAGGATGTAGTTTATCCAGGTCATTTTCTGACAGGTGTTTGTTTACATTGTTCATGAGCTCTTCTCATGGAGGAATTCCCATAACATTCCCTGCAGATTTTTCTAAATTTTCATGGTCACTGAAATTATGTAGTTTGTTTTTTTCACATTACTCTGTGACCACAAATGAAAATATGCACTACCTCCATTACAGCAGCTTTTGCACCCTGAAATACTTCTCTGCTTTACAAGGTGCCAAGTTCATGCAAGAGCATGCTTTTGCGTATTGAGGCAATTGCACTTTCCTCACATTGCTGGCTTTAACCCTCTCACTGGCTGCTCATAACTTGGAATATATTGCCCACATTCTGCTCAGGAAGACCCATGCTCAAGGTTGCAAAATATTTCATAGTTCTTTCATAGAATCATCACAGAATTATTAAGGTTGCAAAAGACCACTGAGATCACCTAGTCCAAGCATCATCCCATTCCCAATATGCCCACTAAACCATGTCCCCCAGTACCACATCTGCCCTTTTTTTGAACAACTCCAGAAACGGTGGCTCTACCACTTCCCTGGACAGGCTGTTGCAATGTCTTACCACTCCTTTTGAGAAGAAATTTTTCTTAATGTCTAGCCTGAACCTCCCCTGGTACAACTTAAGGCCATTACATCTCATCCTACCACCAGTGACATGGAATAAGCAGCCAACCCACACTTTGAAACAACCTCCTTTCAAGTAGTTGTAGAAAGCAATAACCTTCCCCTTCTCCAGACTGAACAATTCCAATTTGTTCAGCCACTCCTCCTAAGACTTGTGCTCCAGATCCTTCACCAGCTTTCATGGTGAATTCTTTGCTATGTTGACCATGAAATCACTCAAGAAGTGATTGGTAGGTCTCCTGAAATGTTTACTGAAGGACTTGTCCTGAGTATCTTCACATATATCTCAGCTCCATCTGCACTGTATAAGGTAACAACAGACACTGACTCTGTGCTAACAGCCTGAAGATGCAAATGTCAGCTCTGGGACTCACGCTGATGAATCTTCTTTCAAAGTTCAAGTCACAGTACACAATGTAAAAGATAGGTAAGGGTAGCCTGAGTGCAAACATAGACCTACGCTTAATTGACAGTTGTGCACATCACATCTCTTGTAAGCTTTTGCTTTCTAAAACAATCATTCCAACCAATTACAGTCCTGTCAGTCTCACTTCAGTGCCTGGTAAAATTACAGAGAAGATTGTTCTGGGAGTTACTGAAAAACACCTGAAAGACAATTCAGTCAGTGGTCACAGCCAACATGAGTTCATGAGGGGAAAGTTCTGTTTAACTAATTTTGTTTCCTTTTATGACAAGATTAACCATTTAAATGACCAAGGGAAGCTAGTTGATGTCACAGGGGAACAAAGCATATGGTGAGACAAATCCAGTAAATCCTGGAGGATGATAAATAGACAACAGGAAAAGACAACAGCAATGGTTTTCTGGATTAGTTGTTCACATTTTGTCCCATTGTGATTCAATCCCTTAAGAAATAAAGATGTAGAAATAATAAATCCGGGAAAGAAAACCTCAGCTGAAATGTAAGGTAAAGAGATTCACTAAAAATATTTTCCATTGAAAATTATATTTTTTTCTTTCTAAAATTCCCTAAAATTTGAATGTGAAAAATCTAATTTGCAGGTGCTTTGGTAAGAACCTTGTGATGAAAATTTTGAGAATCAATCTGATCTTTGTTTCAGACTCCACAATAAATAAATAAATAAAATAAAATAAAATAAAATCATATCAAGTCCACTTAACTACACTGTGCATATAAGAAATATCTTATCTTCAGGTATGGGTTTCATGAATGCTCTGTTAAATACATGAAGGAAAGCACTTTTCTCAATCTCTAGCTTGGACAGAGCTGGACCCTTTTCTGGTAGCAATGAATGTGGTTTATATCATATACAACAATCAGTCCTGATCACTGAGCACAGCTAAGAAATTGGAAGACATACATGACCTTATTTTTGCTCATATCTATCTAATTAGTCTAATTAAAATGTGATGTCAGTAACTGCACGTATTCTTCTATTCATAAACAAACATGAATAATGATAAATAATTTAATCTCAGCTTTTTTTCCATGGTGTTAACCATACATTTTACTGCTGCCTCTTTTCCAACACGCAAGGCTTTACTGAAGATAACTCAATAATTGTGGATTTGGTACAGACACTGGTAGGAGCCTAATCAGCATTTCCACTCAATCACATTTAGGAGTACATTTAGGAGTGGATTTTCCAATGTCATTCACATGTCATCTTTTGCTCATTGTCTGTATCTGAGAATATCACACAGGGCCTTACCAAAAGTAGCAGTAGTCAGAAGGTACCATTACAACACTTTCCCTCTAACTACTAATCCATTACTTCCTCATGAAGGTTAATACATTCATTTAATATGGTGTGATAGTTTGGTATACCCAAGAATTTAGCAGTCTGAGAACTTGGACAAGCTTCATGAGTGAGGATTATACCGTACTTTTAAAAGAAGACATAAACTATCAAACTGGCACTAGCCAGTCTTTTTGTCATTAGAATGAAATGAAACACTTTCCCACAGTATCCCACAATGATCTCCTGTAAGGTTAATGGTACCTTCTTTAAATATCAATGATGACAACTGTCAGACAGAAAATACTGTCCTGGATGACCTATGGCTCTGTTTGTTCCCTTGGCACAGATGGGATGTGAAAGAGGACCTTTGAAATGCAGTACTTTTATGGACCAGTTCACATTCCAAGTATAAATTCCAATACAGTTATTTAGAATACAGGCAAATATGTTTAATCCCTTCACCTCTTCACCTGGAGAGGGCATTGCACTAACAAAAAAAGACAAACACATGCAGAACTGACAACAGCCATATGGCAGAACAGGTGCATTCATTTGCAGATCTAAAAATGCTCATCCAATAGTCTTAAATACTAGTTATTTGGAACTCTGTTCAGGCCCCACATTACAGAAATGGCCAAACCAGACAGTATGCAGAGAGTTTTATGAGTGCATAGAAGTCAAGAAAACATGACCTAAGAAAAACAGATTGAAAGGAGTGGATAGTTTAGCCTAGTAAAGAGGAAATTGAGGGTGAACATGGCAGAAGCCCTGAAATATGCAGAAGGTTGCTGGAATGAGAAAGGTAGTAGATATTTCTGCATAACCATCTGGGTTAGGTCAACAAACAATAGACTCCAGTTGCATTTAGGGAGATCAATTGCCAGAGGAAAGATGAATGTTCACAAAGCTATAGAAATAATGGAGTAGGTATGGAATCTCTATTCTTGGAATGTTTGGAGTGAATTTTTCTTGTTTGTTCATCTGAGATTAAAAAAATAACTAACAAAACAAATGCATTTAGGATAGTTCTGTGCATACAGGGAACATAGATGAGGTGACAGACCATGAAAGTCCCTTTAGCCTTGTTTCCTGTGATTCACTATGTCATAATATTCATCCTGCAGTTGTGGCTCACTGGCAATAATTTCATCCCTCTAGTGAATACAGTGGCAAAACTCATTATTTCTGTCAACTTAGCTATTGCACAGGTGGCAGTGACAACACCAGTGCATCAGTACTGGGTAAACTTCCATGCTTGTTATTTATGACATCTAAATTATAGACAGATTTTCCCCCATTGGAAAGTTGGAAGAACTAGGATTTAAATACTTTTGCATGTGATGAGACTGAAAAATGGAAGATTTCAGACCATGTTTCTGTGTGAAACAATGTGAGTCCAACGGTTTCCAATATTGAAGATCTCCTTCTTTCCTCCTGGGTGTGCTCTGATTGACAGTTTTGAAGGCTCAAGCACCACAAGATCCCTTCATCTGCCTTCTTTTGTTTCATCTTCCATACTCCCACCAAGACAGATCAGATCTATTTGCTTAAATGTGCACAGGTTTCCCTTAGGTTCTGGGGAAGGGGAATGACAATTTAACATGACCCAAAGAGAATCTATCCAGAATAAAAGCATTAAATACAAAATGCTAAAGTATTGCCAGTTGTTTTTGTTTTTGTTTTAAATGAGAGTTAAACCAGAAATGGAGTTCAGTGATTTTGGGGGACATTTTTACTCTTTTTATGTCAGCATTTTACTTTGCTATGTCATATTTGTCTTCTTTGAACTGCACAGAGCTGTTTTTATTTTTAGCATCATTACCAAGTCCAAAGTGGAAAAAGATCTGCTGTATTAATCAACAGCCAAAGGAAATAAATCTCTACTCTTTCTGCAAACACGCTGCTGCACGATACGTTTTCCTTGGGCAAATTTTATTCATGACAGAAGCCAGCCATCTGCTGGAGTGCTGCTGCAATAACCCTTTCTAGGACAGCAGGACAGAGATGCTTGCTGATGTTTGAAAAATGCATCATTTTCTTCAAACTTAATGTTTGAGGAAGGGGAGGTTCAGACTGGATGTTAGGAAGAGAGGTCAAACACTGGAACAGGCTCCCTAGAGAAGTGGTGTGATGTCCCATGCCTGTCAATGTTCAAGAGACATTTGGATAACACCATCACTAATATACTTCAACAAAAATTTCACAGTTCTGGGAGCAAGAAACACAATATTCACAATTTTTAACTCTGCCTAATAATCAAAGGATCAATGCATAACTTGAAATATTCTTGTCCATAATTTTCCTCAAGGATTGTAAAATAAATTAATGAAGGGTATTTATTTTTGAGGTTAAATTGATCCAAGACAAATTCCCAAGAACGGAGACTCTGTTTTCTGCCCTGTTATGTGGCCTTCCAAGCAGTGCCTGGGCCTTTGGCAATCGGTATGGGCCAGGAATCATTCCTAATGCATACCCTAGGTGCAGTCACCTTCTTTCGACACGTAACAGAGTAAAAAAATATAGATGAATATTGCATGTGTCACCAAGCCTCCACAATCAGACATTTAACTTACCTCTACAGATAGGGATATAGCATCTATGAATTAGACTTCTGTTGCAAACCAGCCTCTGCAGCTGTTTCTTATTGGCTGATAGTCCCTGTATAATTTAATTGCCTGACTCAGATTCACAGTCAAAAGAAGAAAATGAACTAAAATCTCAGTCTGTGTCAGGTCTCAGATAATCTACTCAAGTCTCATGCAGCCCATTCATGACCAGAAGTAAGAATGCCTTTCTTCAGCTTTGTGGATCTGCTGATGGATGCTTATTTAGTTATACCAGATAGAAACTGTAGTTCTGGTCACAAGTTTGTCTTCATTATTTGCCACCACGGCCTAGTGAAGAAAGGATCAAGTTATCTTGCCCTTTGATAAGTGTAATGCTCTGCTCTTTGCTCTACAATTTGAATTGATATTTAGTAATGATCCAAGAAGCCACATCAGAAACAAAAGGTTGAATTTTCTGTTTGAAGGTGAAGCTGATTAGCATCTTTGCTTGGGCAAAGAGGTGTATCCCATAAGCTAATGGGGCTGAAATAATAATGGCTTGTGTAATAGTCCCTGGCAGGGACCTGATGCAGCACTGCTCAGAAATGACAGTTTGATGATAGGACAAATTGGTTGATTTACCAAATGAATTACCTCTGGAAGTGCACTCAGACCTCAAGCTGTGATTTTTAACTTAATAACAAAGTTTATTTCCCACCCACACAACCCTGGATTACTTACATTTTCATTACCTTCCACTGACAGATCTCTGAAATCAGAAGACGTTGAACAGTAAAAACCTGGAGATGGAAAAATATTAATTGAATTAAAGACATGAAAAATGATGTTCACTTTCAAGAGGAAAAATAAAAATTTTCCATGCCTCTGTTGTTAAGCAGTCATGATTGTTTTAAGAGATTATGAAGATGGTAATAATCACCTATTGCCTGTGGATATGGAGATTCCTCGAATGGATGCGTGGCTCAGACTGAGCCCATCACTCATTTTCCAACATAAGGAAAGGGGAAAACCAGCAATCTTAGCCATCTCTCACTGTGCATTTGATTCATCTCTAGCACAGTGTAGTACTATCAAAACAAATCCCTGTTTAGGCATCTGTCAGGATGTTGAAGAGTTGTATCTGCAGAGACCTAAAAAAAAATATTGCCTCAGAAACGAGTACTTCTAATTGATTCCTAACAAATACAAAACAAAATAAAAAGGCTTGGCCACACAGAGGCCCTGTGATCTATATACATCTCAATCTTATTAGACTTTTTGGATCTTTCTTGAACTGAAAACCTGTCTGAAGCTTTCGCATGGTGCTTACATTCTGCTTTCTCTCCCTTACTGGGCCGGAAACATTAAAAAGGCCTTTCAGAGTTTCTGCTCTTATTTCCATCAGTAACTTGCAAGAAAATAAGTATGAGAAAGAAAAACACAATGTTTTGTAACCCTAAGAGACCATGACTTGGATTTGCTTCTGGATTTGGCTGGAGACTCTGTACATTCTTTGTTTTAATGGAACCTTTTTCAGGTTCGTCTTCTATGATGGATTTCTGGAGACAGACAAACTCTTTGCAGTCTGCCCAGGGTAGAAGCCCATGTACTCAAGGAACAAAGTTAAAAGTACATTCTGCTAATGATTTTCCAGCACTGCTCCTTTTATTGACATTTCTGCTATAATTGTCTGAAAGCATGTCACCCCAGGGCCTCAGTGAATATTCAGAGGAAATGATTATGTTTAAAATCATGTCTCTAACAAACTGAAAATTAAGGCAACCTGTTGGTACAAACGGCCTGAGAGCATTAGCACATTGATCCCAACAGCAATCTCAGTGCCAGCTCATTTCTGAAGTTGCAAAGTTGTTTTCCATGAGTTTAATGTGCCCAGGTTATGTGATCAGGAAAAATCAGAGCCAGTAATTGCTCTCTCCCAGCCTCACCTTAGCAGATAGAAATGCTGGTTTACAATAACACAACTTTCCCTGCAACTGCTAATTGCTCTTCTGGAAAAGACTCTACTCTTCATTGAACTCCAAATCACACAGTACTACCAGGATCACCTCTTTCCCATGTTACAACTGAGAGAAGTACATGGAGTCTAATGCAGAATCTTTAATTCATTATTACTGGCTCCAGAGTTGTACATAGTGCTAGGCGCAGTCTTGCGCTGTGATTCTCAGAAATCATAGGAACCATGGAAATCACAGAAAGGCCCAAGTGAGCGACCTCAGAGATCATCCAGTCTAACCTATCATCATAAAAAGAGGGCCTGGACAAAATTATCTAACACCCTGTCCAGACAAACCTTATAGGTCTCAAGTGTTGGAGAATCCGTTACATCCTCCTTATCTTCACAATTTGAGGAGTTGTGAGACATAAAGAAGCAGAGAAAAGTTTACAGCTAATGGAAATTGAAGTCAGATTGAGGACAGTCTCTGGAGAGATTCTTAGTTTCCACACTGCTGGCTCTTACCTTTACCTTCCTTTTTCTGTTGATGACTAAATTGTTTCCCAAACAATAGTGTCTTTTGTTTTTTTCCACACAATACGTTTGGGAATCAATGCCAACTTAAGGGCAATTGCAAAGAGAATTTAATCATAAGCAATAATAAAACCAAAAAATCTTATCCTGTTGTTCCATATCTTCATGTTTAAAAGCTTTTCTGAATGTTTTCTCTGTGTCTTACCTTTGATTGTTGAGTTTTCCTGCTGCAGGCTGAAGGGAGGAAGAACAGCAAGCAAAAAGACTGTCTCCAGTAGCACTTCTGCACAATTTGGGGGACATCCATGACAAGTGGCTATTTCATAGCATTTCAAACTGTTACAAGTTGTGACTGGGATCCAGTTATCTCCAGGATTTTCTCCTCAGACTTCCAATGAGCCACCATATATCCCTGTGGAGATTCTTGATATGAATCCTTTATAAACAGAAGAACTGATCCCTCTTTTTATTTGTTTGCTAGAATTTTTGTTCATATTCTTGGCATTTGAAACTATTTTTATGAGCTGATTAGGTCTTGGGTGCAGGGGGTGCAATGAGGGGTTACCTCATTGCAGCATTTCAATACCTAAAGGGAACCTACAGAGAGGAGGGGAATCAACTCTTTGAAAAGGTAGATAACTGCAGGACGAGGGGAAATGGTTTTAAGCTGAGGGAAGGGAGATTTAGGTTGGATGTCAGGGGAAATTCTTTACAGAGAGAGTGGTGAGGTACTGGAACAGGCTGCCCAGAGAGGTTGTTGATGCCCCGTCCCTGGAGATGTTCAAGGCCAGACTGGATGGGGCCCTGGGCAGCTGGTCTAGCATTAAATGAGGAGGTTTGTAGCCCTGCATGTGGCAGGGGGGTTGGAGCTTCATGATCCTTGAGGTCCCTTCCAACCCGGGCCATTCTGTGATTCTGTGATTCTGTGATTCTTCCTCCAGTCATCCGGGACCTCACCTGACAGCCATGACTTTTCAAATATGATGGAGAGCGGCTCGGCAACCACCTCAGCCAGCTCCTTCAGAATCCTGGGATGCACGCCATCCGACCCCATAGGCTTGTACACATTCAGTCTCATGAGGCGGTCTCAGACCTGCTCTGTCCTCACAACGGGGGGGGATTTACCACCCCAGTCCCCACCCAGAGGTTTAGGGATGCAGGGCTCACGGACGTGAGAAGTACTGGAATCCTGGCCGCCAGTGAAGGCCAAGGCAAAGAACTCAGAATTCAGTACTTCAGCCTTCTCTTCATCCGTTGAAGCCAGTTCTCCTTTTACATTTACCAAAGGAGGTACACTCACTTTGGCCTGTCTCTTCTGGCCAATGTACCTGTAGAAAGTCTTCCTATTGTTTTTCATGTCCCTCGCCAAGTTCAGTTCTGCCTGCGTCCTGGCTTTCCTGATCCCACATCTGCAAGTCCGGACGACATTCCTGTACTCTTCCCAGGTGGCATGCCCTTGTTTCCAGAGCTTGTATGCACCTTTCTTCACCCTCAGCACGCCCAGCAGGTTCTTACCGAGCCACGCCAGCTTCCTAGCTCCTCTGCCTGATTTCTTGTTCAGAGGGACGGAGAGTTCTTGTGCTCTCAGGAAGGCATCCTTGAAGAGTAACCAGCTCTCCTCAGCATTTTTGTTTTTAAAGAAAGCAAAGACACTTCCTCCTAAGTTGGTGTCATAATTGATCCTCACATAGCAATTCACTTTTCCATTATGGAAAATACGTGACTCTCTTCATATTTCAGTCTGAATAAATTTTAGAAATCTAGAAGAACAGAAAGATTTGAAAAGGAAAGTGAAGCATTATATTCCCTAGACTGCTTTTCTAGCGAATACTAGCTGGGCATTTCTAAACCAAAGATGCAATTATTCTTCAGTATACAGAAGTTTAAGAATAGAGCCCAGATTTTTCAGGACTTAATTTCATGTCACTCTGCTTCTTTGTACTTTGATACAGTAGTTTATTGCCCTCTGTGTATAGTTTAGATGCACTTTAACATGACAAAAGAACAGTCAGTCACCAAAATGGATGTGTTCGTCCCTTTTCTTGCCTCCTTCATGCTGACATAAGCACTGCTAAAGTCATTCAGTCATTCAACGCTGGGACAGATCCCAGTTGAAAACTCATCATTTTGAGGAATTTGCTATGTGAAATTCCCTGTTTCAGGTCACTGCACCACTATCTGAGAAGCAGTGCCAGCAGAAAGCAGTGGTGGGAAGGCCTAACCAGCACCAAGAGCCAGGGCAGCATTTATAGGGATGAAAGAGACTGCAGCTTCGGGTGAAATGCTGCACCCAATTCCTGTTTGAATTTCCCAAGCTTCAGTTTCCACTATTTTTTTTTTTAATCTTGTTTTTGTCCTCTAACTAAAATTATCCTTCTCATGCATCCAAAACACAGCTTGTCACTGCAGCCACAGGTAAAAAACTGGGCTCTCCTGATCCTTTTCAGTCTCACCATTTTATGTCTTTCAAGCAATACTGCATCACATGTTCCTGGACACAATTTTGCATTTATTCGGACTAAAAGAGTCAAGTAAAGGAACAAAGCAAATCATTCTCATGTATGCAATGGCCTTCCCACAGCTCCAGCTTATTTCATGTTATTCATCCTAATTGAGTTGTCAGTGTATTTCTGAGACAGAAGTCTCATTAGGATGGCCTCAAATATGCACTTGAGGAACCTTCTCACATTACCTTTTCATGAGTGATGCGGAGCAGCTTCTCAAGTGAGCCAGGCCAAACTCAAGAACCCAGCTGTTCCATCATGCTGCTCCTTTGCCTCTTCTGTCAAACCCAAATTTTAGTAGCAGTGATCTTCTTTGGAGATCACGTTCAACATTTGGAACACCACTTTGCTGGGAACTGATGAGATGCAGCCAAAACACATTGAGATTGCTGTTTCATATTCACAGTTATGTAGGTGCAGTGAGTCAGAGGTACAGCTGCATTTATGAGCTAAGTGACTATTTTTCCCTCTGGCCCAGACATCATGAGGAACACATATTCCTGCACTTAATTTTCCTGGCTTAGCATCTGATTTTAATTCCTTACCTTCTGTTAACAGGTCAGATGGCTTCCTCGTATATTTTCTGCCATACCTCTACTTCTGTTCCCCTACTTTTTTTTTCATTCATTCTTGTATTCACTCTTACTGCATTAGAGAAGCTTTCTGTGGTTTCTCTGATGCCTTATTCTTAATACTGTGCCTATTTTACACAGCATAAGTGCTTAGCGCATTTGCAACTGTCAATTTCCTAAGCAACTCTTTCTTTTTGCCTTAACATGTCTCCTTTTCTTATAAGACACTTTGCCTCTAGGTCTACCTCTAATTAATTAATTCCTATTGCCTGAATTCAAGTGCTTGCTGCCTATGGAGCCCTGTGGAAAGGTCTGGGTACTAGAGAAGAGCAAAATTATTCCATTTGATTTGTAAATGCATCATATAATAAAGAATTGAAATCTATCTGTGGGGTAACAGTTAGAGTTCATGAAATGTTAGGAAAAAGCTGACATCAGGCAATTGATAATTTAAAACAAATTGAACCAAAGCAGTCCCAAAACAAAGAAAGACCAAAAAGGTGAGAATAAAATGCAAGCAAGCCAAAACGAGGGCAAAGCAGGGAGGTAAGAGCAGCAAAAAGGGGCAAGGTAAAATCTTCATTTTCCCCGAGAAAGAGATTCTCAAGAATCATAGAAACCTAGAACATCCTCAGTTGGAAGTTACCCATAACGTCCAATTCCTGGTTCCCCATGGGACCACCCAAAAATTAAACCACATATCTAAGAATGAATTCCTGAAGCATCTCTAGATGCTGTGTTTTCTCTTAATGAAGAAAACAATCAGGGAACCTGTCAATAAAGAAAAAACAACGTACTATGTTTTGCAATTTCTGTCATGGCTGGAATGTAGAAAATTACTTGACTGATAGTCTCTTTTGCTCTAACTTTGGCTGTCTTCGTTATCTACACATTAGAAGAAAAAAATAAAAGACAATGGAAGGCTCACCTCCTTTGTACAATAAAGATTCTTTGTTCTTCTTTTCTTCCACCAATTCTAGCATGTTTAAAGGCTTAGTTTTGTTTTTTCTAGTCATCATATGTAACTGCTAATTAAAAAAAAAAACATGTATTTTTCTAACTTCTGAAAGTTTATGACAGAGATTGCCATTTGGCTTTTTTGAAATATCAGTTTCTAAGGTAATTTAATATCCAAACAAGATCGCCTTTGCTGAAAAACAAGCCAGCCAATCAAACAAGCAAACTACCAGAAGGAAGTGAACATCCCAATTTTTGCTGAAAATGTCATTTACAAGACAATCTCATCCAGGTTCCAGGAAATCCAGAAGGATCATCCCTTTCTTATCCCAGAAGATAGAGCACATCACTTAACCCTCTGAGGGCCGCATCCGGAACTGTTTGTTTGATGGGGAATTCATAAGTCATCACTTTTTGTATGGCCATTTTGACTCCAGATCGTAGTGGTGACACCATATCTCATGACCAGTAAAACTGTCACCCTCGACCTCTTGTTTGTTCCATAGGTCCTGACAAATTTGCACATCATATTCTTTCTGTTCCTGTTTGAGCATCTGTGGGACCCACCTTGTGCAAACTGTATGATATTCCAACATTGCCATCATCATTTCCAATGCACTGAAGCAGACATGCACGTCCATACAGAGTTCTCCTATTGTAATTTGCCAATTACATAGTTGGTCAGCATGGATGAGCTGTTCAAGATGCTCAACATTTCCTGGTGTGACAGCTGTGCATGGCATTTTTGAATGTGGCTTGTCTTTCACATCGTTGTTGCCACTGCTGAAACCCACCATCCAGTACCTCACTGCACTCACATCCACTGTTTGGCCTCCACAAACGTTCAGTGTCAGTGAATATCAATGGATTCCATTTTTTCCGTGTGGAGGAGTTCAGTGACACACCATTGCTTCATATGCACTTCCATGTCAGATGCCATTTTGTCAGCCTGCTACTCCACTGCCATCTGTCACACCGCAACAAAATTTATTGGAATATTGGTGGGAACGTTCAGCTTCTGCTGTTATACTACCAACATCTGCCTCTGACATCATGGGACAACATAATAAAATGGGAGGAATTTCTTCCAGAGCAGCCTTCGTAAGAATTCTACTCAGTCTTCAAATTCACAGAACTACAGAATCACCAAGGTTGGAAAAGACATATAAGATCGTCCAGTCCAACCATCCACCTATCACCAGTAGTTCTCACTAAAAAAAAAAATAAAGACAGCAGTGGTCTTAAAAGATGACCAAAGATGAAAATGTAAAAAATGCAAGACAGCTGTTTAACAAAGACTGTTAAAATATAAGGATTGTGTGTTCCTTTCTTTACCAGGAAACTGGGAAGTAACAAGCAGAGGTGCATCTGAAGAAATCAAGGAGACTAAGACATTTATTAGATAAGATTTTTTGATATTCATCAAATATTTTGACACCAGTTATAAGACAACGAAGAAGAATCAGTGCAAAGTGAAAAATTACTTTTATTGTATATTTTTGTACTAAATAATGATTACATGATAAGTAGTCCTATAACAGCGTAACTGAGAAACACACTATAAAATATAAGAAAATATGTAAGAAAATACAGGTGGAATGACATTACAGATCATCTACCTTTTACTGTATCTGAGTGAAGGATTAGCTCTGCTGAAATCATTCTTGGCAGATGTTTGTCTAATGTATTATTCAAATTTTCAATGACAAAGATTCCTATCTCTGTAAACAGTATCGTTTGCTGTTTATTGTCCTTAAACCATTTCTCCTTTTATGTCTCTTTCTAAACTTTAAGCAATTTACTTTTTGCCCTGCCCACAATGGATAGGAAGAACATTTTCAGTCTTTCCTTTCTTCAGCAGACTTGCCACAGCTCAAGAAGACAGGGCTGTATTCTCAAGAGAAAATAGTGCTATTTCTTTAGTCTTATACCAGACAGAATATTTTATAAGATCCTGCTTTTCTCTGGGTGCTTCCACCCAATCCACAACTAGATTTTCCCTGCATAGTCCACATCTGATTTGCAGTCCACGCTGACCTAAGGAATTTAGCTGACGCATTTCTAATACTGATCAGAGTAGGAGGATATTTACTACTTTTGTGCATCTCAGAAATTAGAGGGATGTTCAACAGTGTTAACTTGTTTTCACATTGTGCTCCACTAATGTCTGTAGATACTCTTTTGAAGACTTCTACCTAGAAAGTCAGTCTAGAGCACTTTACTGAATAGCTGTTATGTCTAAATCTCCTGTGCATGACCTGGAGCGTGATATTCAGTCTTCATCCACCTGGATAATGTCTCCTAAGGCCATCCTTCGAGTAGACTGTCTCTTTACAAAGGAAGCTTCGTCTGTTTCCTCTTGCTGTGCTCCTCTTTCCTTTTGCTTTTTGGCCACATTCTCAATGAGCTTGCTTGCATCACTGAGGGTTTTTTGTGTTCGCTGACCTGCAGATTTCTTCTTCCCTTCTCCCACACTTGAATCCGTGACCTTTAAGGGTTTGGCTTTCCCCTGGTCTTCCTGCTGTTCTTTCATGTGCTTTACTCTGAATCGGCGTCGACAATTGTTCTGGTAAGGATCAGAGATGCTGTCAGGGCTGCTAGACTCTTCATGTACATCCACCTGGAGAGTGGGAATTGATGCCTTATGAAGTGTCCTGGGAGCCTCTTCAACAGCTGGTTGCTTAGTCAATTTTGAGCCTGTCTCTGGAGGCAAAATAACTTGAATTTCTCCCAGGGGCTTGCTGCTTTTAGGGGAAAGGGGATCATTTTTATTTTCCATAGCAGCCTTCTCACTCAGCTTTATCTTATGAAGGTTTTCCAGCTCCCCCTGAGCCAGATTCTTTACTCTTTTTACATGGGGTTCATTGCTGATGGAGCTAATAGCTGTCAGCTTCTGAGCAGCCATTTGGGCTTCTCTCTGGATGCTCATAATCTTTTGAAGCTGGGCTTCTTTCACTTCCACAGGGATCTCCAGAGGAGCCAACTTCACTGGCCTCTTCAGGGTAACATTCTCTGTGCTATATGACTCATTTGCACGGTGCAGGCTGGGAGACAAAGACCCCTCTCTCTTTACCTTTTCTGGCCACAACTTTTTATCTCCCTGGGCTATCTTCTTCTCTGACATCCTGGGTGAAGAAGGATGGATACCAGGGTTTCTGTGTTCACTTCCTGGCTTCTCTTTTGGCAGGATAAGTGTAGGATTCTTGTTGGGCTGCAGGTTCACAATAGTGACTTCACTGACATTGCAGTGTCTGGGCATCAGCTTTTCCTCAGCCATTGGTGCAGCCTTAAAGAAAGCAAACAGATACAATGTTCACTATCATACATCACATTAGTGGTCTATTAGCTTTTTATATAATGTTTGATAGTCTGGAAAGAGTGCAATCTTGGTGTCCCTTGAAGTGTACTCATATTTACAGGCACTGAGTTCTGTGCTCAGTTTGACACAACCCTGACTAATCTATAAAGAGGGTTCCATGTGTGGAGACTTGAGAAGTTATTGTTGTCCTATATATAGAGTGTCCTTTCTAAGCAGTGGGTAGCACCAGTCTGTACGCTGTGATCGCCAACTTAAGGGAAGACAATGACTTCCAAGACACATGGAACGTAATATTTTAACCAGAGCATTAATGTTAGGTTGGAGGAGCTCCCAGTTGAGAATCAGGTGTGCATCTTTCCCTTTGTCCTCTGACATGCTGAGAGATGGGCATTTTTAAGAAGTGTGATCACCCATCCCATTCCTGTGCCTACAGAGACATGTGTCTTACAAGGGCCTTACCTCAGAAAAGTGCCTTAGTTTTCCCTCAAACTCTCCCTGATTTCATAAGGTGTTTTTCTCTAAAGGACAGACACTTAAGCCAGTGATGATTTTGCTAGTGTCAATAGAAGAAAAACTGAAATGGGTCTTGAAAGTGCTCTTCATACCCTTGGTCTTGTTCCGTTTCGAGTACACAAGTGACATGCTAACTTAAAGACTTACTAAATGAGAAACTTGAGGAACCTGAAGCTCATTTCTTGCCTTTGTTCAGAGGAACTTTATTTCATGGTTAGGAAAAGGTCCTGATTATCATCAATAATATAAGCATCTCACTGGAAAAAGAGTTTTGCCGTTGAATTTTCTAGCGCTATGTAAACAATGAAGGGCTCATAGGTGGCATCAGAAGATGAGCTTTGTTCCCATTTCTGCCCAGATGAGTAAGTCCTCCTCCCTTAGGTCCTCTCTTCATTCCTGCTCTCTGTGTCTTGAACAGACTACACATTTTTTGATCAGTCATGAGCAATATTCTTAGCTATAGCTGGGACCTGTAGAATCAATTATAATAAAGATAGCTGACTAAATGATAGCATTAACTTGTTCTTCCTCTGGTGAACAGAGGAGTACATGAGCTATTTTACTTCACAACTCCTATCATTTCTCAAATCAATTTCTGCATTGGTAATTTCTGTTCACTGATGTTGGTGGGATTTTTTTTTAAGTACCTGGATCTAGTATCATCATAAATAAAATAATACATTTCTTGCTCTTCCCGTATCTTGCTGTGTTCCAAGAAAGCAGTTAAGGCTGCCTACAGCTCTGTAAAAGTAAAGTGAAATACAATAAACCTAAATAAAATCTTGCCTTAAAATTCAGACACATAAACCACTGAGACAGAATGAAAGTTCCAATGCACAGTGAAGTATGGAAATGGAAAGGAAGAAAAGGTAAACAATGTAGTACCTCCAAATGATTATTCTTTAAAAGTTCTGGGTTGAAAAGCCTTTTACCTGCCTTTTAAAGGGTCAACTAAAACACAGCTATTTAAGCCTACGGAATGACCTACCTAGACAGTGCCTCTTTCTGGCTATGACCATTCTTTGTTTTTAAGATATTGTCTTGATTTTGTCTGAGATAATTTTCTTCCTGGTAGCTGGTATGGTGCTCTGTAGTGGATATAGGATGAGAATAATGTTGATAACACACTGATACTTTAGATGCTGGTGAGCCGTTCTCACACAAAGCAAGGACTTTTGCTTCTCATACTGCCCTGCCAGTGGGGGCTGGGACCTAGGAGGGAGTTGGGAGCCTGGAGGGAAGATAATCAAAACGGCTGACCCAAATTGTTCAACAGGATATCCTATCCATATGACATTGTGCTGAGCAATGGAACTACGGGAGTTGGCCAAGGGGCTGCTTCTGTCTGGGGACTGGCTGGGCATCACTCAGCAGGTGATGAGCATTTGCACTGTGCATTACTTTTATTATTATTATTATTTTCCATTCTATTTCCATCACATTAAATTGCCTTTATCTCATCATATGAGTTTTACCCATTTTCACGTTCTCTCATCCACTGGACAAGGAATTGAGCACATGGATGTATGGTGCTGAGCTGCCTATCAAGTTAAACCACAGCAGATAGTTTCAGAAGAGGAAAATTTAGCCATGCTAAGAAGGCTAGGAGAAATTTTGCACACCATCTAAATCCTATTGGACTCTTAATGTTAATGCACTTAAAATCTGTCCAAGGCTAATGTACAAGATAAACTGCATCTTCTGTTACCATGCACACATTATTCAATACCTTCTCAAAATGTCCATCTGCTATGTGTATGCTCCTACATAAATTTTAATTAAGTAATTGGCCCAGTCTTGTGTAGGTAATTGCTATGTGCCCAAAATTCCCTTTGCAGTCAGTGTGAGACCCATACAAAGAATGACTGCTTCAAAATCTCAGGATCAAAGTATTATGATAGTGGTATTATCAAAGGGATCACCAGTCTTTATTTAGCAACCACAACCTTTATGTAATTTAAGGACTTTCCTCACTACTCTCGGCTTTCTGATCCTTCTGAAATAAGCTGCACAGTAGTGCAGAAACGCAGAGACAGAAGGGCCCCAAAAAAGTCCAATTAGCATGAAGTGACTTCAATTATAAGAAATTTGGTGTCCCTCCATAAACAGGAATCTGATGATCCTCTGCTTAAAGCTAGCTTGACTTAGCGCCCAGACTGGAGGATCCTCAGAGAGAGGTACTTTTACTATTTTTACTTCAATTTGATTTCAAGAGTCTGTTCATTGCAGGGCAATAAACACTTGATTTATATGCAGAAAGTGAGATTTGAAAATGAATCTTCAAGAAATCTGATGCTGTTTTGAAACCTTGTTCACCATCTTGACTGCTAGGTTAAGAGATAGAGCTGAGGAACCCTACCAGTGATTCTATGATTCTATGGTATTCAATCTCTATCATTCTACAGCTGGTGAAAGCAGACAGGTTTAGAATAGACACAGGAGCCCTGAGGTTTCCTCTTTGTAGGTACATGCAAAAATGGGGAACAGAAAAAGGGCATATTTAACATGAAATGCAGATAGATACCCTGCACCTACATACCTACATACTTCCAGAACCAGCTGGACTTTAGCCTAGCTATCCATCAGCAGAAAAAGCAGCAGCCTGTTGTGGTATCACACAGCTCAGCAGGGCTCAAGATCCAAATCACTGCTTTATGCAAATCTCTTTTATGTTGACTCCAAGATGCTCCCCCATTTCAGATCCATTGTGAGCATAATCAAAAGGAGGCAATACTGGGATTGTGCTATACCTCATTAGGTACATCATGATTGATGGGTATCCTTTAAAAATCCCTTTTTCGTTAGTCACAATTTTGAAGTTTTCTCTCTTTCCTCAATGAAACCGTATTTATAGCAAATTACATTAAAAAAACAAAACAACAACAACAACAAAAACCCTAAATCCCAAGCTCTTCCTACATAAGGAAAAGCTTTAATCTCATTGCTACAGGATAATCTATAGCGATAAGCAGATGTTACACAACTCAGATACTTTTCCTTCCTATCATCACATGTATCAGCTGATGGCTGCAGTTCAAAGGTGAGGACAAAAATACGTACGGAAGGAAGTTCACAGATCAAATCCTTCAGCTTATCTAGCTGAAAGCTTGTCCCCAGAGTGGAGATTTCTGAGTTCAATTCCAAAATAAACACCAGGCCTTCAGCATGCCTTAATTCTCCATGTGATGCCTGAGTCTCTGCTATTCAAAAGCCCTTTGGCACGTGGATATCCATTACACATGCTGTCATTCAACAGGAGCAAGAAATGATTCAGTTTAAACATCCAGGAATTAACGCCTTTGCATCCACTGCAGATTCTGCATATACAGTCAGTGGTTCAGGCCATTATGAATGAAACACATAGCAGGAACAGTCAGAAGCCAAGTAACTCCCAGAAAATCTCTAAATATCCAGTCTCTTGATACAGTCTCTTGATATGCCAGCTATTTTTGGCAGCTGGCATAAGGATCACAGGTGCAGTATCAGGAGCATGTACTGCTACATTGTCATTTGCTGCTCTGGGAAAAATTAATAAGACAGTGATGTCTGTGAACCAGTGGGTTCTAGGGCATCAGATGGTTCATCAGTCTGGTGATACTAAAGTATAACACTATTTGTAATTAGCATTACTGAAGACAGCGTTAATATCACACCTAGATGCAGCGTTAATATCACACCTGGTCCAGAGGAAGGTGTCCCTGCCTATAGTAGGGGGTTTGGAACTAGATGATCTTAAAGGTCTCTTCCAACACAAACCATTCTACAATTCTATGATTCTATGACTTTAACCTCAATGTAAGCAAGTACCAAGGTGGAGTATGTTGTTTTGTTACAGTTCGCCTTCCATTGTACTTCTCACTATCTTAATATGATGATAGCAAGAAGAGGTTCAAAACAAAACAAAGAAAAGACATTGAGTAGTCTAAGCTCCAGCTCAGCATCAGGAGACCCACCTCAAGCCCTGTTCCACCACAAGTTGCTTGTGGAATGGCGAGGAAGATGCTTCATCCTTCTGAGTCTGTTTTCCATCTGTAAAATTGATCTGATTCCCTCTCGTAGTTCATAGAATCATTATAGATATAAATATATTGCAAGTTACTCAGAAAAACTTGAAATGATGATATGTTAGATCCCAGAATAGGTTCACTTCCAAATAACTTAATTTTCAGAAAACAAGTGCTTCACAGAAGCTAGCACCTGTTGAATAGCCAAAAATTGATACACTTAAAGATCTGTAATGACTCAAAAAGTACAGTCAGTAATGCTGAGTTATGTATAAAATATTTTCCCCTATGCAATTCTGTACACTTCTTTACATATTATATTGGGAATACATTATACAGATCCTTTTCAGAAACAAGCAGAGGACTTGTTTTTATATTATGGATTTCATTTTGTAGGTGAGAAAGAGTTTTGGACATGACTTAGTATTTGCAGTCATTAACTTTATTATTTCATAAAACCATATTTAATATTTACTCAAAAAGTGGGGGAGATCCTAAGAGGAATTAAATTATTTAATATAATTCGGCACTGTCTCATTCCTTTTGTTATCACCACTTCTGTAATTCCCTCCTGAATGCAAGAAGAGTCACATTTCAGTTTTAGAAAACCTACAGTAGATTTACCCTTGCAGATACAAACAATTTTCCAATTGTGGACCCTCCAAGACTTCCCATTGCATAACCTAGCTTTGCTGAAGAAGGTAACTCTTCAGAAGATTCATGTAGGGAAGAAGTGGAGCCACAGGACTCCAGTCCTGGACTTATTATTGACACTCTTTGACCACAGTTATGCCACTTAAACTAACTTCTGCAACTTCTACATCTAAATTGGTATACAGTTCCTTATTTAGATTTATAAAAAATGAACAACTAATACTAGATTTCTAAATACAGACATAAGGTAAAAATAAATGACCTGTTTTTCAATTGCAGTCCTGGCTTCATACTTCTTAAATTTGTAACTGAAGATGCAAGTTTTAGCTTCACAAATCTTAGACTTAGCTGTCAAAACAAGGAGACTGATATCCCAAAGACCTGAGCACCTGAAGTTCCCAGCCCCTTCAACAAGAGAAGTGAAGGTTTGCACACGCAGTTGGACCCAGGATGGAGAGCCCAGACCTATAAGGCTGTGGGCTGCGTTGTGTGCCTGTGTGGCATTACAGCACTAACACAAATCTCACTGGAGTGGAGCAAATCACAGCAGTATCACAGAATCACAGAGTCCCAGGTGTTGGAAGGGACTTCTGGAGATCATCCAGAAATGATGGTCCAAAATGCCTGCTACAGCAGGTTCCCTAGAGTACATTGCACAGGAAAGCGTCCAGGTGGGTTTTAAATATCTTCAGAGACGTAGACTCCCCGTCCTGTTGGGACAACCTGTTCCTGTGCTCTGTCACCCTCACAGTAAAGAAGTTTTTACTCATGTTTGTGTGGAGCTTCCCATGTTCCTGTCTGTGCCTGCTGCCTCCTGTCCTATTATGGGGTACCACTGGAAAGAGTCTAGCCCTATCTTTTTGACTCCCATGCTTTAGATATTTGTAGGTGTTGATAAGATCCCACTCAGTCATCTTTTCTTCAGAGAGCAGTTCCAGTTGTCTTAGCCTTTCCTCATAAGGGAGATGCTCCAGGACTCTCATCATCTTCGTGGCCCTCCACTGTACTCTTTCTAGCAGTTTCCCATCTTTCTTGAAATGGAGAGCCTAGATCTGGACTCAGTACTCCAGGTATGATCTGATTTTGACCTGCTGGCCATGCTCTTTTTAACGCAAGGTCCTCTGACCTTCTTGGCCACAAAGGCACAAGAAATGGTTCATGGCAAACCTGTTGTCCACCAGCAGCTCCTGCTTGCCTTACACGTCCACAAAGATAGCAGCGTGAGCAGAACTTGCAGACAAAGAGATTGAGCTCTTTCCCTGCCAGTTTTTCTTGATTTTGAGGTTGGCACTGTAAAAACTGGAGAAGTGAAGCTATCTGCTACAGTAGAAACTCCTGTCTGGAAATAAATTTGATATCTTGCCCTTTCCTACTGATAACAGAGGCCATCACCTTGGAGGCAGTGAAAGCATCTCTGTAATCATTCAGTCTGCCTCTTCTCTGTATGCCACTCATCCACTGCACTCAGAAATGCTCTGGGAGACAAGCATCTATTTCTCAGCTCTCTCTTGTAATGTTTCATTCCAAATAGAACAGGACAGAACAGGACAGGACAGGACAGGACAGAATGGAATGGAGTGGAGTGGAGTGGAGTGGAGTGGAATGGAATGGAATGGAATGGAATGGAATGGAATGGAATGGAATGGAATGGAATGGAATGGAATTTTTTCAAATACAATAGGATAGTAAATTAACTTCTTATAAGACAGACCTTATCCCATGGCTTCACATCATTGAGAGGGCATTATTTCTGCCAGATATATTTCTTTTTACTTTCTTAAACCAATTAAGCCAAAAGTGAAAAATTGTCATGACTATACAGGCTGGCAATAAGGGTCTTTGTCTTGGAGATGCCTTTTGACAAGACAACTTAATATAAAGAGATCCCATACCAAAATCTTCCTGTTGCAAATCTCAAAGCATTTCCTTATCCATTACTACTACATTAGCACCTCCACAGGTTAAACAAAGGAGGCTGAGATTGCTTTCAGCCCATGCTGACCTCACATTGTAGTTAGGATATGCTCCCAGTGGGAATTTTTAGGTCCATTCTCATCAAACCAAGGATTCCTTGAAGTAGAAAAGGCTTTGAGCAGTCAGTTGTGCATCATTTATTTAAGGCTACCTCAATAGGAATGGCAGATGACCAGTCTGCACCATCTGAAAACAAATATCTCAGACATTACTTCAGATAGCGGGGTGACTCATCTGTCAGCAGATCCTGTCCTACTTCAGTGAGTTTGTGGCTTCAGTAACCACAAGCAAACTGCTAAGGTAAAGGAGAAGAAATACAGACCAGGGTGCTTGCAGCAGCACCTGTGAAGTAGCTCTCATCTCTTTAATGCATAGGACATGCCCTGAATATTTTTTCTACCCATTGGGATGATTTTCATACCCACATTCTGTATCTATTACTCGTTTAATACTGTCACTTCAGAAATACATTCTTCAACTGTTCCCATTAAGCTATTGGCAGCGTTTAGTGTTCTACCAGTAGCGATGCTGCAGCAGAATTACCTGCTAGTCCTGTTAATCCACTGATGCTCTGACAGCAGGCGTATTACAAATAGAGCTTCTTTTTACAAAATGATTAAGCATGACCTGAAAGTTCACAGCTTTCCAATTCCCTGAAAATTTACAATTTCCTTTCTGAATGCTGCAGCGTTTAAGGCCAGAAGAGTCAACGACAGTCCATCCTCTCATCCATTAATGGCATGGATGTTAAAAGATTTTGATGTCATTTCTTTTATCCTCAAGCTTATTATCTGGCTCTTATCCTTTTCTCTCTTCAAACAGGGGATGCTTTGTAGAGCAGTGCAGTGGGCAGGCAGGGGACATAGGAACTGTTACTGCTTTTTCTATGGACTTGCTCCACAAAGTAGTCAAGTCACTGAACATCTCTGTGCCTTGGAATCAGGGGATGCCCTTTAGACATTTTGCAATTGGAAGTTTGTTAAACATACTGAGTTGCTCAAGAAAATCACTGTAACCTCTTCCATCTTAAATTTACCTCTAGCTTCAACAAGACACTCTTTGCTTCATTCCATATTACCCAGTGCTCCAAAACTTGGGCACTTATTCAGCTACTATGCTGTGCTCTGGGAAGAGCTGCATTTCAATGACACACAGATCCCTGCACCATTTGGAGACCGCTGTAGGACCTTCCAGATGGTAGGCAGAATTCATTAATCTGTGTCATGAAAATTTAATTCATATGAAGGTAATAAATTGTTTATGTATAAAATAGGCAGGGCTAATACATTAGCATGCAGGATTGAATCGCACCAGGATGCAGGCACACACAGCTCACAGTGAACTCAGTTTTTTTGGCTGCTAGAACAAGAAGCAATTGAGCAGAATTATTAAGTGCCGATATGCTATTTGGATAGAATATGCCAACACACTAGCTACTGTACTGCTAAAACAACCCGCCCCTCTCCATAGTAAATCTAGTTCAATCATAAGAAAACAGCCATGATTTAAGAGAGAGAGAAAAAAAACCACCATGTAACAGCATGGGCTTGCTGCTACATTTGCATTGACGTCAGAGCAAACAAGATTAAATGAAAGCAAGCACCGCTACAGAAATGTGACCTTAAACACAGTCCCAGAGTTGCAGATATTGCCAAAATCTAAGCTGTAACCCCACCTGCTCTGCTGATGTAGCCCCAGACATAATGTCTTCAAGAAGCAACTGAAGATCCCTGCAGAAGCTTGGCACGGTGGGAACTTCAGTTGCCTTTGAGGAAAGGGCATACTGCTGCATAAGGGAGTCAGAATGTGGCAGAAAGGGTCACAGTCCTGTTGGTATGGCCCTACACAGAGAATCATTGAAGCTGGCATAATCTGCAGTGACCTCTTAGGTGCCATTAGCTCTGCTGGGGCTGCTTTGGCCACCACCTCATCCAAGATTACAAAAAAGACAAAAAAAAAAAAAAGGCTTGATCTCATTTTCTCAGTTACTCACTTTTGTTAACATTGCTTATTGAAGCCCTGACCCTTTTGAGATCCAGTCTCAGAAGGCCCAGGCCGCATAGATAACCAGGCCATTGGAAACAAAGATTAATGGCACCTTCAAATAGCTAAGAACAATTGCAGCTAAAAATCTGTTACCATAGGAGCAAAGCCCATTCAAGTCTGCCCATTCATATCTACCCATTCAAATGCAGCGTGATTACACAGTGACACTGCCAAAATCTGTACCAGTGCTCACTGAACAGAAAACAAAGGAAAATTACCACAAGCAAGAAAAAAAAAAAAGCAGATCAAATAGAATCGTGGAATCATCTGAGTTGGAAGGAACCTTTAAAGATCATCTATTCTAACTCCGCTGCAAGGAACAGGGACACCTACAGCTAGATTAGATTGCTCAGATAGATATGATCTCAAACTTACCAGAAATTGTGACCTAAACTGAATGACAAGTTAAAGGACAGAATTAGCTGCCAGGCATTCATTTTCACCTCTCAAAAACCGGCTGGACTGGGGTAGAAATGATATAAGGACTCCACAGCGTCTCAATGTCGGGACTTATTTCTCTTTATATATATGGTAAAACAGATTCCACCTTGAATCTAACAATGTTTGTAAATGTCCATCTGTTCAAGTGGAATCAATCAGAATAGCAGTTTCAGACTATGTTTGGAAAAAATAATCCAAACACAAAGATGCCTCTTCATTCATGTCTGTGTATAGAGATGTTTTGTAATGGTTAAAGCATACTGGGAGAGCTATGGCAGACAAGTCATGCTATAATACCTTTGCTAACCAATTTGTCTCAGCTAAAGAAATCTTGAAGAAGTTTCATTGTGAATTACTGAGAATTAAATTCTTATCCAAGTGGCACACTTGGGATTCCAACCAGATGCTCCTGTTATACAGTCACTGTATGAGGACAAGCATTGTGCTATGAGATGCTAAAATCCCCCTCAGAATTTTTGTGGCATACAAAGCTCATGGGAGCTTCATGTCCTTCTCCTCTTGTTTCAGGTTCAGCATTCAGCCAATATTTCTGGGAAGGGCAGGAGCGTTTAAAAGCCTTTGAGTCCGGATTTCAGGTTCCTCTATCAGTTTCTGATCCCTTTAATTAAAAAAGTGGGTTTTTTACCCATGCAGCTTTTTGGGTGCAAAATTCTTGAGGAGATATGCTGCTCTGGTAGTGGTTGGTTCAAAAAACAAGAACGCATCTCTAATAAAACTGTACCAAGCAATTTTCCCCAGTCCTTAAGAGCTCAAGAAGCTAAGCAGTATTATGTTACTGAGCTTATTACTAAAAGGTCAGTTAAGGGTTGGTGAATTCTGCACTGCTTTTCTTCTGTCCTCTCTTTGACATCCAGGACAGTAATGTTGCAACAGGCCTTCTTTTAAGAACTTGGTGTAACTCTTTGAAGAAGAATTTGCTTTTCCCATCCGTACATGTCACTAGTGGTACCATATAGACTTAATGTAAGTTGTACCACTGAATGGTAGAAGCAATTTTTGTTTCTTCTCACCTGTGAGATATGAGATCTTAGCACTTCAAGTGCCTTCTTAGCACACAAGTTGCCTTGTGCTTTTTACTATGTTCTAGTCTGTCAGTCAAGAGTCATTTTTTTGTTTCAACAATTAGCAGATGACTTCATATACTCTGGATAGATAAACAGAACCCTTTGCTTTTCTCTGACTCTGCTCATCTCTTGGACGAGAGATAACCACTTTAAAAACAGAAAAAAAGCCCTATTGCAGCTGTAGCTCTTGTTCCATCCTCTATATCTTGACATAGAAGCAAAGTACAGTCACTGGGAGAAGGAGCACCTATTTTGCCAATCCTGGGAGCATCAGAATTCTTTATGGTTCAATGACTCTGCCCTTACTTGTCAGTAAGCACTTCAATTCAAAGGGAGCTCTTTTCATTTCAATGTGCACTTTTGGCATTTGCTCCTGACTGCCAGCTTCCTGGGAACTCTGAAGTCTTTATTCACCTCCATACTTTCTTTTTTCTTTTTTCTTTATTTCTTTTTTCTTTTCTCTTTTTCCTTTCTTTTTTTTCTTTTTTCTTTCTCTTTTCTTCTTTTTTATTTTTCTTTTTTTTTCTTCTTTTTTTTTCTTCTTTCTTCTTTCTTCTTTTTTCTTTTTTCTTTTTTTCTTTCTTCTTTTTTTTTCTTTTTTCTTTTTCCTTTCTTCTTTTTTTCTTTTTTCTTTTTCTTTCTTCTTTCTTCTTTTCTTTTCTTTTTAACTTACAGGAATAGTTTTGCACTTGGGAGTTAAGATGGAAAAGAAAATAGGTTTTCTCCTGAGAGTTAAACACATTTCACCACAAGTAACCGAAGCCTGTATGAATAGCAGCTTTCCAGCATCATGACAGGAACAAGGCAGCCCTGTGCTTCTTCAGGAAATCACAGAGTCACAGAATCAAGGAATCATAAGGGCTCGATTGGACCTCCAGAGATCATCTAATCCAACCTTCCTGGTAAAGCAGGTTCCCATTGCACAGGAAAATGTCCAGGTGGTTTTTGAATATCTCCAGAGAAGGAGACTCCACAACCTCTCAGGGCAGCCTGTTCCAGTGCTCTGCCACTCCCACAGAATAGAAGATTTTCCTCATGTCAATGTGGAACTTCCTATCTTCCAGTTTGTTCCCATTTCCCCAGTTGTTCTATCACTGAGCACCACTGAAAAGAGTCTGGCCCCATCCATCCACTTGTCTCCCACCCTTTATACATTTTTCACTGATGAGATCCCCTCTCATTCTTCTCTTCTCCAAACTGAATAGTCCCAGATCTCTCAGCCTTTCCTCATAAGGGAGATGCTTCAGACCCCTCATCATCTTTATGGCTTTCCACTGGACTTGCTCTTTCTTGAATGGAGGAACCTAGAACTGGACACAATATTTCAGATGTGGAGTCACCAGGGCAGGTTAGAGTGGGAGGATCACCAACCTCGACCTGCTGGCCATGCTCTTTTTAATGATCCCAGCTTTCTGTTGGCCTTCTTGGCCACAATTGCACACTGCTGGCTCATTGTCAGATGTTGCTCTTTGGTGAATTCACAAGCCCTTCTTCTGCTACGTGACTGGCTGGACATGGACATAACTCCAGTTCTTCTGTTGAGGATGGTCTGCAGCTGAAGAGTAAGCATCACAAGCTTCTCCAGTATGCTCTGTGTCAGTAGTCAAGTTCATTATATTATCAGAGACCTTCCTAATACATGATTGTTCTGCACTGAGGTGTGCAGCACAGCACTCAGAAATTGCTGTGCTCAGTGGGAATCTTTCCATTAACTTTGGTGGGTGCTAGAACGGATTCAACAAGTTCCTTAGTGTCACCAGAAGGCATTATGTATGTGGTAATGCACAGACAGGCCCTGGGAAATCCCTACAGGTCCTAAAATAGCTTGATCCTAAACCATTTGCAATCAGTGAAGACACCACTTGATTTCAACAGAGGCAGAATAAAAGGGGATGTTTTCCAAATTCCTGCACACACTTTTACAAATTGCATGTATTCATCACCTAAACTAATAAAAGGCTGAAGAATAACGAAGGCAGTCTCTTGATAACAACTCCATTAAATGCTATTCAGAACCTTCAAGACTCTTCTCTATGAGGCTCTTCAGATCTTTAAATTCACCTTGTGGCAGGAATTTAGATCAAACTTTTTAAAAGCTTCTACATATCAATATCAGCAGCATTCACTATTTCCACACCCAGAGGGAAAAGTTGCAAAGGTTGGACTTCCCCAAACTGCTGACTATTAGTACCTTGATCTGACAAAAACTATTCTATTTCTGACAATTCTGCAAAACATATTTCATATTCATCCTCAGCTTACTGAGTGATCCAGTTCAGGCACACACAATAAATTGTCTTTCTCCTCCTCTCCATTTATTTGTAAACCTACAATTTCTACTTGCCCTGTTCATCATATATTTGCAGCCTCCCACTGACAACCCTCCTGGGCACTGGGCAAACCTTGTGTCTAAGGATCCATTGCTAAACAATGGCACACAAAGGTCACTGCATACATGAAAACAGTTCCATCAAATTTCCCTTAGTGGAAAAGGGTGAACACATAATCTACCCCCTTTCTGAAATTCATGGAAGGCTGCAAAATAAGTTGCTTATAGAGTCTTGCATCCTCCTGAGCTTCTGGAAAACTGATGTATTTTCCACATTAAGTAAAATTGCACACTTGGTATCAGTAGAATTGGGCTCTGGACTCTATCAAAAGCACCTTTGACAATTTTATGTTCAGCATAAAGAAATCCCACCACAAATTCTATCCCTCAGAGACCCCAGACCACCCAGATTCTTCCTCCTAGCATGCCATAGCCATCTGCTAGTCTTCTCAAAACCTTGCTCTGTCTCACCAGAGTTTCCTGATGCCTGCAATTCACTCATGGAAGAAACAGTTTCTCTCCCCCCATCAGATTTGGGAAGACTTTTTCTCTGGCAAGGGATGCAGTTGGCTACCTTAGCCATCAGATCGATGTGTCTTGGGACTTCCAAACCTCTGTGTTCATGTTACTTATTCCAATTTACCAGTCTACTGCCTTACCTTGTCAGAGTGCTTTGAAAGGCAAATCTTATCAGAGCATAATAGGAACGGAAGTTAAAGCTATTAATACACAGCACTTTCTTAGCAGGTCAGAGGTCATATGGGGTGCTTTCTAATCAGCTTCAGCTCCATTTTCTTTCTTTTCTCAACATCTGGATTAATAACTAAATATCAGCTCCTTTATAGGGTTTTAGGTGTTAATAGGTATCCAATAAGTAATGCATAAAGACACAAGTATGTGTGAACAGGCATTGCAGGGCCTTGACTGTGGAGAAGCAGTGGCTGCTGGCTCCCCATCTCTAGGAACATCTTTATGGGAAGGGCTCCACATTAAATAGAATTATCCACTGGCTGTCCTTCCCATCAATTTTGCTTCCAACAAAAAAAAATACAGAGGCATAGAGAAACCTGGGAAGACACATCATACCTACTAAAAAGAAGCTTCACTGAAGCAAGTGATGGAGTCACCATCCCTGGAGGTTGTCGAGAAAGATGCAGATGTGGCAGTGAGGGACATGGTTTAGTGGGTATGGTGGTGATTGGTCAACAGTTGGACTTAGATCTTAGTGGTCTTTTCCAACCTTAATGATTCTATGTTTCTGTGATTCTAAGTTTTTGTTATGCTTCAGTCGGGTATCAGCAAGAAGAGTCCTAGTCCTGTTCTTGCCTCCTCCATGGCCCTGCTCAGTATTCCTAGTTGGATTCCTCATCTGTCTTCTTAAATGGCTTACCTCAGGTCTGAATTATTACTCATTTCCTATCCTTTCCAAGTCACCTTACTGTCTATATGTATCATTTAGCAACTGGATGCTATGCACATTTTTTCTTGGATAGGACAATTGGTAGCATGCATGTCTTATCATCCTCCATGAACCTCCTACTCAGGACTGTTTTTAAGCATTTCCTTCCTGAAAGGGTGAAGGAATTAAAGAGGATACGAAGAGACTATTGGCATCATTTGAGACAGTCTTTAGCCATTTCAGAGCAATGAATAGCACTCTGGATACTGGAGATGTCTGTAAACTGCACGGTGAATATGCAGGGCTTTTATTTTCTATTGCCCTTTTAGATCAAAATTGGGCTTAAATTGCACATATGAGTTTTAAATAATGACAAATCAAGTCCTCCTGGTGTGCTGCAAGTCATTTGTTCCAGTCTCTCATTGCAATCTCTCATTGCAGTTTCCAGAAAATTGTAGGGAATCAACAGAAATCTCAGCTCAACCAAGTGCTCTGTGTCTCAGGAGAAAAGTAAAACCAACTACTCTTGGTGTGGTTCCTGCACAGAAAGAGGACTAAATAAACATCTCCATAGCCTGAAGGGTGGCATCAAATCATCCTGTCATAAAACCAAGGTACTGATTGGAAGGTGTGTGTTGCTCTTGTTTAATGTTCTCTTGCTTCTGTCAGAGACTTGTAAGGAAGCGTTCCCCAAACACTGCTGTCATTTCTATGCTGTGACAGCAGCAGCAAAGTTAGCCTCACAGTGTGACTGAGGCACAACCAGCCTGCTCTGGTCTCATCCAAGAAGCCATACAGTACCACACACCTGCAAAGTCACCAATAGGCACAGTATGTCTCACAGCATGGTCCTGAAGATTTCTTCATCCTAATGAGCTATAAAAAGTTTGCATCGTTCAGGAAGAGAACGTGCTCTGAGCTCTGTGCTACACACAGTTTCACTCTCAGCATCATACCTCTTGCCTTTCCATATTTCTGTGTGCTGTTCCAGGATTTTATAGCACCAACGTGCTAGGAAAGCAGCATGACTAGCATCTCTAATAGCAGAACAGAAATGTCAGCTTTCTCCCCATTTCTCCAACAGGCATCTGAAGTGCTTTCCTCATGTGAAAAACTACCCACTAAGAACCAAGCTTACAAATTCCCTGAGCCTTATATCCCTCCTTTGGGCTTTTCCCCATTTAGATGCCTTCATGTATAGGAATAAAGACCAGCAGTTTCATCTGTTTTCCATTAATTGCCTTGTTCAATCCTTGGATCTTCTAGATCTCCTTAAGGAAATTAGGCAAATCAGGCTTAAAATTCTCCTGGAACCTTTCCCCAACAGTGAAAAGCTGATGGTGGTTGTTATTTTGTATCTTGGCTTTAGAGCTCCTTATGTGACTGGATAAACGAGTCTATTTTAGTAGCAGTGATTTTCTAATCTATCAGAAGACACTAGGGATTTCACCAGAGAAGGCAAATTTTTCAGGAAAAGCTATAAACATTCTTTATGTATAGACAGAATTCTAAGAAATGTAGTAAGAAGGAATGTAAAAAGGTTTTACTGCTATCAGTTAAAAATTACATCTAATTTTGTACATGTCTCCAGAGTTGGGCACCCATCCTAGAAGACTAAATAGGAAGAATAGACATTGTCAGAGATGCAGCAGTGCTGGGGGAAATGCTTCATTTTCATTCACATCTACAGGCTTTTTCCTCTAAAACTGACCGTAAGTGGTTCTTCAGAGAAAGATACCAAAGACCAAGTGGGACAGTTGCATAACTGAAAATGGTCCCTGCAGATGAAGGTATCTGTAGAGCCTAGACATTCCCTTTCAAACTGTGTGAAATTGTCGCCCTTCTAGCAATGGCTGGAAGAACTGAGACTGCACGCTTATTTGGCATCTTTTGCCAGACTTAGTTTCAATTTTTACATGCTCCAAAGACCACTTATTCTGGTTTATAACCCCTGTTAAATATCTTGCAATACATCTCTTCTAGAAATTGTTCGGTTTCAGCCATTCTTTTAAATAGATGCTTCCAAGAGGAAAGATTTCGAGTCAGTTCTTGCTGAACAGTTCATTGTTTCTAATCTCTCCGTTGCCATTACTGTGACAGTCAAAGTGCCTGTGCAAAGCCTCGACTAGAAAATATACTTTTTTATTTGATTAGCTCCCAAGTTTGGTCTTATTAATAGTCTCATTCCACCTGTGCTCTGCATTGATTCCTCTGTTTAGCATTAGCTCATGGCTTGTTCTCAGCTTCCTCAGTGTAACATTTTCGAACATAAAAATTTCTATCCATTTCCCTAAGCAGACCACTGTACAATCAATTAGAAGCCAACAGCTCCCACACTTACCAGCCGGCCTGGCAGTTCTTGCTTTGCTCGTTGTTTTATCATTCCTGAGAAGTGTCTCCTCCTATCAGTGAGATCTGGTTACCCCGTGGTGTTCAAGTTGCTCTGGCAGTGTGTGTGGAGAAAAGGTACCTTGCTCACTCAGGAGGACTGAAAGGCTTAAAAACCCTACAGAGAGATAAGAAGTGGGAGATTAGTGCCAACGTTTCTGTGGTCACGTAGGGAGATGGGTCCTGAGCAGATTCCGTGTGCTAAAAAAATAACCAACCCAATCCAATCCAAATGTGTTACATTCTTCTTACTCCTTTACAGAGCAATATTCTTACTTCCATTTAAGTATTCATCTTAAAGTGAATTATCTTTATTCTTACTGTGCACTTTTTCATCCTTTCATTTTTTTTTTCATTTTTTATGTTCCTTGCTTGTCCTTTACATTCTCTTTACTCTTTGCACTACTGCTTACAGCCCTAAAATCCTCAAATCATGCCTGTCCCAAAATTAAGGAGTTTATTCCTAAAACAATGCCCTGAAATCTGTGTTTCAGCATGTAAGTAGAAATTAGCTGATTGCAATCAGAATCACTACATCCAAACAGTGTGGGACAGTGGAGATAGTATATGGACCCTTAATATCACTCAGATTATACCTGTGAACATGATTTTATATAACAGCATGAGAAAACTCTATGGAAAAATCCAGAGCAGTGATACTGTTGTGTTTGTTGTCCACGTGTAAGACAAAATGGGAATGAAAAATTCACACTGACCAGTTCTCAGACTTTTGCAAACAGATAATGCAGGACATGGAGCCAAAGGAGAAGAAGTGACCTTTTCCAGTGACAGCAGGAAGGTTAATTGCAGCCATTCAGGCAACCCAGGTGTCTTCCAGCTCCCTGGCTCTTATGGATCATGTTTCTAACCCTTTGGGCTTTGCTTTTGTCTTGCAACCAATGTATTCTGCTTTGATTTTTCAGCCTGACTGAGCCAGATGGCTAATATTAACCCTATAAAACATACTCCTGAACCAGTCCTACCTTTAATGAGGTGCCAATACTTCTGAAGATTCTTGGGGCTTTGCTCTCTCAGAAGGACCAGAATCACTTCCCATAGAATCATAGAATGGCTTGCGTTGGAAGGGACCTCAAGGATCATCTAGTTTCAACCTCCTTGCCATTGGCAGGGTTGCAAATCACTAAATAAAGCACTACACCAGGTTGCCCAGGGCCCCATCCAACCTAGCCTTGAATACCAGCAGGATGGGTAATCCACAGCCTCCCTGAGCAGCCTGTGCCAGTGCCTCACCATATAGGGCAGCACCTCACATATAAGGCAATACTAATACTGCTTAGGATAGATCCTTGCAGATTGTGATGGGTAATGTCTGGAAAGATTCAGCAGACCCACTGTCTCTTAAAAAATTAGAAACCAAAACATGATAAAAAGAGGAAATAAAACTTTTCCAGAAAATAGAACTATAAACTCTTCATTAGGCTGTAAACACGAATATGAGCTAAGCACAGCACTATAGGAATTAGTTGTTTAAATTAGTTACCTCTCTACTTCAGAAGTTTCCACTGACTGTGCCAGGATCCACTCCACAGATAACATGGTCCACAGGACAAGTTTTTCAACTCTCATGAAAATGGGCTATTGATTTTTTTTTTTTTTTTCATTTAAAATTCTTTTCTGATCTCTGATGTATTTTGCTGCTGTTTGTCTGAAGTTCACTGAGTTGCACTGAAATGAACAGAGAAGAGATGTGTGCTTACAGTTTGCCATAGAATTGCTTGGGCTGGGAGATTTCAATACTAAAAACAAGCAAGAAATGCCTAAGCATATTTAGTTAATCACTTGCTCTGTGTAATGCAGCTCATGGGAGTAAAGTAGCTTGTGAGTCAACATTATGTTTAAAATCTTCCTAAATCAAAGGTTGGAATGGACTTTCTGGTGTAAGAGTCAAATAAAAAGTATTGGGATGCACCAATAGATCATCAAGACCTTTGGGGAACCCCTGCTTGTGTAAATTGATATGAATCTTTTTAAAAGTATAAACTTAAAAGATCCAAAAAGTATTCAAAAATGGCAGCCAATATCATCAAAGCAGCGCAGAGGTTTCCTGAAGGATCTACCTAACTTAACTGTTTCAAAAACATCAGTCACAGCCCACTTCCCCATGAACCATCAACTCATGAGCTCTCTCTTAAATGTGCACATACAGCAACGATAGTACAGTCACACTTAAGCTTCTTATGCCAGTGCCCTGTTCTGACTTTTCACCTGACTTCAAAAACAATCAGAAATTGCCTCAAGCACAGTTCTCAAAAATTGTGTGTGGGGGGAAAAAAAAGGTGTCTATTGAGAGAAGATACAAAGAAAAATAAGAGGATTTGTTTTTTCAAAAGAAATAATATACAAAATCTTGTTCTTTAGTACGGATGAAGAATAAAGGAAAAGCAAAAGAAAAATGACAGTGCAGTCTGAAATACAATGGAGATGAAGGATAATCAGCTTATGGGTTGCTTTCATACAATAAATAAAATCATGCACAATTTTCAGACACCTTCAGATCTCACTGTCTTCGAACAACATCCCTTTTGTAAGCAGATGCTCACCCAAGCAGACGTGTATTGTTTTCTGCCTTCCATTATGCATCACTTTAGACATCAGGGATAAATCCAGTCAGAGTCCTCTATTCTTATGAAGATGATAAATAATTTTAACTGCATCCATGGCATGCAATGTGCTGAATTACAGAGTAGTTACAGTCTGTACACAAGAAGGCTAGGTGACCTCTTACACCTAGAGGTGTTCAACTATGAAAATACCCACACATAGCCTAAATTAATACATGAAAGTTTCACTTAAAAAAAAAATCTTAATTTTCCTCCTTTTTTCTTTGGTACTACACTAATTCTTCCAGCATTTGGCTGTATCCTGCAGCTGATCCATTCCTTAAGAAGAATTGAGGATGGGTTATTATGAGTTGTCTGAATCCTGAGATATCTGCCATGTGCAGTGTGATATTTGTGATGAGGGTTTCTTCATCCTCCATGTTAGGCCATAGTTATATGACTGCTAGATAGCTGCAGTCATAACAAGAGTTAAAATCAGATCAACCTAGGCAAGTAGAGGCAAATCCTCAGTGTGATCTGACTCAACCTTGACTATCAGATCAAGGCAAATATTGTGACCTTAAAGTAGTAATAGCAGAGATCATAACTACTGGGCTACATAGCTTTACTGTGAAACATATGGCAAGACTTCAATCCCAAAACCTTCTCAGCTGGCTCTAGAAGGAGACACTTGGGTTGTTGCCACAGGCAGCTTTTAACCATCTGATTAGAGCTGACGTTTCCCACCTCAAGTATCATCCTGGCTGTTTTTCCAAACCTCCCTGGGGTTCACATCACAGCTGGCTGCTCCTTGGCTGCTCTTTTGCTGCTTGAGCCTGGTTCTTTACTCTGTATCTCTCCCAGCCATTGGATCAGCATGAAGTTTTTATCATCTCCATGCTTTCCAAGTGTCTGACTGTAGTCTTCAATTACTGCTAAAGACCAGCTCCAGCATCCTGGACTAATTAGGAGGTTTGCAGTGCTTAAAAAATGTTGCCAGAATTTAATTCTACACTGTTGTGCTTTCTACTACTTTTAGCACTAATTTCAGCTTCTTCTGTAATAAACTTGTGCACACCGTATACAATCCCATGGTTCATCTTACATTTCTTTGTATCAAAAAGCAGTAACTTTCTGTGAATTTCAAATGCAATAAAGCATTTGGATATGGGGCTTAGGGACATGACTTACAGAGGTTTGTTAGAGCTGGGGTAGTAAGGTTAGGTTGTGGCTGGACTTGATGATCTTGAAGGTCTTTTCCAACCTGAGAGATTCTATTATTGTATGATTCTATCAAACTCTTTTTAACCAACTTCAGTTTTATGTGATCACGAACTACTGTAAATCAGACACTGCATTTTTCAGAAGTTTATTTCAAGTGTGCTTAAAAAGCTGGAGTTATTACACAGAATAGCTCCCAAAGCCTTTGACCAAGAAAGCTCTCACTGAATGGAAAGGCTAATCGCAGACCACATACTTCGGCTCACTAAGTGCACATGAATTGAAGCAGATCAAATATCAACTTTGTTATCCTCAGCCTATTAGTTTACTGGTGTTTGTCTTTACAAACTACGGAATCACAGAATATTCTGAATTGGAAGGGACCCACAAAAATCACTGAGTCCTGGCTCCATGCAGGACCAGCCAAAATCCAAACCCTATGTCTGAGAGTGGTGCCCAAAATCTCCTTGAACTCCATCAGCTTGAGGCTGTGCCCACTGCCCTGGCCAGCCTGTTCCATGCCCACTGCCCTCTGGTGAAAAACTTTTCCTAACCCCCAGCCTGGCCCTCCCCTGACACAGCTCCATCCATTTCTCTCTGTGTAAGGACTGATGGAGACTCTGACACAACGTCAGTTTCTCCTCTGCTGAGCTGTAACTTCTGTCAGTCTAATATTTCAGTTTCATAACACAGCTCTAGATATCTTCCTCCTTGCCCTTGAGGAAGATTGCTGTCTTTTGCAGTCTTAATGCCTGCAGGACTCTCTGATGCCTGATACAGTTTCTATGAAATACTCAGGAGATGAACTTATCTCCCTAGACTGCACGCCATATACAGCACTACTTATAACTGATATAGTGACATCTCATTTTAGGTTTGACAGTTTCTTCTCCAGTGGCCTCACTAGGCCACATCAGGGGCTGTGTTTAGATAAAGCAGAAGGCTGTAAAAATGACCATTCCTCTGTTTAAAGTGTTACCATGTTATCTTTTGGAAATATTAGTAGATGCTGATGATTTGTAACACAGATACTTTTGCTATTATACTCAAGCTAAAAAATTGCAAGGGGAAGAACATCTATGTTTTTATTAACTAAAACTGCCAGCAAACTTAAATATATGCTCAATTACTTGGACTTTCTCCTGTTTTCTGGAATTCATCAGTTTCAGCTTGCCACTGTGCTGCTCAGTGTCCATACGGAGTACACAGGAATGAAACTGTATTCTTCTTTTTTTTCATTTTCTTAGTGCTGTCTTAGGCACATCTTCCATGACAGTAGTAACTAGCTGGAGTCATTATCCCTTAGTTTATGTTTAGGGTTGGAGTAGCTGGGCATCTACAAGATGCATCCACATTACATCTATCTGATTTTTACTTAGACCAAGCTGTTAACAAAAAGGCATAATCAATATATTGCATGTTCAGCAAGCAAAATGTGTTTATTCAGATTAAATGTATCTTGGTCTTGACTGCCAAACATCCATGCTCTTGATCAGTGTCCCTTTACTTCACTAGAAGGGCTTGGTTTATATCTAGGTGAACAGATGAACCCCAAAGGCCTTTGAAAATGCATGTTGCAGCTTTTTCTGTCTCACCATCTCGTGAAGGGCTGTTTTATGCTTCTAGAGCTTCACATGATGTGTTTATGCTTTTCACATCTTTTCAACTTAGCCTGAGTGTAGTCTAATTTTTTTTTTTTTTTTTTTTTTTTTTGCCTATCTTTTCTCATGACGATTACCTTCTTGGCCAGTCTACTTCTTTCTGTCCTTTCTTTCCTTTAGGCTGAGTCCCTGCATTTTTCATCACTTGCTGTTTTTTTGTATTGCTTAGGCAAAAAGTCTGAGGTCTGATCACTAACGAACTCAATGCTGTTATTACAAAATTAGAAAAAGGCTTCTCTATAGGATTCCAGGGGGTTCTGGTCAATCACCAAATAATCCAGCCATGGACAAACAAGGAGTTCTTGGCATCACCTGTCTCTTCTGTGCTCTTCTCCTCTCATTCTACTCAAATCTCTGCTGCCTAGGGAGTTATGTAGGTTGCTCTGAAAGTAATCCCTCCAATACATTTCCAGGGAAACACTTCTGAAACCTACCACCCAATACCCCACTGTGCTGACATCCACTGTTTTGTCTTCAGAAATATTCGCTAAATGCTGATTAATGTCAATGGGTGTCATTTCACTGGCAGGAGAAATTCAGTGACATTCCTTTCCCCTTCATACACGCTTCCATGACAGATGCCATTTTGTCAGACTGCCCTTTGCTGCCATCTGTCACATGGCAACAAAATGTAATGGAATATTAGAAGGAAGGTTCAACTTCAAATGCCACACCACCAACATCCACCTCTGATGCTATGGGCCCACATAATAAAATAGGAAACATCACCTTCAGAGCAGCCCTCATATATAAAACTGTCCAAACTTATGCACTTTCTGTACAAGGTAATACACTCTGTTTGAAATTGAAATTACAGATGGAAATCATTGTCCATTCCCACTGGACTAATGCAGGATTGATTGTTCCACACAGAATATTATCCAATTTGATCAAGAAGAACACAAATAATTGCTCTCTTACTGCTTTTCCTGGGAGACTCTGCCACATCCTGATCAATGGCTTTGTAAGGAGTTTGCGCTGATAATCAGATTCTTTTTTTTTTCTCAGCTTTAAATTCAGCCTACTACTCTGAGTTACTTTTCACTGTATGGGCCTTAATCAATTCGTCATTATTATTGTTGCTGTTTACATTAATGAAGTAAGCAGTGAAATTGCTTGGCTCTAGAGCAATTATTGCCATTTTATATGTGTATAATAAAAATCTCCCTTGCACTGAGGAGTTTATAATCTCTTTATGACTCAAGATAAGAGGCTGATGCAAACACTGAGGACTTACAAGACAAGGTGATGACACAACAAATCTATGTAACAAACCAGCCTCCAAAATAAGCAGTCTGCCTTTCTGAAACCTGTTGTCTATTATTTCATTATGTAAACATTTAAAAGCCATTCAGGGTCATGACTGCTGTCCTTTTGTATTTATATACCAACAGCCTCTGCCCCAAGAAGTTCACAGTAACAGGATTATCAAAGATATATATAGACACGCGTGTCCTTGCCTCCTGCACTACGTTACTAGGTGATATTCATGCATCTTTCTCAGCAAATGAATTGATCTCCAATGAGGAATTCAATCTGGAGTTGATCAGGTTAATCCACACTGAAGTAAAACATAACTTTTGACTTCGAGCTACAAAAATGAAAGTTTGGAGAACCACGGAATCATAGAATTGTTTGATTTTGATGGGACTGTTAAAGGTCATCTAGTCCAACACCCCTGCAGTGAGCACAGACATCTACAGCTACAAAAAGAGTCATATATGATCACTGTTCTGTCTACAGGTCTTTCTGGCATAAATGGAGTGTATTATGTGTAAAGCCACCAACTTCTGTCGTTTTATCAGTCTCAGGTTTTATTCGAGCTGTCCTTGAATTTCTATGTCATAGTAAGAGAACAAAGAATCTGACACCCTCCCCTACAGTGGGGGAGTATCCTTCCTGAGTATCCTTTTCTGAGTATCCTTCTGTATCCCAAAAGCTATCTTTGCACCTACAAGGTCCCATCTTCCCTGCTTGAAAGGATTCATCAGGCACCTGGACCCTGCAAAATTCCCTTTCAGCTGCCTGTAGCTGCATATATCTGCAATGACAAGAGCAACTGCCTTCTGCAGACAGTATTATTTTCTTATTGTAAGGTACAAAGCTTCCAGAGCAATGTCTAACAACCCCTCCCGAGCTAAATGCATGAGTATTAAGTGTATCTTCATAAATTTGCATCCTTTCATCCCTTAGAGTTAGAAACATCTCAGTCTGTCTCCATATCTTTGTCTCCTGCCTTCCTGTGAGACAAGCAGGCTGTCAGCCTTTCACTATCTCACATTAGCCTCACTTACTCAAACTCCTCCCTTCCTTTCAAGCACAGTTAAAATTTTAGGCCCCCTTTGATTTTTATGTCATTTTTAGCTTCAGAGGAGTACCACTTTCTAGCTGAATTGAGCAATCTCAATTGTGGATAATTCCTCCCTGTAATTCATGGCCAGCTGTTGCTATGTAACTCCTAAGCGATGTACCTGGAGTGCTTTATCTGTGTTATGGCTTTGTCTTTCTTGCTTGGTACAGTGTCTTTTTGCTTCAGCCTGACTGCAGAAAAAGAAAAAAAAAAAGGAAAAAAAAAGGATTTCAACCAGATTATCAATTTAATTGGAATTAATGGTGCATAGAGAAAAGGGCAGGTCAGCATGATTTAAATAATATTTGAATAAGTTAGGTGCCTGCAAGTCTGTGGAGACTGATGAAATATGCCATGAGATACAACAGGAACAACCAATAGTAACTGTTTTACTGTTGGTAGATAGTACCAGAAGAGCAAAGAAGGGCAAACATTATAGAGAGAAAAATGAATTACTTATGAGCCAGCCTAACTTTGTTTCTTGGAAAGAAAATAGAACGATTAAAACAGTTGCTACGTAAGCATCTAAAGGAGATATCAAGAAACAGCCAACACTGGTTGGTCAAAAAGCAGATTACTTCCATCTAGCCAAAGACAATTTACCTGGTGAATAAGGGGAAGCACAAACCATTGCATGTTCCAAGTTGGAACAGAGGGTTTTTTCTTCATAGTGTCACTTACGATGGTTTGTTTTGGTTTTAGGAAAAAAACAGTGTTGATAACACACCGATGCTTTTAGTTCTTTGTAAGCAGTGTTGTACAGAGCCAAGGCCATTCCTGTTTCTCAGCTCCTATTAAGGAAGGGCTGTGGTGTAGGGGTGGAGGGGACAAGTTTCTTGGAGAAGACAGAAGAAAGACATGACTTTAACTGGCCAAAGGAATATTCCAAGCCATATGATATCATGTGGAACAAGTGTTTCAAAGAGAGGTGGGAGTCCATCTCTCTCTCTTCTGCTTTTTAGGGTGATAGAATATATATATATGTCATAATTTTCCTTCTATCTATCTTAGTAAATAGTTTTATCTCAACCCACGAGTTCTGTCTTTTTTTTTTTTTCTTTCAATTCTCTCCCCTGTCCCCCTGGGAAGGGACGAAGTAATCAAATGACTGTGTGGTGCCACCTGATGCACTGAAGTCCAACATGTTGCTAGCTCTACTATTATGCTCCATTGCCATTGTGAAGTTTGCAACTTCAACTTCTCCAGTTGTGGAAATATATTTCTATAGACATTCAACAACCTCCTCCCAGTAGATCATGAATTTTTTATTTCATTTAAATTGTAATGATTTAACTTAAAAAAAAATAAAATTAACTTCATAGCCTAAGTTGACAGCTTATTGCACTTCTGAGTGAGTGTAAAAGTGATGAAAGCACCATTGCTGCTTCTTTGAGATCTACCTGCTTACCCAGTCAGTTGTGCCAAGGGAATGAACACAGCTTCAGCATCATAAACAGCTCTCTGGAACTGACATACTTCTTGGAAGGAGAATATTATCTTTCTGTGCAAGCAAAAAGAACGCACTTTTTCCTGGAAAAAGTGGAAAATGAAACCATGAGGAAAATGAAACCATGCTCAACACCTGAGTGTGAATAACTGAGCTGAGCCTTGGATGCTCAATGGAGAAACAATCAGTATATTTAATAGAGCAGAAAGAGAGCAGCAGGTAGGGGATGAGAGTGACAGAAAGACCTCCATGGAGTCTTAGTCAATGTAGTCAGTGGCTTTTGGTGAGTAATTAAGCTTATCCTATACCAGGTACAAGGTCTCAACTCAGTTCCCTATAGTTTAGTGCCTAATAATGTCTCAGATTGTTTAGAGGTCTTCCAGGTTGGGCTGGCAGACAAAACACAGTATAAGGAAAGGCTCTGCCCTTTGGAATTAAACTCCAGAGGTGAGTTGGGGTTCCCTGGGGAGCTTCAGCTTCAACAAAACTTATAAGAAGAAAGAGAACAGACTTTTTATACGGTCTGACAGTGGTAGGACAAGGGGGAATGGTTTCAAACTAAAAGAGAGGAGACTTAGGTGAAGATATGATGAAGAAATTTTTTAGTCATAGGATGGTGATGTGCTGGAAAATGTTGTCCAGAGAGGATGTGGATATCCCATCTCTGGAGGCATTTAAGGCCAGGTTGGATGGTATCCTGGGCTGCCTGATCCAGTGGTTGGCAACACTGCCCATGGCAGGAGGTTAGAACAAGAGTATCTTCAAGGTCTCCTCCAATATAAGCCATTCTATGATTCTGTGATTCAATACTTCTAGACAGCTTTTTTTAGTTGCTTGCGTCTTGAGTGGCTAAGTTAAGATATTCTGCTGACAGGCAGAAGCCTACCTGTAAGCACAAAAAGGTAGGACTTTGTTTTAGCTATATCATACCTTGTTAGCTCACAGTTTTACTCTTGAAGCAAGGCTCTTGCACTTAATGTCAGTCTACAGAGTACCTACAGGGAATTTATGTGGAGAAAGAGATTTTACAGTCACTTTATTCTGTAGGTAAACCTTGTGACGCTGCTGCAAACAAGGTACATGGTGTTCAGGGGCTTCTTCAACACCATAATTTCCATAAGGCCCTGGAGGAAATTAGAACCAGGTAGGGAGGACACTCCAGCAAAAGAACCATGTGTGGCACTGCTGCTTAGCAGGGAGGCAGACAATGGGACAGCACAGAGCAAAGAAAGGAGTGATAGAGTTGCTGAAAAAGCATAGTTGATAAAAGGAACAGTGAAATAATTGGGACCTATGTGAATGTGTTGTAGTCACCTTCAAGTGTCTGTGAGGTCCATATGTAGAGAATGTTTATCCGTTGCTCTTTGTGTGCCTGACAGGGAAAGAAAAGGTAAGAGTCTTACTTTTCAGCAAGGGAGAAGTATGTTAGTGAGTAGGAAAGGAGAAGCAAACATAGCTTCCAACAGGATGGATAGGAGAGCTCAAATGCAGATTGCTTTCAAGGGCAGAGGATTACATGCTAAGAAGCTTCTGAGATGTTACACAAACTGGAAGGGTGACCTCTTATTAACCCTTCTAGTCCTATAGTTTGTCGTTTTTTAAAAACCTAATTTATACCTGGCATCTGAGCACTGAATTTGGTTGATTTAGACAGATGGAACATAAAATTGAACAAGGAAATAGGAATGCTCATGTTCTTCATCCAGAATAAGAAATTCACATTTCCAGTCTAATGATCTTTCAGATCTATCATTCCTACCACTCTTTAATGAATCCTGAAGGCATTGATGGAATCACCATCTCTACAGATCCTGCCTATAAATCCTTCCTGTGAAGATGCCTTTTGCTCTGCTTCCTCTAGAGCAGAGAGGATCACAATGAGAAGACAAAATGTAGGGCAAGAAATAAAGGCTTTAAGTTGCTCCAGGGGAGGTTCAGGTTGGATCTTAGGAAAAATTTCTTCACAGAAGGAGTGGTGAGGTATTGGAACAGGCTGCCCAGGGAGGTGGTGGACTAACCAGCCCTGGAGGTGTTCAAAAAAGGATATATGTGGCACCTGAGGGACATGGTTTAGTGGCAAGTTGGGGATGGGCTGGGGTTGGACTAGATGATCTCAGAAGTCTTTTCCAACTTTAATGATTGTATGATTCTAACACATCAGGAAAATGCAGAAGAAATAATAGAATGTGGAGCTGGGTTAAAAAGAGGAGGAACTGGTGGAAGGAGAGGAAATGTGGAGATGCAGAATAAACAGTGCAAGGCAAAAGGTGATGACAAGAAGAATTCTCTAAGGTGAAAAAGCAGGGAGGATACAAATAAAACTGTGTAATAACAAGGTTAATGATGCTGCATAAACACAATTTAGTGTATTTCACTTGGTGGTGAGAGAAATGAGACGAAAAGCATTCTTTCCTTTCAAGAAGACCAAGGAAGAGTGAGTATAATGTACCTACCATCCACTCTTTGTCAAGCAAGACAAAGTCTGAAGATGAAATTTTGTTATTATCATATACAAGAGTGAAGGTAGGTGAGGAGTGATGTTGCCCTGATTTTGGAGGCTTGTGTGGATCTCATCGCAGCCCAGGAGTAGCCTGCAGTGTGCAGTGCAGTGGAGGTATGATGCTGAATTCATACACTTCTAACAGCAGAGGATTTTTTGTCCTTATGTAACTGATGAGAAGAAAGACTTCTGTCTGCAAGGGTGAAATCATTTGTCTCAATTCAGCAAAGCACAGCCTCTGGGGCTTAGACTACATAGCATGATTGCAGGGTGTATAATTTCCAAAAGCTTATCCACTTCCCCAGGAAAACTCAATGCCTGAAAATACAACCTGTGTTTCTGACTTATGCCATGCAGTAGCAGAAATGCAGGTTTAATAGGTGACTATCAGAGAATGGTCTTTTTGAATGGACTACAGCACACCAGGCATTGGGCTATTACCTTCAGTACATTAAGATGTCATCCACACAGTGGCACAGTTATCAAGTTCTACACATCAGCTAGTTTTTAGAGAGAGAAAAAACCATACTTCAACAAAATAGTTACAATCTGATATTCAGAGATGGAGCAGCAATTAGTAGGTAGAGGATCATGGTCACCCTTGTTAGCAAAGCAGTCTTTAAATCAGAAGATTCAAAATTCCGTATCTTTATTTGGAAATAGCCATGGTCTTCTAGGATGTCATCACAGACTGGGTAGATGGAAGGAGAGCAGTGGATGTTGTAAACCTTGGCTTCTGCAAGGTGTTGGGCACTATCTCCCACAAAATCCTCATTACAAAACTTAGAAAATGTGGGATAGATGAGTGGATGGTGAGGTGGGTTGAGAATGGCTGACTGGAAATGCTCAGAGGGTGGTCATCAGTGATACAGAGCCTGATTGGCGGCAGTAACCAGCGATGTTCCCCAGGATTGGTGTTGGGTCCAGTCTTGTTCAACACCTTTGTTGATGACCTGGATGAACAAAACCTCAGCAAGTTTGCTGATGACACAAAGCTGGGAGGATTGGCTAACACACCAGAAGGCTGTACTACCATTCAACATTCTCTGTGGAGAAGGACCTGGGGATCCTGATGGAAAACAAGATGGCCATGAGCCAGCAATATGCAATTGTTGCCAAGAAGGCCAGTGGTATCCTGGGGTGCATTAAAAAGACTGTGGTCAGCATGTCAAGGGAAGTGATCCTCCCTCTCTGCTCTTCCCTTGCGAGGTCACATTTAGAATTCTGTCCAGTTATGGGTTTTCCAATTCAAAAAAGACAGGGATCTCTTAGAAGGACTCCAGTGGAGAGCCATAGGGATGATGAAGGACCTGGAGCATCTCCCTTATGAGGAAGATTGAAAAATCTGGGTCTGTTCAGCCTGGTGAAAAGAAGACTGAGAGGGGATGTGATTATGTTTATAAATATCTGAAGGGAGGTGGGAGGCAAATGGATGAGGCTCTTCTCAGTGTTTTGTAGCTATAAGACAAGGAATAATGGTCTAAAACGTGAACATAGAAAGTTCCATACTAACATGTGGAAGAACTTTATGATAAGGATGATGGAGCTCTGGAACAGGTTGCCCAGAGAGGTGGTGGAGTCTCCTTCTCTGGAGATATTCAAGACCCATCTGGATGCCTACCTGTGCCACCTATTGCAGGGTACCTTCTTCTCTTGAGGTCCTTTCCAACTCCTGCTATTCTGCGATTCTGTGATTCTGTGAAATTTGCACAAACACAAGGTTTTCATTCTCAAACATAATCTTGTCATGTGTGTATACTGATCTCCCACTCATTGAAGTATTTCTGCATCAGGCATATGGATTGTACCAGATCATCCTCAATGACTCACTATTTATGTGCAAAATGTCATGAACATCTGAGAGTGTTTTACACCTGGAATGCTATATTTGGCAGCATCAAGTGACTCAGTTTTGCTAGAAACGTTAGCAACAGTGAGAAAAATAAATGGTGATTTTAATTACATTTTGTAGATATTTTATTGCAAGAATTTTTATTTTGGCAAATAAAGACATCTGGAGTCTAAATATTTTACCTCCTCTGTTCCCACTGCATTAGAATGACAGGAAAGGGATGCTATACGTTGATATTTCTGTATGTATGTGCTGTGCTGATCACAGCTGATCAGGCACCATGGAGCAGGATAACAGACAGCACTGCACAGTAGTAACAGGCACAGTCATCTTCTGCAGAGACAGCTGATATTGCAGAGGTTGTAGGGTGAGTCTGAGTGTACAAAGGACAGAGAGGATGTACTAACTGCACATGTTAATTTCTGTCTTCCACAGTATCTGTAGCTTGGATGCCAGGTCCTTCCAGGCTCTGTACCACAGCTCCTTTTGCACACCCCAGCCATGCCCATACAGCACACTTGAAAGGAAGCTGAAGGTAGACAGCTCACAGAGCTCACAGTTTTGCTCTCCTTCATTGCTAAATATACTGTATTAGTCTAAAGTTACCATATATGCTGGAAACAATCCGTAAGGGACACTACTTTAAGTGTTCTCTATTGTTGAAATAAAGAAGTTGTTATGCCCCATTGCGGAGTATTGAGGAACACCCATTCCTCTCTTAAATTTGTGATCTGTGAGTTTATGTTATTTCTAACCTGTAGTAGGGAGGTTGGAACTAGATTATCTTTGAGGTCCCTTCAAACCCAAGCCATTCTGTGTTCCTATAATTCTAACTTAACCAGCTAGTAACTAATGAAAAAAAAAACAACGGCTGTAGCCAAGCATTAGGAAGTTCATCAATACGTGTCTTCTCATGGAACACTAGGGATTTTTCTTCCAAGAATGTAAACTGTGAGATTTGAAGTCATGAAGCAGATGTTCTGACCCCAATTAGTCTGAATACTTCTTGCCACATAACATCCCTGCATTCTCTAGGAACCACAACTTCTATCTTGAAGTCTGAACCTGGACTAAGTATTCCATAGTTCTCCTAAAGCTCCTCCTTCAGATTCAGTGAAACTTTGCTTTAAGATTTCTGATATCAGATATCCCATGGAAAAATAATCTTACATGTGAAGATGTAGTTGCATACATTCATTTGTTTTTTTTTAACTAAGGGTGTGGGAACAAGTAGAACTAGTTACTCAGAGTACTTGTTTGCAGCTATCTGTAAAATGAGATACAGCTCTTCTTAAAAATATTCAACAAACATTGTGTTAAAGGACAACTTTTTTTTTTTTTTTTTAACAGCAAATTTGCTGCATTTAATTAGCTGACATAGAGGGGAAGAGACAGACGTGAATGACAAAGCAACAAATTTATTCCTATTTGGCTGAGTCATAGCCCTAGCATTTGTGTGTGTGCCATTTACCTGACAGTGCTGCCAGGAGGCCTTTTGTTAATTCTAGATTTTGGCTGAAAGTCTTCATGAAAAGGACATAAAGGCACATGACAGACAGAACTTGACTTGAACTGGGTTAAGTCCTTAGCTTGTTAAACTTCATGGTTAAACTTTCTCTTAAACAGTAACAGTGCAATCAAAACAAGAATATGTGAACTAGGAGTTACACATCTGAAAATAGCATAGAGATGGGACAACTCCCCTGTACTCTCAAGATTGTCTGTGTCCAGCCTCAAGGTGAGTGCTCAAATCATTGTAGGCTACTCATTGCCACACATTTGAATGCAAAGTTTTTTGGTATCTTATATACTTACCTCTTTCCACCTGGAGGTTTGGCATTTTTTCCCTCAAAATCTACTGAAGGCTGAAGAAGAGGCTTCTCCTACAGGCTAAGGTCAGGGCGGACACCTGTATCTCTTGGTCTTTTAAGTTAGAATGTCATCAACAGCCTCCTCTGCAAATCTGAATACCTTTGGATGAGTCTCATACAGAGGAGGTTAAAGAGAAATGAACTGTCTAACATTTGCAGTGCTAAAATCATCACGGCTTTAGCACAGATTTGAATGTTATTCATCACTGCTTTCCTGTTACCATGCTGTTCATCACAATTTTGGCACAAACCAAACAGCACCATACCAGGCAGTCTATACTGACTTTGGAGTTAGCGTGAGATAAGGATTCTTCCCAGTAAGCAGTTTCGACACAGCCACCCTATTCAGCAGCATAAGCTGTGCTTGATCTCTTGCCAGAAGGCCACAAAATAGTCTTTGGCCCATTTTGTTTGCTGACACAGACCTAAGGAAGTTGACTTGTCAGACCACATCATCAGAGTAGTATCCTATTCATTCTTCCATTTAGTAAATAGAGCAGTAACCCGTGTCTCTCCCCCAAGGCAGAGCCATAAGATATAGTCAGGAGGGTTCTTGTTTTCCTTATTCCAAATAATCTCATGCCTCAGCCAGAAAATTTCCTTTCACCACTCTCCATCTTCTGGAGTCTCTTCCACTGTATGAAGAGAAGTAGAGTGAAATTAGAGATGAACCTTGCTGATCTCTGAAAGTCTGTTAAACTCACAGCTACTCCAAGGATTTGGTGCTACTTTATAGTCCATTTGATACCTGAGGAATGAAATGGATTTTATCATTTTGCCAAAGGCATAACAGAGTTCCCAAACCGATGCTTGTGGAGGAAGGCTGATGTACTGCAGCATCCCAGTCCCGGACACAGCAGAAAATTAGACCTTCTGTATCAGAGATTTCCAAACCTAGGGAAGAATAAGGAGAGGAAACTATTTTCAGAGTTTTCCTTCTCCTAAAAACCAGCCACATTTGGAAGGGATATAGTACCTGCTTTGTGTGTGCATGGCATCACAAGCTATGGAAACAAGAAGCAAACTTCCATTCTTAAGCCCATAATGATTTTTTGGAGCAGTTTCCTAGCCCTGTGTGAGAAATAGCTACAACATCCAACACAAATTGCAGGACTCAGCAGAGAAGCTCAGAAGAACCAACTTCTTGACTCGGGCCATTTTGATCTTGGGGCACAATGCACCATTTCTCCCCATTAATGTGGATGAATGGAACAGATGAGTGCTTCATTGAACATGTGAGCCCGGCGTATATGGTGGCATCAGAATGCTATGTCTGACATACAACTTATGGGCTTCATTTTGCCCCTCAGTAGAATTAATATGCACAGCAGAAACTTACTCTTTCGGGCAGATACCCTTTCAAAACACCAAATCAGCCAAAAATTAGGGAAATGCAATCAGCTTTGCTAAAGTCCTCCCTTTTCTTCCACTACACTTACAGTGGGCAGTATTGATTTAAGCCCATTATTTTCAACCATCATTAAGGGTAGAATGGAGAGAGATAAATTATTATTTTAATGTGAATATAATGACATGAAGACACTTTTAAAGTAGTTAGATCCTCAGCCTTGAGAGCATGGAGTGTCTTTTTCACATAAAGTACATTTGATGCTGACAGTAGTGAGGTTTGAGATTTACTGCTGCACAAAAAAACATCTATGGAGGACAGGTGCTTCTCTCAAACAGGACATAGCTGCTTTCAAATTTTCTGCTCAGTCACTACACAAAAGCAGCCTGGGATAGCCCAGAGGTGAGAAGGACAGGCAGCATTTTGGTTATAGTACGCACAACAGACTGACCCTAAAAGAGTCCCCTGCATTTACACAGCTCCCTTCCTCTCTTCTGGCACAATTAACTTGGGAATGTGTTTTAGCGGAGAGTTTTCTCAAGGCTTTAAACTCCAGTCTCTTCTTGACATGGAGCTAATTACTGCAGCCTGATGATCACTTATTTAATACAGGAACAGCACTCTTGTGAGCTTCCATTTAATAAAAGTAATTTGGTGGTTGGGATATTCTAAAATCCTTGCATATGGCACTCCCCTTCTCAATCACATTGAGCCTAGTGTATTCACATTTCCTCATGGCCAGAAATCCCAGGGTTAGCACAACTCTGGGCTCTGTTGATCTCTGCAGAAGAAGGTGAGAGCATAGGGAAGAACCTTTTAACCCAAGCCATTCTATGACCCTATGAAAAGCCAGAAAGAACCTCCCCATTACCTTTGAGTTACCTGGTGCTATACAGGGAGAGAGGTTGGGCCAAGATAGCCAGATGCAAAGCAGCTTCACCTTCAGCATAAATCAGTACAACAAATAACCTCATGGTAATGAGGTTCCAAGTTCAGGCTGCTGGTGCCACCAATCACTCCGACTGAAGAGCCCCTCCTTTTCCATATTCCCAAATAAGAGCAGGGAATCATTCAAGTCAAGGAAAGTAAAACATAAAACCTATTGTTCTGAATTATTCCAGAACAGAACAGCCCTTGCAAAGCTTGGAGATATTCCAGTGAAAGTTACTGCTATAGAAATGTAAGGTATTATCAGGAAGATCCAGTAGTTTAGGCTTGGAAATTCAGGCCACTGAATTGTAATCCTCTGCTCTCTGGCCAAATCATAAACATCTCTGGATTTGACCATGAATGGCTTACAAGTTATAAATCTAAAAAATTAATTGCTGCTCTTGTTACAGAGCAATTTATACAAGGGTTAGCACTTCTCATTGGTCAATCATAATGATTAAAGACTGAAGTAACGACCAGTAACTCTGGGATTAAGGCTTAAATATCACTGCCTGGAAACTGAAGAAAGCATAAGGGAGCTGCATGTATCTGCATGAATACTGAAGGCTCTTCTCATCACAATGAGCCAATAACAGCCAGTTAGGAAAAAGATTGTATGATTGCAACACAACATGGGGAAGCATCAGAGTGGAAAACACAGGGCAATTAGCTTAAAATGAGATCCAAGATGGCTTGAGCTGCATCCTCAATTTCTGTATGTACAGGGACTGGTTGGCTAAGAAGAAACAGCTGAGGCTGAATTACATATAGGATGTTTTCTTCCAGAGAGCCACTCATTTCTTGCTAAAGCAGTTCACCTGTAGTGAGTCACAGTTTAATCAGCAATAAAACTTTTTGGGAGAAGTACAGCTATCTTGCAGTCTTGCAGGCATGGGTTAGAAGATCCATGAGAAGGAGAAGCCTTCTCTTCTCCAGGCTGAATAGCCCCAGCTCTTTCAGCTTGTCCTTGTAGGGGAGGTGCTCCAGCCCTCTGATCATTTTTGTGGCCTTCCTCCAGACCTGCTCCAACAGCTCTATGTCCTTCTTTGTTGGGGGCACCAGAACTGGACACAGTCAAGTATGGTTTCACGAGAGCAGAGTAGAGTGACAGAATCACCTCCCCTGACCTTCTGGTCACGCTTCTCTTGATGCAACCCAAAATGTGGTCGGGCTTCTGGGCTGTGAGTACACATTGCCTGCTCATGTAGAATCTTTCATCATTTGACACTCCCACATTCTCCTTTTCAGGGCTGCTCTCAAGCCATTCTACAACCAGCCTATATCTGTGCTCGGGATTTCCCTGACCAAGGTGCAGGACCTTACACTTGGCTCTGTTGAACTGCATGAAGTTGGCATGGGCCCACCTCTCAAGCCTGTCCAGGCCTCTCTGGATGGGATCTCTTCCCTCTTCCATGTCAGCTGCATCACTCATCTTGGTGTCATCTGCAAACTTGCTGAGGGTGCACTCAATCCCACTGTCCACGTCACCTACAAAGATGTTAACACCGGTCCCAATACTGATCCCTGAGGAACGCCACTTGTCACCAGTCTCCACTTGGACCCTGAGTCATTGACCCCAACTCTCTGAGTGGCAAGTGGTTCATCCATCAAATCCATTTTTCTCTAATTTGGTGACCAAGACGTTACGTGGGACAGCGTCAAACACTTTGCGCAAGTCCAGGTAGATGTCAGTTGCTCTTCCTTTATCCACTGACACCGTAATTTTATCATAAAAGGCCACCAAGTCTGTCAGATATGACTTGCCATTGGTGTAGCTATGTTGATTACAAGCAATCATCTCATCTTTATTTTCCACGCATCTTGGTAGTGCCTTTAGGAAGATCTGCTCCTTGATCTTTCCAGGAGCAGAAGTGAAACTGACTGATCTGTAGTTCCCTGGACCTTCTTTTACACCCTTCTTGAAAATGGAAGTTATGTTTCCACTTTTCTAGTCAGTGTGAATTTCACCAGACTGCCATGACTTTTCAAATATGATGAATAGCGGCTTGGCAACTTCATCTGCAGGTTGTCTCAGAATCCATGGATAGATCTCATTGGATCCCATGGACTTGAAGTTCTTTAAATGGTCTCTGCTCTCCTGAAGTCCAGATTGGCAAGCTTGATGCACACCCTCTTTGATGCCCTAAGGATTTTGTACTCCATCAATCTGCAGCCAGGGTTGTCTTTGACCTTCACATTACTCACCAGCCCGTCCTCTTTGGTGAGGACAGAGTATAGTATCTCTTCTCTTGAGTTCCTGTGCCACTTGGAAGAGGAAGTTAACATCAACGCATTCCAAGAACATCTTTGATTTCTGATACCCTGCTGAGCTGTTCCTCCAACAGATATCAGGGTGGTTGAAGTCCCCCATGAGGACCATGTTTTGTGAATGTGAAGCTGCTCCTACCCATTTATAGAGGACTTCATCCACTCAGACTTGGTCAAGTGGCCTGTAGCAGACCCCCACTATGATGTCTCCTTCCTCTGCCTTCCTTTTAACCCTAACCCATAAGCTCTCTGGCAGCTCCTCACCTCTTTGGTGGAGCTCCATGGACTACTGCTGGTTATTGATGTAGAGGTCAACATCACTCCCCTTCTTCCCTATACAGTTTATTTACAGTCTATTTTTACATTCCAGTCATGAGAGCTATCCCACCACATCTCGGTGGTGTCAATGCCATCATATCCCTGTAGGCACACATATGCCTGTAACTCTTCTTGCTTTTTCCCTGTGCTCTGTGCATTAGTGTGCAGGCAATTGAGTTGGGCTCTCCCACTGAGGCTGATTTAGCAATTGGAGTTCCCTTATCCTATACCTTAGTTGCTGTCATACTGGCCTGTGATCCAGCTGCAAGCCCAGGGCATCCGTAACCATCATCAGCTTCAAAGTGGGATGGTTTGAGGATCCCCTCCCCCAGCAACTCTAGTTTAAATCCCTCTTGATTAAATTGGAGAGCTTGTTGTCAAAGATGGTCTTCCCCTTTTCTGAGAGATGAACCCCATCCTCCCCCCGAAGACCAGATTCCTCAAAACTAGTTCCAGTACATAAGTAGTTGAAGCTCTATTGATGACACAACTCCCTTAACTATTTATTAATTTTCTTAATTCTATCAGCATTTTCCCTTCCAATACTCTTACCTGGGAGGATTGGTGATAAGACTACCTATGCTCCTGAATTCATCACTGCTGCTCCCAGCTTCTTATAGTCCCTCCTGATATTCTTCAGGTTGCTAACAGCTGTGTCACTGGTGTCTCTGTGAAACAGCAGAAGTGGGTAGCAGTTTGTGGACATGCAAGTCTGGCAGCCTGTTTGTCACATCTTTGATGCAGGCCCCTGGAAAGCAACAGATCTCTCTACAAAAAGGATCAGGATGGCAAATGGGTGCCTCTGTACCCACCACCATCACCCATTGCTTTTTCTTAGTTGTGGTAGTTGTTAAGCAACAGGGAGCAAGTCTGGCTTCTTCTCCTAACATCTAATCTAAATCTCCCTTCTTTTAGTGATTATAGCATGTAGACTATATGGAAGAGACGTGCCTATGAGTAGCTCTTAAATGACATTTTCTCCACTGGATAAACAACCTTTATAAGGGACCTTCTCAGCCTTGCTGCTGGAGATGCCATTTCTTGGTAGAAGATGACTGCTAATGGATTGTGATACAATTTTCCACTAACTAAAACATCTTTTCCTGGGAACCTGACCTTTGGGGAGCACTTATTTGTAAAACATCAATAATAACAGCACAGTTCTGTAATTTTGTGCTTTCAAAAAAAACTCAAATATTGCTTCCTCAGAGATATCTTTTATTAACCAGGGACAAAATATCTTCTTTAGCAAAGAGGAATAACAGTTTAATTGCATAATGTTTCAAAAGTGCCTAGAATATTTAAGAGGCTTTATTTGGTCAAATAAATTAATATTTATTATAATCTAGAGTCAGAGACAAGTGCTACCACAGGGCAGGTTATTTTGCACTCCCTTATTCACCACCAAACTTGACCTTCAGTTGATCAGTGAATACCCAACTTGATGAGTCCAGTTTGCTGGACAATTTTCCTTTTGTACTTAAAGGATTCTTATGCAGAGGACAGGGAGTTGCTAAGGACAAATATATTTCTTGTCTTGTTTAGTTTCATTTTGTTTCAATATATGTATGCAGGAAGCAAATGTGAATATTCAAAGGGGATCATAGAGTCATAGAATCATAGAATCGTGATGGTTGAAAAAGATCTCTAATGTCATATCTAGTCCAAACATCCACCTACCTCCAATACTGCCTGCTAAAGTACGCCCCTAAGTACATCTACCCCTTCCTTAAACACCTTTGGGGTGGTGACTCCACCACCTCCCTGGGCAATTTGTCTCAATACCTGATCACTCTTTCTGAGAATAAATGTTTCCTAATATTCAGCCTGAACATTCCCTGGTACAGCTAGAGGCCATTCCCTCTTGTCCTTCTGCTGTTACCTGGGAGAAGAGGCTGATCCCTGCCTCACCACAACCTCCTTTTAGGGGGTTGTAGAGAGTGATAAGGTCTCCCCTGAACCTGCCTTTTTCCAGACTAAACAATCCTAGGATGTAGCAGATAACCACAGGGCAGTGCAAGAGAGAGTGCAGATCCTAGGAAGCACAGATAGCTGTAAATACACACAGACCAAAGCAAACAAGGTTTTGTTTAGATGCTAGCTCACTGCAAAGCTCATGGCAGGAAGAAGACATGCTATCAGCCTTCCATTTCACCTCTGCAAACAGTTTTTTTTTTCCATCTGCAACACAACAGAAAGTAGTATTTGACAGCAGCTGGGGAAGTGAGTTTTTGATTGCTGAATGATGAATGCTAGATGGGTTGCTCTGGACAAAGTGTGTACATTGAGCTTGCTACTGACATAGTTTGCCGGTGCAAGACAGAGGAAAAACATCTGGGTGATATAGGACTGAGTACAGCAGACCCATTTTCATACCAAATGGCTGTGTCAGATGCACAGGGACTTCCCTTGCTCTTCCCCATGACTGCCAGCTTTCAGTAACCCTGCACTGCCCAGGGATCTTCCACCACTCTGGGTACTGCTGGAGGAGTCAGAGAGCTTGGAGAAAGACAAAGTGGAGAATTAATGAATTGGGGTGAGGAGAAGAAAATTTCATAGAATCACAGAATCATTTGAGTTGGAAAGAACCTTTAAAGTTCATCTAGTACAACTCCCCTGCAAAGTACAGGAACATCTACAGCTGGATCAGGTTGCTTAGATCCCCGCTAACCTGACCTTAAATGTCTCCAGAGATGGGATATCCACCACCAATTTGTCTTCTTCGCTAAGAAATCTCTTCACTGACTGCATAAAGATTTCCCTGAGGCAATGCAGTTTGAAGAGCCATAGAAAATGATCCTATTCCATAGTTCCACATTCAAAGGTAGCATCACAGGGATTAGTTTATCAGATACTTCTTTTGGTTTACTGTAGGCCCATCTGTGGTTTGATATCCAATGGGAATAACAAGGTACTAACCAATATCAGATTTTGCACTGTGGGAGTTTCAAAGAGGCTAAAATAGATCATGGACAAACTGCATCTACAAGAAGAGCTCCTCAAAGGACTTTAAAATACCAGTATCTCCTCCTTCTGAGGGCCAAGCATCTCATCTTCTTGGCTGTGTTATTTCAGGAGTCTTCTGAGCACAGTTTTTTGCCTGGAGAAATTGTATGACTTCATGAGTTTTTCCTTATCCTCCTCCCACATGTAAATGGGGTGTCTCATCACCAGACCAAGGCATTATAGGGAGCACACAGAAACCTCTGCCCAGTGCCCAGCCTCCTGGTTTGCCCAACTGCTTTCTGGCACTTATTTAGATTTACACAGCATTAAGGAGACTTTGAGAATCTTTTCCCCCTATTAAAAACATGAATTGGATGGAGTGGAACAGCTTCTGTGGCAGGGAAGGGCTAGCAACCTGGGGCTGCAGGGGGATGGAGTTGGAGGACAAGGAAGCACATGAACACTCATTTAACAGAAGGTAAACATCTGGGACTGGAGTACCCCCCCTATGAAGACAGGCTGAGGGAGCTGGGCTTGTTCAGACTGGAGAAAGGAAGGCTGTGGGGTGACCTCATTGCAGCCTTTCAGTACCTAAAGGGAGCCTACAGACAGGAGGGGAATCAACTCTTTGAAACTCTTTGCAGGATGAGGGGAAAAGGTTTTAAGTTGAGGGAGGGGAGATTCAGGTTGGACGTCAGGGAGAAATTCTTTACAGAGAGAGTGGTGAGGTGCTGGAACAGGCTGCCCAGAGAGGTTGTGGATGCCCCGTCCCTGGAGGTGTTCAAGGCCAGATTGGATGGGGCCCTGGGCAGCCTGGTCTAGTATTAAATGAGGAGGTTGGTGGCCCTGCATGTGGCAGGGGGGTTGGAGATCATGATCCTTGAGGTCCCTTCCATCCCTGGCCATTCTGTGATTCTGTGATTCTGAATCAATAACCTACCCCCAATTAATATTCCCCCCAAAGACATCACCTATCATTATACACCTGCTTTTTCAAGTTCTTCAGTGAATTCCCATCTTCTGCCCAGTTCTTAACAGGAATCTTGGTGGTTTTCAGACAAAAGGGGCTTCACTTTATGGCAGAGGATTGGCTCAGGAAAGTGAACTCATTCCCAATAGCACAAGCTCAAAGAGCATGTCAGCAGCCATTATGTTCTTTTTCAGCAAGCAATTGGGCTGCTGTGCTTTCACTCCTTCCAAAAGGCTACACTCTCTGTTATGTAGAGATTTATAGCAGGGTTCAGATGAGTGGCAATGAGTGCTTTAATTATCTATCTGAAGCAGTGCAAATACAGAGTGTGTGTTATGAGGTGAGAATGAAAGACCTCAATCAGCAAGACAGCAGTACCCGTTTGGGAAGTAAGTAAAAAGTTGGCACTTTCCCCTGTAGATACAGTGAGGGAGGGAGAGGACTGCTTCCACCTGCAAATTGTGTCTCCGAAACTGATGGTAAAACACCCTAGGGAACTGTAATTACAGTAAGAAGTGTACTTAATGAGCAGAAGTCTTGGTAGAAAAAAAAAAGTCTTTGAATAAAAGGCTATGAGAAATGGCAGAGCACAGGTTTGCCCTCCAAGCCCCTCTGATTGCGGTTAAAAAGGTCTGTTGATGTTAGGAGTCTGTCTTACATCAAAAGAAACAGCTATACTCACAGGAACAGGTATTTCTGCAAATTCTCTGCAGAAATTACAGATCAAGACATGTTTGCTTTCTGGAATATGAATTCAATTTGCCCACACAAGGATTGGGAACTGAAAGGACACACGATGTTGGACAGTTTGTCCAATGTAAAACTAGATCCCCAGAAACTCTTGGATGTCGAATGCTGTCAGGATGACCGATGCTTCCATTGGTGTTCAAGAGTAGGTTCCTCTATAGCTGTAGATTGGAAAGCCAAGAACGGGATTACTTTTTGAAATCAGGCTTGGGTAGGGTGGAGTGATGGAGTGAACCGAAAGCCTCTTCCTGTAAGCAAGTCTTTTAAAAATCACCCAATGGTCACATGAGTCATCAGTACTAACATTCATGGGTGTAAGCCCTTGGTTGTATAAAATTGTGTATCATTAATTAGAGTGAAGAAACCGAGGTTAGCTTAATCTAAATTAATTCTTTATTTGGTTAAAGGGCAAGAATACATATCTTCTGGCAATTTTCCAAAATCATCATCAGCAAGACAGTAGTTTTAGAGATCTTAAAGACATAAATAAAATGTTTAAGTACTTTAACAGAAATTAAAGCATAGCCAGGGACATGAATGTAGACTCTTGACTCCTATTGACTTCAGTGAGTTGCTAATGCTCAGCAGCCAGACCTTGTTGTGTGATGGGATCAGACCCTCCAAAGGCAAAAGCCAATAAGTAAATTGCCACTGAGTAGACACACTAATGATTAGCTCGTATTAATGCAGTTAATAGCAAAGCAATTTGCAAAAGTGCTCAGGATCTATTTGTCTGGAACTTTTGAGGTGAATTCTTGAAAACAGGCACCCAATTTCTTTGAAAATTAGGAGGATTAGGCTCACAGAAAATAAAAACATATATAATTCATCCATTCTCCTTAAGACAGAACAGGTACACTTTAGCTACTCTCACTCAGTATTTGTCTACCTTGCTTTTAAAATCTTGTTGAAAAAAGACCCACCTTTTCCCCAGTTTTTACAGTTACAATATTTTTTCTGATCTGAATCTCCCTTGTTATGATTTAAATGCTGTACTCTTGCCCTATATATCCTGGGGTTTGAGAATAGTATATTCCTTTAAACCCTGCAGTAAGATTATACCTTTTTTTGGACTACTTTCTTCCAGGCTAAGTAAGCCCAATTCCTTGCATCATTTCTTTGCTGCTGCCCCAGAAGGAGTAAATGTCACTTAATGAGTCTGATCACGTCTCTTTATACAATATTTCTATACACCTTTTGTTTTCCAAAGGCAAGTAAGTGAGGAGCAGTAGGAGTAGATTGGACAACACTGCTATGAACTGATTCAAATCTCTGTCAGCCCCTGGAGAGTTTAATCACAAAGTATTGTGTCCTGATGTCCTTTCCTCCTCACGCACCAATGCAAACATGTATGTACACTGCAGACTCAGATGCCAGGAGCTTCCAGCACTGCAGAGCTGCTGCCTCCCTTGTTTGCTGCCATTGTGTCTCTCCTGGCTCAACCCTTATAGCAGATTTCAACAATATGGTTGGAGATTTGGGCTTGGTTCAGGACTTGCCTGCTAGCTGCTATCTCTGATGTTTGGTTGCTTGTCACAGAAAGCAAACAGGTATTACTGGTGCATGATCAGATTGGCTTTAAGTGTTTGCAATTAATTATTAGCAAAAGTGATTTGCTGACTAAGAATGAGAGTCCTATGCTCATCATTAATTGCATTTCTTACTGCATTCACTAATGTAGAAATTTACCTCACTCAAACTTTTCCTTTATAATGTGTTATTTGCCTATTTTCTGATTCTTTTTCCATCCCTTCCCATGTTTTCAGTAAATTTCAATCTATGTATGCAAGACTCAGAATCTTCAGCTGCAAAAAAAGACTTAGATAAAAAGAGAATCCTTTATATTTATGAAAAGCAACCAGTGCTCTGAAATACTGCAAAGCATTTGAGCTCATAGTCTATATTTTACAAGCTAACCATGTCTCAGTAAGGAAATTTACAACCATACTTGCCTGCCTGATTTGGCACTAAATGAAGTTAATAAAAAATCCCAACAAAGTAGAGTGGAAATTCTAGCAAGAGAAGATATCACACCCTCTATATTGCTCTGTGTGGGCCTACCAAAGTACAGATATTGTTAATTACTTTTGCCTTGGGTGATCTGATTCATTATCATTAGCTCAGAAATGGATGTGAGCTCACTGGCAATTCCTTAGGAGCAAAAGAATACAGACCTTTATTAACACATGCAATTCTTGCTGTCTCTGAGGACTCAATTCTAATAGTCTGTTTCAATGTTGACACTTCTAGGCTAATCAGAATCTCACTTCTGCTTCAGTATGTGCATAAATAACTGAGATTGCCTCATGCTGTTGTGCCAGAAGGTGCTTTCAGCTATGGCATGGGACAGGCAGGTTTACTGTCAATTTGAGCTGTTGGACAATGTCCATTCAAAGAGCCCAGGGATATGCTCTCACACGCTGTTGGGTTCCTTCTTGGTACAGCGACATCTGAAGATCCTAAATGAGAACTAAGATCCTTTGAGACAGATACTTTATGGACACACAGGAAGAATGATGTCTTCCTCAGAGAGACAGGAAAAAGGAAGAATTAATGTCTTTTTTCATGACAGGGAACTGATGTATAACCCAGAACAGTATGGGGATCATGGAATACATGTTGATTGCACCACACAGTTTGATGCTATCCACAGACTTGCTGAGAATGTTCTTGATCCCACCATTTATGTGATGAAGATACTAAAGAACACTGAACTCCTGAGGGACACCACTCATCACAAGTCCAAATCCCAACCAACACTGAGCCATTGACCATTTCTCTCTGGGAATGAGCTCGCAATCAGTTTATTGTCCATCAAATCAGTCCACCATCTTTCCAATTTGTCAAAGGCTTTACTGAAATCCAGATAGAGGACATTAGTAGTTCTTCTCTTGTCCCAGTTGTGCCACCATAGAAGGCCATTAGCTTGGTCAGGAAGGAATTGCCCTTGGTGAAGACATGCTGGTTATCTCATATCACCTCCCTCTCTTTCATGTGTCTTAGCGTAGCATCCAGAAGGATCTGTTCTATGAACCCTCCCAGGTAAGGCTGACAGGTTGGCAGTTCCCTGTATCGTCCTTTGAATCCTTCCTAAAAACGGGTGTGACGTTGCTTTTTTGCAGTCACCAGTGACTTCACACGACTGCCATGACTTTTCAAATATAATTGAGAGCAGATCAACAAATCAAGCTTTTGGCTCCACAAAGGACCACCCAAAATTATTTGACAGTTGTCCAAATGCTTCTTGAACTTGGGCAGCTTGGAACCGTGCCCATTGCCCTGGGGAGCCTTTTCCATGCGCACCACCTTCTAATGCACCTTCTAACCTTTTCATAAGAGCCAGCTTGACCCTCCATACATTCCCTCGGGCCCTGTCACAGAGAGCAGAGCTCAGCACTGCCCCTCTGCTCCCTGTGAGGAGCTGCAGCCGCCATCAGGCCTCCCCTCAGCTCCTCTGCTCTGGGCCAAAAAAAACAAACAAGGGACCTCAGCCACTCCTCACACACTTTTCCCTCTAGACCATTCACCATCTTCGTAGCCCTTTGGATGTTCTAGTGTTTTCATGGCCTTCTTATACTGTGATGCCCAAACATGCACACAGCACTAGAGGTGAGGTCACACCAGCTGCTAAGGGACTTGTTCCCCTGTAGAAAGTGCAGTAGAGCAATTGATCTTCACTTTGTCCTGAACTTTTCTTTGATGAGACTCTGACAATTACAAGTGACAGAAAGAGCCCAAGCAATGTCAGGCCATTGGTGACTGCACCACCTCATCTCGCCACGCTCATCTACCTGCCAAGAACTTCTGATGAACTCCAGAAATTGTCATCCAGCACAATGTATTGCCATGGGGTTACTGCTGTTGAAGGCAGTCTCCTCAGCAGGGCTAATGGCTATGCAAATGATAGAGTGACACCAAGGAATTAAATGTCTCATGGAAGTTTTTGTTATAAAGTGTCTCCTACACTTACGAGAACCTGAGATGAGGACCAGAAAAGCAATGACAGCTCCTCTCTTGCTCCCCAAGGGTGCCATGTCTGCATGCCCAGCACTCACACTGCTGTTTCTGCACTGAAAGCACAACCCTGGATTATCATTTGCCAGCAGCTGTCTTATATGGATATGCTTGGCTTGATCACTTGTACAGTCAGCCTAAGAATAGCTTCCTCTTTAACATCTGATTTCTCTTAAAGGATAAAAATAAAACAATCAGAGCCTGGATATAAAAGAGCAAACTGCTGAATACTGCACCGCATGCCTCTATGTTTAATGAGGGAAAATTTTACTTTATGAGGGGCCCAAGTTATTTGTATCTACCATATTTGGTCTCTAGATGAGAATCTAGGCTGCCACTTCTTGGTCTGACAGCTATAAGTGACTTTTCATTTTAGAGAGATGATGATCCTAGATGATTCAGCTTTTATCATCACCCTGGCGTGCTTTCAGCAAATGACTACTTTAATTCTGCAAGTCAATGCCCAGGGACGATCACAGCCAGGATTGTGCCTGAATGGATCTATAGAGATTCTGGGTATGCTCATTTCACCTCAAGGGCCAACTATAGACCTTGGCTGATGTTAGACATAGCTTGAGACTCCTGAGTCCTTATCAGGCAGCCTAAAAGAGATGCTCTGATTAGGCATGCAAAAGTGATGACATTTCTGTCTAAGAGCAGTGTGGCCAGCCCAGTTTAGGCTGCCCAGTCTGACTGCCTTCACTGCCAGCACAGGAGAGGAGTAGTTTCAATAGAGAGTGGAGAGTTACAATAGAGTAGAGAGGAGCAGATACAATACTTAGTGCAGGTGCCTAAAATGTAGACTATAAGCAGCATTTAGTCTCTTTCCTTCTCCTCTGCCTGTTTGCTGAGGTCAAGATGCATTTCTCTCATACGGACTCCTCACAGGATATCTGCAATATATGGTACCATTTATGAAACAATATAAATATATATTTCTTTTTAGAAGCAAACAAACAAAAAATACTGAACACTCTAATTAATGGGAAATCAAATGCGATCATCATTTTGCCCATGATAATCGAAGTGAAGGAATCACCAACTGAGAAAGAAATGATGAAGTCAGGATAATGCCTTTTTTAATTTTTTCTTTTTTTTTTCACTCAACAGGCCTACAAGACCACCTGAATAACATTTTTCCTGATTCAAAAATAGCATAGAATGTGCTGGAACCAGACGTGAATCAGCATGTATGCTAAACAACACAATTAAAGCCAAACCTTCAAATATTTGCTGAGGGCTGCAACACAAAAAATCTGAGTGTTCAGGCAATACCGGTGCCAGACTCCTGACAAAACCTAGCCCTGAAATGTTCCCTGTGACAGGAACGATGACACAAGTCAGTGAGAGTACTGAAAAATCATCAGCAATGTAAATCTGTGACATAAAGAAGCCCCAAATCAGTTCATGTCATAATGCTATGAGATGGGTGTGTAGATATACTCCTCCTCACAAGCTAGGAGTGGAGAACATGATACTTTGGGATTTGATGCTCATGACTATGTAGTTGATGCCAACAGGAGGAGGTCCTAACACCTCTGATATCTTTCAATCAAGTCACATCTTGTCCCATCTCACCACAAGAAAAATACAACTAATCTTACCATCTGCATGGTCTTACTCTACACATTCATCACAAACGCTCAAGCAAAATTAACAAGACTGTCCAAGAGGAGGAGAAGAGAGTTGTCATCATCTTTGCTGCATGCCCAGGGCACCGAGCCATAGATGAGTGCTTTGCCAGACGTCACACAAAGTGTTTGTGACAACACTGGAAGCTGAGTGTCCTCCTCATGAGTCCCAGTCTGATGCCCTCTACAAGGGTCTGACTGTTCCTCTCGAAATGCATTATTTGGCAACTCAGTCTAAGTTAGCTTGATTTGGTCTGGTAATTCTTCCCCCATTCTTTCTCTCTCTCTTTTCTTAATTGCATTTGATTTTTCTTCAGAAGAGAATTCTTTTCTACAGTCATATTTTTATGGAAATTTTAATGAGTTGCTTGGCATTACATTAATCACTGAAGATTTAAAGTGTCTTTAAATTGTATTTTCCTTCCTCTTGAATGCCAGCCACACATTTTTGTTTACAGTGAAATTCTAGGGAAAAAAATCCTTCAGCCTATTTTCCTCAGTGCTAATTGGGGATTTATTACTGCTTCATTTGCTTACAATTGAGTCAAACAAAAACCTCCATCCCTTTTTTATGGTGCTGCTAATTGGATTGAGTGGGTTATAATGATATTACTGTATATACATAAATGAACATTTAAAAAATAAATAAATGAATATTAAAAATACGCCTCTAAGGACTAAGTGGTTGCCTTCATACTTTTCTGAAGCAGATTTTATAACTATTCTTACATAAATGTGCACTGCTCATTTCTGCACTCTGATTAATACAGGAACCAGCAGCCAAAGACAGTACTACTGGAAAGATCCAAGGAAAGGATTTGCCAGAGAGACAAGGAGGCTGAAGTGTCTATTCACAAGAGGATTCTCTCGAAAATTCAGCATACAATTTCCATGAATCCCAGGGAATGCTGCAGGTCTGGGTGCCTGTTGGATACGATGCTGCAGCTGGCATTATAGCTCACTGCTTTGAGTGCCCACAGAAGGGATAACAGCCTTTAGCTGACCAGACCAATGCCTCTCATTAGTTATAAACTCAGCGTTTGTTTTGTGAAAACTGCCGTTTAAAACAGCTAAGAGATGCCAAAAAACCATTTGTCATACCTGGTGGACATTTGTGGAAAGCATTTGATATGATTCTTGTCAATATAGCCAACCAAAAAGTATATTGCTTACATCAGGATTAACTATTAGTGCTGATCTCCAGTTTTCTCTCTAGAATGCTTTTTTTTTTTTTTCTCCTGTTGGTTTCACATTTCTTTTGATAGGTAGAGTTTTTCTTTCAGCAGATGTATTTTTAAGGAAAACAAATTTTCTATGTTCGTGGTGATTATTTTAGTCTCATTTAATTTCTACATAATCCTAGTGTTGACCTAGTTATATAGTAGCTTTAGGGCAAACACCTGATAAAGATACTGGACCTTTATGAGTAGAAAACTGCCCATGATCAGCTTCCTGTTTTGTATAATCCTTCTTGTAGTAACTGTAACTGCACTGCAGCTATTTCATGGGCAGTTAGCATCAAAATGTGGACACAGAACCACTGACCACAGCTCTTTGGCTGCAACCATCCAACAAATTCCCTATCCTCTGCAATATTTACCCTTCAAATCCATAGCTCTTCAATATAGAGATAAGGATGTGGTATGGGACTATGTCAAAGACCTCACAGAAGTCCAAGTAAATTACACTGGTTGGTCTTCCCTTGTCTACTGATGCCAGCAATCCATTTTAGAAAGCCACCGAATTGGTCAGGTACAAATTGCCCTTTGCCATGGTGAAGCCATGCCATCTATCTTGGATCATCTTCTTGTCTAAGGCATGTACCTTCTCATTGCCTCCAAGGGAACCTGTTCCATGATCTGCTCAGGCACAGAAGTGAGGCTTGCTGCCCTGCAAATCCCTCTTGTGCTGGAGAGACAAGAACTGGACACACTACTACAGATGCAGCCTTACCAATGCCAAGCAGACAGCAAGGATCACCTCTCATGTTCTCTTAGTGATTCTTTGCCCAATGCAGCCCAGGATACCATTAGCTTTCCTGGTAGCAAAGGCACACTGTTAACTTATTTTCAGCTTGACATCTCCCAAGACCCCCACGTTCTTTTCTACAGAGCTACTTTCCAACTCAGTGTCATCCAGCATGTACTGGTGCCAGGGATTGCTCCTTCCTAGGAGAGGAACTTTTCATTTCTCCGTATTAAACTTCATGAAATTCTTACACACCCATTTCTCCAGCCTGTCAAATTCACTCTGGACAGCAGTATGATGCTTTGGTGTATCAGCCATTTCCCCAGCTTTGTGTTATCTGCAGGCTTTCTGAGAATACATCCTACCCCACTGTTTAGATCATTAATCATTTGAACAAGATTGAGCCCAATGCTGACCCTTGGAGCACACTACACAGCTATAGCTGAACACCAACTAGACTTTGCACCACTGAGCACCGATGTCTGAAACCAGATGTTCAGCCATTTTTCAGCCCACTTCGTTGTCTGCCAATCCAGCCTATGCATCAACAGCTTGTCTGTAAGAATATTAAGTGGGATAATGTAAGACGTCTTACTGAAGGCCTTCTTCTAAATCCCAGGTACTCTGGGGATGGCAAGGAAGGTACTTAATCTTTATATAGATTTAATAGAAGAAGAATCTAACACCTGAAGAAGAAAGAAGACAAAGGAGGAATTTGGAGAATACTAATAGAAAATGGTTATTTCCTATTTCTCATCACACAGATTGAAACCAACAACTGACATGTTCAGACAGTAGATTTAAAGCAAACAAGTGAAACTATTTTTTTAGAAAGGTCATAACAAAACTTCCAACTTACTGCCACAGGACATAACTGTACATAACAGTGGAAAATTGTCCAAGTGGGGTTCCACACAGTTACAGAAGATATGGGAATCTGATAAGAACAATGATCCTGATGAATACTTTGGCCCAGACAGTCAGATTATTGCCTGCTCGACAGTAGGAGGAAAATATTCCCTTGGCACTCTCAGTGTGTGAAATAACCTTTCTCTACATTTCCCCTGTGTCAGAGACAGGGTCGAAACCAGTCAGGTCTTTGCAATCATTGTTCTTTTGTGTGTTCTCATGTAGTTTTTATAGTTTTTATCTTTAAACACAGTAGATGAAGGACACTCTGTTGAAGTTTGTTTAAATCTAAAGGTCTATGTGAGGAGCTATTCAATTCTGGTCTCGTGAGACAAGTACTTTTTTCACTGTTGTTTGACCTGATTATTTTTTATTTTTTATGTTTTTTTTTTTTTTTTGAATGATGTAGTATATTTGTCAAAATGTACCTTGAATATAAATGGAGAAATAATGTTGAATAAATTACAAGAGGATTAGCTTCATTGGCTTTGTTTGTAATTTACTATGGAATTTCTAGTAGAGAAAATCTATTAGTGACACTTTATATTTCACTGGAACAGTGATCTAAATAAGATGTAATACAGTACATTGAACTTTTATGTACTTACCTGTAGTTGCATAATAAAACATGAGTTATGACACAAGTGTGCTTATGCACAGTAGTTAATAATCACTCATGTCAGTTTTAATAACATGCTGTGTAGAAAGATGCTGCCTGAGTGTTTTTAAACATAAAATATATTTAACGCAATGTTCACATATTAATCCCCTAGCTTGACACCAACTTATTACTAGGCCCTTTTGCCTTGGATACATACACAAATAGTTGTTTGGTTGTTGTAGGACTGCTTATCATAAATGCACTGAATTCTTTTCCATCCATGCTGAAGCATTTATATGAAAGCAATTACATACATCCATATTTCAGAGCAGTTCTGAGAAGCAAAGCTGTTACACCACATCATGAAGACTGGCGTGCCCCTTGGCCCTGGCTTAATCCTCTCTGATTGTAGGTGTCTAAATGCTTTTGTATAGGGAGCAACTCTGCAGAGAAACTTCTCTTGTCAGTGAGTGACAAGAGCTGAAGGCAACTGCTGTTCGCACTTCAGCCAGACTAAATTGCCTGTAAAAGCTGTCTTGTTGGCCCTATGAACTCAGAACTGAAGGCAGCAAATGGGGAGGAGTAAACTTGGGATCACTACATTTTCAAGGCTTTGCTTCTGACTATATGCACCACCTTGATGAACCTAATGCTAGGAGAGATTGGCAATGATCGGTCCACATATGGAACAGCAAGCTTGTCTGGACATCAGCTCTGTTTCAGAGTTTAGTTGTGGTGCTGAGTATTATCAGTGTATAGAGTCCTGCTTAAAGGCATCACTAACTGGTCTTGCAATTGATAACGAGCGAACCAAATGGGATATAGGCTCTCTGTAGAATTTCCACTGGGCCATACCTTTAGTTGCTAATGTGGATGGTTAAGGACATCCAGGACAGATTCCCCCCTTTTCCACAGCCTAGATCGTTTCTCCAGTGCAAGCTATAGGATCATCTGCATGAGCAGGTATTCCTGAAAAAAAACGTGGGCACCAGCTTTGTTCTGCATGACTTTTTCAAAAGGCTCTCTTTCAAAGTGGAGTCATACCACTTAAATCCTCCGTACTTCAAAAGAAATAAACTTTGTACAGACAGAGAAAAGAACCTGAGAAGGCCATAAAAATAAACAGTGTGATTCTATTGACTGGGACTCAAGTCAATGAAGTTCAAGCTGGAAATATAATGCAAGTTCCAATGGTTCTGTTAAATATTTCAAGTAGTTAACAAGCACAATGTTTGACAGTAAAAGAGCAATATGCCTTTTTGACATTATACATTGAGTTCAGCCATGCGTTATGAGGATGAGATGAGGGAAACCATTGAGTAAGGGTCTGCATGATTATAATGGCTCATCTACTTGCTTTGAGTGCAATTCATTCAGTATAATGACGACATTCCTAGTGACTTCAGCAGGGCTAAGATTTCACTCTGTAAATTTATTTCTCTGACCAGCCACAAGCCTTGACCAAAGCATGATTTGATTCCTGAGCCAATCCAAACTGAGCATAGCTATGAATAAGTGCTTGAGGGCAAAAATTTAACATGTGATTGAACAACTAATACTTACAGCTTGGATGAGTCCACTGTAGCTGCTGAGATCACTACTGTTGTGTGTTTCTGCTCACCAAAGTATTGTGTTTATTCCTAAGCCTGATGGATGAATTACACTGATGATACATATAATGTGACGTGTGCATGATGATGCCTTTACACTGCTCCTGCCTACTCTCATGGTAATAGTTTCACCCAGCATACACACTGTGTGCACAAAAAGCTTTTTTTGCACGTTTCATCAAATGATATTAAATTGAATTTGCACAAAGCCAAGCCACAGAAATGGTGGCACAGATGCTGCTGGCAGGAAGTCTACAACACCAGCTGAGCAATACTTGTGGTGTTGTTTTGAAGAAAAGATGTTCTCTCCTTTATTTTCACCTCCCTTCACTGAAGCTAAGTGGCTTGATTTTCAAAGATGCTGAGCCTCCCTGGCTCCCACTGACTTCAGCTGGAATGAAAAGTGCGTCCCATGCATGGAATCAGTAGGTCAACAAGCCACAAAACTGATTCCAGGCCCCTGATTATATACTCTTTAGTTCATCTTTCTCCTGCTGAAAGTAGCAGGCTTTAACTCCTTAGTGAGCTGATGCAGAATTATCTTGGGCATAAATCACCTCAACCTCACCATAAGGGAGACCATCATAAGCCCCCAGTGAATATTTGTTCCTCAGAGTCTGCAGCAGCTCAATGACAGCAAGTTGACCTTGTGCTAAAAGTTCAAGTACCAAGTGAGGGGACCTGAGGACATCATCTGGCCTGGTTATAGATGTTTGTCATGACCTGGAGTAAATCATGGGGACTAGATATGTCTTGCTATCTAACTTTATTTTTACTTGAAAGTGGCAGTGTAAAAAGCCATTGTTTATTCAGACATCAGATTCTGCTCAGAGCTGACACAGGTGGTTGGATGTATGGGCTGCCATAAACACTGGGCACCTCCTTTTTATATATCTCACTGCAAAAATCCACAGTCTTGAATGTTCCCAGGTATCATACACCTGCACATGGTACAGCTACCTTCATCTCTTTAATCCAATAGTCAGAGAACAGTTCCTCCCATACAGCACTGTGAACACCTAATCAGGATCAGTGTAATCTCACCAAGCCCCTTTGCTAAATGCTACTTGCAAAAAAACAGTCTTCCCCCAAGACCAAGCTGAAGGTGTCATTAATGTAATCAAAACTGTAACCACAGGCTCAACATGTCCTATGGCCTTATCACATTAAGCAATGCAAATGCAGATAGATTAGGTAAAAGTATACACAGGAATACAAGCAACCAATACTAAACCTAAGAATGCATGGACACCCACCTTGTTCATGCCAAGGTGGTAGGACTTGACACACAGAACAGGGCAGTGGCCTGTTTCCCACACACTACTGTACTGGTTTTCACCAGTTCCCAGAAGTGGGGAGTTCATTTGCACAGAAAACTGTTTTCTGTTTCCCTTTCCCTTCCATTTCCTTTCTTGCCTCTCCTCTTCTCCTCTTTCCTCCCCTTTCCTCCCCTTTCCTCCCCTTTCCTCTCTTTTCCTCTCTTTTCCTCTTCTCCCTTCCCTTCCCTTCCCTTCCCTTCCCTTCCCTTCCCTTCCCTTCCCTTCCCTTCCCTTCCCTTCCCTTCCCTTCCCTTCCCTTCCCTTCCCTTCCCTTCCCTTCCCTTCCCTTCCCTTCCCTTCCCTTCCCTTCCCTTCCCTTCCCTTCCCTTCCCTTCCCTTCCCTTCCCTTCCCTTCCCTTCCCTTCCCTTCCCTTCCCTTCCCTTCCCTTCCCTTCCTTTCCCCCTAGCCTTGGAGCTACTGTCAAACTTGTGGATTATCATGGAGTCTTATTGGGCTCCTAAGTCTCTTTGGCTTGAGCAGAAATACCTCCCAAAGGTTCTGCAGTAGGGTACATGGTATTAGACAAGTGCTTATATCTCTGTTTCTTTTTTGCCTGTCACACATGCATCCAAGCAAAATGTTGCACAAGTATTAAATAGGAAAAAGCCCTCACAGACTGTTCTTCAATTCTGTTGGAGGTCACTTACCCCAGCTTTCCCCCCCCCAGAAGACTGAAAGCTCTGCTGTTGCTCAAGACAGTGCTCTGATATGAACCATTCATTAAATATGTGAGTGTTTGAAGTGCTCTTTTTTCTTTTTTCACCTGTCTTAAAATGTCCGATTTCAGACTGAGACACAGCTATAGCTAGGAGCACAAGCTTCCTTGAAAGCAAAAATAACAGAGGGAAATTCACCCCTGTGTTTTCAACCATTACAAGGGGTTCAATTCTTCTGTGGAAAAAGGAAGCTTCATATAGTGAAGTCATATTGCATACTCTTTACAACTTATAAGAAAGATAAAATTGCTCTATTAGTTACTATTGTCCAGAGACTCATCTGATCTTTTCAGGCTCCTACCTCAGCTTTCACTGATATGCTTCTGCCTCCCTATATTGCATTTACTTTTATTTTTCCACAAACCTCTCTGCTTTTGGCTTTCTCCTTCACTGCTCTTACCATCTCTCTCACTGAAAAGCAGCCCTCAGTGCCTCCTGCTCCTGCAGCTCTGCCTTCTGCTGCAAGCCCGTCCACATCACATGGGAAAGGTGAGCAGCAGCAGGAAGACTTTCAGGGAAAGACAGGTGGTGAGCATCCCATTGAGGGGCTGGAAACGTCTCTTTGGAGGTTGGACTAGCTTAGGTTGGAAGGGACCTTAAAGATGATTTAGTTCCAACCCCCTTGCCATTGGCAGGATTGCCACCCCCCAAATCAGGTTGCCAGGACCCAATCCAACCTGGCCTTGAGCACCTACAGGATTGGGGCATCCATCCACATCTTCACTGGGCAGTCTGTTCCAGTGCCACACCACTCTGAATAAAAAATTCTTCCTAATAGCTAACCTAGTTCTTCCCTCTTTTAGTTTAAAGCCATTTGCCCTTGTCCCATCACTATCAGACCATGTAAAAAGTCAGTTGGTCTCCTGTTTATAATCTCCCATCAGGTACTGGAAGGCCACAATGAGGTCTCCCCAGAGCCTCCTCTTTTCTAAGCTAAACAAGCCCAACTCCCTCAGTCTTTCTTCATAAAAGAGGTTCTCCAGCCCTTTGATCATCTTTGATCCATTACAATATTCCATATGGGGCCTCACAAGGGAAGAGTAAAGGAGGACAATTCCCTCCCTTCAACTGCTGACCACCCTTCTTTTGTTGCAGCCCAGGATACTGTTGGCTTCCCGTGGCCCCTGCAAACTGCTGGCCAGAGCCCAGTCTTGCTAGCCCAAGCTTTTCTTTCACCTGCAAAGAACATGCACCCTTACTGACCCATTTTTCCATTTCTTGCTTCTACCTCTCACTTTTTCTCCTTAAAATCTATACACTCCCTATAAAATGCAACTCCAAAGGTGAATGTATAGAAAACAGTCCTCACTCAGAGCGACTGCATTTCTATATTTAGTAGTGAACGCTTCAGTTGTGCTTCCACAGAGTCTTTTTTAAGAGCTGCACCTTCAGAGAGGTCTTCATGGAGCCACTGAACTAGAAAGCACTGAAGGGGGGTTGCCTACAATTCAGCATTGTTAAGCTTATAACCTAAGCTTCTAGCTGGAGGCAGAGCAGAGGGACATTTGCGTGGTTAGCTCCATTTCTTTTCTTCCTAGAAACTGGAAAGAAAACACAGGGTGAAAAATTAATGTCAGAGCTAAAAAAAATCACTGCCTGCCTGTAATAACAATCTCTGTATTTCTCATATAATCTGAGCACCGAGGTAAATTTCATGACCATTGCAATGACTGAGAGCTTAGCAGACCTGAGTTTTTTTTCCTAGAATAGACATGAATACCTGTGTCCACCCTACTTTTACCAATACAACTGTGTTCAATTGCATTCTGTTTACTTAAAATTGCCTGACACTTCTACTGGCAAGGCTGGTCTTCATGGCACTTTCTGGTTGATCATGTTGGTTGTGCTAAATGAGCCCAGCTAAAACATCTCAGGAGAATTTATGTATGTTGGAAGAAGTCTTCTTCATGCACCAGACAGTTTGTGTATAACTAGGGGTCTAAACCCTGTCCTTCATATTTGGAATCGTGGAATTATACAGCTGCTTGAGTTGGAAGGGATCCTTAAAGGCCATCTAATCCAACCCCCCTGCCGTGATCTACAGCTAGATCAGGTTGCTCAGAGCCCAGTCAAGCCTGGCCTGATTTATTAATTTCAATATGGTTTATTAATTTTATATGTGTCTGTGGGCTGGGCTCTGTGAAGATATCTCATCTGAGCCCAAGGAAATGCAGTTTCTCTGTTCTGCAGAATGTTTACTAGACCCTTCTGAAAAGATATTAAAAATATATGACCATCACCACACTCTGCTCATTGTATAAGACAGAGGAAGAAAGTGAGAATTATGAATATTGTTAGTTCTAGAGAAAAGCAGTGTGTGGAAATTTTCATTCTTCCGGGTGACTTTAATAAGGATAAATATCTGTATGTTCTCAATTTTTTTGCACAACGAGCACAAGCCCACTGAGTAGATGCTCTTTAACTTAAATCATTATATATTTGCTTAGCAGTTAGTTGAATAAGAAAAAAAAAAAAAAAAAAAAAAAACACCACCACCACCACCAAGAAAACAAAAAAACTCCAGACTTTTCCAAGCAAACATTCCTTCAGATTTCTCTTAAACACAAACACTTGTTTTTCAAGTATCAGCTAGATTTCCTTTTTTTCTAATTTTATTCCAACACTTTATACTTGCTTAGTTTTTATTCTTCAGTCCCTTGTCAACCCAAAGAAGGCTGTATTTGAACAGATTGAAGGCATTTGTATATTTCTTATAACCTAGTGAAACATTGTCTTTGACTAAGTGGCCATTGGCATCAGTGAAACCTTTGCCTTGGCATGGTCTTCACCGGGATCCCAGGATTTGGTTCATAGCTGGTAAGTCACACAAGGCTTTGCAGAAAAGCAGTATTACAGCTACAAAGCCAGAGTTATGACTTAGATACACCTTTCCTAAGGAAAATAAAGTTTCCTTGAGTGCTTGTGGGAGATTTCAGGATTCTCCATCTATGCTTTTTTTATCAAGGTAAGGAAATTCCCACTGATAATTGTAGAGAGCTCAGCACTGCAATGACAACACCTTGGAGCTTGAGGTGAATAGTGAGAATTAAGCTGTCAAGAGCTGACTTCTCTCAGCAGGAGAACAGAGTATTTGAGGGGCAGATACCAGCAAACCAGCCCAACCACACCAATGCTCCAGCCCCTTTTCCAGTTGCCTGTCAGAGGTGATGGATCATACCAGTGGTGATGGTCATGCATCCTTTAAGTAAGTCCTATTAAAAATGAGGTATTCTTCATTTTTGTCTCCTGTTTTGAGGTGTGAGCCAATGGGCTGAGAGGGCAGGAAGGAGTTTCTCTGCTCTAATGAGAATTTGTGACTTTTTTCCTCTTAAAATCTAGACTTAGCTATTGAAAAAGAGAGAATATTAATCTGATGGGCAAACTCTCTGAGCTATCGTGTCGTGTTCAAAGACAGGAATTTGCTAGTACTCTAAGCACAGAAACATCTGCAGAAGTGGGTGGAAGGGAAGTGCTTTGGGAGCACAGATAATTATTGGGATTGTTACATGATAGATGGGGCTATTTTCTCCGTTATGTGCAGGCAGTTCATAATGACTGCATCCCCACAAAGGGATCCAACACGCAGTTACTGTAAGTAAAAGGAAAGACCACTGCCATCCAAGTATCAGCCAGAAAGTTCAACTGCCTTTTCACTTCAGAAAGAAATACAAAGTAAATCTTTATTCAAGATTAGTTCTCTTCTCCACGGCCTGCAAATCATAATGATGAAGACCTACAATCCCCAATTATAAGATAGTGTTAATGGTGATGGGACTGAGGAGCTTACTCAATTCTGCGCATCCTTTGTCAATGGCTCTAAACATCAGTCCACACACATTGTAATTAGAAGGAGGATCTTTTCTTATTCATGACATTTTTTTTATTTGTATATTTAATCCTAACTATTCAGAAAAAGAGATTTCACAGGAATGTAAACTATTTGAAATGACTTGGTGCTAAATAGAAGCACACTCATCTACAGCGTATATCAAGGAAGAGAAAAACTGGGAGAACATTTTCTCCATTATATATCAACATTTTGAGTTCATTGTCCTTGACTTCGTTAGAAGTTTTTATCTCCTGTTACTTTACTTTCATGCTTGGAAGGAGGCCATATTTCTGAAATTCATGCAGATAAAGTTATTGAGTATACTCAGTGTGAGTGGAGAGCATAATAGCAAACTATAAAAGTAGAAAATCTGTTTGTATGAGTTATGTCTGTGTATCTGTTCTGGAGGATAGTACCAGATCTAGAATATATTACACTGCTGAATGTGCTCGGGCCTACTCAAGGTTATAGCATTCTTGTTCTCCTCCATACAGCATTATTATTCTGTTCAGTTGTGTAATGGTTGCTCTGCTCTAAGAAAAAGGGTTTAATGCAGAAATATATGCCAGCATAAGAGCATTTTAAAAAATAAGCATACAGATGAGTACAAATTTAACAGAATAGAGTCTAGTATGTTAGTAACAGCAGATAATTTTGTCAGTTTCAGAAAAAAGAAAAAAAAAATGTTAACATCCATTGCATCAAATTTCAAAAGTTTCGGCTCCTCTACAGTGGTTTTCAACTCCAGGTCACTAAAGCTCTTAGAAACTGCTTGAGAGCACAAGGAGTCAGACCAAACAATTCTTGTTTGCAGTAAGACTCCCATATGTTCTTGACTAAGGATCAACACTCTCACTTGCCTTTTTCCCACTTAAGTTACATCATTTTGAGTAGGACATAATATTTAAGGATATAATGTTGCCAAGAAATCAGGCTGTTGGCAATGCAATCAAAGGAATCATAGACTTCTTGTGGAACTTTAAGTAAATCACTTTCCCCCTATTTTTCTACTAAGTACAGCAGACCTTTCTGGCTTATCCATATTGTGGTAGCATCCAGATCTACCTTCAGCCACAGTTTCCAGATGCCTTTCTAACACAAGATTTTGTACCATTATATCACTTGAGCACCTTTCAAGTACTCCAAACAATTCTGAATACTTCCCCAGTTTGCACAAGACATCTCTTGCCCTTTTGCAGTACAGAGTTGATTCAATATCTAGCAGAGGGAATTCACCCATTCGGCACGATAAGGTTGCCTTGGCATAATCAGTGGTGTAATAAGTACTAATATAAACATTATCTTTATCCTATTTAAGACATATTACTGGATGCTGGTCATTGGAAGATGTTGCCACAGATTTTTATGTTAATTTTCTAATTGGAACAGGTCAAGAACAACTGCATGAAGCTTAAAATCACTCCACATTCAATTCGGATGCCCTTGGATGGACACCTCTCAACCTATTTCACATTAAGCTCCCACTAGGGTACCCCTAGATGCAAGATAGCCTTCTTTGCATTTCCAAATATAAGAAATTAAGCTAGGAATATTCATATAATTTAAATCCCTGTCCTGTTTATATTCAGATATGACTAAACCATAAGTTTCTTAGCAAAATAAGTCCTAAATGGAAGCACTATCTGCACCTTTAAATCCAGGGGCACACTTACAGATCCAAGGAAAATCTGCCTGCAGAAAAGTTTGCTTGAAAACTGCATGGCTCAAAAGCTCTTACTTGCTATGCACCTCATGCACAGAATTGCCTTCTGCTGAGGAGTACAACAAGCACAGGCTGTATGTGTTTTAAGATCGTTTGATATCACTTGCATAGTTCAAATAGATTTTATGACATATCCTTTTGCTCTAGTAATGATTTGTTGCTCTATTTTGTTTCATTAAGCTATTATTTGTAAAGTGTTTTGTGCTGCATTGCACGAAAGCTGCTATATAAGCAATTTTATGGGCAGGAATGACAATTCATGTATCCACAGGCGAGGGTAAATGATGCTAAATATTCAACACAATTGTTCTTTTCCCTAAATCATTTGTTTTGAGGAGGGGTAAAGTAAAATAAGGAAGTAGGTGTTGTATGTAAAAGGTGTAACCATTTCTGCTGATAGACGACTTAAGAAAAAATCAAAGAACATGAAAAATATCTCCAAATAACATCTATTTGAATGTGGCCACTGTATAAATTACTCAATAAAACAGGACCATGCAAACCACAGAGCAAAACTAATAACATCAAATAATTCATTTCCCAAATATCGAAAAAGAAAAGGTAAAAGAAATGAATCCTTTATCATCGTCAGAGCTAACTCTAAACTACAGAAGTTTACGTGGACTGAACTATCCTAAAATTTTCAGTAGGAAACACATGTCTATTGAACATGTCTGTTCAGAGCAGTCTCCTTGAAGAGCTGTTACCTGGGTGAAGGAATTTGACGATTGGATGAAAATATTCAAAAGTTTCCTGTCTCTGGGACAAGGACCTTCTCTTCAGGATTACTAAATGAATAATCCTACACATCTGATGTAGTTCATGCTTCTCAGGCTTGATCATCTTCACTTGGCTTCAGCTGCATCTCCAAACTAGCACCAGTTTTAGTCCATTTTCTAGGGGCTTTTGTTAATCCTGAGCAAATGATCACTTAATGGCTTCTTAGCATGGGACTTCCCCATGTCAGTTAACTTCTACAACAGTGCGTTCGCAAACAAGCTTTACTCAAACATATTTTCTGAAGTATGTGTTTAGACTTCTGCTCTATTTTGGGGTAAAAGTTGCTCCAATCCTTACGTGATGTTATTAACCATTGATAGAAGAAGATAAAACATCTCTCAAATCATCTCTTGTTGAAGAAGATGAATTTTTAATGTTATTAAGAACAGATGTATTTGTTTGTTTAGCTGGCTTTCTCTGTATAAGTGAGATCATTCTCGACTACTCAGCTCCTGATCTTCTTGTTCTGTACAAAGAGTGCCCATTTAGTTACAGGCACCCAATGGAGTAAATCACCTCCTCTTATCACATATGAAACAATTTACAAGATTAGTACCAAAATAAGCAGCCTTCCAGCACTGCTGGAATACCTTTTACTGATCTTCATGCTTTTTGCTCTGTGATTCGCTCTAACAAAGTAAGTCTTCAACAACCTCCAGTCAGAGAATTTCATACACATTTCCGTACAGAAAGTAAGTAAACAAGAGAAAAGTTTGGGTTTTTTTCTGTAAGGACAATCAGATACCTGAGAATTTTGCTCATACAGTTAGTGGAGTCTTCATCTGCAGAGATACACAAAACCCAGTCAAGCACTACATGTCTCCGCTTGAGCAGGGAGGTTGGTCTAGAAGACATTAAGAGGTCCCTTCCATCCTCAACCATTCTGCAATTCTATTAAATACTGCTTGAAGAATTGTCACCTTTAGCAACCTGGGCTAAAAAAATCTTGTCAGGAGGAAATAACTTTTTCTCCCCCTTTTCGGACTGGAAAAAAGTTGACATGTATTGTTTCCTTAAATGAAAAAGTAAAGATGGTTCCCATGCTGAATTTTAAACCTCATTTATGTAGCCATTACCCTAGGGTGAGTTTTTCTCCTCTGTGGTCTTTTTAAGGCAGATAAAGCCATCTTTTGGAAACCAGTGGGAGCCTCCAGTGCTTTACTTCATTGAGGTCATCTGTAGGGGGAAAACGTTTGCATATATGAGCCTAGTTACAGACTAGTGTACCATGTCCCAGGATTAGGCAGGTGGAGGAAAGCATGAACAGTTCTCTCTCAAAGTATGGATTGAGGTCAACATCTGTGTTATTTAAGAACCTTTTCTTGGTTACTGGTTATGTATGTCACCTAGATCTGGGGGGACAAATCAGGTAGGTAAGGAAGAATTTTTTCCACACCAAGCTTATTTCACCCACTGTTCTGTCTCCTGTTAGGTCCTCTAGGTGCTGTCTAATACACCTGAAGATTTCTGATGCTAGGAGCATCATCCTACAGGAAATGTCAGTATTCCCTATGAAAGAAAATGTTTCCAACAGTGTCATATGTTTCCATAAAGCTTGACTTCCAGCTTAGCCTGTTGGTTACCCCGTGGCATGAATACAAGTGTGTGTATTGCAGTGCTGCAGTGAGAGTGATTTACTCACATTACTGTGCTAAATCCTAGGCAACACAGAACAACATCTAGAGCTGACAAAGAGACAAGGAATGCAGGGTAAAACTTTTTCTCCCTTTTAGTAGAATTCAGATGGGATGAATCAGAAGAGGCTGGCACATGAGTTAAGCAGTCATAGAAACACAGAAGTCATAGAATCATAGATTCATAGAATCAGAGATTCATAAATTCATAGGGTGGCTTGGATTAGAAGGGACCTCCAAGATCATCAGTGAAGTTGTGATTCCGGTACCTATAGAGTTCCAAATGTTTCTTCTCTCCTACTGGGGAAGAGACAACAAAACCTGAGCCACGGCACATACATAGGTCTGACCCTAATAGTTAATTGTCAGCTCTCCCTAGAAGCTATGTGCTTGACTTGACTTGGATATCTCTGAAGTGTGACTGCTTTTGAGAGACTGAAGCAATTCATAGCTTTGGGCAATAGGGCCCTAGACCAAAGCATGACCTGGTTACTAATACAACCAGAAAATTGTTCCCTGATAGTTGAGGTGCATTCATTATAATGTGTATCTAATGCAAATTAATCATTTTAATTTTGTTCTCTCCTCCCTACGCACACTTAACTTCCATTGACAGGAGATCAGAACAGACTCCCTCTGCTTTTACTTATTAGCAAGTGTTGCAAGGATTATTTTGGTCGGGGATGGTTTTGGGTGCGCTGCAGTGATGTGTCTGACTCATCCCCTATTGTAGCAAGTAGGGAGGGTTAATTTCACAGTGTTAATATGAAAAAGCATGTGGAAAATGTAATGCTTCAAAGAGCTGCCTTCTGTGGAAAGTCATTGCTAATTAGGTAGTACGTGGGTGTCTTCTGGGTCTCTGTAAACTATAGGTCATGCCAATATTTGAATCCTCTGAAGATTTTAACGTAATGAGGGGGAAATAATTAGCATTTCACCTTTCATGGAGAAATTGTGATTAACTACAAACTAAATCCTTTTAACGATTCTAAGGTTTTCTGGAATTGTGAAGTTCCTTGCTGTTTTCAAAGCTGTGTGCTTAATGACAACCAGAGGGCACAAGGGAGCCTTATTGACTGTCACAAAGGGTCTCCATCTCTCTCATACAGACAATTACTGTCATCACCTCTTTATGCTAAAACACTGCCTTTATCCAACTCAGTTTTGGATGGTATTGTGCTAAGTTCTGCCTCTCAGTACAGAAAGACACAGTCTCCCATTTGACTTAAAAACTGATAAAGAAATCAGAAGAGTTAATTATTTTGTATGAAGTCAGTTCACATAATAAATCAAACTCAGGAGGACAGAACTGAAGCTCTCAGGCTCACATATTGCTTCTTATGGCCAGAAATGTTGAGAGTATGTTCTCCTCTTTGCAGAGGATTAAAGGAGTCGAATGCCAGGATGTCACACCATTTTTTTCCAATGGAAATATCCAGTCCACAAAAAAATGGTGAGTACAGAAGGAGAGAGGTGCATAAGTGAACTCTAAATCAGATAACTTATGTAGTAAGTACAACATTATCATAACCTAAACCCCCACATAGCTCTCAAGACACTTTGTGTTAAGCTCCTTGTTGTTAGTTAATTAAAAACTGTTTCAGGCATGTGTGTAACAGCTGCAGTCACAGTTCTGATTGACAAAAAGTCTTAACCATATTATGCAATATTTCTGCTCTTGCCATTAGTTACCTGCAGTACGATCCAGCCTCAGCAGAAATGCTCTCCAGGTTTGCTACTACCTTACATTAGTATTTATACTTACGATTCTTTAACAGCCCTTGTCTTGTGATTGGTGGTGGAACTTATGTCTGGAAATTCCCTAAATTTGTTGGGTTTCCTTTGTCTGAAGGAAGAGTACAGAGTCATATCATTTTGCCAGAAGAACAAAGTCTTCAGTTTTCTCTTGCATCCAAATGGACAGAAATTTAATCTCCAAGAACACCCATCAAGACTTGCAAGAAGGTCCATCCAAGATCCAGCCGCAAGGCTGGTTTTAGGGCTCTCTGTTCTTTCTTACGTAACCTAAAATAGCAATTCCTTTGGAGTCACATGACCAAATCATACTACATCTTAGATGTGATTCCTACAACATAAATCATAAAATCATAGAATGGCTTGGGTTGGAAGGAAACTCAAAGATCATCCAGTTTCAAATCCCTGCTGTGGGCAGGGCTGCCATGCACCAGATCAGGCTGGTCAAGGCCTCATTGAACCTGGCCTTGAATGCCTCCAGGGATGGGGCATCCACAACTTCTCTGAGCTACTTGTTCCAGTGCCACATCACACTGAGTAAAGAATTTTTTCCTAACGTCAAACCTAAATTTCCCCTCTTTTGGTTTAAAGATATTCCCACTCACCTGCTTTTGTGCTCACCCTCTGTATCTTAATACATTCCAGTGTAAGGATCTCCCCCTGGACCTTCAAAGCATTGCTGAGAAACGTGTTTTATATCCATGAATTGTTCCCTTGTATCTTAAGGAGATATTAAATTTTGTGGTCTGATTCTGTGTGCAAAGCCAGCAGAGCCCAAAGAAGTATGCTCATCCAAAAGTAAGAAGCAAACTGTTAGTGTAGATCATTCTGTGAGCAAATGACACTGCTGCATCCATGCTGTGCCATGGCTTCGCTCTTTTCATGTAAAGATAGAGCAAGTATATCATTTTAAAGTGTCATTTTCATTAGAAACGCATGGAACCTGGTTTCCAAAAACCTTCAGTGGAGTGATGTTACATAGAACAGAGCATAGCCTCAGTACTTTCAGTTCCCTGATGCTTCAGCAATTTTCTGACTGATTGTGGGGTGCCCTCTCAGGAATGCTCCAAGATACTTTGCCCTGTGGCATTTCAGCTGGCACCAGCCAGCAGAATCAAGCATGCCCTGAATCGCAGTGGGAGATCCACAGCCATCTCCAATCCAACTCTCTCTGTAGGTAGTGTGGACCATATGTGTTCCCTGGCAGGTTGCAGCTAGCAATGCTGAACATAGGAGCTGGCAGTGCTCTGCCCGTTTTCCCTGAGAAACCCCAGATATCAGAGTTGTCAGCCACTGACAGGCAGGAGATTCGGCCAAGAGCCATCTGTTCATTCTTACTTTCTGCCACTGCCATTGCTGATGTCCAGCAAACTCCCACAAGCCTGCACAATGAACTGCCTTTGGCCCCGTATAAAAACTGGTGCTGAGAGGAAGTCATTACGGGGAGCCAGCAACTTTTGCCTTTAAAAGAGAAGTATGCACGTGAGAGGAAATTAGTGAGAAGAGGAAGAACGACATGACCACCTACCTTGCTGGAACAAAGTGGTGTGTCACCATATGTGCATGCTTTAGGGCCTCCAGGGATGCCATACTTGGAAGAGAGGCAACATCTTCATCCAACAAATTAATAATAGAATTGTAAATTAAGGCTGTAGCTAATTACTGTAGAGTGAGTTAGAGAAGGGCCATGTAGCTGATCAGAGGTCTGGAGCACCTCTCCTATCAAAACAGGCTGAGAGAGTTGGGATTGTTCAGCCTGGAGAAGAGAAGGTTTGGGGGAGTCCTCACTGAAGCCTTGTGCATACGTGGGGGCTATAGGAAAGATTGGGAAGTACTCTTTACCAGGGATTTAGTGATAGTACAAGAGTTAATGTTTTTAGACTAAAAAAGGATAAGTTTAGATCAGATATGAAAAAGAAATTCTTTAGTATGAGGCTCAGCACTCAACAGTTTACCCAGTGAGGTTGTGAGGTCCCAACCCCCGAAATGTTCAAGGCCAGGTCGAATGGTTGGATGGGAGCATGGAAATCCTGATCTTGCCGTTGGCAACCCTGACCACGATACGGGAGTTGGAACTGAATGATCTTTAGGTTACCTTCCAACTCAAACCCTTCTGTGATTTTATGGTTCTATGATATTCACACTAAAAACTCAGGGGGAAATGCAAGTAGTGAAGGTGATATGACAGATTTTGCTAGCTTACCTACTTTAGACATGATATTGCCTAAAACTAGCACGTCATTAGACTTCACAGCTATGTGAATATACACCCATTTATATGGCTCAAGCTGGGATAATGCTGTGGGAAGTTTTCAGGTTATGTTTTGAAGCAGGAGGCAATTCCCATAATATATTCCCCTTGAAGATAGATACATGCAGACAGTACGGTCCCAGCAACCTGAAACCTTGCTTTCCATATCAGCTTAATGAAAGAATCCTGAAGAGTGGACTTAAGGCAAAAAAATCATTTAATGGATGTGAACGCCATTCAAATGGAAGTGGAAAAACCACCTGCTCTGTGGTGGCAAGACAACAGGATTACCCCCAAATGTCAGAGAAACAGCTGGTGACTGGAGGCACCCATGAGAGGTGGTTGCAGATCCATATGGAACATCCTTCCAGAAATCCCCTTGCTTTATCCTTCCTAATTCCTTTGTGGTTCCGGAGGAAACCTCTGAGCCTTCTGGGAGAAAAAGTGGGATGTGAGGACCGAGCTGGCTGCAATTATTGCCTGGGGACGCTAGATGGAGATGCCGTTAGGGATAGAGAAGAGGTGAGGGGCTGTGTCACCGGAATTACAGGAAAAACAGAGGGGCTAAGTGCCTTCATCTCCCTGTTATTGACTCTGTTGGCTTTAAGTTTGGCTTAAAAGCTTTCTGTTTTCAGATCCCATTATGGCTCTGTACAGCCATTAGTTAATTAAGTTATGTCACTGGAGTCTGTTTAAGCTTGGAGATGCTGTTATTCACTGCCAGCTCTCTCAGGCTTCCCTTCTCCTCTCTCCACTTCACCCCTTGCCACTGACAAATTTGGAAAATACAGTAAAAATATAGCCTTGAGTGGATCAAAAAAAGTTATTTTATCATTGATGAGGCTGATCCAACACAATATCCCTGCACCAAGATCATCAAACCACTATTTCTACATGACTACGACACCTACATCTTCCAAATCCTGAAGCCATAGCTAGAAGCTATTAATTTCTTTTTCCCCCTTCAAAACTGCCTCTTACTCCCCCACAGTACACTACCTAGAATCTGTAGTTTACTGGTAAATAGAGGAAACCCTCAACACACTCTAGACTGAGTGCTTCACAGAGCAGGGCATTGTATGTCCTCCACAACACACAGGGGAGGAAGAAAATTGGCAAAGGAAAAATATGGCTGTCCCCACCTCTGTCTGTCCCAACTCATGTGCCAACACCAGCAATTTTTGCTGGAAAACAACCTCTTAGGATCTCTATTACCACCATTTCTTGCTTGAACTATGGGCTACCTCATGGCATGTAAGCTAGCAGAGCTCATAGTGAGTCCAAAAATTCAATCAATGGCTCTGTACTGACAGTCTGTGCAGTTGATGGACAGAACATTTATAGCATACTGCCATAATAATATGACTCCCAAGACCTTGCACATACCTGTGTTCGACAGTGCACTGTGTGCCTGCACTACCTTGGCTCTACATTTGATTTCTGTACATCACACCACGCAGCCCAGTATCAGTCTTAAGGTCCTAACTTGCTTATCGCTCATGCGATAGTCCATATTATCTTACCATTTCTCCCAGTGAGAGTTCGTTAATTATAATTAAAATGTGAAAGAGAATCCATGTGAATAAGTATATGCAGCACATGCAGGTGGTAGTGGAGACATTCTGGAACTCTCTGAATCCAAAAGAAAGGATTCAAAGTGCTGTGCTGCACTTGTGTGGGAAAATGTGATGCACTGGCAGCTCAAGACTCAGACAACTTAGGATTGATTATCACCATGAGCCACATCCTCCACCAATATCAGCTATTTTTCTAGGCAGTCATCAGCAGAGGGCTGTGAAGATTAAATCAAACTATGAATAAGACAGAAGTATTAATTATTACTACAGAGAAAATATGAATCAATATGAATGATGAAGCATGTATTTGGCCACATGCAATAGGCAGCATTTGACTTCTGTCTTAAGGGCTACAGATGACTTCAACATCCTTTCAAGTATTAAAAAAGTCAAGTTGGACTTGATGATCCTTACAAGTTCCTTCTAATTCAGGATATTCTATGATTCTGTGATTCTATGATTCTCTTCTGCCAACAGCTGCACCTAAGGATGCATGCAGTCAAGTAATGCTAAAGCATGGGGTCTGATGCAAAACAAAGAGCAAATTCATCCAGATCCTGCACAAGCTCAGCAAGCAGACCTGGTACAACCTCTTCTGCTTTTGGAAGATGAGCTTTTTGATGGGAAAAAAAAAAAAAAAAAAGTAGAATTCAGAATAAATTAATACATTCCTTTGATAGATAGCAAAGTACAGAGTGAAGCCTTACAGGTATTTACCTTGCTTTCAGTGGCTGGAGATTTTACAAGCCTGGAGTGCAACAGACAAAATTGGTAGAGCTGAAGCTGCAGTATTTTTCTTTTAGCAGGGAGATGTTTCATTCTTCTAAAGAAGGGAAGTGATACAGACATCACCAGATGATCTGGCTGCATTTTAGTCTGTGCAGAAACCGAACCCAAAGGCTACTGAAGCAAAGGAAAGAAGAAAACTGCTTCTGACAAGTGACAACATGTTGTACTCAGAATGTTTCTTATCAGAACATGTAACAATTTAGGAATTTGCTTCTTACATTTTCTAAGAGCATATTTTTAGCATCACTGTCTAAATTAACTACCTTTTCTCCTTTCTCAGTGTCTTTATTGAATGCCACTGACAGTAAGAAAGCAGAAAAATCCGGTGCTTTTTCCTTATGGGACACAGCCCAGGGTCTTCATAGTCAAACATGATGCAAAGTCAGTAGTCTTTGTCAGGCAACAGACCTTATGAAGTCATGAGGTCACAGCAATTATGTGGTGGGTCTGAAATGAGGGGAAGAAGGTGTAAATATTCCACCACTGGTTCAGGAGTGTGAGTTCAGGATAACACACTTCACCAAATAGCAAAAACTAGCAAAATACAGTATCTTTAATCCAACCATAAATGAATTTGCAGAAAGTACTGTATCCAACTGAAAACTGAAGGCAATAGTGGAAAGTGGAGTGAGTGCTTATCTCAAGACACATCTCAGTCCTCAATCAATAAGCAGCTTTCAGACTGTCCAATCATTACGGCTGGATCCACAAGGAGATGTCAGATCAATTTCCATCACAATGATGAAATTTCAAATCCAAACATTCTTGTGAATTCTGGACCAGGTGCCTACTGATTTCCCAAAGTGAGTTCAGGATCCTACAGGTCCATGAAATTCCTGAGATGGCAATGAAGCTGAGAGTCATAAACAGTTTAGTGTAACTAGTACTACCCTCTGTTTAAAGACTTAGGTAAAACTGTGTCAGTGACTCTTAAGCAAAGACTTAGCACTTGCAGAGCTTTAGACGGATTCTTCTAGTAGTACAAAACTACTGAGCCTTACCATACTCTTCCTAGCTAGAGTCAAAATGCAGAAGGCTATGTAGTCTACCTCCCTGCATTAATGAAATATAAGCCAAAAGCTCTGAAACCCAAAGACTTAAAAGTTAGGCACTGCAATCTGTGCTCTATCTTAGACCTGCCATTGAGTTCAGTAATACGTAGTGACTAAATGAAAACACCCACGCTTCTGCATGAACCTAAGCACTGTCTGTGTGGATATGAAGTGTTTGGATGAAACATGGCATGGACTCCATCCTCAGTGCCTCAGTGGTTGAAGCTCTAACATTAGGTCTTCATTCTTGAGGGCAGGGGTTAACAGCTGAAATGGCAACAAGAAAAGATTAAACACTAGGGAGGAGTACTTTTTCAAGACATTATCTGACAGTTTTCAGAGAAAACATGCCCAGAAAGGATCAATTAGGTGAATTAAGACTAAGGCTCTTGTAGCAAGAGAGTGCCCATGTCCCAGAAACATGAACAGAGAGCAGCTTTCTCCTGACAGATTTAGATTAGACGTCAGGGGATAAAAATTCAATCCGAATGTGGTGAGGCACTGGAACAGGTTGCCCAGAGATGTTGTGGATGCCCCATCTCCAAAAGTGGTCCAGGCCAGGTTGGATGTTCTGGGCAGCCTGATCTGGTGGATGGCAACCCTTCCCACAGCAGGGGATTGGAATCTTTAAGGTTCCTTCCAATCTAAGCTATTCAATGATTCTATGATTCAGTGAGTTTGGGAGCTCTTCCAGACCAGTGAATATGCACCCTGAGTGTTTCAAGTGTAATCCGAGAGAATCATCTTTGTGGCACCAGCATAGCAACACAATGAGACCCATCCACTATGACCACAGCAGGGTGAATGATGCTGTGGTCAGACATTCTGAGATATTGTTTACTGCAGTCACTGTGGGTCAGTGTGATATTGTTTCTTTTGCCCCCTTCACACGTAAGAGAAGTGTCTTTCTGATCCCACAAGCTGCTATGCCAGTCCAGCAAAGTGGGGATGGGGGAGCTGGGCCATGTCAGAACACCTCCTCCCATTTCCATTTTGTGATTGCATAGGTTTTGACACCCTTTCAGTGTGCGACCCTAGAAGTAGCTGCAGGAACGGGGCATTAGTGGCTCAGACGTGCAGACTTAGGATGGGCAGAAGGAAGAGAGATAGCTGGAAGGCTTTGCTGCATGATACTCATCAAGTTCATAGTGCCTGGTCCCAGAGACAGACTACAGTCTGAGCTGGGGCTTCAGTTAATTACTACCTTGAAGAGATGGGCTATGACAGATAATATCAAGCCCACAAGCACCTTGATGCTCAGCATGCAAAACCTCTCCTGAGCTGGGTTTTCTCAGGCCACTGTGCAAAGACTGATCTCAGAGTGAGTGCTTTGCTGTCTCCGCAGCCAATCTGACCCCAAATGCTCGCTAAACACAGCACCAAGTGCCCTATTTTGCATTGCCTGTAACATCCCAAAACAGTGTCTGACTTCTCAATTAGTCTGAGAGAGGACTGTAAACTTGAAATCCAAACTGATGGACTGTGAAATCCATATCACGTTGTCACCCACAGCACACTCTCCCTGCTCTGCACCGATCTATAAATAGACTTTCATTATTAGCAAGCAGACAAAGGCAGCTTGGAAGATGTTCCACTCTGGCACTACTCCTGGCTTACTGATTTCTTGTTTTCACCTTGATAGAGGAGTGAAGACGGGGACAAGCAGGAAGGGGCTGCTTAGCAGAAACTGAGTTGAAATCATTTCTTCCCCTAGCCAGGATTATGTCTGTGGTTTGGGTTTTGTGGTTTTGGTTTTTCTTTTTTTTTTTTTTTTTCTCCTTTTTTTCCCTTTCTATTCTCTCCCCTGGAGCCAAGAGAATCAGAATACATTACCTCATGCAACAGAATACATTACACCCACCTCCTGTGGTAGGTCATCTGTATAAGCTCCTGGAGTTTGATTACTAGCTCCCAACAATGTAGGAAGATGTTCTTTTTTGCAGCAATTTGAATGGCTTAAGGGAGAAAACAACTTGGGAAATACGGAAGGACTTGAATTTTCAGGCAGGAGGCAAATTCCAACCTGTCAGTCTCCATTCCAAATTCTAGTCTTTGAAAAGACTGAGACAATGAGCGCTTTTTTGAAAATCCTGAATCCACAACAGAGGGGCTGATGCTACCCAACAGCAAAGAGCACTTCCACAGTGAGAAGAGATGCAGATGCTGTGACCCTGAGGCATAAACCAGGGAAGTTCAGAAGATTTGTGCTCTTCAGCCACAAGATACATAAAACAAACCCTTTGTGCATCTTTTCTTTTCAACAGTCTAGTCATCCTTTAACAGAAAAGAAACTCACACCAGGAGCTGAAAGGAGCAGAATGGTTAACTTTTCTTGTTCATTCATACTTGAGGTCTAAATGCCAGCTCTGTTCTACCTACTGGTCCCTTATGGCATGCAGCAATATTTTTGCCTGTGGCTTTTACATCAAGGTCAATTAAACAAAGCACTGTCTGACCACTATTTGTACAATAAGAATTTCTCAGTGAAATTGCTGGATGTAAAATCCAGGAGGATTTACATCTGGATCAAATAGGATTATATGAAGTTCTGGGATAGCTGGTAGTGTTCATTTGCTCTGCAGACTGCTCTTTTTTTATCTCAGCTTTCCTTGAAAAATGAAACAAACCTGTAAATACTCATATTTCATAGAATCATAGATGATAGAATAATTACTGTTGGATAAGATCTCTAATATCATCTAGTCCAACTATCAACCCAGCATTTTGTGCGCTCTCTGTGAAGATCTTATCCATAGAGCTATTTTTGAGGGTGTTGTCCCATTGATATATTTTTGGCCACAGCATATAAATTCACAACTTTCTACCCTCTATTGAGCCCTGTCAGTCATTCCTTCTTCTTGACAAATTTCAGTTCCACAGCTTCTCATAAATGCAACTAAAATAGTCCATAAGGCTTTTCTGGAAATTACATCTATGGGCAAGAGAGAGAGTATGTTGTACACAAACCACTGTAAACTACATCTATTAGATTTTCAAAGCTTTGCTCTTTGTGCTTCAGTCTAATATATCCTCCATAAATGGTAGCATATGTAAATCAAGAAGATGGTACATTTCAGCTTGGGAGCGCAGAATATTTGGGACACTGAAAGTGTTGGAAAGAAAATGTTAAGTGTTGTTACATCTACAGCTTTGCACAGGCTTGGGATAGCAGTTTTGAGAAAGGAAGCCTATCAGTCCATCTTCTTGAAGTGGTACATGGGTACTTAGTGATAGAACCAAGCTGACTCTGATTCTTCCTGCCAGAAATGAGATAGAGGGTCACATATCCGTGGGTGACAACTTTAGGATGTCTCAATGAAAAATGTTGGGGAATGATTCCATGAAGTAATACACTTATTCAAATGTTTCTCCCAAAAGTCTAAGTTCAAGGACTGCAACAAAACCCAGAAGAATATAATCCAAACTTGCATTGTAAGTAGGTGACTCCAAAAGTAATGCCTTCTGTTTATTTTCACGCAAATAACAAGAGATACGAAGAGTACACTAACACTATTTGATAGAGAAAATTCTCAGCTATAAAACATCATTTCTCAACATAGCCACCACCATTAGGTATGCATTTTTTGCTAGCAAAATGAATGCCATGCTTGTAAAAAACTGAATTGGCAGAGGTGACCCATTATTTTACAGCTGCTGTAATGGTGTTGTTGCTAGGAAAATGTTGCCCATTAAAATGTTGCCCATCCCAAAAACATGGAAGTCAGAAGATGCCAATTCCAGATGATATGGTGAGTGTGGTAGGGCAGTCTAGATAAGACTGGCAATGTGCTCCATGGTCATCATACTGGTATGGGGACTGAAGTTATTGTGTTGTAGGAGAAAAGTTGTCTTCTCTGTCCTGACTTTGGAAATTTGAGTCTTCATCTTAGTCATAATCGCAGTGTAGATGTTAGAGTTGATGGTTTATGCAGGTTCCAGGAAATTCAGAAGGGTCATCCGATTCCTGACCCAAAAGGTAGCGCGCATCACTTTACCTTCATCTTAAACTTTTTGTTCAATGGAAAATTCATATCACCACGCCATGGACTGTCATTTTGACTGCAGCTCATAGTGGTGACACCACATCTTGTCACTGGTAATGAAGCATTTCAGGAAACTGTAACCTTCAGCCTTGTATTGGTTCCATAGTTCCTGACAATTTTGCATAAGGTGCTCTTTCTGCTCCTATGCATGTATTCACGGTGCAAACTTTGAAGCATTCCAGCATTGCTACCATCTTTTCCAGTTAAGCCAATATTCAGCTCTGTACACAATTCTCTGGTTGTAATTTGCCAGTTCACACAGATTACCTGATCAAGTTACTCTTCAGTTCATGGTGAATGGATAGCATAGCTATCCAGAGCACAGCTTGCCTTTCACATCTCTGCCACACTGCTGAAATTCACCACCCACTGCCTCACTGTGCTCTGTTTAGTCTCCAGAAATGTTCTGCAAGTATCAATGAATGTTAGTGGGTGCCAATTTTACCATGTGGAGGTATTCAGTTTCACACCTTTGCTTCATAAACACTTACATGTCAGACATCATTTTGTTGGACTGCCCCTCTGCTGCCATCTGTCACATGGCAGAAAAATGTAATGGAATATTGGAAAGAAGGTTCAACCTTTACTGCCATATCACCAACTTCCACCTCTGATGTTACGTGTCAACATAGTAAAATACAAAGCATTACTTTGGAGCATATGTCATGTTTTTACAGATTTCATGGTCGGAATGGGGGTTGTAGATGGAGTTTTACTATGTTCCTATGTCTACTTTCCCATAGATGCTGAAAATGGTTTTCTGAAGTTGGAAAGCTACAGTGACCTATGGAAGTTTCATGCACCTCCTCCTTTTTAGAAAACCTCAAGACTAATTAAAGTTCATGGAAAGACACTTTGGAAATCTATGATGCAAATTCACTGATTAATGAAATTAATATTAGGACAATAAGGAATACTGCTGGAATAACATATGCTCATGAGCCTTAACAACAACAAGGAAAAAAAAGAGAAATACTAGATTTTTTAAATCTATTAAGCACTTCTACTTTGTGTATTGACACAGGTAATGAGTTCTACGGAAGGAATGCTACACTTGAAAGCCTTTAACACTAAAAGCTTAATTTAGTGTACAATGAATAATACAGGGAGCCCATTCATGGGTCGATCAGAATGGAACAAGAGAGCACCAAAGGAGCAGACAGATCATGTTAATAGGAAGCTTGAGGCTTATTTAAAAATCTATACTGTAGTTAAAATTAGAACACAAATTGGAACTTGGCATTCTGTTGATCAGGAAATTGGTAATGGGATACTAAAACCCTGCACTTCTCTCTGTCTGGTCCTAGTTAGAAGAGGACAAAGGCGATGACAGTCACAGTGTCATATACCACAGGGAGCCATTAAAGAAAGTGATAAAATTAAAAAAAAAAATCAGCATTTTTTCAGCTATTCACACAGCATGGTGTCTGCTGTATTCCTTTATTATTCCAAGTACAGAGAAATATGGGTCAAAATACAGAAGCAAGTGCTGTTATTGTTATCTTCTCCATGACTGTTCCGAGAATAGATAATCATTTTGATTTTTGTTCTCTACGTATGAAGTCACATATATCAGTTAGTTCTCTGTGGGCTGTGGTATCATCTGGATGAGTGAAACTATTGAGTCTTCTGGATTAAACTGTCATTACCTGGTAATGCAGGTGTTGTCTTTCCATCCAGTGGCTCTACTGATGAGAGAAAAATCACTGAATTGTAGAAATATTAAATTTGAAAAAGAGCACTAAGATAATCTAGTCCAACCATCATGCCCACGATGTCCCTCAGTGTCACATCTACACATTTTGCTGAAAATGTGTAAATATGACTACACCAAAACTGTAGAGCGCAGAACTGGACAAAAATATTCTAAATGGTGCCTCATGAGGGTAGAGGAGATGGGGAGGATTACCTCCCTTGACACGCTGGCCACGGTCTTTTTAATGCAACCTAGGATACCATTGGACTTCTTGGCCACAAGAGCACGCAGCTGGCTCAAGGCCTACCTTTTGTTCAGCGGAACAATTGGGTCCTTCTCCACAGAAGTCTTCTCCAGCAGGTTGTCCTCTAATGTGTACTGATGCACATGTTATTCCTTCCCAGATACAAGACTCTACACTTGCTCTTGTGAAACCTCATCAGGTTCCTCCGTGCCCAGTCTGTCCAGGTCTTGTTGAATGGTATCACAGCCTTCCTACACAGTCACTCCTTGCAGCTTTGTATCAACAGCAAACTTGCTGAGGGTGGATTCTATCCTTTCATCCAAATCACTGATGTAGATGTTGAACAAGACCAGTCCAGCATCAACCCATTTCTGCTAATATCCAGCCTGAAAAAGTCACAGTGGATTTTGAGTCTTTCTCAGAAAAAAAATACACATGCCTCAAAGCTCAGGTAGCAGTCATTTAGCATGACTGATCCTAACAGTAAAGGCAGAAGAGCAATATTTTTTTGAGGGACAATACCTCTATACCAGGACAGAGCCCCCTGCCAGGGAAAAACACATCACTTCACTGTTAATTTTTCATGGTGTTCCAATCAGTCTCTGTGGCCCCAGTTCAGCATCACCCATTTCACAATAGAGAAGCATGTCACTATGTGAAGCACAAGCTGGAAAACAGAAAAGAAAGAAAAACATCATGAAAAATCCAAGTTTAGAACAAAAGTTAGGGGACCATCATCCATATGTGTTATATGTTCCATATCATCATATATGTTACACAGATGGAACAGAGCTTCTGGGTGACTTCTTCTAATAGACTTCCAGTGATATGACATTGAGGAGAAAGAGTCAATAGGGAAAGTTCAGAAGAAACAGACTATCAGGTGGGTTTACATCTTCAAGGAAAAGGTCTCTGAAGATTTTAGAAACACCCCTGCAGCTCATTTTGGAATTAAGCTTCTTAAAAACGATTACCTATGATTCTTTAGGATAATGGTTTCCTAGAGTCAAAGGAACAATGGAGAGTGGTTAAATAATTTCTTGTTATTTTAAAACATGCAAAAGTATTAAAAAACATTCTAAAATGCATGTTCTAAGGAATGCCTCATGCAAACATAATGATTAAGATAAAAAAAATTATAGGCTTAACTGGAGGAACAGTCAGAATTTTTTTTTTTATGACTTTTTGATTCCAGTGTGTTGTTTTTTTCTTATTAAAGCCTGACATCCTTGGCTGACAGTTTAATTATTAGGGTAATGTGATGGATAAAGGCACTTGCTCTGTAGTGCCTCCCACTTGCTAAACAATTGCTAGGAACTGCAGCTGCAAAAGATGCCACAGTTCCTCAAAGATAATAATTTCCGTGTTGTCGGTGCCCTTAATACTTATTATATGAACTCTTAAAGGAAAACCACCTTTTTCATAACTACAGAGAGCTTTCTAAAGTCAGAACCAGTGGAGGTTCCAGATCAGTGAGCATCTGTAAATTACCAGTCAGTGGGATTATGTGAGGGCATCCAAAAAGGCACTTTAAGACTTTCCAGTGTAAATCTAGAGAGCCTACAAAAATGCTCTGATCTCAATCAATTTTTTTAGACTGTGTGATTTTAAATAAGTAAACAGATCATAGGTAGATAGATAGAATGATAGATAGATGTGAGAGCTAAGAAAAACCACATAGTCAATAGAAACAATACTCAAGTAGAGGCAGACAATGTTAAGTAATAAGACAAAAAAATGTTTCCAGCAAAAACGATATTACACACTGTCATAAAAATAGCAAAATTTACAGAATGGTCTTCTGATGCTAGAATTGACAGTAGTAATGTGGTCTGATATTAGGGGGGAAAAAAAATCATCTCAGAAAGACTGGTACTGCATTGGAACAAGCTGACCAGGAAGGTGGTAGAGTCACCACTCCTGAAGGTGTTCATGAAAAGGATAGACCTGGCACTGAGGGACATGGTTTAGTGATCAAATTGGTGTTGGGTTACGGTTGGACTAGATGATCTCAGAGGTCTTTTCCAACATTAATAATTCTACGATTCTATGAAATGAAACTGTGCTTCAATAAATACAAAGCAAAGCAAGGAAAAATAAAAGCAAGAAACATCAAACAATAAAAAAGAATCCCAAACTCTTAGCTGTACCTACATAGTAGTGGACAGTAAAATTCTATGTATATTTACAAAAAGAGATGTTGGAAATGTCTGCACAGTGTCAGCAAAAGGTCAGTAATCAAACAAAGTGTTAGGGAATATTAGGAAAAGAGTAAAGAACAAACCAGAACATTTTGTTCCGGTCAACTGTACGTTCTGTTGTTCCAAAGCTGTTTGTGTATTTTTGGTTATCCCAGCTCATGAAGGTGTAGAAGAACTTGAAAGGCTACTGAGAAGGACAATGAAGAGGATCAAAGGTGAAGATGAGCTCTGAATAAAGAGAATCTTCAGATGGAAAGGAGGAGATATGGAGATATGGCAGAATATTACGCAGCAAGGAGTCACAACACAAGAACTCGTGAGTATCAGATGAAATTATCATCCAGAAGGTTTACACAAAGAACTGCTTGTTCACGCTGTGCATAATTAAATCATGGAATTAATTGTAATAAGACGCTGTGGAAGTTATAAATAGGTTCAAAAAGCAATTAGGCACTGCATGGAAGAAAAGACTATCAGGGCTTCTTAAATTCAAAGCAGAGATACAACCTGCAGCTCATGAAATCCCTAGGCTAGGGGCTGCTGGAAGGTAGGACTGTATATCACAGAAGTGGAGCAGTATTGGTATATGAATGCTCAGTTTTGATATCCTTTCCTTAGGTATCTGCTATGACCATATAGTGATATGGGTTGAACAAGAAGAAATGTCTTTAGATCTGTTATGACTCTGGTATAACTACAACTTTGGAGCCTCACCTGTATCTGCAGATAAAGTGTTTTCTCTAGAAACACCTCTTTCATAACTCCTAAAATGATTAGGTCAATCATGACCTACTGGTCATGATCTTGGTGATCTTTAAAGTCCTTTCCAACTTAAGCCATTTTATGATTCTGTGATTCTATGAGTGAGGGACCTTGTTCTGTACGATTGGAAAGGAAAAAGTTTGTTGTACAGTATATCAAGAACATGTGCATTTCTCATTGAAGTTCAGAAGTGATGCAGGAATTCTGCTTTCTGTACATAAGTATAAGGAAGAGTAACGGGAGGAGACGGGTTTTCTGTAGACTGTGGACCTCCAAATGACAAGATGTGGTGACAACAAGGAAAATTAGATATCAAAATATTTGTTAGGAAAACATGTTAGGATTCAGTCCATCTATAAAATCCTTGACATGAAGCAGGGACATATATAACATTAAAGGAAATTATGCGGAGACGGAGTGTTCTGGAATTGGTTCTGTGTAGTTCAGAGGAACTGGCAGAGAATCTAAAAGGAGAAAGGGACTTAAGAGGAAGAACTGTGAATAACTATTCAAAGAAAAAGTAGGGAATCAGGAAAAAAAAGTAAGGATAATGGACATCCAAAAAAAAAAAACACATAGTAGACTTCAACAAAACCAGGAAACTCATCTGCAGGGTCTCTTGGGAAGGTAATTTGAGGGATAAAGGAGTGCAGAAGAGCTGGCAGTTGCAACAAGAGAGTGTATTAAGGCACAATAGCAGCCTATCTTGATACAGCAAAAGGACAAAGAGCACAGTGAGAAGCCATTATGGCTGCATCAGGAGATCTTTAAAGGCCCAAAAATAAACTAAGCAAAAAAAAATTGTGCAAAAAAGACAAAAAAGAATGCATGATTAAGGATGAGCAAGGAAAAATCAGAGAGCGTTTTGGACAAAATGAGTGACAAAGTAAAAAAACAAAGAATGTAAGTAGTGATAGAAAAAGATTTTTTAAAGCATTAGAAGTAGCAAAAAGAAAAAAAAGAAAAAAAGGAAAGTCCTGGTTTGTTCCTTAACACAGAAGGAGAAAGAAAAGGACATACTGCAGACTATCCAAAAAATTATGAACAGCAACTAATTTCAACGAGAGAACAAAAGAACAAGCTCAAATAGAGCATGAATAGGTTAAAGGATATGTAGATAAGATAGAGGAATGACAGAATTTACAACAGGATTGTGTAGGTATTCGCCTAAGTGATCTCTGAACCATTTGCAATTACTTCTGAGGACTTGGCAGAAGACAGGAGAGATCCCAGAAGACTCAAGCAAAGGAAGGAGAGTACTTGGTGAGAGGGCAAAATGGACCCAAAACCACGAGGCCAATTCACCTCATGGTTTATACATAGACTGATTCTGGAAGAAATGAATGGACAGTCTAGTCACCATGGTGAAAATCACATGATAGGAAACAGCCAACAGGGATTTGTGAAGTACTTATCATGTCAGTTTGATCAAGTTTTCTCTTTAAAAACGTAGCTAAATTGTTGGGTGAAGAGGCAGTGGTGGATGTAATTTCAGTTGAATCTAGCGAGGCTTTTCTAATTTCACATAATATCTTATAAGCAGCCAAGAAGAAGATGATTTAGATCAAATTTCTAAAATATGGATTGATCATTGCAACATATATATCCACACTCAAGATGCATTTTTTTTTTGTGGCCCAACAGGACTGAACATTCAAATTAATATTAGTTTGTCAATAATGAACCAACTCATCTCATCTGTCTTGGGAAAGACAGTCAGCAGAGCAAGAAGTTGTCACACATTAACTGCTTCATAAAAACAGCTGTATGCTGTCCTTTTCCTGTTGGTAAATGTGAGATAACCTCTACAAAGAAAGAGTAAATTACTCTGCCTTGGATGGGAGCCTACGATTTGATGACAGTTCAGGAGATGCAAAAAATACCAACAGCCTCCTATGTCTGCCTCTCTGTATACATGTGATCAATACTCTGGTGAATTTTATGAAGATTGTCCATGCATTAAAACCCTTCTCTTTAATGGACTCTGTAAGTATAGACATGGCTTCAGATAAATGCAGCATTTCAGTAGTTAACTGAAGCTTGCTATCAAACTCAGAGAGCATTAGAAGGGCTCCTGTGAGGGTCTTTCATGGATGTGTCTTCATTCAATATTTTTATTACTTCAGCTGATGTGGAAGAAAGGGCTCATAAGATTTGCTGATGAAGTCAAACTGAAAGGTGTTGCAAGCACCCTAGAGGACAGGATCACAAACCAAAACGATCTTGACATATTGAAGAGTTGCTCTGATAAAATCAAAATCAATATATGCTCTGCTTAGATAGGAGAATTCAGATTCAAAATGGGAAATAACTGGCTAAGCAGTTATACTACAGAAAAGAAGTTTGGGTGAGAGCTGACCAATAGGCTGTTGTTGCAGAAAAAAAGTACATCTAATTCCTGACTGAATTAACATACAGAACACACAGAAGGTAACTAGAATTACACTCCTCTATCTTGGTGGTGAAACCTCAGCTGCAATACTGTTCCCAGTATTGGGCATCGCTCTAGGAAGCAGAACAACTGGGAGGAGTCCAGAGGATAAAAGAAAGGATAGCAGATTTAAAAATAGCTTATAGGGAACTTGTTCAGGAAAGGATGGCATGAGGGGGGTAATATCAGTGGTCATCCAGCTTATAAAATGTCTGTTATGTAAAAGGCCTACTGGGAAAGAGAAAAAAAAAAAAAATAAGAAAAATAAGCAATTTACATTAGAATGTAATAAGTTGATCATGAAGAAGGGCATCAGAATGCTGTCAAATGATTTGGGAACCCCCAGCTGCAGACTTTTTAAAGAAAAGGCCAGACAGATATCTATCCCTGATGACATCAAGACATGTTTGATCCTGATCAGTAGAGAAATAATTTTTCCAGTCCTCCACCCTGGGTAGAGAAAAGTTCTTCCCCTTCCTTCTCTTCCATCTCTGAAAACTGTATTTCTGCACTCACAAGGGAGCTCTATGATAACAGAAGATGTCACAGAGATTTGGAGAAAAATGTGGAGACAAGAAGGAGCTCTCACACATTCTAGGTCTGGCCAAAGGCTGGATTCAGAGAAAAAGGAGGCACTTCTCTGCAGCTGTGAATCAAGTAGCAGATAGCCAAGATTTAATCATCCCTGACATCAGCATCTTCCAATGGCTCACTCTGGTCAGCTGTGTGTTGAGCACAGGGATGATGGGCACCTCTTCACTCTGCACACTGCATGTTTGGGGTACTTTTCTAATCTTCTGGATCATTTATTTATATGGCCTTGAGAAGCTTGATGGAAGGAAAACAGGGAGTCAATTGCTAGGCCAGAATGGGTAGTTTCTGCACCAAATACATCCTTTATTCCTTGAATTCAAGTCTTGGCACTCTTTTCATACCCTGTGGCAAAAAGGATTAGAAGGACAGATGAGAATGTAAGGAAGTTTTCAGTCATAAAATCTTCAGAAAAATAGAATAAAATAAGCATTCAGTGAATACCATCTAGAAATGTTATTTTTACTCAGAAAATAGAGAATTGGTTACTTCTGCATGTCTAGTGAATATATTTTGGATGAAATTTTTCTGTTTTTGTCACCATCACAACTGCTACTCCTGTCAGATTCCCTCCTTTCACTGTCATCTCCCTAGAATTATCCACTTTAAGAGCAAATATAATCCATTTCCCAATAGGTTTCACGTTGTCAGCAGAATAGCATGATTGAAATCTTGTGCATGAATGGTTCTTTCTGTACTGTAAAACTGTCCCAGTCACTTTCTCCCAAGAAAAAAGAGAACCAACTTCCTACTTCATATGTCTGCATTCATATCTTATCCCAGACAAAAGCCATTACATCAAGATTTGTTTGTTCAGACTTTTAGAGAATCAAATTTAAGGAAAAGGTGAAAACTATTGTGCGGTCTAAGGTGTGCCATGATCATTAAGGCCCCTAAGTTTCAACTTCCAAATGCATATGGTCCAAAATAATGCAAAGCACATGGCTGCCATGGCCACTCTGCTGCACTCCAAAGGGAAAGTCCAGGGAATGTCACAGGAATCAGAGTTTAGATGTAGGGTGGGGGCTGGTTCATTGCACACTGCTCTGTGAGCATTCAGTCTTTGCCCTGGTATGACTGAATCTGTCATGTTCAACTCACAGTGGTGAAGGGCATCATCTGATCACAAGTTTCCAAAAAAAACAAGAGATGAAATAACAGATGCACACAGTACACGTAAAAGCTGCTCTGGAGCAAAGCAGAAGGTTTGGGCAGGTTGATGAACCCTTCAGAAAACAATGCACAGTTCAAAACAATGCACAGTTCAAAACAATGCACAGTTCTCTTGATGGCAAGAGTCACTGTCAACATGGAAAAAATACTTGCATTACCCAGTCAACAAATAAATCTCTTTGGTATTACACTGGAAAGCATTTCATTTACTCAGAAAAAGCAACCAGACTCCAAAGAGGAGTCTTGCTGAGGTAGAAACAGACTTGTGGGGACACAGCACACAGGAAGCTCAAATAAATCAGAGAGAAGTTGCTTCACTCCTCATATGCCACAGCTGTGCCACAACAATGCAAAAATTTTCTAAGTGTATGGAAACATGGGGAAATGGACACATAAGGCTTGTGAGAAAAAAAATAGTCATAGAACTGTAGAATCATAGAATGTCTGAGTTGGAAGGGACCCATAAGGATCATTGAGTCCATCTGCTGGCTCCACACAAGACCACTCAATATCAGACCCTATGTCTGAGAGTGTTGTCCAAATGCTCTGGATTTTTTCTTAAGACAGTCTGCTCTATAATTTTCCCTGGCACCAAGGTCAGGCTGACAAGCCTGTAGTTCCCCACATCCTCCTTACAACCCCTCTTGTAGATGGAGAGCACGTTGGCAAACCTCCAATCCTCTGGGACCTCTTTAGTTTACCAGGAATGCTGATAGATGGTGAAAACTGGCTTGGCAATCATCTCTGCTGGCTCTCTCTGTACTTTCAAGTGGATCTCAACTTATACTTTAAGGACAACATCACAACATATTTTATTGGAGACCAGAGCATAAAAAGAGAGGAACAGTGACAGGCATCTGCTGAAGCCAGAAAAATCTCTTGCTAGTGGGGTACTGGGTTGAACTAAGGTAGCAGATGAATCTTCAGAGCATCTCCAATTTGCTTTCATTCAAATGTTCTGCATGGGAAATAACCGGTGTGTTAAGCAATGCTGCATGCTGCTTGGATGAATGCACCACATTATGTCAAAGATAAATATGCATATATTTCTAACACAACTCGACAACTTTCACAGCACATGAAGCAGTGATGAAGAAATTTCAATTAACATTTAATACGGAATAAATCAGATCAATATCTGTGTGAAGTTTTGCTGGTGCGTTTACTATTCACTGGATTAAATTTACATGGAAACCATATTATGGTACTTATCCTTCACCAAATGAATTACACAAAGACTTATATCCCCTGATGCGATATTTTGAACTGCTCAGTAACACCGATGACTTTACTGAATAGAGATGAAGGCCAAAGAGTTACAGAGGTGACCAGCATTTTCTGGTATACCAATTCTGACACCATGTTCAATATGCCTTAAAAAGGGCTTGAGCCTATGCAGTGTTCCAAGTCTGTTCGTGTCCAAGAACAAATCAGGGTCCCCCATTCAAGACACAGTCTCACCTCATAAACCAGTGCACCCAGATTCATCAGCAATTTCAAAAATCATCTGGACCTAAAATAAATAGGTTTAAAATAAGAAGATGAATCTGAAACAAAAACAACTATAAAAAGCCTGGCAAAGAAATCTGCACTCAAGTATTGTCTTCCTTCCAAGTGTGTGTCTGCATGGATGTTTTTCTTTGGAGATGAGCTTTTTTTTTTTTTTTTCTCTGATCTGATTCTCAGCACTTAGGAAAGCTGCCAGCAGCCAAGGAGCATCCTCGTTTCACATGCTTACCTTGAACTTTATTTGATAGTGCCTAAACTATTACATAATTTGATTGGATTAGGAGGAGTGCACTGCAGCATTGCATCATTACCTGAATTTAGTTGACCTCTAGGGAAAATGCACTTCTGACATCTCGATCAATCCAGCCTTGTGATTTTAGCTCTGGCATGAGAGATGCCAAGGGAAGCTCCAATACCACAGCACAGGCTGAGCTCTCATGCAGAATCTGTCCCCCTGAGAGAAGATGGATGGATGCTGACCTGCTTGCGTGACTTCTGTAGCAGCCTTGTTTTCCACAAGGTGACCAGTCCCAGCACGGGAGAGAGATGCAAATGCAGCAGTCAAGCAGCATGGGGAGAGGCACAGGAAGAGAATGGAAGAGGAAAAGGAGGCTGTTGGTATGTGAAGTCATTTTTAAATAGGTGAGAAGCTTTTTCTATTTATATCTATATGTATTTCCCTTCAGACTCTGAAACAGCTTTCATTTATCAATATATAAAGGAGATATATTAGAAGGGAAATATTTATTCATATGATAATTAGACTGAAGCAGGCTCTTAACACATGCAAGGACAACGTGTTTTTCCATGGCTTACAGCCACAATGTCATGGTTAAGGCCTTCAGAAATATCCATTGATGTTGACCCCTTCTCAACCATACTAGCTAGGGGTCTCAGCATAAGGGAAACATTTTTTGGTCATTTATGGATGGGGAGAGATAAAACAATCATTGACAAAAATAACTGTTGTTTTCCCATGTGTGTGCCTGCATTGAAGTCCCTCTCTGAATTTGAGGAGTGGGCTTAGCTTTAGTGCTGAAGGCTTGTCAACAAAAGCTGCCTTCACAAACTGCTAGTGGAGGAGGGTTCTTGAGACAGACCTGTGCTGGGTTTGCTTTGGTTTGCTCTTTCACGATGGGTTTCTTTTTTCTCTCCTACAATCTAATTCTTTACACTTGTTTTCTTGTAACAAGGTGTTTATTTATTTAGGACAAGATCTTATATTTATTAGGACAAGACTTCACAGAGAAGTGTGATTCACTGGAGCAGGCTGAAATGAGTGGAGCACAGAGAAGGGTAAAGGATCATTTAAATTTCTCATTTTATGAATGGGAAGATCTTATGGGAACATCACAGCCATTCATGTCTTTCCAGAGCAAGACTTCTGCTGTGTCACCTGCAGAGCCTGTATGGGATGCAAGAGCTGTAACATGAAGATTCATGGCATCCTGAACTCACTGTGGGTCAGAGCTCACGTAACAAGCTTTGCTCTGTTATTGCTCCAAATGAACCCTTGTTGGAATGGGCTGGATGGAGAAAGAACCTAGAGGAATTGCCCAAGAACTCTTCAATGATAGTTTTGAAAATAAATGTGGCAAAATATTCCTTGAAAATTGCCTGTTGGAGGTTTAAGTTCTAACTGATAATTTAAAAAATATTTTGAAATTAGTTTTTAGAAAGCCCAGTAGCCCAATAGCACCACCGTGTTTTATAATTAAAAATGCTACTTATTCAGGTGCATGCGTCTGTAAGATGCTTATAGAAGCAATTAATTATTTACTAAACCTGTAGCTGAAATATAATGAAAAATTCATAGAAAGCGTGACCATAAACAGACTAAGCCAGGAAGCACGTCAGGAGATGAATTAAAAAGAAAACTAAAAGCACTTCATTTCAGGCCCTGTAAGCACCTTTTCACCCACCACCTCATGCTAAAGAAAGGAAAAGATCTTTTATTCTATCAGTTAGGATAAAGTTTACAGTTTGCCATCGAAGAGAGAAGAACCCCATCTCTTTGGAAGCATTTTCTTGATGGCATTAGATGACTTTGCAAAGAGTAATCAACATAGAGAACCTTTAAAACTATTTACAGATCCTACTGCATAGCCAGTAACATTCCAGTACTGTGTCATGAAATAACTTTCTCTAGTAAAGGTCTTGTTTTCACACAGCACTCTCAGGTATCCCCACATTATGGTATGTAAAGTTACTTCACTGATTCTCTATGGCACCATTAAACCATCTGAGTTCCCATCTAACGGCTTAAAGGGATTTGTTTTGTTGTATATAATCTAATTCCATTTCAACAGGTAAGAATTGTATAAGTCTCTGGATTTACTATCCAGAAGTAGGTGAAAACCCTGCCCATAGCAAGGGGATTGGAATTAGATGAACTTTACTGTCCCTTCCAGCCCAATGTGTTCTATGACTCTAAAGAAAAAGGCTTTTTTTTTTTTTTTCTTAAGAAGTGGTGTGCTATCAATTCCTCTTTACAATAACCCAGAAGTAACGAGCTACTGCTAAATACTTGCTTGACTGTCTTCACCATTAAAACCCCTTTTTTTGTCACTGGCACTCTCTGAAAGAAAATCTACACCAAGTGGAGCAGTCCTAGGTGAATAAAGCAATGGAAGGCTGATGAGAGCATTGTAAGGTTGTTATGAGAAATAGAAAAAAAAATATATATATATATAGGTATATTTGCGATAGCAAGTACATTTCAAAGGCAAAGGTTACTTCTTCAGAAATACTTCTTTTCTACATCAGGTGAGAGCAGTACAAGTTCCAATAAGACTGTGTTCAATGGCTTTGAGAGGAAAAACAGATGATACTCTGCCTCAGGTTCCTCAAGGCTAGAAAAACATGTAGGCTGCCTTGACCACAAAAAGTTTAGTGTGTCCTTATTTAGTGTCTCCTTATTTCTCCTTATATTCCAACCAAGTACAGAAGACAAAGCAAGGCAACCTGGCAAATCTTGAGGTACAAAGGATCTATGGCCAATATTTTCCATTCCTCCTGCACTTGCACAGGGATATGGTGGATGCCCTGTCCTTAGTGACTGTCAAGGTCAGGCTGGATGGGATTCTGAGCACCCTGATCTAGCTGTAGGTGACCCTGTTTATATGAGGATATTGGACCAGATGACCTTTTAAGGATCTCTTCTAATTCAAATAATTCTATGATTCTGTGATTCTAAGTGCTGAAGTAAAGGAGCTGGTTTTCACAGCAACAGTAATATTATCAGGCTTATGCCCAACTTTTCTCAAAAAAGCTTCTCAAATGCTGCATATTGGTACACATTTAGTACATCTATATTTCACTAACTAGAATTCATATGAAAATTACTTGATTTCATCTACCCATTGGTATCTTCTAGCAAAGAGGTTATGTAGTCTTGTAAGTCGAGATACAGGAGGAATATGAAATAACCATATTTAAGACAGTATCAGTTGACTCATTATTTTGTTTCTCTTCTCAACCTGCAATAGTCACTTGTAAAAAAAAAAAATCAGTAGGCAGAGGTTGGTGATATCCCTGGAGGCAAGAGCTATTCTATGTGTATTATTGTTTCACTCTCACTTTCTTCGAAATCCTTCTATAATAAATAAAGATAACTGATAACTGATATTGTTCTGTGATAAAAGAGTCCTTCACACAGACATATATTTTTTTCCCTAGATCAGTAAATCTGTAATTTAAACTATTTATTCCCCTGGAGTAAATAAGAGACCTCCACACAAGAAAACTCTATACTCATGTACTCATGTATCTACCTCTTCCTGAGTGTTGAAAGCACAGTTTTAAAAGAAAAGATAGGAAGCTTGAAACCAGGCTTTCCACATTCTTTGGAAGTGTCTTCCTCAGTGCAACGTATAGTTATTTGGGATAGAGCCATTTCATTTACTTCTGTTGACACTGTTCTGTTTTATGGAGCTGAAATAAGACCTAGTGATCAAGAGAAAGGGAGAATTTCTCCATAATACAGTAGTTCAGGAATGCACTTGGGATGCAGGACACTTTCTCCTAGTTCCTTCTTTGATGAATAATTAATTATTTATGCAACATGGAACAGCTTCAATATGTGTAAATGAAAGAGGCACATCTTCATTACAGGAGAGGCTGGAGTAGCTGCTACTGAGCACTGTTACAAAATGCAAGTGAGACACATTCACAGCAGTGTGCCAGGAAACAGTAATCATTTTCCAGCTGCAGTTTGGCTGGATCTACTGATTTTGCTTTTTTTTTTTTTTTTTTTTTCTTGGACTTCAGTCCAAGTATAGGCAAGAAGACAATGTCCTATCTCTAGAAAAATCTCTAATTTCTTTCTTTAATAAATATTCTTTACATGTTTAATTCTTTTTCATTTTTAGTGCTTTAAAGGGAGTTGGTTTTACTGTGTATCTTGTAAGATTGTTGTACAACAACAGCATTGAAGTCTCTCTTTCATTTTTGTATGTCTGATTGTCAGCTTACGTCAGCCACTTCTGGTTTCTTTTTTTTCACTATTTTCCCTCTGGAAGGCTTTTCAGATAACTTACCTGTTTCAGAGTCCTATCACCACCATCATTGATTTCTCTTCCATAGCCCTTGGTTAGTGTGCTATATGAGGCTTTATTCTCCTTCTTGGTGATGTGATGGAAGCCCTGACTCACAGCTCACACCACCTTACATTATATCTGCTATAACAACATTAAATCACTCTGGTTAAAATTGGTAACCAGTTCAGTATAACATCAAAATTCTCCTTAGTAATTCCAAAAAGAAAAACAGTGATAGTACTAGCCATAAGCAGTCTATCTGTGGAAAAATCAGAAAAAGCCAACAAGAAATAAGAGTATGAAACCTCTTTTCCTTTTGAGATTGGATTAAATGATCATTAAAAGTCCCTTCCAACTCAAGCCATTCTAAGTTCCTATAATTTTTTATCATCCTGAATGTTATGAATACATTTGATTACTTCCAGGAATTGTTCTCACTCCTTTCTCTTCTAATATCGTAAAGAATAGATGTACTCTGGACTGCAGCCCTGCAGCAAATGTGCACAGTGATATTCCACCATCATGAGAGAAAGGTGAGTAGGAATGATAGACAAGTGAGAGCAGCAATTTATGTCTGGAGACACATAGATTCCATGAAAACAGAGCTGATCACCCATTCATTTTCACCCGAAGTGAAGACAATTTGATCAGTGTTGACACAGTCTAGATTTGAGCAAGTGTTTTAGAAAAGAAAATGTTCTGGTGTTTATGAGCTGTACACTCAGACATTCATCTTTGAATCTGAAAGTTATTGGTTTGCTCCCTTTTGAGCTTGCTGGTTTCTTAATTCCATGTCGCTCTTATTGAGGAAGGTGCATGCAATGACAAACTAGAGCAATGCAGGCACTTTATGCAAAGGAATGTGGAGCTTTGCTTACCTCTTTGCTTCATCTCTTCCCTCATGACATCTGTTAAAAGCCTATCATTCTTCAGATATATCCTGACATAGAGAATGGTCCAACCTGACTTTCGTTTCCAGAGTGGTCCTTTGTTTAACACTGAGCAAAAGTGCATTTCTCATCTGTGTCAGTGTCAGGCACGTGTGGCTTCTCCAAATATGATGCTACTTCTAATGAGATCTCACTCCATACATGCATTTTCAGAGGTAGCTAACTCACGATCTTTATCAATAGACACTATGAACTCAGAAGTTATTTGCAGAAGTTGTGCTGCAAGTCAGAAAGCAGAAATGGTTTTCTCCATTCTTAAGCAGTGCTTGCCGCATTGCCTGTCCTGAGAAAAACAATTAGCCTTTATAGGGCTGGCAGACAAGTACGATGTGCAACTTATATGTCACATTATACAGGGGTGTTAGTAGCTAACAGTACTTTATTTATTTATTTATTTGTATATGCATGTTCATATCTACCATCCCCATTTCTATACATGTACATATACACCTTACTTTTAAAGATATTTTGTAACCAGACCATTACAACATCAAGTGCTGCTTAAATAAGCAGCACTTGACAGGGAAAGTTAAGACAGGGAACTGGTGGAGAGGATCCAGAGGAGGGCCACAAAGATGATCAGGGGACTGGAGCACCTCCCCTATGAGGACAGGCTGAAGGAGCTGGGCTTGTTCAGCCTGGAGAAAAGAAGGCTGCAGGGTGATCTCATTGTAGCCTTCCAGTGCCTAAAGGGAGCCTACAAACAGGAGGGGAATCAACTCTTTGAAAGGGTGAGTGACAGCAGGACAAGGGGAAATGGTTTTAAGCTGAGGGAAGGGAGATTTAGGTTGGACATCAGGGGGAAATTCTTTACAGAGAGAGTGGTGAGGTGCTGGAACAGGCTGCCCAGAGAGGTTGTGGATGCCCCGTCCCTGGAGGTGTTCAAGGCCAGATTAGATGGGGCCCTGGGCAGCCTGGTCTAGCATTAGGTGGAATGGTTGGTGGCCCTGCATGTGGCAGGGGGGTTGGAGATTCGTGATCCTTGAGGTCCCTTCCAACCCTGGCAATTCTGTGATTCTGGAGACAATTGTGACTTTAAATGTAGAAAAAAACATCTGAAATGAGGGTTTCTATGCAACCATCATAGCAGACAATCACAAAGAATAAGTGGAGTTGGAAGAAATCTTTGCAGGTCATGTAATTGAAACCCTCTGCTCAGAATGGAGTCAGCTATTGAAGGCTGCTCAGAGACATGTTCATTAGAGGTTTGATCAGCAAGGACTAAGGCTCCACAACCTCTTTGGGCAATCTGCTCCACTGTTCAACCTCTCTCACAGTAAAAAAAAAAAAAAAAGCTTTTTTTTTTTTTCTCATCTCATCCTCATCTGGCTGCTTTGAAATAGTTTCACACTGGTGATCTTATCATTTTATACTGTACCAGGTTATTTGGCTCCACGTGCTCTTCCAAGTTTCACTACATGCGTGCAGATATTTCACTGCTATCACTAACAACACGAGGAGTCTCGCCTGAAACATATGCAGACAGTAGGGAAGATTAATACTGCTATCAAAACATTTTTTTTTTTTTTAGATCTATGAACTGTGTGAAAAAAAAAAAAAATTAATTTACCTTAATTCACTAAAACTTAATTAAAAACTTGGGTGCTCGTTGCCCAGAGCAAGTTAGCATAAAATTCAATTTGTACTCATCTGCTGAATGCTGGCAGAGTGTAAGACAGCCCCTGAAACTTCTCACTCTTCTAGAGTCTACTGGTGCACACCATCATTGTTATGTAGCTTGCTCCAAAAGTAATGCCTTCTACATATTTCCATGGAAAACTGCAACGGATACAAAGAGCACAATAACACTATTTGATAGATCAAATTCTTGGCTACTAAACACTATTTTTCAGCATAGTCACAACCATAAACTATGCATTTTCACCTGCAGTAAATGAGAGCCTGTATGCTGCACTTGTAATAATCTGCACCAGCAGAGCTGACCCACTGTTGCTGTCAACACTGCTGAAAAACACCACCCACTGCCTCACTGTGCTCATAACCACTGTTTGTCTCCAGATTCACAGGCTTCCTCAAGAAAGACACACACATCACATAATATATCCTGTATACGGGTGAAACTTCCTTTTGGAACAACTTAGATGTCTTTTTTGCACAATCCACACCAATCCACAGTTTAGTTCCTGGCATGTTTTAAGAACATGTTTTAATTCTTAGTCTCTCTGGCATCACTAAAGAAGTATCACACTGCATCAATTTAATTCATCAATTGGGTGTTGAAGAAACATGTAGATGTGATACTCAGGAACATGAGTTAGTGGACAATATTAGATGGACAGTCGGTCTTGGTGATCTTAGAGGTCTTTTCCAATCTTAATGATTCTGTGATTCTATGAGTTCAATATCCAGAAGAAGGAAATAAAATGCATTTGCCTTATCAAAAAAAGCAACTGAACAGATCTGGAATGATCTAGCAGTTGGTAAAGCCATTTGGCAATCATATTTTTCACTGATATCCTTGTCTAATTCTTTTTTTCCTTTGAATTTTAAAATATGATCAATCAGGTAAATAGCTGTTCTTCCATTAGCACTTCCATATTTCATTCACTACACAGTACAAGCACATGTAATGTTGAGAAGTGATAGAAATAAAAGAAAACACAGATTTCAACATCAAGAAGCAGATGCTTAGTAATGCTGGGAACAGAAATGAATGAATGAAAAGAATAAATGAATGAGTAAATGACTTCATAAGATGCCTAGGTAAAGTGGTGAGAGAAATGACAACTTTAAATCAATTAATTCTCTTCCTTATCAGTTCTTGCTATACAGGCCAACCAATTACAGTTACCCAGCTCTTAATAGATGATTAATTACGTTTTAGCCTGCCTATAAAGATATTATACTATTATAGATTCCTTTGGTATATCACAGTCATGCTCTTTAGCTGTCAAGCACTGCCTCGAGCTACAGTCTCTAGTTATGTTGTTATGTCTAAAATGTTAATCAAAAATAAAGTCACAGAGTAAACAACACTCTGAGCTGCTCAGGACACGACAACACTTTCCGTTCTTTCCCTTCTTATAGCTCTATCCCAACAATTCTCAAATATGGCAAATGATTTGTATAGGCATGTTAAATTCTTCCATAGAGACTTACACATTACCCTTTTAACTTTCATTATTCAAAACGATTCTTTTTATGAAACTTTTCAGACCCCGTGTGGCAAAGAGTCCCATCAAGCATTACTGGGGCCAGCTGGGACCTGCTGCAGTTAGTCATTCACAAAATGTGTTAAGAACAAAAACACGACAGCTCTAATTATTATAAATGGGTCATTAAATCTCTTTCGATTGCAATGTAAAATACAATCTCTGAATAGCAAGCACCTCCTGGAAAAAAAAAAATTATTCTCCAAAGTTAAAAAAAGATCCTTTCCGATCTGAATGTGATAGAAGGTGAAATGCATTTTCCTAATGGATGCTAGTGTTATTAAGACAGTAATAGCAGTTAATGTGGTGAGGTCTGAGATGAGACAAGTAATACTTAGAGAAAAGGTAATCTGCAAAAAGGAAAGGCAGCCTTGGATTGCCATATTTCAGACCTAGATTTTGCAGCATTAAAGCTCTTGAGGGGAAGGATGAATAAGGTGACCTTAGAAAAATCTCCAGTAACTTTCTGAAAGACACTCCTTGGAGAGAAGGAGTGCTATTATATACTGCCGAGGGAGCTGGTTAAAGTCCCTTTCCTAGGAACACTTGAAGAGACATGACATTGTGTGTGCACATCAGCCCTTTCAAAACAACTAAGCAAAAAAGTGCAAAAGGAAAACAGCCCAAAGGGAAGAGCTGAAGATACAGCAAGCAGCAATGATTCCCAAAATGCAAGTATAGACCTTTTCTGTCAATTATCCTATTCCAAACTTCAAGCACTAGACTAAGAAAAGACACTGAGAATGTGTTCTAGGGGTGAGATCCCTGGCCAAAGCTCCTGTTTTAGTCCCCAGACAATGTAATTGGGACTAAGGAATCAGATATGGGTTGGTTCACATGAGCCAATGATACACAGCATCATTAAACAGGTGTTTTTCTTCTGTGATGGGGGATATCTGAGACTCATGGTCTGTAACAGCAAGGTAAAACAAGTTTTCAAATTTAAGCATAAATATCTGTGATAGGTTAAAAAACAAAAGCTTGTATCCAAACTGTTCTGACTGCAGTCAGAATAGCTATTTTTGTCAGCAAGCTATTTTCATGTATTATAAATTGACATTAAATAACTTCCTTGGATGTATTTTGTCCCTAAAATAAAGGGGCTTATTCTTCTTCCATGAATGTCCTACTGTAAAGTTCGCCTCGCTCAAAAGAGACAGAAACAGAAGAGCTACACATAATTAATTCAGAATGAAAAACATGGTGAAATATTCCCTATGTCTGTAAAGTGAAGGCCTGATGCAGCAATAAACACCAAATCTTTGTCCCATCCGTATGTATGCCCTGTAGCTACTGTATGTATGTTTGTGCCCATGGTGAGTGCTGTTCAAAGAAAGCAGAAGCCTTGCAACATACATTTGATATCAGTTAAAGGGTGACACGTGTGACATGCAGACCCCAAACTCAGCTCTCACTTCTTGAGAAAAATAAAGGCTTTCACCATCATCCCTGTGCTGACCTCCATCAGTACCTGAAGAAAGATTATGTGAATTAGCAGAGCTGACCAAACCATGTAGCAAAACCAGTAGCTTAACTTCTATCAGAGATAATCATAAGTAATGAATCCACAAGCAAGTTCAAGCCCATTCACCAACACCTTTGAAAGGGCAAAGGAAGAAATTAAATAAATGGTCCAGACACTAATAAGTGATTTCATGAGAACTTCCATTCCAGCCAATCAACTGGTACTACTGAAGCATAATGACCAATTAAACATCAACACAAAGCAGTCTTCTATGATGTTGGAATAAGAAAGGATGTTTTATGTCAGCAGGTCCAGTTCCCTTATACTCAGAGCTACAGTGTACCATGTGTTCATTAAACAAATCTGACAGATCTTTCCCCATACCTCCTTCTGAAAATTTCTTATACCTAAAAGTAGCTTTCTTCCAATTTCCAATCTAAGTGCATTTCTGATTATTTTATAGAAATTTGCTCTCTCTCCAATATTGTTGCCTACAAATAATCCTGGAGAAGAAATACCTGGGTGGTTTAAAAGTTATTTAAGCTAGAAGACAATCTCACCACCATCTAGGCTGTGTTTTATACATCTGAGCAAGCCAAACTCTTTCAGTCCCTCCACTCCCATGGATCTTCAAATAACACCTCTCTCTGCAAGTTCCGGTTTGATTTCACTTGCATTCAGCATAAAGACAGCAGTGGTCTCAAATAATTTCCTGTGTCTACTAGACAGACGGGCTCAGCAGATATATCCAGGGACGTAGGTACCCTTTAGTACCCTTTTCACAGTTTCACCTTCATATTTCATTGTTAACCTGCAAACAACCATGTTGTACTTCCCTGTCATTTCCAGCTGATGAACTCTGTTGCCACACATTTTTTCTTATTTATGATAGACCCATCTTCTTTTTCACAGAGAATGCATTTTTTCTTGTCACTTACCTTAATGTTATTCTCATACTCTCAATTTTATTCCAAGCTATTAATGAAAATATAAATGTGATCAGTCTTAAAGGATGTAGAAGATCCTATGAGTCACTTGGCCTCACTCTTACTAAATGTTAGAAAATACACTCCTTCTCCTGAATTCACAAGAAAACTGGTTTTACTCTTCCTAAATCTAGTTATTTTGAGAAGGGATTAAGCCACAGTGTCATCACATTTCTATGAGTGAAACCATGCTGAAAGATGTGCTGAAATACATAATTTTAGTGGAGAATGTTATTATTCAGCTAAATCTAAATTTACTCTTGATTGTCTTTGAGCTATGAGCTCATACCTCAGTGCTGTGAAGGACATCAGAAAAGAAGTCAGGCTGGCAATTAATTTCAGGTGAATAATTTATGTAACAAATCTAGATACTTCCCCTTTGTGAATTGTGCTCTGTGAGTACAGAAGAATACTGTTTTCTTTATTTTGCTGCATTAAAAATTCAGTTGAGTATTTTCTGCAAATAATTTCTGAGTTGAAAAATTAGGACATTATTTCAACAGTCCACTGATTACAGTAACAATGATTATCTCATGATCAGTGGGTAACATTCCTCCTCTCTTTGTTATATCCTTTGCTTGTTTTATTCCAAGCCTACAAAAAGCAGAGATCTTCTCTTGTTTTATCTTCATGCACGGTTTAACACAATGGAACTAAGCACTCTACTTCTCACCATAATATGAATAATAATTCAGGCTATGATCAGTGTTGTCAACACACATCAATCTCTGCTATTATAGAGCTCCTGTAAGACAGGCAGCAATGCACCTTACCATATCCTAATAACACCTCCATTAGACACAAGAATTCTAAAATCCCCACTTATAGAAGAAAGGGCCATATCATATACAGAGTGCTTATGTGGTACATCTGTTGTAGTGCTCAATGAAAACAGCATGCTTCCTGCCATCTAACATAGGCAACCCAACCAGTGTGTGTTCACTGTAAAGATTAACATCTAAGAAATGTGGTTTAGAGTCAGCTACAGCACTCATGTCCCTCACTGGGACTTTTAGAATGCTGTGCATTATCATCTAATGCTCCCAGCTGTTAACTCAGCTGCTATGGGACAAGGATACAGGACTGATTATTCACAGAATCACAGAACCACAGAATGGCCAGGGTTGGAAGGGACCTCAAGGATCATGAGTCTCCAACCCCCCTGCCACATGCAGGGCCACCAACCTCCCCATTTAATACTAGACCAGGCTGCCCAGGGCCCCATCCAGTTTGGCCTTGAACACCTCCAGGGACGAGGTATCCACAACCTCTCTGGGCAGCCTGTTCCAGCACCTCACCACTCCCTCTGTAAAAAATTCCCCCCTGGCATCCAACCTAAATCTTCCCTCCCTCAACTTAAAACCATTTCCCTTTGTCCTGCTGTTATCCATGTTTCCTTCCTTCCCAATCTAATTCAAGGATTTTTAATAGAAGTGAGGTAGGAGGGCACAAATAAACTGAATTGTCACAGGAAACTTGTAGGAGAGCAGAATCGAGGAAGAAATCTGTAAAGAAACTTCATTTTCCTGCATCCTTTGTTGCACAGTTCACTACATCTAATGTGCATGCTGCAGTAGAGATCGTACTTGTAATCTGATCACAGAGCACTGAAATTATGGGAAAAATGCTTCTGGAGGCAGACTCTCAGATTTTGATAAGAATTGTAGACAGGGACTCCACAGAAACATCCTTTAAAATATTTCAAGTCAGCCCCGATCCTGGCTGCAAGCAGAGTCCCAGTGCCTGGATGAAAGAAGCTGTGCAAAGAAAGGTAGAAATTTGTTAGTATCTGTAGGCTAAACTGGAAAGGTTGGAGCAATCAGCACTATATGGAAATATTAATCTAGAGATGCATCCAAGCAAGAGGCAAACAAAAAATGCAGCTGGAAATCAGGAACTTTCTCTAGGAAGAGCAAATGCTCCACATGGAGCAGATTTCCACATGCAGCCATGGTAAAGCAGTGGATGAGGCCCAGAGGAACCACAGCCTATGGAGAACTTCCGCAGGAGCAGCCCTGGGTCAGAGCTGCAGCCATGGGGAGGAGCCAAGGTGAGGCAGAAGGGCTCAGGGAGATGCTACTCATGGGAATCCATACTGGAGCAGTTACTGAAGGATGGACCCCATAATACGGAGCTGTGTTGGAGCAATGCTTGGAGAGGTGCAGCCTCACACTGGATCAGTCCAGGAAGAGCGGCATATTACAGAAGGGACTCATGTGGAGCAGAGGAAGAGAGTGGAGGAGTGGCAGAGACAAAGTGTTATGCACTGACTGTAGACCTCAATCCCCTGCACTGCTCAGGGGGAGAAGGTAGAAGAAGGTGGATAGAGGAAAGGTGTTGGTATTTTGCTTTATGATGCCAGTTGGTGATTGACTTCCTTGTTCTTTATCTCAACCCTCAACTTTCTTTTTTCATTGCATTTTCTGCTTGTGTCCTTTTGAGGAAGAGGAGTGAGAGAGCAGTTTGGCAGTACTTAGCTGCCCATCAGTGTTGAATCAACACAGCTCAATGAATACAGAAGCACACAATCATAGCATGTATAATTCTGCTTTCATTAAAATATACAAACGAAGTCTCCAAAAAGTAGAAGTTGTTATCCTTTCATTGCTTTTCAATGTGGAACAAAACACTCTTTCCTTTTTTTCCTGAAGAAACAGTCATTATGCTAGTTGGTCCTGGCAGCTCCAGTCAGAGCCACCTACATGGCTCTGTTCTATCCCACATAGTTTCATGAGCCATCAACAAAGTATTCCTTTTCACTTTGTATCAGCAAAATGACATCGCTAATTGCAGCCAGGCAGCCCAAACATTCTGCCACCCAGTGTGGAGAAGAATACACAGAGATCTGAGGACTGACTCACAGGAGAGGCAACAGAGGCACTTCCACGTTCTCCACAGGCGGATTATTGTTGCAATCATTTTCAGCCGATAAAGAGATTTTCCCATACTTCACACATGCCAAAAGTGAGCCAAAAGCTTTGGCTCTGCATATTTGCATATGATGCTAATGGCTAAATGAAGCACATCAGAGAGCCTAAAGACATGGCTGTACCTACACGAGTCCGAAGAGCACATACCTCCTCCTCACACAATGAAAAGGAATTCTGGAGTGGTTTTGGCAACCTCAAATCACTCTCTTCCAAGCTTCTTCTGATTTTGGGTCAGTACCCAAACTCCCCTTGAGCTGTGCACACCAACTTGGGGACTCACCCGCAGTCTAGAGTTATTTTCTGTGTGAACAAGAGGTTGGTAAGAGAAAATACACAAGCTCTGCCTCTAGGTATAACTGTACTAGGGGTGAACTCTACATGAGACATCTTTATCCTTTCGTATGCAATAAATATTCAAGCCACATGTCTTTGATGCACTTGGTTAAGGTACTTAACATTTGAGCACACACATTGAAAAATCAGGTTGTACTTTAGTACTAACTCATCTCTATTTTTAGTCTTAACACAGCTATATAACATCCCCAGAAGCCTGACCACCCTGCTGTGATTAAATACCATACTTCTACAGTGAACTGCCGCCTAGATTTTACAGCAGGTACATTTATTTTAAATCTCTGATCACCATAGTAAATTCTTATTTTCAGTCTAGGCTATTAAAACAGAAGAGCCATTCTTCTCCTTTTTTCTTATTTAACCATGAAAAGAAATTGTTAATGGTGATTTACATTTTTATTGGAATTAGTGGAAGGACTTATATGAAGTTAATCGGAAGTTTTTATGCCTGTCACATCAATGGAAGTTGCTGGGACAGTGAGGAAAAGTAATTCTGAGGTGCTAAAATATTGTGACTTGTCAATGAGAAATCTTGTAAAAAGATAAGGTCTGAAATAGCCAGGCACAGTGGACAGGTGATGAGTGCTGAAGTGGAAAAGAAACCACAAAATGTGCATGCTCGTGGCACATATAGTATTTTTATTTCTGAATTTCTACAGAAATATTTTAAGTATTTAAATATTTATTATTTGCATTATAGTAATTCGCAGAAATCTCTGCACAGTGGGAGGTGGGCAACTCAGAAGGAACAGAGTCCAAATAGGCAGAACAGAACATCCTGAGAGAAAGTATTATTAGATATTTATTGCTGGTTGAGACTCTTAAACTGAGGTGTTACAACATAAATAACTAAGTGTCAGGAAAGTACTCAAGCTCCCATTCCAGTTGATGAACATCTAGACTACAAGCTGATGGTGACTTGGTTTCACTAAGAATTGTACCATGTCCTGGGTTTTGCTCAAAATAATGTTGGCCAAAACTCACAATGCTGTGTTCCCTAGGCATAGTAATACACCTTAGATGCTCCCAGGCATCTTGTCTTTTCTTAACCTTCCTCTTGAGATGCTGAATATCCTCCTCTAGACCCTCTGTTATACCTGATAGCTACACACAAGTGTCTGAGATATATCTCAGGGATGTCTCTACTCCACTGAGTAAATCGAGTAGACAATCAAGTAGACAGTTAATTTGACAAGTGAATTCTATTTCTCCAGTGACTATCATGGAGGTTTCAACAGACGTATCGTCCATGTACAGATGCCTTAATTTGGAGCAAAATTCTTCTATTAAGGTTCCATTTGTGGTTTTACATTTTGAAACTTGGTGTTTCTCACATAAAATATCAGAACGATCTACAGAACACCTCCAGAGTCACATGCTCCACCACATTCTGGTTGTCCTGTAGCAATCACAAGTCATCCATTGATTCTCTGCCATACCAAATAGCCCAGCACAGAAGTCTTGATGCTGTCAGCTGCTTCAAGCAGGCAAGCAGATCATGTCCCAAGTGGCTCATTTATTTTGTGAATAAGGTTCAGCTGCCAAAACACAGCCTTTGGGGTCACTTTGGTCCTGTGGGCTACCCTGCTCCAGAATTGTGCAAGTTGCAAGGCAGAATTACATGCTCGTTGTCCGTAGTAACAGTTTGCCCAAGCTCTTACTCCACCAAACCAAACATGCTATGAAGGAATTTATCAGGACAAACATAATGAATTAAGAGGATTTTCATAGACGGCAACTATGGCCCAGTGACTTGTAGTATTCACTTATGCAGGGCTAAGTATGAGTTCTGCATTTCACTTTCCCATCTCTGAAGTGATGAAATTGCCCAGCCCAAAAGGATGGATCTTTTCAGCCTGTACAGTGAGTCTGACCCCATAAGATCACCAATTTGGAGAAATTTGATGAAATGACTGTGATAAAAGCTGTATATGGGGGGAAATTCATAGCACAGCCCACAGCATCAGAGACTAACTATGCAGTATGCTGGGACTGGTGTGCTTTTTGTTACTGATGGACTGAAAACTGAGCACACAGCTGGTGTGTGTTATTATAGCTTATTATAGCCCAAAGCCTTTCCTCTTCTCTTCCATCTAGTCCTCTTGTTTGTGTCATCCACCTTTTATGTTTCATCCATCTCAAAAAAGGCATCTCATGGTAGGCACTGCCATTTACTCCATATTTGTACAACTGCCATGAGCACAGCTGAGATGTCTGAACACCAACTCTCTTTATATATCAGTTATTACTGGTGGCTCCTCTAGGCACTGTCCTACCACAAACATCTATATATTAATGCATCCCAAGCAAAGTTTTAGGGCAGGAAGAAGGAATTTAATCACCAGTTCTTCTGTTTTGTAATTACCCTGCCTAATCTGCTTTCCTCTGCTCTAAAGCTTATGAAATATGGGGTAGCTCCACTGCTGAAAGGATTATGATCTACACAAAATGAACCCTCTGTATTCCTCATTCTACTGCAGATGTTAAGGTCAAGTGTATGATCCAGAAATGTTAGCGGGAGTCAGAAGGCCAAAAACAATCTAAGAAGTAATAAAATCTTTTTTTTTTTTTTTTTTTCAGTTGGAAAATAGCAATCTGAAAAATACTGTCCAGGACATTTTTGCTTTGCAGGTTTTTTCCCAAGAGTGCCTGCATTACAGGCAAATGGTTGGTAATGATTTGTGTGCCTGCAACACTTCTAAGTAATTAAAACAAACCTCTGTCTGCTGCAGAATGTGAATGTGCCAATAAACTAACCCAACCAGGCCAACTTTTCCTAGGCTCAGTAAATTTGCTGCAGATTAATATTCCCTTGGAATGGCCAATTGAAAGGCAAGAGTTCTAGGAAGCCAGCTGGCCACCCACTTGAGGATGGAAGAGTAACTCTCCTGCTGATACAGCACTGTGCATTGCCTACTCCAGCCTGAGCGCTTGAAGCATGTGGCGTACTATCAAGTTTTATATGAATTTTATACATCAATTATTGTTTGCAGGGGAAATGGGAATAGTGGCATGAGTCAGTGTGGCACTGCAGCTTCCTACATCGCTATTCAACTTCTTTGCCTCTAAAAGGACAAAATCTCAAAGTCTTCCCCACTGACATTGCTGAGAGATGACTCAAATTGATCAGACCATAAAACTTAGGATTTTTTTCATAGTGAAAGGTGATCACTTCTACCAAGAGATTGTATCACTTCATCTAGAACTACATATAGATCATAGCATGATGAGGGCAACACTGAAAGGCAATGGCAAAATTTTTCTTTGTTGGATGCTGCCACTTGACACAAAAGATAAACCACTACTATTAACACGTGCCCCGGGAAAGGGTACAGCTGATCCTGTAACAGATGCTTTCAGTGTTTCAGCCATAGCCTGGAGATGTCAGAAGCAATACTTATATTAGAGTAGTTTGGATAAAGTCAATGTGGAAGATAGGAAGGTGTAATATTTCCTAGGTAAAGTGAATGAGCACGAAAAGAAGTGAAAGGACAAAGAGTGTGAATGTGTGCGCTTGTGTGACAACTGTTTTCCAAATAACATTGAACTGGCTTTTTGGTCACTGTTATGAATAGAACTCTCACAGACAAACAACTCTGTACAGAAATGAAATGGAAAGCTTTCATCTGGCTGACATAGCAGGAACAATGCAATGTTTAATGATCTTTGTGAAGTATTATGGTTTCTTTACATAGGAAAGAAAGGCTTTCCTCTCCCTGGGTGTTTGCTATTGATCTTGCCCCTTGTCTTTTTGCCCAATTTGGCATGCATTTGAAATTGCTCATTCATGTGTCTCACAAGCTTTGATGTCTGTATGGTTTTGAGGAAATTGCAAATTGCTGCTGTAAATGCATTTTCTGTATTCTGGTAATTGCCTGTATTATACCAAAGGACAATATTAAAGGAAAATATCCTGTGCATAGTTATGGAATTGCACAGAACTCAGTACTCAGATTAGCATAAGAAAATAAGTGTGTGTTTTTTTAATAGCAAATGTGATAGAGGACAGTTACTCAGTCAAAAATAATTACTTAAAATATGTGTATAAACTTCAAAGATCAAATATAATGAAAAATTAGGGAGCAACAAATTTGTAACTTTAAGAAACATTGACAGAAAATTTGAAGAGATTGATTTTCTTAACCTCAGAAGAAATGTTCACCTTTCAGCTCTTTCACTCACATCTCTAGTAGGCATCTCTGATAAACATGCTGTCATTGCCAACTTACATCTATTGCCTAGGAAATCACTTGCAGAAGTTATTTAAATGCCAAATAATAGTTATCAAGGTTATTATAAAAATACAGGACCTAAGTTAAATCGCTGTCCCTATTTTCTTCTCTGCAGTAGAATTTCTCACTTCTCTGTCTATAGTTCCCTATTTATTCACACTTCTCCCTTAGATGTTGTAAGGTTTATTTCAACTAATTAGAGCCACTAAAATTTAGGCATAGCTATCTATGTAAGGCATTTAAGCTCCTGCTGTTTTCAACAGAGGACTTATAGAAAGATAACTGGCCTCCCAAAGATAATTTACCCAGTGATTTAAAATGATGCTATTTTGATGGGATAAATTGCCCTTCAAAATTTCCAGATTTGCTGTGTTGTCTACAGGACAAACACAAAAGACACTCTTATGTCTAGCTTCTAAATGGTTAAATGGATTCTAATCTCTGATTTTCTCTAGCTCCCAGACTACATGCTGCTTGTCTTATTCCCTCATTTCTCCACCAGTTGTCTTATCCACTTAGGGGCTGATCTCCTGGTTAATCAATTCCAGTCCTCCATCATCACAGGAAGTCATGTCACATCACCCAGTCATGCATTTATCAAGCTTCCTTTTATAAGTAGTTATGTCATCTGTACCTACTACTACAAGCAAACAGCTGATCTGCATGAATCTTCTTCCAGAAAGGCTTCTTCTAATTCTATGCATAACCATATTCATTATCAGTTTATACTACATTTGTCCTGTAGCTCGGATAGTTCCTATCTCTTCCTGGAATTTACCTTCTTGCTGATATTAATAAACAATAATTACATCCTCTACTAGCTTTTATTTTGCTAGTTTGAACAAAGCAAGCTTTTGGTGTTTTTTTTTCCATGCACTTTCTCTTTTCTTCCATTCTTATAAGCCTGCTCTAACTTCAATACTTCTCTGAATACTTTTGATGAGATACATTGCATTCCACATGTTACAATAACATTAAAATTTCACTCTCTATACAGAGAAATATCACCTAAAATATCCCACTGTACTTTCAGCTGAGGGACTTGCTCTAGTGGGTCACAGGCATTGTGAGCTTGCTAATAGGTCTGTCTTTCTTTGTTTTCTGCTAAGAGAGCTTCATATTATGACAGACCTCCAGAGCTGCTAATCCTTTCTCCAAATTCCATCCTACATCTATTTCTCCAGTCTCTGTGGCCATTAATTCCTGTTTTATGCTGATTTAGAACTCCTCTATCTTAGTAATGTATCCCCATTTTTTTTGATTCTGCTGGCACTGTCTTATTTTTGTGCCAGTATCCTTAGTGAAACAAAAAATAATACGAATCACAAAACTTAGCTTTGAATACAGAAATAATCTTTCTCATCTAATGATTCTCTTTTTAGCTCTCAAATTTCATTGTAATAATTTCCTAGACTTCTCAATTCCTTCACACATCTTTATCTTCCATCTTCATAATTTTCTATGCAGAAATATCTTAAACCTTATTGAGGGCTGAAGATTTTCAGTTCTGGAAAGAATGTGGGCTTTAAGATCATCAAACAATGTATCCTTTATAGAGAAATATTATATAAATATTTTTGCAATACATTAAAAGAAGAGGTTGTTTGCGTATTGAACACATACTCTGTAGAGTCTATAGCCACTTAGAATGATTTTCTGTTTTTCAGATGACATGCTAGAGGAAGGAATTCATATATACTACATAGATACTTTGATTTTTCCAGTGTGGGACAAATCTCAATTCATCTATTAGAGGATATTTTTTATTCCTGTGTTCTGGTGCCTAGAACAAGACAGAACTAGTAAGTGCTTCCCCAGTCAGAATCAAAAAATTATGGAATAATCTAGGTTGGAATAGAGCTTCAAGATCATCAAGTACCACCATCAACCTGATCAAATTTCATCACTAAATCATGTTTCTTAGTGCTACGTCCATACATCTCTTAAATATCTCCAAGAATGATGACTCCACCACTTCCCTGGCTGACCAGTTTCAGTGCTTGATCACCTGCAGCGTGAAGAAATTCTTCCTACTATCCAATCTAAACTTTCTCTGGTGCAACTTGAGGTCATTTCCTTGTGTCACCTGAGAAAAGAGACCAAGTCCCATTTGAAAGAATCACAGAATCACAGAATCACCAAGGTTGGAAAAGACCTTCAAGATCATCCAGTCCAACCATCCACCTATCACCAATAGTACTCACTAAACCATGTCCCTCAACACAAAATCCAATTCTATACAACCTTCTTTGAATTAGGTCTCTTCTCAACTTCCTCTTCTCCAGAGTATACAGTCCCTCAGCCACTCATCTTAAGTATTGTTTTCCAGCCTTTTCAGCAGCCCCGTTTCTCTCCTCTGCACACACTCAAGCGACTCAATTACCTTCTCATAATGAGGGACCCAAAACTGAACATAATATTCAAGGTGCAATGTCATCAGTTCTGCATAGAAGAGGACAAACCCTTTCCTAGCCCTTCTGCAGTGCTATTTCTGATATTCAATCACCTGCATCAGTCACTTGAAAGATGATTAATCATATACCTTCTGTAGACAAATACTATAGTCTACTAGTTTAGATTACACTTGTGTTTATTTTACCAAAAGAATTCCTGAACAAAAGGAACTACCTTCACTTTATTTATTCATAGTCCCACAATAGCTTCCTTTTACCATCAATCAGTTTTCTCAGAATTGCACTCATTTTAGCATCTTAACCAAATTCAAATGCATAATTCTCATTAATTTTGAATTGTATAAACTGAGCCCAATCATTTCAGATCAACTCTGTGGAACAACTGACTGTCTTCATTTTCATGTTGGATGTGTGGTTGCAAGTTCTTCCCTCTCAAAGTAGGACATATAAGAAATCTACCTTAGTCTTTTTAACAGCTTCATACTGGGACTAAGTGTGTGTCATTTATCCTAAAAAATTATCACTGAATTTTGAGATAATTTGGGTTAGGAAGGATCTCTGGAGGCACCTATACAACCATCTACTGAAAGGTTGTCAAATCAGACCAGTCTGCACACAGTTTTCTCTAGTTAAGTTTTAAAAGACTCTAGGGATCTATTAACTATTTGGCTATGGGATATGTGAGCTACTTAAATTACTGAATCTCAAATAATAGTTTTCAAATAACACCTGAAGAAAAAGAAATCACATTTGTAGAAATGTCTTTCTCAGACTTTTCCATGGTGGCCTACAGTCCCTCACAGAGAGCAGAGAGGCAGTGCTGAGCTCTGCTCTCTGTAACAGCAACAGAGCATGAGGGAATGGCATGGACCTGTGTCAGCGGAGGAGCAGCTGGGGGTTAGGAAAAAGTTCTTCAACAGAGGGCAGCAGGCATGGAACAGTCTCAGTATAGTGGTCACAACCCCAAGCTGCTGGTTTTCAAGAAGCATTTGGACAATGCTCTGAGAAATATGGTTTGAATTTTTCCTTATCCACTCAGTGGATAAGGAATTGGCTGGATGGCCACAAGAGAGTTGCAGTCAATGGCTCAGTGTCCAAGTGGAGATCAGTGATGAGTGAGTTTCTCAGGGATTGGTGCTGGGACCGATGTTAGCATCTTTGTAAGTGACGTGGACAGTGGGATCGAGTGCACTGTCAGTAAATTTGCAAATGACAGCAAGCTGAGTGGTACAGCTGACATGCAAGAGGGAAGAGATGCCATCAAGAGCGACCTGGACAGGCTTGAGAGGTGGGCCCGTGCCAACCTCATTAAGTTCAACAAGGCCAACCAGGCTGCCCAGAGCCACATCCAGCCTGGCCTCAAATGCCTCCAGGGATGGGGCATCCACAACCTCCTTGGGCAACCTGTTCCAGTGCATCACCACCCTCCGGGTGAAAAACTTCCTCCTAATATCTACACTAAATCTATTGTCTCCGTTTTAAACCATTCCCCCTTGTCCTATCACTATCCACCCTCATAAACAGCCATTCCCCCTCCTGTTTATATGCTCCCTTCAAGTACTGGAAGGCTGCAATGAGGTCTCCTCAGAGCCTTCTCTTCTCCAAGCTAAACAAGCCCAGTTCCCTCAACCTTTCCTCATAGGAGAGGTGCTCCAGCCCTCTGATCATCTTAGTGGTCCTCCTCTGGACCCTCTCCAAGAGCTCCACGTCCTTCTTGTACTGGGTGTCCCAGTCCTGGACACAGTACTCCAGATGGAGCCTCACAAGAGCCAAATAGAGGGGGACAATCACCTGCCTCTCCCTACTGGCCACCCCTATTTTAATGCAGCCCAGAACACAGTTGGCCTTCCGGGCTGCAAGCACACACTGCTGGTTCATGTCCAGATTCTTGTCCACCAGGACCCCCAAGTCCTTCTCTGCAGAGCTGCTCTCAAGGTGTTCTTCCCCCAGTCTGTTTAAATACTTCGGTTTGCCTCAACCCAAGTGCAACACCTTGCACCTACCTTGTGATCTTAAAGGTCCCTTCCAACCCAAACCATTCTAGGATTTTGTGATTCTACAATCTTGTGTGGAGCCAGGATTTCAACTCCATGATCCTTACAGGTCCATTCAAACTCAGAATACTGTATAATTCTATTTCTAAGATTTATACATACACACAACACAAACA